>NC_080405.1:9402500-10040937 GCF_030265065.1 Corythoichthys intestinalis
AAAAATAAAGGTATCCAGGTGTTAGAATGGCCAAGTCAAAGTCCAGACCTGAATCCAATCGAGAATCTGTGGAAAGAGCTGAAGACTGCTGTTCACAAACACTCTCCATCCAACCTCACTGAGCTCGAGCTGTTTTGCAAGGAAGAATGGGCAAGAATGTCAGTCTCTCGATGTGCAAAACTGATAGAAACATACCCCAAGCGACTTGCAGCTGTAATTGGAGCAAAAGGTGGCGCTACAAAGTATTAACACAAGGGGGCCGAATAATATTGCACGCCCCACTTTTCAGTTTTTTATTTGTTAAAAAAGTTTAAATTATCCAATAAATTTTGTTCCACTTCACGATTGTGTCCCACTTGTTGATTCTTGAAAAAAAATTAAAATTTTATATCTTTATGTTTGAAGCCTGAAATGTGGCGAAAGGTTGCAAGGTTCAAGGGGGCCGAATACTTTTGCAAGGCACTGTATATATATATATATATATATACACGTATACATATATATATATGTATATACATATATATATGTATATACATATATATATGTATATATATATATATATATATTAGGGCTGTCAAACGATTAAATTTTTTAATCGAGTTAATTACAGCTTAAAAATTAATTAATCGTAATTAATCGCAATTCAAACCATCTATAAAATATGCCATATTTTTCTGTAAATTATATATATATATTCTGTAAAATAAATTATTGGAATGGAAAGACACAAGATGGATATATACATTCAACATACGGTACATAAGGACTGTAGTGGGCATTTCACTCTACTGTCATTTAAATCTGTCTATGCTGTCCTCACTCCGAAGAGTCTACTTTTTCCAAAGCTAGACAGCTAGTGAACGACACCTTAATAATCAGACTTCTTCCATTTTCATCTGATTTATTAATAAAATGGCCTTAAACCATTGTCCTCTTTAGACCGTCGTAAAACAAAAAAAAAAAAAAGTACACAAGCATTGCATTAGCAACAACATTAGCTTAGCACGCTATCCAGGTTCACTAAACATGAACAAAAAGCGTCTCATACAAAAAATAACATTTCGCTTACTAACATAATATGTACATTCTTTACAACAACCATACTTACGGACAAATCTTGTCCAAGGATCATATAAGCACAACATTACAATGTAGGCGTCAGCCCAAGACGTCGTGCAGCCATACTGAACTGGCAAGAAAACATTAAACCATGTCGCAAAGCCACGACAAGAGTTCGCTGTTAGACAGCACAAAAAGCCTTGCTGTAAAACTTACCAAAAGGCAGAATACTGTCTGAGCGGGACATGTGCGTTAATTGCGTCAAATATTTTAACGTGATTAATTTAAAAAATTAATTACCGCGCGTTAACGCGATAATTTTGAAAGCCCTAATAAATATATATAAATATATATATATATATATATACACACACACACAACCACCTTCACGTTGCATTTTCCCCCCCAAACCAAATAATTTGTTGCTAACAGCCAACAATACCAGAAAAGATAAGCGTGGATGTCAGTATCCCACATTTGACACACACAAAAAATAAAAAATAAAAATAATACCTGAGGCAGCCTCAGATCATGACTCTGCAAAACAGTTTTGCTGCCACAGCATTTCTATGCTCAAGTAGGTTATGACAGCAGGCAACGTGAGCCAAATATAGTATTTGATCCTTGTGCCTCGAAGCAGTGCAGTCATTTTGCATTACCAACTCCATTGAGGCTAATAACAGTTGGCTGTGGAACAGTTGAGCACCCCTCATTCGAGATAACTTTGTCACTTGAGCAAAGCTTTTGTAGCCTCAGTTGAGCTAATTTTGATGTCACAAAAATGGGAAGGAGAAAGACCAATGTCCTCGAGAATACTGCTAAATAAGACACTAGTGCTACAAGTATACAATACCAGTACCAGTAGTAAGTAGTAGTAGTAAGTACCAGCTTTCTTAGTAACGTCATATTAAATAAATAATAAACAAGTTGCTCTACACAACAAGTTTTGTGGTCGAATAATTGGGGTGAGTTTATGTGATTATTTTTGATAATGTGCGGACGCTAACTGATACGTGCTAATTGTTTGTCTGGATTGTTATTGAGGTATCAGCATATAGTTATAAGCACAAATTTGAATTGCTGTTATTGAAGATGAAACTGATTTAATTTCATTTTTATTTTAGTTTCATTCTACAAGTGTTGACGTCATGAGCAGCTGAATAAAGTCAGCAAACCACACAGACGTCTGACATAGTCATTTCGGAGCTCAGCTCGCTGTCTAGCTAGGACTTCGGGCCAACATCTTGGCAGGGACAGTACAATGATGTATAACACATGTTGTTTTGATAGTTATTTTGATATTTAGGGGGTAGAGTAAGGGTATTGACAGGGTTAATTCCAAATTCTGGTTACATCGCCAGCATAAGAACGGAACTCCTTTGTACCCGGGGACTACTTGTACATACGAAGGTGTATAAATTTTAAATTTAAAAACAAAAATACGACTTATTTTTTTTATCAAGGAGTATCATAATATTTTCAAAAGGGATGTACCGAAAGCAAAATTTTTGGCCGAAACCGAAAACTGAAAAGTGGAAACACTTGGCTGAAAACCAAAAGGCCAAATATTACACATGTATGCATACACTTAATTTTTATTTTTTTTAAATATATTTTATTTAATTATTTTCCCATTAGCGCCCTTTGCCTTGGCTCTATCCCGGGGAAACTTTTTCACCCTCTCGAAAGCCCCTGCCACAGAAGGAGTCGGTATGATGGGAGAGACTTCACCCCCCACCCCCGTTTCTGTGAGCTTCTTAAACTCGTCGTACTGTTTGTAGGACAAATTGCGGATTAAACCTGAAGTGAAAAAAATTCTTTGGCATTATACTCCCTCGAGAAACTTCAGCAGAACAGATTTTACAGACTGCTATACGAGCATATTTCTTTGATGCCTCAAATTAATTCCAAACCGCGGAAATGTTTGCTGTGAGCCAACAGTGTTTGCAAGACGGTGTCAGCCAGTGTGCTGCTTTTTGCTGTGTTTAAATGACGTCATCACAAGAGGACGAAGGTTCTTCACACTATTCAATGGTAAACTTTCAGTCAAAACATTTTAACCGAAAACAATCATTTTCAGCCATTTCTTGGCGCTGAATTTTTTCGGTCACAGTTCTAATTTGCCTGTCCAGTCCCCCTGGCCATGAGTCCACAACCGGAATGGAGATGCAACCTACTACAAAGTTGCGCAACCTTGAGATGAATGTTCGTCGGGTGTCAGCAAGAAATGAAAACTGCGACAGGGATTAAGTCGACAAAAGGAGGGTGGCGGACACGGCCTACCATCGGTCCTCCGCTATTCCCTATCTTCTGGATCGAATCAACGGAATAAACTAACTGCTGAATTATGAACTAATCTAATGGATCTAATCATCATATCGAGCAGATTTCCACGATGGACTATGGACTATTGGGAAAATGAACAATCAGAGGGGATGGTCATTATAAAAAATAAAAAAATAAATTAACAAAAAAAAACTTGTAATCACTACGAAATCTGAATGTCAAATATTGATATTCAATATTTTCTACATCCTATATGGTATACTGGGGACGGGATTCAATAAGCTTCGGCTTCTCCCGTCAGCCCTTTTCTTTTCGGGTTGAATTAACTGTTAACACATATAAATGCTGTATGTTTGGATTTGTCATGCCTGAAGGGAAAATAAAATAAATGAATAAATAAATAAAATAATAATAAATTTTGAATTATTACAAATAAAACCATTACAGTTGTTTTGTTTGATTTCACTGCTTTTTTTGTTTGAAGCCCATGGTACCACTACTGGCAGACTTTTCGTAGGTACCCTACTAAAGTCAGAATTTTGGCATTGTGACAACTCTACCAGAGAGAAAAGAACAAAGAATGTGGACGTTATTTAAGCTGTATTGAAACAAGTGTTGCAACTATTAAGATTTGATTAGAAAAAAGTTTTGAATTAAATGTTGCTGCTTCGAGGATTCGTTTAATTAGAGGGGCGTTGTAATGGTTTGTTTTAAAAGTGCTTGCATTCAGTTTTATTGATTTTGGTGGATACACTGCCCTCTAGTGGCAACAGTGAATATGACATAACTCATTTAACATGGCTGAACCGGCTGTTCCCTGTCAGTGTTGAGCACGTTACTTTAAAAAAGTAATTAGTTACATTACTCACTACTTCTTCCAAAAAGTAACTGAGTTAGTAACTGAATTACTCTATAGTAAAAGTAACTAGTTACCAGGGAAAGTAACTATTTCCGTTACTTTAAAAACAAATTGTATGTCAAAGAATTTGAAATTTTCTGAGCAGTATTCGAGTCAGTGGAATAGAGAAGAACAGACAGGTAGTTAACTTGTTAGGTGCTTCAGTAGATTTGAATCGCTTACCACAGATGTCGACAAAAGCTTTGCCCCGGGACATAAATTACACATTACATGAAGGTTCTTTCCTTTAATTTCGACAACACTGTTCCCTGTTAAGTTTTTGTTTGAGCTTTTTAGTTTAGCTTTTTTTGAGTTATTTAAATGCATTCGTAATTTAGTTTATAGGTATATTTAGCTGTTCTTTGTGGGAATATGTGTTTGAACCATTTGTCAAGAGCATTGTAAAAAAAAAAAAAAAATTGCTATTTTATAGCAGTTAAGCTAGCTAACTTTTGCTGTGCAAATTAGCCGATTGTTCTTTTATTGTACCTCTATTAGATCCTCATTTATTTATTTATTTCTATACCGTTTGAGGCTAAGATCAGATATTTTAATTCATTTTTAAATACCTTTATTGCTCTTGTGAAATGAAAGTGCAATTCTGCATAGTTTGAAGTAACAATCGGGAATTTATTTTGCATGCGCATTTAATGCTCTTTTGAAAGTGCAATCTTAGCAAGCCTTTGTTTTACATCTGCAAAATTTTATACTGCAACGCATTAATAATCCTAATCCAATTACTCGATTATTTGAACTAAGTGATAGATTAATCGATAATTTAGATAATCGATAGCTGCAGACCTAACTGAAACGCTACTAAATAACAAAAAAGTAGATAATCTCTTCCTGAAAGCTCCTCTAACAGTGTTTTATTTTAAGCCTTTATAACTAGTTCAGCACTTGATTCTCCACTGGCAAGGTCTAAAGATTTGTTTTCTGTCTAATTGTGAGCCAGTGGCTTCATGCCCTAGTCATTCAAAACTCCTTGCAGCTTTCCTCAAGGGAAAATCAAACACAACATTATTGTAACAGTAGGCCATTTGATGTGTGCAATTTCCAATTACTTTGTACTTTCATCTCAGACACTAATTTGGTGAGTAAAATATCAAGCAATATTGGTTCTCCACGCTTTCAAGTTGCTTGTGGCCAGGACAAGTGATTGAAAGGCTACTATTAGAGTGTGAGACCAGAATATCAACAGGACAATATTTAAAAAAAAAAAAAAAAAAAAAAAAAAAAATATATATATATATATATATATATATGGTTAATTCTATGTAATTCCAAAATACATATAGCATTAATTGTTAAACGAAAGCTATAAATCTGGTGTGTGGATGAGTGAGTTTTCACTCAAATCACAAAACGTATTTTGGGTCAATTTCTGCCTGTCAAGGTCAGGTGTGCCACAGGGTGAAGTTCAAGGTCACTTACCAAAAACTATGATATAAACATATAGATATACTAGTATATACAATGAGATCATTAAGAAGTTCAAATTTGAAGAAATCAAATCTACACAATCTTTCAGCTCCAAGGACACACATTTCAGATTAATAGGACCAGGCGTTGCCGCGATAGAACATTTGAAGTCAAGAAGGACAGCAAAAGTCGTTGAAAAGGTCAAAAGTGCAAGAGGTCATCTCCATAACTTTACTTCAATTTCAATTAAATTAGAGGGTTTTTTTTCTTTTGTTCACAGCCAAAATGATCATTTTTTTAAAGTTTCATCAAAATAGGAGATGGTCAGTTTCATGACCACAATGACAACAGTGGTTAAAGGTGGCAGGTCTTAAAGGTTAACACGCAGAAGTGCATAACACTCGTAAACAATTTAACATGGCGGAAAAGACTTGATTTACACTTGCCAAGTTTACATGGAGCCAAATATTCCAATTACAATCGGAATATTTGTTCAAACCGAATAAATGTGTTCCATATAAACACCTCATTCGGAATGAACAGGCCCAAACCGAATGGAATTTCATTCCGATTCACAGGGGTGGAATATTCCTTTTCCCAAACCGATTAGAAGTAAAATTATATCATGTAAACAGGGAAGCGGAATGGTGTCTGGTTGCGTTCTTTCTGCGCATGCTCCGTACTGACGTGGTGACGTCACTTGGTGACGTAAGTAACGTCACTTGCAACATGGCTTCCAAGCACACGCACAGCGCACCCACACAACTTTTTAAATGAACGGCGTATCATTCTGAAGTTTTGTTTCCATTCGAAAAGTTAAAACAGCAGCTGATCTGACGATCGATCTGCATGTTTTGCAACGTGACGCTTTGTTTTGATTAATCTGCGCATGTCAGACGGCAGTTGTAAAACGTCCTTTCGGAATAAAGGCAGTCACATGTAAACGCTGGATCGGAATAGATGAAGTGACATGTAAACAGCTGATGTGAAATTTCCATTCGGAATGATTTGAATCAGTATGAATAAAAGTCAGCATGTAAACGTGGCTAATGAGTGCTGTGAAATACAGTGGTACCTCTACATACGATCGCTTCGACACACGAACTTTTCGACATCCGACGTAAAATTTGACTCGCCATTTGTTTCTACATCCGACGACATGCTCGAAATACGACGACAATGGCAGCACCGCAGACGAATGCACGGCGGATTTTCTTGTGTGACAAATCAACACTGGTTTCAGAAAAGGTTGGTACAGGTGGTGAAACAAGGAAAAAGTTGACGCTTACCTTCTAAATGAAGATGCAAATGACAGAAAAATATGAGCGTAGGGTGGGCATCCGTGAAATGGCTCAAAAATACATCTCCACGGTCCTCCTCCGACCATCGTTCGCCAGTCTTTATAAGTTAAGCTGACAATTCCTTTTGTGGTAACATCTCCAGAGAAATCGCCAACTTCGCCACGTTTTTATCATTTATTTCACAACTTATTCAAAACAAAAACACCTTCTGTCTGCCGCAATTGAGGCGTTCTCAAGAAAACATTCAAAGTGAAAGTGAAACTCAAGCTCACCGGTCTGTCTCTGGCACGTGAGCCCCGCGGTGCGTTCAGGGTCAGCAAAAAACGTCCGCCACATTAGAACCCGATTCGTTACATTAATACAGGAATTATTATTATTATTATTATAATAATTATTATTATTATTCCGATTTTGATTTATAATTTATTTGTTTTGCTATGTGTAATTGCCATTTGTAATAGTACCAGCAGTATTTTTTAAGGATTTAGTGAAGGTTTTTGGGCTGTGGAACGAATTAATGGAATTATAATGTATTCCTATGGGAAAATCCTGCTCGACATACGACCATTTCGACTTACAAACAAGGTCCTGGAACGGATTAACTTCGTATGTAGAGGTACCACTGTACTCAAATTCCATGACTAAAATCTAGGTGCCACTGTGCTCATAGTCTTTAAAAAATAGATAAAATAAAACAGTTTGTAGCATTGCTGTGGTTCCTTTTTTGGGGTGCATCACTTCCTTATGCAGATGCATAAATATAATTAGCTAGCTGTATTTGTTCCCTTCATAGATGCCATTTCCTCTGTCATTAGTTATTTATTTACTGCCGCAGTAGTAATATCAGCACGATTGGTTCGAGGAAAATGTCACTAGTGCTCTGCTGCTTCGTCAGAGCACAAAAGGTGACTTGACAATGGCCTGACAACAAACTAGCATGCCACGTTTGCAGGTGGTAGGAAAATGAGAAGGCATACTTAGCCACCCAACCTGTTGCCATGGGACACAGTTAGAACTTGTCCCAGATTATGCAGACAGGTTTATTGTGTGAAAGGAGGATATAAAAACAGCTCAAAGGTCACCTGATATTGAAAACAGCTTCCACTAGGTCTGGCGTCACTTGCCATTGGAAATAGATTACAATTCTTTGTTCAAGACTTTACATATACATGGATGGATCCAAACAAATTACAATGAACATTTTCCTAAAACTGGTTGCTAATTTAGTGTTTCACAAACTTCGATACGATACTAGTGATGCAACGATACAGTTAAGTCACGGCTCGGTACGATTTTCGATTATAGGGACACTGTTTTCGATTCGATTCAATACATTTAATGCTCCGAAACAAAAAAATACAAGTGTTATTTATTTTTTAGTTTTACCTTTTTTTTTATTTTGCTAACAAGCAAAAACAACAATTCCATCATATAAACATGTATTTTAGTGCAGTGATTAATATTTGTGTGCTTACTTCTTACTGTTCTGAAGAAATTTTGTATAAAAGTGCTGAGAACAATCTTTACTGTTTGTAAAGTGAGGCGGGGCACACTCTTGATTGCTACAGCTCTCTTAGCAGCTATGTTTACCACATGAGCAAAATATCCTATTTGTGGTCCAAGTCCATCTGTGTTAGTACTGAATTAACAATATTTGCAGCATTATCTATAGTCACTGGTATGGATTGATTTGGCCAGCTTAACTTCCATTCAGTCATGGCAGTTTTTAATTCATTAAAGAGCATACGACACGAGAAAAAAAGTCTTAAATGGCATTATTATGTGAATTAGAATCATATTTTGAGACGATTCGACTATATACAACAATTTAGCAAAGCACAGATGACGAGAAATTAGTCTTTTAATCTGCCGGTTAGCCACGCCTACCATTATAGGGCTTTAGGTGGATGACGTCAGCGGTAGACTGGGCTCATCGGTTTTACTCTTCAGCCCATTGAGGGGGAATTATTCAGAACGAGGAAAACGCGACGAAGAGAGCCACAAAATGTCATTGTTTCAGTCTTTCTACTCCAATATTTTTACAGGATATTCTTTTTATCCAAGTATTTTTCCCCAATAGCTATATAAATGGCTTGAGAAGCACCAGTCAGCCCTTCAAGGGGGAACTATTCACAACGAGGAAAACGCGATGAAGAGAGCCGCAAAATGTAATAAAAATGCATTTATTCAGGACGACATGGCAAAATTACTCCATAATGGTCAAAACTGTCGACTTCACCTTTACTGTCGCACCTCCAGAACGATATTTTATGACACCTAAATCGGACATATGTCATTTCCCTTCCCCGGCTTCGGAGAATGTAAACAAACCAGAAGGCGTGACAGCTAGCCGACATGCTAACCCGAACCGAGTGATGTTTCAAAGTCTCCGAAGCGGAAAATCACACATAACTAGCCTTGATTATTTGACATGACGACCCGGTTGGCGATTGTCTTCGTGGATCGGCAAACCGCCCGGCGTAGAGCAATTTACAGTTCGTTCCACGGAGGAGGGTGGCTGGAGTTGTTGTGCAGCTAACGTGCTGCTGCTAATGAGCATTAGGAGAGCTTTTTACATGCCTATCAATGATCAAACGTAAGTAGTCCTTTATTTAAAGAAAGTTTGTAGTGTTTACTTTGTAATCGCTGTATTCGTATTTGACATAATACAAAACAAGATGTTTACTCACTTCCTCGTAAGTCCAATGGTCCCACAGTAAATACCCACGGTGAATGGGAACCTTTTGAAACTCCAAAAAGGCGATTACGCCTCTCCCTCATACAGAATGATTTTTCTGCAGCCGTTTGGCTGGCGTGATGCGAAAAATAAACGTATTAATCAGCAAAATCAGCTGAATCCTTCGTCCTCATACACAACAGTACACTGTAGTGTGAAGAGGACGTCTTCTACCGTACACGTCACAGCGCCCTCCTCCTCAATGCAAGACCGAAGCCGGAAGTCACTCATTTTCATGGCGCGGGATTAAAAAAAACTAAATAAAAATAGCGATCGCTTCCACACACATCCAAGCGGTCCATATCATTCAGGGGCATAAAATACCGCGTTTATTATGAAATAAACATGCTTTTTCGTGTCACAGGCACTTTAATGTAGTATATGGAGTACGTGTCCCATGAGCACTCTGTGCTCACGCAGCCAATGGCATGAGACTTGGGGGGGATCTAACGTAGCACATCTAGGTTGCTATTTGATGATATCTAGTGTGTGCGTGCGTAAGTGTTGTCGGGGCATTAAAAAAGTTAATAAACGCCAGAGAAGTCACGTCTGCTCATTACTGCACAACACCAGCACTTGAAAATTGACTTTCATAAACAGAACGAGGTTGAAGTAAAGCGCTCTTAATTTGCCACTCATTGTTCATCATGTAATCATAATCATATTCGTAGCAGCCAAGTCGGCAACAATACATTAGCGGGCATTGCTGTACACATCCGTAAAGACAGTCTTTGTTAAGTATCAGGCATGAAAATGGGTCAGGGGTTAAAAAGGTGAGAAAGGTGTGGAGGAAATATGTTCCGGCGTTCAGCCAAAATGTCCGCCGTCGGCAAAACGTCCTACATGTGGCGAATTTGACCATTTTAATTTTTCACATAAGGCTTAATATTCGAGTTAACGGGGGTTTAATTAGTTGAAGGAGTTGATTTCAACCACGATTGACTCGCGCTAGCTTAGCCACTCCGGAGCCCTGAAACTAACAAATAACTGTCAAACTGCACAGAATGTGTTCAAATCATTTCCAACGACTAATTAAACCCCGGCTAACTCAAAGATTAAGCCTAATGTAAAAAATTCTGAACTTCCCCTTTAAAATAAAGACCATTGAATATGGCCCTTAAAATGTTGTCTATAAAAGTTTTAGAGCAATAAAACAAACAACACAAATGAATAAAATGAACAGGAATCCTTCAAAGTATTTCATAATGGGTCCAAATTATTTTTCAAACAGATCATGTGACTATAGAACCTTAGAGACAGCCGTTTGCATTGCTTAGCCAAAACTACAGCTGAGGAGGCAAGATGGATATTTAGAATTTCTTTAAACCTAAGCTTTCAAAACCCTCAACAACAACTGAGCTTGAACCGAGGATTGAGCACGAGCAGTATCAAAACGTCCTGGCTGTCCTGTTACCTGTTGTGCTGTAATTCCAAGTGGTGCTTGAATTGGATGCTTATAGCGGTGGACAGTCTTTTTGAGCCAGTGCAAAGTTTGCAGCGCACGGAGATATTTTTGTTATCTTTACTGGACAAAAATGTGAAGTAATGGCTGTGTTTCCAGTGTGCAAATGCAGCCGTTTGTAGTATATCTCCTGCCTATTTCATTGCATCCTGGCGAGGTAGCAAGGCTATGTTGTTTTGGCCGCAAACTCCCAGCGCTCACGCATCATGGTAATACACGTGACCCTTTTTGTTCCATCCCCGATTAAAAAATGTGACATGTGATGTCACTCCCATGACTACAGTATTCTTCATTCTACACACATTATGGGGCAATAACAAAATAGTAACGCACAGGCATCAAGGAAAGTAATTTTACTCAGATTACTGATTTAGAAAAATGAACGCGTTAGATTGTTCTTTACTGAAAGAAAGTAATCAGATTAGTTACGCATTACGATGCCGCGTTATTGACAACACTGCTTTTATATTACCGTTAAATACACAAGCTTGACGCTACCTTAACGGGAGCTATTTTTTCACCGGACGCTCCGGCAGTGTTCAACGCAAGCTGCAACGAACGGCAGTAACTTTGTCATACCACAAAATATGAAAACGAAAACCATTACTCACTAAATTCAATATGCTGGCAAATGCATTCATCTAAAAACAATTGGGAGTGATACTTTACCTCCTCCAGCGAATGTGAATTTGTGCTTAGTACAAGATCATCTGTCGCAATTAGCGATCTTTGACGCTTTTTTTTTTTTTCCTCCCCGCATACAAACTTGTTTCTCTCTCAGCGGCTGTGATTAACCTCAATGAAGTTGCTGTCCTAGCTAAGCCTTGCCTATCATTCGTCTTTGTAAGTTTTTAGTAACTTTGTGTATTGAATTTGAAAGGAAAATGTGTGTTTTGTTTTTGACGAACTTTTTCATGAAGCTAAACTGTTGAAGCTACTCACATGTGGAAAAATACGAGTGTACAACGTTTTAAATGTATTCATTTGGTATATTTCAGTTACCACGATTTGAGAGATCAATAAATTGAAGAATTTACGCCTTGCGTTTGGAGTGCTTGTTTTTGGGTTTGCTGGAATAGCGTCACTGACACACGCAGCATCAAACAGGGGAAGGGGTAAGCGCTGCCGCGCCAAGCTAATTCTGGCTGCATTTTCGACACATGAAAAATAACGAATACTTACTACTGTATGACGGAAAATTTTAGTGGTTTTGTAACCGCGACGTTTTCATAGCATGGTAATCCGTGAAGGTAACTGGCACATGCCTACAAACGACCCCCCCCCCCCTTAAAATTTTTCTCCTCGGATCTACACGATTCACGTAGGTCATCCTTTTTGACTTCAAAACGGCGAATTTCGCCGAAAGGTGAGAGATTTTCATGCCTGAAGTATGCACGAGTGGGGATAGCGTAGCAGCAAACCTAAAATGCAGCCATACATCGGATCTGTACGACGTTGTAGCCGGCAAGCAATGATCCTCGTATGCCACGGCTCCTGCACTTCAGGCAGTTTGGAGGAGGAGTGGAGGGGGGCTGCTGGCAGGGGAGGAGCCTTTTCATAGCTTCTTTTTTTCTTTTTTTTTTTTAACAAGGCAAAGATGCGCCAGACATTATAGCGAGAGAGACCACAAAAAAAGTTCGGAAAATACATTTTGGGAGCTTTTTCAATTGGATCGAATGCTTTTGCATATATAATCGAAGAGGGCGTATCGAACGGTTTAATATGAAACCGAGTATTATTGCATCCTTATACGATACCTGCTTAAAGTATCTTGCCAAAGCACAAAACAATATATATTTCTATTTGATAGGAAGTGTTTGAAAAATTTCACAAACAGTGGCTTTTTTTAATTTGTTGTATACATTCAAGTTGTCCAATAATGACTTTTTAACCGATATCCCATACAGGCGCATATCAAATACGATATTTTCCGATTTTAAATGCGTTTATCAGCCAATTTTACCAGGAGTCCAATATTATGGGACAACTCTACTATACAGTAAACCTGGATGCCGGTCAACAAGATGGGTCACAAGGATGGAAGGTGTTTGTGACTCGTGCCACAATTGTCAAACAATCCCTGCAAACAGGCTTTGTAGGCTATACTTGGCTAATGGCCATGTAAGCAAAACATTGAAATAATGCTACGCGCATCTTGCTTTTTCGTGAGGAGGAGTAGAGGTGTTTTTTTTCCACGCAGAACAAACAAAATTATCTCTCTTGTCGGAGGACAAGGTCCACTTTCGGCGACTGTCATTTTTGCGTTTCCCGTCATTTAAGATACTGCGTTGGAGTGCTTTTGCGTATTTCCTTTTTTTTAAAGAACAAGGAAGGCACTGGAACCGGTACCTCGTACAACACTAGTTGACATCATTCAAAAAACAGGGATTGTTCTTTTGCATTTCATTATAGACAAAATACAGAACAGTGACTGTCATTATGCTTGTGGAAAACATTTAAACTTTAATTCAATTAGCATCTTTTGAACTCCGTTTGGTATCTGTGCTTTAACATTGATTAATTGCATCTTGAAGAGATCAAGTTATTGTGTCTTTGAGCAACTATAGCTGGAGCGCACAATTTTGGTGAAACCAGTGGTACGAATTCAGTCTCAGCAAGTTTTTGGTCTGAAGAACTCGAAGAAGACAAAGTTGATGTCCATCTAAGCGTCAGCTATGGCACAACTGCTCCAGGAAACCCTCCTCTGCTCAGTAGTACATTGGCATGAAAACAAGAATTCCGGATATTCAGGGAGAGATTAAATCTACTGGCAAAAAGACAAAAGAACAGTGAAAAATTCCCATTTTTTTAAGTGTCAAACATTTTATCCTGATGCTTTATGCCAGAGATATTGAAAATTAAGGGGGGAAAAGAACCTTTCAAAAAAAGATTCTACATGCTAATTTCTTTTGTTCCTGTTCACAGGCTCAGATCACATGCAGCATTACTGCTAGGAATCCACGTTTTCACTTCCTATCAGATCCTGATATAATATCTTTCGATACTGATACAATGGACCTATCGCAAAGCCCCACCCCCTTGTAAACTCTGTCAACCCAAGGCTCTGTCAAATTTTCTCAAGGAAGATCAAGTGTTCTCAGGCAGGATGCACACTTCGCTAATAGATCTTTGTAATGGTTCTTCTTGGAAAAAATGTTGACAAAAATTATAATTTGTCATGATATGAAACAATTTCGCCTAGACACGGCAAGGTGGGGCTGTCAGACTGCGATGCAGGCCACCACCACAGCTTAAAAAAATCCTAGGGGAAACCTTGCAACCTTTTGCGGTATGTACTAGTAATGGCATTTTTGAAACGAAATTAATTTCGTGTCATCCATCCCCAACCTCACTCACTTTGTGACAAATCTGGTTTAAGGTGAAACTTTTGGGCCAAAAATTAAGCCCTTCGATGCAGATTGACTGACACCAAGTAAATGCTACAAATTGTTGTACAGCCAGTTAATACTACAGTATATGCGGCAAATGCTGCCGACGCCATCATGAAACAGAAGTTGTACAAAAGTGGACCCAAAATCAAACATTAGCATTGCATATCAGTTGACGAAATTAAATATAAATGTAAATGCACTCCACAAATCCTTTTGGAGCGTGGGCACCTTCGTGGACCTTAGATAAGAAGACCTCAGATATGGTGCATGGATTGGAAATTTTTACCGGTTGGGTCTTTCCAATTTGTATATTACACTTGGATTGGGACCAGAACTGATACTGGATCAGATCACCCTATCTGTAATTCCTGTCATGGAAAATGGTATTGCATGAACAATGCACCTAGAAAGGAAGACAGTGATATGCATATGCTTGGATCAGCTGTCAAATGAGTTTAGAACACACCAATATTTACATCTGTGCAAACATCTATGAAACTAGCGGAGGGCTAGCAGAGGACTGACAGGCACAGAAGGTAAACAATCATCTCACTCCTTCATGTTAACCAGTCTTATCAACAGCAGAAAATCACATTTGTTGCTTATATTTTGGGTGGAATCAAAGGGGCTTTTGTAAAGAAACACCAAACAGTCTTTACGTAAAAAAAATAAATATTTACTTTAGAATGTTGGACACAAACACACGTCAGCTAATACAGATGCAGTAAATCACTTAGTCATAACCTTTAGTGGTGTATCTAAAGCCATGAAACAAGAAATGGAGAAATCTCCAGAGCAGATAGAAAACACACAACAAATGACAACAGAACTTACTCAGAACACAGTGGACACCCAACACAACACACCAGAACAGCCTGTAATTGTGTTGTGCAGGACTGACCCTAGCTCATCCCAGCAGGCCTTGCATGATGAATGGGCCCAGCGATGACTACCTCCCTCCTACCCCTCCTCTTCCTCTTCACAAGCCCCCCCCCCTCTTCTTCTCTGCCACCACTATTAGCGCTCCCTCTGTCCCTCCCTTGCCTACAACCAAGCACTATTCAACTGCTGCCATCACACATGATTAATTTGCATTTAGTGCACTTAGTCCTTGTATTGTATGCCAACAATGCCATATTATCGTGCACAGCTTACATATTAGACATATAGTATGGCTTCTGAGGGTGATGCGTTATTTCAAGATGCCAATACAGGAATTATATTGTTCGCCCCAGGAAGAACAACGGTTAAGACCGAGTCTGCCACTCAAGTCACTGCAGCATTATTAAAGGAACAGTTAGATAATGTCAATTAATGATTCACTAGACCCAAACTAATAAACTAGGTCAGGGTAGTGTATGGAAGAAAGAGCAAAGGGAGACCCTCTAGTTAGGGCATATACAATAACAGTCGGTGTAAGGTTGGTAAAAATAAGAGAAATTAAAGAGCAGTAACATAAAAACTGGGAGTCATACTCGACCATATAGCTACCAGAAAAAGATAATGCATAGGAAACTATTTTTTTCTTCTGCCGTTGCTTGCTTCCGTTCACACTGCCATCGCAACAAAATCCAAAGGGAGCAAACAAAGGAGACAGATTTTAATTTGCTACACCGTCTCTTGCCATTACCCTTTGTGCCTCGGGGTGAAAGAAATGGATTGTGAAATTCTAAAGGATGGGGAGAATAAAGAAAATAAAATCGGGGCACTGCCGAGAAGGTACTGGAGACAATTTCACAAAGGATATGTCGAAGAGAAATGAGAACAAAGTTTGTGTGCAGCATATACATAGAAACAGGGAAGGTTGGGAGTTTATGTGGCCCAGATATTAAGTATTTGCTTATTATAAACCTGCTCTGAAGCAAAGCCATCTGGAGGGGCCACTGGGGTTAGTGAAATAAGTACATATAGGCTGGAGAGGGCAGCCACAATTGACGATCCATCAAAACATGAAAGTGACTTGGGGTACGCATCACCTCCACTTGTTACCTTCCCTAGCAAGACATATATGAAGTTGCGGTGGAACCCCGCAAGTCTTCTTCAGAACCCGAAGAATACCTTTGGGCTGTTTCTCAACAAAAGAGAGCTCTACTGAGTGACATCACCAGGGATAAAGGCTGTGTGTGGAAAGAAAGTGAGAGACAAGGGCGTGGAGGATGGAGCCGGGAAAGGCTATGGACTATGTGGGAGTCACATTACTGCCCTCCGGCGCTTCAATACCTGTCACATGAAGCACTTTGAGGACTCGACAGTAAACCTTGACAACTTCAAACACCTGCTTTGCAGGGCCAGATCTGATGAACTGGCGGATAATGGAAAATATAAGAGGAGGAATCTTAGAAGCACTAAGATTTGCTTAGTGCACGAACCTAACACTGTGTTGTCAGGTGTCGTGGATTTCATTATCACATTCTTGACTAGATCCAAATCTACACCCTGCACAGAAGAGAAAAAAAGAGAGGGTGGACCCAGTGTAGCCAATCAGCGTGGATTGAGTTGCTGCAACAAAAAACAAACAGTCCTCTGGCATATACAGCACCTGTGTCCTGTTCACCAAATATATCTGGCCACTTAAACACTTAACAATGAGGCTGGCGTCAGCGTTTTCGGGCTTGTGCACACCACTGTGGTTGCATTGGTTTTGCTTCTATTCTTGAATAATATTCTAAGGCCTTTGTTAGATTGTAGAGCTTTCAGCTTTAGCGCATCCCACTGTGAGCAACCAGCTGTAACCCTCACACAAACGACTGTGTTCAAAGCTCCTGAACAGAACTGGAAAAACAAAGCTTAGTCATTTGCAATCTCCAGCCGCCCCCAAGTCTAGGTGCCACAGTGATTTTGTACTGAGCCTGTGTGTTTCCAACACCTGTCCTGTCCAAATGGACACTCGGACACACATGCAAACAACACCCATAAAGACAAAGCAAAAGCAGGATGGCTAGACAGGGTAGCGCCTCAGATCAGTATAAGGTAGACTTTGAGCAGCCAGTAGCTAAACCTCCAATTGCCAAGAGTGCAAATATTTCCACTTTATTGAAACAAAAACGGGACTAGCTATGCCATTAACGGTGGTCAGGTTGATTGGAAGCCTATGAACTGACCTGAAAATGACCCATACACTATAGTTTCCTTCAAGTAATACCGTTCTATTTTGCTCTTCATGGAACTGTTGAGAACCTAACAAGCTGCACTTCTATTAACCCGACACTAGAGGTCGATCGATATATCAGCAAAGATCGGCCATCGGCTGGTTGACAAAAAAATGAGCCGATAAAAAAAAGATTTGGATCGGGCATATGTGTGGGGAACTGTGGCTGCCGCTGACTGACTGTAAAACCCCGCAGCAGCTTGAAGGCAGGCTGCTACAGGAAGCTTCAGGCTTGCCTGTTTTGTAATTACTGTAAGATTTTTTTTTTTTTAGCTTTTTGAGGTTTTTAATAAGTTATTCTTTCACTCAAATTGTAACTTGTAGCATTAGCGTAGCATTAGTATTAGCATGGTGAGCATCCTCTTCAACTTTCACTTGTTTACATCTCTTCTTGACGTCCTGGTGGGTTTAATTATTTGAAAATAATGTACTGTTCTTGCTAATTGTGGATAATCATAAAAAGAGGGGCTGCGTTCGTTGGTTTAGTAGCACTAGACTGGATTAGTCCTTAAAGTCTCAGGTCATCATCGTAAATTTTAAGCTGTTGAAGCCATTAAAAAAAAATAAATAAATAAAAATCCTTTATAATCTACGTGCAAAAAAAAAAAAAAAATCATGGGCTTTTTTTTTTTTTTTTTTTTTTTAAGATATCAGCATTGCCATTTAAAAATCCCATATCGGTCGACCTCTACCTGAACTTTCTTCCAGTGGTGAGAAAAACACAACAAGCTTTTCTAATCAACAATAAAATACGCAAAACTAAGGACACCCAGCATTTTATTTTCCCACAGAGCCAGATCAAGTGAATAAGCAAGGTTCTATTCTTCTTGACCAGGATCTGATGCCGTGGTCATTTTGAGCCAGTCATTTGGAACGGAGAAGCAACCCCAAAATGATCTGATACAACTTTGGACTCTTTGCACCAGTGCTGGTATCATCAACAATGAAGATAACGAAAATATTTTGTCGACGAACAAATTTTTCTTGAGGAGCTAAAAACGCGGCTAGGGAGACCGGAACATAACAAAACAAAATTAATGCAAATTTTCGTCTGACGAAACGACATCGACACGAAAATGCAACGTCGTTTCTGTCATATGTTCACAATGCGTGACATTCGATTTGTTCATATTGAACGGGGAGTACGTCAGCTTGCGTTGCAGCAGTGTTTAGGTCGTGTCACTCACTTGAGATATGCTGCGCCTCTCTTTCACTCTCCTTACTACCAGAGTTTAGGATGTATCTCAAGCTAGGCTGCGCTCCATCTTGCTTGTTTGGAAACATGGGAAGATTTGTTTTCTTATCTTGAAAAGAAAGGATATGCAATGTTACTTTAGGCTTTTAAGGTCTGTGTTGAGTGATCATCAGACGCTAAATGTAACTTCGCATTTGCTTTGACATTAGCTTCAGAATGGCGAGTGTCCTCTTAAAATACTGGCCAGTCTAAAGCAGAGCCACTTGGCTTTTTTTGTCAGTAAGTCTAGAGGATGTTAAACGCTCGGACAATTTTTTAAAACATACAGTTTGTGGCTTCTTGGTAGGTTGAATTGAAAATGATGTATTGTTTTTCCTGCTGCGTGTATTATTATCACAAAGTTGGCATTGTCCTTGTAGGTGTTACAACACGTGCGTGTCTGTATTTTCATTTGAAATTGTTGGAAACCTTTTTTTTTTTTGGACAAAAACTTGAATATTGGAGACGAAAATATTTTGAACAACTGTCGACTAAAACTAGACTAAATTTGCATGAGATTTCGTCGACTAAAACTAGACAATAGCATTTTGAAATGACTAAGAATAAGAAGTATTTTCGTCCAAAAGGCCAAGACAAAAATTAAAAGGCCTGCCAATAACAACACTGCTTTGCACTGGACGAAGCTATGGCCACGTGATCTCTTAGTAGACGTGCAAATTGAAAACTGCCACTAAAGCAAGAACTCACAGTCACATCAAAGAATTCGGCCAACATGACTTTTTAACTTTAATTGAATTGCTTTCTTCCGGCTTGCTGACGTCATACTCCTCCACTAAAGCCTCTGATGCTTGTTTTCCAGGTTTTACTCCGTTCGCTGAATTTGAGCAAGTCTGGTCTTATTGATCTCACTAGTCACTCTGCTCATTGCTTGACAACTTGACACAGAGGATATTTAAAAGCATGTGTGTGTGTGTTTAGGAGGAGGAGGCTTCAACGGCTGCAGAGAGCTGAGGTCAGCGTTACATACAGCAGAGCAATTACATTGAAAGGGGAAATTTGTACTTTGGGTTTGCCAGGCATCTTTTATGACATCAGGCGTGGAATTTTTGACACACCTTGTGTTCCCATTCAATTCCTATTAAGAACCCATTAGTTGTAAATAAACATACTACATGTACAATCAAGAGATTTAGCCACTGGCTAAAACCCAAAGATTATACTCCATTGCTTAGTTGCGGTCAAGTCCATTCACATACTGCAGCGTTATTTGGGGAGGATTACAGCCAAATTTCATTTGTGCGGTCTTGGCTAGGAGACAGAGAAGCGAGGGCACTGGGCACCAGAAGATCTACTAAAGTTTACCTAGTCCTGGTGGGAGGCCATGACGCTCTGACCTGATGTGTTTTCAAGCGTGGGGGACTATACTAGAAAACTGAAGAAAAACAGGAGTTTCTACTCTACATGGATTTTAGGCAGTCTAATCTCTCAGAATAATGAGGTACAACTAGAACTCTTGTGAGACCTTGTGTAAGTGTTCACTCTTCATTTTCCACACTGTCACACGCCCGTCATTGCAACACAGTAAATACACAGGCCTATGCACCTCTACTTGGTATACAGCCAACTTGGTCTTCCCGTGCCAAGAGGTCAGCGCTTGGATCCTGTTTCAATAGGAAAACAGAGATAGAGTTTGGTGTAATAATGCAGTCTCAAAGGGCATGTTGTTGAATAGCCATCTGACTGCTGAAGAATCAAGTATACAAGTTGAAATAAGCATTAACGCTACAGGTTGCTCCTCGGCTCCACCCACATTTACAAAATGTTTATTTTTAAGTCACAGTGTTGAGAAGCTAGATATGCCAAGCATTATTACTGACGACGTGAGGTGAGAGAATGTGTGGTCTCAGCCAGAACCACTAGACAACTGGATAAACATGAAGGCCCCCAGACCCCTTCTCGTGTCCACCTGTCTGCTCTCCATGATCCCATTCTTAGCACCAATCATTAGACCAAAACCCAAAGATGCACAAGCTCTACTAACTATAGTGAGCAAAGCAGGAAAATTGCACACAAAGCTCACCCTTGAAAACATTTAGGCTTTTTATCTTACCAAAATACTATTTCTTCATAATAACACCAGCTATCACAAGACAAAATGTGTGCACAGCATACACACACCAAGCAAACCTGGGGAAAGAGTCTGATAAGTGGCTAAATGGAGCCAAAAGGGGAAACAAAATCTAATCATACCTGATGACCAATAGCACTTATGATGAGTACAGGGTTAGAATATCCAATAGTGAAGTGGTACATTCGTATTACTACCGGTCTCCATTGCAGAAAATGGGTTCATTACCGGACAGAGCTCGCCAAGAGACTAAGCATGCTGTAACTTAAGAGTGCATCTGAATGGCTGACATGAAGTCCATTAATACCTGACCACTTATTTTTGACAACTTAATAATAGAACACATTAAGGCAGTGGTGTAAATGGCTTTAAATTAGTACTGCGTGATGTGGATTAAACTTCATTTTAAATTAGAAGTGGGACTGTTGGAACGTTAGAAGGTCGAGTTCTGCTCATCTTCGGCTGTTTTCGGCAGCAGCTATGGCCAACAGGAGGCTTGCATTGTTGATTTGCAATAAATACAAGATAAATGACTTATCCGTTTTTTCCTGTCATTTTAACGTAAAATAACACATAAGGCGTTTTCCTGGTAGTTAGCAGAAACACCGTTAATGAATTGCTTTAAAAAAAAAAAAAAAAAAAAAAAAAAAAAAAAAAAAGCGTTAAAGGGTAAGTTACTGTGGGTCTTTTAAAAAAAAAAAAGGAAATGATCCCAGTGGGTAGGTACTCTGACTGCATTTCTAAACGCACCGTATGCTGTATATATGGAACATCAACAATGTTCATGCCATTTGAAACACATCAAATTCGGCGCACATAACACATTGTCATTCGAAAAACATCTGCACACATCAAGGGCAACGTGCTGACACCTGGAAACAGCGAAACTGTAAGCAAGGAAATAGAAATTCTCTTTACAGGGGAAAAAAAGTATCTGAACCCATTAAAACTCAATGCAACCAATTACTAGAAATATAATAACTAAGTTTTTAAGCACAGATACAGATATTTCAAAGGAATTATATATATTTGAGTACATAAGAACAATCAGATTTTGTGGATATGTCCTATCAACGGGACATTGCAATAGTTACAAGGAGGGAAAAAAATTAGGGCCGTCAAACGATTAAAATTTTTAATCGAGTTAATCACAGCTTAAAAATTAATTAATCATAATTGATCACAATTCAAACCATCTATAAAATATGCCATATTTTTCTGTAAATTATTGTTGGAATGGAAAGATAAGACAAGACGGATATATACATTCAACATACTCCACATAATTATTATAATTATTTGTTTATTATAACAATAAATCAACAAATGGCGTTAACATTATTAACATTCTGTTAAAGCGATCCATGGATAGAAAGACTTGTAGTTCCTAAAAGATAAATGTTAGTACAAGTTATAGGAATTTTATATAAAAACTAGGGGTGTCAAACGATTAAAATTTTTAATCGAGTTAATTGCAGCTTTAAAATCAATTAATTGTAATTAATCGCAATTAATCGCAATTCAAACCATCTATAAAATATGCCATATTTTTCTGTAAATTATTGTTGGAATGGAAAGATGAGACAAGATGGATAAATACATTCAACATACGGTACATAAGTACTGTATTTCTTTATTATAACAATAAATCAACAAGATGGCATTACCATTATTAACAGTCTGTGAAAGCGATCCATGGATCGAAAGACTTGTACTTCTTAAAAGATAAATTTTAGTACAAGGTATAGACATTTTATATTAAAACCCCTCTTCATGTTTTCGTTTTAATAAAATTTGTAAAATTTTCAATCAAAAAATAAACTAGTAGCCCGCCATTGTTAATGTCAATAATTACTTACACAACGCTCATGGGTGCTGAAGCCTATAAAATCAGTCGCACCCAAGCGCCAGCAGAGGGCGGCAAAACTCCGAAAAACTCAACAAGTGCACCTTTCACTATGCTGTCATTTTAATCTGTTTGAGCGGGGCATTTGTGCGTTAATTGCGTCAAATATTTTAACGGGATTAATTTAAAAAATTAATTACCGCTCGTTAACGCGATAATTTTGACAGCCCTAATTAAAACCCCTCTTAATGTTTTCGTTTTAATAAAATTTGTAAAATTTTCAATCAAAAAATAAACTAATAGCTCGCCATTGTTGATGTCAATAATTACTCAATGCTCATGGTGCTTAAACTACTGGTGCACGATAATTATTGGTCCAATAATTATAGGTCCGATAATATGAATTATGACATCATCCCAATAAATCCAATAACATAATTAACAGGACCGATACTACAGTATGAACTGTGCTCGCTGGCTGGAAAATCAGTGGACCATTTGCGGGACAATGCTGCCACCTGCCGGTCAGAATAATTCGCTGCATCTATAATTTAGCCCACAAACTCATTCACTTTACACAGTGCTGTGTCTAGCGTTAGCATTGACAATCGTGAAGGCTTTCTGTTACTTACGTTTCCGCCTCGGAAATATATGTCTGTAAGTATTTATGTTTATTATAACATATGGATGTGTAATATATGTTTACTTCAGTGGTGAAGGGTCATATGTACAGAACCTCATAGGTTGTTGTGTTATAGAAGCCAGCCAATGCTCTAGGCTAGTAGCTCAAGCTAGTGTGCTATGCTATACATACATATAATAGTTGTCGTGTAATGTTAGTCCTGTCAGCATGCTGGGTAGGATTTTATACTATGCAGAGAATAAACCTCATACTTTATAGAATATTGGTTTACTCACTGCCGTTTATATTGATTATTATAAGGCAAGCCATTAATCCTTTTTGTTCTACCATATTTTTGTTATGAGGAATGAGTGATAAACCTTACTATATTATGTTTACAGTGTTAGTTCTAAGTTAGTAAGTTATTGAAAGGCCTTTTGGTTATTGATAGGCTTGCTGTCCTAACCTGTCTCCCAGGTTAAGAAAGTTGTTTCATGGACCAAGACCACAACAGTCTCCTGTATCACCAAATATTTTTATCTGATGACAAAGCACAATACCTGTTGGGTTTATGTTTTAGTTCAGTGCTCATTGTTAAGGAAACACATCTTCAATTATATTGACTAATTGACTGTGATTGACTGAAATTATATTTATTTGAAAAAATAAATATTGGCACTTTATCTGAAGTTATTTGTTCATTATAATAATGTTCATGTCATTATGAAAATTCTGGTGAGATCAAAGACAAATCTATGTTGAATCCACCATTATTATTTTTTTAAACCTCCAGGTGTTCAAAAACTCGGGTGAATATACATTTAAAACATTATATATTTACTATCGGTTATCGATATAGGTATCGGCTTTGAGGAGCAGGAAGTTATCGATATCGGTATCAGTTTCAAAAAATGGATATCGTGCACCCCTAGCTTAAACCCATAAAATCAGTCGCACCCAAGCGCTAGCAGAGGGCGACAAAACACCAAAAAACACAAGTAACAAGTGGACATGACACTGTGCTGTCATTTTAATCTGTTTGAGCATGTGCATTAATTGCGTCAAATATTTTAACGTGATTACCGGTAATTTAAAAAATTAATTACCGCCCGTTAACGCGATAATTTTGACAGCCCTAAAAAAACACAATGAAGCAAAAGAAATAAAAAAATAATAAAAAATAAAAATAAACTTTTCTCCAGATAGGGCTGCAATTAATGATTGTTTTTATAATCGATTATTTGGACGAGTTATTAAACAATCGGATAAGTCACTTTTTTCAATTACCTCCACGATTTTAACGCGAAGTTGTTTTAGGCGTGTTGTAAGTAACAATGAAGAAAACCGATGACCATTTCCTTCAAAAATAATATTTTAGTACAGCTTCCTACAGTACAGTAATTTACAACTGTAGTATTCTAAGGAGATGAAACTTGTTAAAGTTTTTAATAAAGGTTCAGAGAATAAAGAATTTCAGCACACACACAAAAAAAAAATCTGACAAAAGTCCTGTTCATTCAAATAAAAAAAGAAGTGCTTCTGATTGACAAATTTTTCTTAAATTATATTATATAAATTGTGTCAATGACTCATTTATTTTTCTTTAAACAAACTTTAAACAAAATCGAATACGGAGGAGGCAGACTGTAATAAAGCAGTTTTGTTTATCAAATCCAATTTCAAAGCACTCTCTTTTGTATGACAATTGGGGCTGCAGCTATCGATTATTTTAGTAGTCAATTAATCGATGAACTAGTTAGTTTGAATAATCGACTAATCGGATAAGGAACATGAAAAATTAAAATACCTGAGCTGAACCTCAAACGGTATAAAAAAATAAATAAGGATCTATGTACAACAAAAGAACAATTGGCTAATTTACGTAGCAAAAGACCGCTAGCTTAAATCCTATAAAACGCCTTTTTTTTTTTTTTTTTTTAAACAATACTCTCAACAAATGGTTCAGACACATAGTCCTACAAAAAACGGCTAAATATATCTGTAAACTAAGTTACGACTGCATTAAAAAAAAAATATTAGCTCAAACAAAAACTTGGCTTATGCTGGTCTTAACATGGAGCAGCTAGATTCAGCCATGTGAAATGAGGCAGACTAGAGGGCAGTGTATCCACCCAAATCAATAAAACTCAATGCAAACACTTTCAAAATAAACCGTTAGAACGCCACTTTAATTGAACGAATATTCGAAGCAGCAAAATTTAATTTGAATCTTTTTTTCTAATCGAATACTCGAGTTAATCCATTAATCGTTGCAGCACTAATGACAATTTACAGTTTGAGTATGTGTTGAAAGAAGACTAAGCTGTTATATGAATGGGTTTATGTGTGTGGTTTCTTTATAAAAAGAAATGAGACAACTTTACTATCTAACAATAGCTCAAGTGCTAACACGCTTCTCCAAAACACAACAGACACTTAAGACACCGACTAGCATAATCGCTAACTAGCTCAGCGCTCCATGTTAAGTAGCAACATGTCATCAGCAAAGAATACAAACAATACAATTGGCTTCATTTACTCACCTCTGACGGATCTAACAACACAAAAGACAATCTCCCTCTCGACACTTCGTAAAGTAATTGATACAGCAACCCAACAGGGGCATCAGTAATTGGAGCAGTGAATTCTCTCTCGCTCTCTCTCTCTTGCTCCAATCACTGGCTGCGCGCGCCACAACTTTTGACATAGACTAAATTTTACTTTTCTCAGCATTTACATTCCAATCATGTGCCAGCTGATGAAATACGACACCCTTGTCACAGTTATTCATCTAGATACAGAACCCCTGGAATGTATCAGATTCCAGCCTCGGGGGGTATGCACCTTGGAAACGCTGCACTATCACCAGCAGCTAACGTCTCCTAAAGTCTATATTCTTCCCGTCTCCATCGGTCAAAGCGTCTAATCAACTCAATTCCACCAGAGGCCTCTCCCACGCATATTTTGTGTATCACAATGGAATAGTGAGTGGAGTTTCCTGTTTCTGATGACACATTTATGTCATAGAGTAAAGGGTAACCTCCAGAGTTACTATCAACCTTTCGTCACTGTTGGCTCATTTTTCATAAAGTCACGTTCCCCTTGCTTCAAAACAATACAATTCCAATGAGATCGCAAGTCAAACAATGGTAAACCACTCAAACAGTTGCACTGTGCAATCCTAAGGCATGCAGTATTAAGTATCTCCGACTCGCCAGCCTGCGTAATTCAGTCTTGGGAATTATGACAGTGGAAAATCATTTCCCTGGGATAGGCAGTCGTGGCTAATCGTTCAGTAATCTGACCTGCCTGAATACTGTAGCATTCAGCCGCATCTCTAGCTTGTCCAGCCATTCGCACATGTGCATACCCTCATTGCCTGCCAATAATCTGATGGAGGCTTGTACCAACTCAAATGCTGCTGTCCAGGTTTTCCTGCGGATTACAAACGCTAACAAATCATTTGCTAATACTGATACGTGTTATTATGCTTGATATGTATTTACACAAACACCAATCGTGATCGTGTAGCCCAAGCTCAAAACATAAGACGTTTCAGTAAACAGTCCAGCATGGTAAATGACATCAGTTTATGCAACAGCGCATGCCACTGCAGTGCAGTACAGTGCATACTGTATTTTTGCCTTCCGTATCCTGAAATTTATTTTGTAACAACAGGCAATATTGTCCCGTTGGAGCGTGTCTTAACCTGAAAATTATGTATACAGAGACATTTGTAAGTAGAGGTACCAATGTATAGGGAGAGAAAAGCCTTGTTACAGAGCGCTGCCTGTAAATGTTTACATTTACTGTTTTTTTTTTTGTTGTTGTTTTTTTTTTGTTGTTGTAAATTCTGTACCAGCAGGATACGGGCACAAAGTTCAACCTCTAAGTTCAACCATCTGAGTTAGTGTCAGAGTTGCAACAGAGGTGGGACAACATCTGCTTGTGACGGTATTTTGCAATCCCTGTATATGGTGTTTGAACTGTTGCTGTATGAATGTGTGTTCAGTCACAATGTTCTGTTGCGCCAGTTTTATGTAAAGTCACAAATCCTGGATTTTCCATGTCAATTTTGACGGTTCTCTTTGTAAAAGAGGCTACAGTGAGATACAAAGCACTGTTTATACTCAGTGGAGTGAGTTAAAGGGGTATTCCAATATGAATATTGGAAAAATGCCTAGCTTCCCCCCCACACTTTTTTTTTTTTTCCCAATGAGGTCCTCCCTAAGCACACAGCGTGGCAACAACGAACGATGACATGGAAAAATACAGAGGCAGTTTTAGGCACTGCAGTTTAATATACAAGATGGGACAATGACTGCAGAGCCATTTAATTCATTCATTTTTCTCGCAAACTATAAACAACAAATCAAAGCTACAATTGACAACAAGCAGCATATTCTTAGATATACTGTCTGTTAGACTGTCACTATTTGATCAGATACTGTCACGCCTGGCGTGCTTTACAAGACGTAAGCTTTGTGTGACTAAGGAGCCACAGCTTTTCACAGGTATATCTAAATAAAACACAAATAAACACAGTCAAATGATTGTGGAAGCTATCATGAAGCCGACGTGCTTGATCACAGCAAGTTTGGCAACCAGCGGGAGCAGTCAGAAGGAACATTGGAACAACCACATAAATATTTGGCACCAGTACAACATTTAGACCACTATAGTTTTGACTGTTAAAAATCTGAAATTCATATTAAATTATCCATAAAAAATGCAAAAGCTGGAAAAATGCATGGGAGGAAATGCAGGGGTAGTCCTTAATACTATTTGGCAACACATCCTGAGTGTGACTCATTGCTCCTCAGCAATCCTGCTTATATAGGTGCATGCATGCAGACCCAGGGGCAAAAGATTTTAGGCAGGTCTGGACGGCCCCTTTATACCTCTTATGGGAATTCAAATGTTGATATAATTGATTACAAGTAGCTCGTGTTCCTGTATTTTAGTGCTGCAACGATTAATCGATTAACTCGAGTAATTGTTTAGGAAAAAAAAAAAAGATTCAAATTAAATTTTGCTGCTTCCAATATTCGTTTAATTAAAGTGCCATTTTAATGATTTATTTTGAAAGTGTTTGCATTTAGTTTTATTGATTTGGGTGAATACACTGCCCTCTGGTCTTCCTCATTTCACAAGGGTGAATCCATTTGCTCCCTGTTAAGACCAACATGAGCTAAGTTTTTGTCTGAGCTAATGTTTTTTTTTTAAATGCATTCGTAATTTAGCTTATAGGCATTTTGAGCCGTTTTTTGTGGGAATATGAGTCTGAACCATTTGTTAAGAGCATTGTTAAAAAAAATTGCATCTAAGATAGGAGACTTTTGCTATGCAAGTTAGCCAATTGTTCTTTTGTTGTACATAGATCCTCATTTATTTTTTTTTATACTGTTTGAGGCCGAGTTCAGGTATTTTTTCATGTTCCTTAACCGATTACTCGAACTAATTCATTGATTAATCGACTACTAAAATAATCAACAGCTGCAGCCCTACTGTATTTAGATTAAGACTGTCCGATTAATCAATTTACATTCGATTTAAAAATCGCACCACTTTGGTTAATCTAAGCTGACGTATTTCCAGATCCACGAGAGCGCGCCGTCTTAAACAACATGAACAACAACTTTTGCCCAGCCAGCTTTGGACACAAATTTCATAATGCTATGAGTACCATAAGTATTATCTCATGATGTACTTACACATGGCATTATGATATTTGGGCACTGATCTCCAACCATTTCTTGGTGATATTTGAGGTATGTTTTGGGTCAATGTCCTGTTGGAACACCTATGACCAGCCAAAAACATTTTGATAGTATCCATATTTCATGACTTCTTGCACACTGTCAAGGCACCCAGGGCCTGAAAAAAGAATGAGGCCTTCAAAGAAAAGAACACAGTGCCTATAGTCAAACATGGTGGAGGTCCAATGATGGCACTGGGTGCCTTGACAGTGTGTAAGGAGTCATGAAATATGGAGACTCTCAAAATGTTTTGGGCCGCAATGTAGGATGTAGTGTCAGAAAACTGGGTCTGCGTCAGAGGTCATGGGTGATCCAACAGGACAATGACCCAAAAAATACCTCAAATAGCACCAAGAAATGGTTGGAGACAAAGCGTTGGAGAATTCTGAGTTGGCCATCGATGAGTCAGGTCTAAATCATACTGAACACTATGAAGAGATCTCAAAAATTTCTGTTGCAAGAAGGCACGCTGGAACAGTTCGCAATAGAGGAGTGGTCCAAAATTCCATCTGAGACGTGCACGAAACTTGGTGGTTATAGGAAGCGAGTGCTTTCTGTTATTTATTCTAAAGGATGCGCAACCAAATATTGAGTTAAGGGTGCCAACAATTTTGTCCAGCCCTTTTTTTGCATTCTGTGTAAAAATGTGTACATTTTGGCTTTTCTCTTAAGCTTTTTGTGTTTTTCCAATGCACATCCAAGAAATACACACATTCATACTGAAAACATTTGTAATTGCATTAATTTCTGAGAGAAATGCTGTATTCTTTTGGAAAAATTCCAGGGGTGCCAATAATTTTGTCCATGACTGTATGCGAGAGAGTATACTGTATGTGTGTGTGTCTGTACCGCGGTCTTGTTTTCCTGTCAAGATTGCTGCTTCTAGATTACAGTAACTAAAAGTATGCCATATTGTTTATGTTTTAATACAATAAAATATTTTGGTAAAATGTAGGGGTGTAACGGTACACAAAAATCTCGGTTCGGTACGTACCTCGGTTTTGAGGTCACGGTTCCGTTCATTTTCGGTACAGTAAAAAAACAACATGCAAAATATAAATAAGCTAGTTGTTTATTACACACTTTTGTGTTTTCAACAATAGGGACATTAGCCTATACAAAGCTAGAATTCTGCTCAAAAAGTAGCAGGTATTTAAAGATAATCCAACAACAATTTGCCTTTCAGACCCCGCGTATTGGTCAGCTTTCGTTCAGAAAGAAAGAAGAAAGAAGAAGTCCTGTGCTTAAAGAGAAAAGCAATCCCAATGACAAAGATTTTAACATGCATTTTACAAATGAAATGCCTCAATGAAATATTTTTTTTTCTTCTTATGAACGGTTTTCAAAAGCTTTATTGGTGGATTTTCTCAAGTTAAAGCGCCACACAGAAATTAATAAATTTAAATGTGTAAGCAAGATGTGTGTATTATTCTTATTATTTAATTACAGGTGTTTTAGCTCATTTCAATATATTTAAATGGGCCATTATTTATTTTATTATGTGTTTATATTTTACAAATGTGATGTAGTATTCATTTATATAGTATATGTTATGTTGTATAACTTCAGTTCCTATGTGAATATTAGTTCCTACTTGTTTTGTTGTGGTAGGAGGGCTTTGTATTGAACACAGGGCCGTGTTGGTTATTATAGCAGTGAAGACAGCCGTAAATCAACAAAGACAAGTCAACTGTGCCCCGATCTACCACTCAAGAGATCTGATGGACTCAAAAAGTGGGTTACGATTGCATATTTGTTTGAAAATCGACCGGATCCACCGTATTATTACTCGAGTGACTTCCGGCCCGATCCTGGCTAGTACTATTCACGCAGGAGGGCCGCGTCTGGCGTCAAATAATAAACTCTACCGTTGTTTTCGCATGCGTCGCATTGAGCCGCTTCTGGGGCGCATCTACGCGCTCGTACTGCGACTGGTGTGCATTGGCTGATTGACTCTAACGCCCGCGTCGGCTGCTTTCTTGCGGTGGCCACGTTATCGCGCCGTTGACGTTTCTGGACTGTCCTACCGTGTTGGTCCTCATTATAGTAGAGAAGACGGAGTAAATATAATCTATAGGCCTGTCGCGATAAAAATTTTTGGTGTGCGATAATTTATTTCATAAAGTATTGTGATATGCGATATTATTGCACCCCCTCCCCAATTAAAAAAAAAAAAAATTACAATAACACTTTGAGAATACAGTATATATTAATAGGCCATGTACACCCATTTAAACGCAATAAATGTTTACTCTTAAATTTAAAAATACTTTTTAGAAAATCACAACTAAAAATAATAGACCATGCCTCTTTTAAGTAAAAGACAACAATATTAATACTGCACAGAAACACAGAAGAAATAAAATGTGTTTTTTAAGAAAAATAAAATCACACTTAATAATTTAAGCATCTAGGCAAATGAAAACGTTTCCCCTCATAGCTTCTGCTATGGCGTTCCATGTGTAATACAGTGGTACCTCTACATACGATGTTAATTCGTTCCAGGAGCTTGTTTGTAAGTCGAAATGGTCGTATATCGAGCAGGATTTTCCCATAAGAATACATTATAATTCCAATAATTCGTTCCACAGCCCCAAAACCCTCACAACATCCTTAATAAATACTGCTGTTACTATTGCAAATAGCAATAATAGCAATAATAACAATAATACAGAACAGTGCCTGTAATAATGTAACGAATCGGCTTCTAATGTGGCGGACTTTTTTTGCTGTACTTGAACGCACCGCGGGGCTGACGCTGAGCAGGAGAGCGCTATTTTACTTTCTGTTTCGATCCTGGCGTCAACAGCACTGGACACTCGGCGAGTTGATGGAATAAATTATTTGAAACCTGACGCAGCTGGCGATTTCTTAGGCGATGTTACCACAATAAGAACTGTCACCTTAACTTATAAAGACTGGCGAACGGAGGGGGACCGCCGGCCGAGATCGGCATTCTACGACCCAGTTCATGGATGCACACACCATGCTTATATTTTGCTATCATTCACATCTTCATTTCAATGGTAAGCGTCACCTTTTCTTTTTTTTTCTCCACCTGCACTAAACTTAAACTGCAATAAACTAAAAAGAGAACTAAAATGCATTTTGCGTAGTTGGTAACAAGGTACACGTCCGTTCTGAACCGACTACCACGTACAGAAACGGTTCTCTACTATTACATACTTAGTAAAATGCATATGTCTACATTTGAAAATCAAATCTATATGCACGTTGTTTGTTGGCCCATTAATGTGTTTGAACTGACATATTTTATAAAGATGAGGTGCTCATAAACCAAAGGGATCATTCTGTTTGTTACCTTTACTGGGGTGCATATTTTTGTTTGTTTAGACAAGGTGATTGCCACGTTGCATATTGTTATTATTGAGTGACAGTTTAGCACTAATCATTCATTTATGAAGGTAAGACCAGAGAGTAATGTGACAGCACATCACTCTGAGACTGGCTGCCTACCAACTTCACCTGGCTGACTGGATTGGCTGGCTGGCTGGCTGGCTGGCTGGCTGGCCGGCTAGCTGGCTAGCTGGTTGGCAGACTGACTTGCTGACAGACTATTTGGTTTACAGACTGGCTATTATTTTTCTCATGTTTGATTCTGTTTCAAATGGTATATGCAATTTCTTCTTTCACTATCGCTTTCATTAAGAAGATAACTGGAGTCTGTTGTATCAATAAAATGCTCTTAATCCCAAGGGATTGTTCTTTGTGTATTAACAGAGTTATATTCAGTGGCACTTTCAGTTCTCATAAAGAAAACCTATTTAAACAGAAGACATTCCGAATACTGTACTTTATTTGTCATTATTTTTATTTTGCCAAGAAATCGTAATCGATTTTCTTGTTAGGCAAAATCGAACAGCCCTATATATACATACAAACACACATATATACAAGCGCTGAAACGAATACTCGGGCAATTCGAGTAACTCAAGTTTAAAAACCGTTCCGAGTAATTGTATTTACCTCGGGGAATCGTTTAAATTTGCCAGGTCTAAGCATCACGTTTTGCCCGGACTTTTAATGCGGGACAACGCGCTGACGTCACGTGCGTAGAGAAGCAACAATGCCTTACTGCAGCCGACAGCCGCTACAAACTATGCAGACGTTGCTAAAAACTACGCCCACATGATGCCACGGTGGTAACAGGTAGCCTCTGATGTGTCTCATTAATATCATATCTATATGACTAAACTCAAAATGACAGACTCGGTGGCGTTCGTAAACAGCCGCCATCTTAAAGCAGTAGACTTCTCAGTGCAAATAAAAAATGTTAACGTTACCATCCCTTGCTCACGTAACGTTACCCCTGCAGAGGGCTAGCTTTTTTTTTTTTTTTTAATTAATTATGACTATTGTCCATGTCTGGCTAACGTGTCTTACATTCCGGCTTTATTTAATCTGTAAAAACATAGCGCTGTAAAGTGATGAGGGTGTAGAATAAAAACAAAGCTAACTGTCAATTTTAGCTCAGCAGTCGTTGCTGGATAAAACACCAAGTTGCACTGGTCCCTCATGCGCTTTAATACAGCAGGTAGGTATCATACATTTATTTTGAACACTGCAAAAACTCAAAATCGTTCAGGACTTTGTCTCAGGAGTTTAGACTAACTTAAAACTTAACTAGAACTTACAAATAGCTTGACACGAATGGAAATCAATTGAAACACATGGGAAAAACACCTAACTTTTAAGTGATGTGTGTTATCAAGCGTAATTACATTTTTAGGTAAGAAATAAGATTTTTTCTTTAAGCTGTAGAAGTTTGAGTGAAAGCAGAGATACAATCTGAGATACAATTGTTGGCTGTTTTCAACAATGTAGATCGAAAATAAAGACACTGATTGACTGAAAATATTTCAATATTAGATTAAATGTCTTGTTTTCTCATGTGTATTTATAATTGCTCTTTACCTAAAAAATGTTTTATCCGATTACTCGATTAATCGATAGAATTTTCAGTCGAATAGTCTATTGCTAAAATATTCGATCGCAGCAGCCCTAATATATACATATATACATAAAAGAGGCAGGCATGTGCTCTAACCTCACCCCACTTCTGACAACGAAGCAGACGAAAAGTGTCTACACAGTAGAAAAACACATTACAATCACCGTGCATTGCTCAACTCACTAAATCCAAGACACATGGTAGGAATACATTAAGGCATGCGTGCAATTCTCAGCGTGCTAATTCAAGAATTGTGCTATGCAACTGTGCGCCAATCTGAGTAATTATGTAAAGGCTATGAGACAATTCCTACAGGTACCTTCAAAATAGTCTGATACATCAGCTCTGTCATCGAAGCTACTAATGAACTCCCCCATTGTCGTTTGGGTAAATGAAATAAAACCAGCCGTTCATCATGCTCATCCACCTTTGTCAGAGAGCCGTGTCGACCTTTATAATATAATTTGCACGCAAACTGATTTGGCATTTTAAATCCTTGGTAGCAAAACACATATTACACGGTGACATTTGTAGGTCAATTGCGACCCCCGATTAAGCTAACTTACCGCAATGGTCTCGCGGCCGTGTAGTAAACCGCAGCAGACGCTACAAAGTTGGAAAAATAAGTTATCGTTGGTGGCGGATCGGCTACATTACGAGATAAAGAAGGACTAAATCCCACCATGCGAGCGCATCGCGGCTTTAATCCGAGCACAAACTTCGACAATACGGATTGCCCCCGCGCTCAGTCGCCAAATGGAGTAGCATCAATAGACGAGGGGAGTCGCTCGCCCACCGGGGCTCGCTGTTTTCCAGCCCCGGGAGCCCGGAGAGGCCGAAGGCTGGCCTCGTTCGCCGCCTGCGCCAACAACACTACTACTAGCCTAGCTTGAAGGGAGGGCGAGCGGGCAGCGGGGCGAACATGTGCGAAAACGCCGCGACGAAGCGACTCGGCGTCGATGTACTCACCTCATTTTAGCGCTACATCAACCGGCAAACGTTGGTCGTTTTCTATAATGGCGGCGGAATTGAGGCGAGCTAGGAGCGTGTCGTCTCGGCTCGCCGCGGTGATGTGGAAGCAGCGGAGCGGCTGGGAGAAGTCGGGAAATCTGAGAATGCCCCCTCTCTTTCTGCAGCTCTGTGCACCCGCAGTGCTCCATAACTGTCCATAGAGGGCACTGCTGTGGAGATTTGTTTTCGTCCCAGTTGCACACACATGCCTGCTGCACAAGTCTGCAAAAGAAACGATGCGCATGTTCATTTTCCTAACAGGGTTTAAAATGAATCTGTGCACTTCTGTGTTCGTGAGATTAGAGTGGCCGAGATGAACTGTATCTGTGTGTGTGTATATCTATCTCCACTACACGAAAATAAGCATGCAGTATTACTGGGATTAGCCCACTTTTTGATAGTTTTTTAAAGGCTCTTTTACAGAAACATAGAAGATTATTGTTTTACTCACTTTCGCGCCATTAAAATTGACAAATTAAGGATAATGTGCATTTGACATTTGAACTCATTGGCCAGAACCTTAATGTTCCTATTCTGACTGGAAGAATAGTATCGCCCACCAAGGGCGTAGGTTTACATGGGGACGGTAGGGACAAAACACTACCAACTTTGCAGGATGCTCAAATTGTCCCCACCAACTTTTAAGCAACTTTGTGTTATATAATGACTTAAGTTATATAGGTCCTTTAGAATGTCTTCCCATATGTTTTAAATGTAGTAATTAACCCCACCATTATTAAGTTATTTATGTTCAGACTTACATGTACCGCTTTTCACATGCTGAATGTGCCAGTCCATTTATTCCTCCTAAACGCACATTTGATTGTCTGATGACTGCCCCCCCCCCGGTGCCCCCCCCCCCCCCCCCCCCCCGACACACACACACAAACATTAGATATTAGGATATTAGGTAAGTTTTTTTTTTCCCAGCCAGCAGCAGCCACTGTAAGAAATGTAAAAAGATGCCAATGTTGTGGAAGTGGGGAACACACCTCTAATTTTGCTATTGAAAGTCTGACCTGCATCAGAGTCAGCATAACATTAAACTGTGTGAACTTGCTAACCTGCAAAACTTGAGTAGGTAGCTGCTTAGAGAGAAGTGTCCTCCTTTATGTGTTTTCTGGAAAGGCCCTTTACAAGTATAACACCATTTACCATTACTGTTAACGTTAATTAAACTGTGAGAAATGTAGTGAAGTGAGTTTTACACCCTTCTCCCCAATTTTATTTTTTATTTTATTTAAGTGTTCTTAAAGCAGCCCACAGATTTCATTTTCTTGTTGAGTTTGGCTGTGCTTTTGGACAAAAGCAGTAGTGTTTTACATGAAGGACGGCTCCATTTTTCTTTTCTTTTTTTCTTTTTGTTATTCCCTGACAATGAATTTTTTTTCAGTTATATTTAATTTCTTTATTTAGATAATGTTGAGTGGTCTTCAGACAAATGTTTATTTTTTTGCATTCGTGGATAGTTAAGAGATGATTAACAAGCTTGTATATATTGTGTATGGTAATATAATTTATGTTCAAATAATGCAATTTAAATTTGCTCATAAAATCCGGAAATTTTTTCTGGAATTTTTCAAAATGTTTCTTTAGTAATTTTTGAAAACAAAGGTTTGAACTGAACGGTGTAGGCTGAACCAATACACATAAAAGTTAGTACAAGTCAATACAGATTTATTTTGCATTGATCATTAAGAATTCCCGTCCCCAGCAAAAAGTGTACGTGCAGGTTATGCCATATCGTCCCTACCAATGTTGAGACCAAATCTACGCCCTTGTCGCCCACCCACCGACAGGGGCGGACTGGGTAGGGGCAGCAGTCATTGAAAGACCGGCCCACCTCATGGACAGTGTTGGAAGACATCCAGCCGGCAACACAAGTACCATTACCTTTACCTGGACCTTGCTGGAAAAAAAAAGCAGAATGTGAAGTTGTTTTGGACAAAAATCATATAGTAAACACAATGACGTAGCTTTGGTCAAAACATTGGTAGGGAAGACATAACAGCATAACCTGCATGTACACTTTTTGCTGGGGTAGGGACATTTATAAGACCAAACAGACTGCGTGAACGCGCTGAGGGCTACATTTCTTGACATTGTGAACCAAAAAAATTGATAGGCTAAATGATCAATGTAAAATAAATCTGTATTGACTTAAACTAACTCTCATGTGTTTTGGTTCCTGTAATACACCGTTCAATTTAAACCTTTGTTTTCAAAAACTACTAAAGAAACATTTCGAAACCTTCCAAAATAAATGCCTGGATTTTATTAGCAAATTTAAATTGCAAAATTTGAACACAAATTATATGAAAATACAAAATAAATACAAACTTGTTCATCCTCAATTAACTATTTATAAGGCGGTAATCCTTAGTTTACAACATGTCTTTGTTTAATTAACATTAACAGTAGAAAACACACAGGAGGATATTTCAACGCAGCTTCCTCCTCAAGTTTGAGAAATTCACATAGATTAATGTTATGCTAACTCTAATGAAGGTCGGACTTTCCTTAGCAAAATTAGTGGTGTGTTCCCCACCTCCACAATATTGATGTCTTTATACAATACTTACAGTGGCTGCTGTTGACAGAAAAAAAAACTTCTAATAACCCTCGTCTTCAAAGGGGGCGGAGAAGGCGGCATGTTGTGTTTCTGTCGGGCTGTGAATGCGTATGTGTTTGTGTGAGGGGGGAAGGGGGTTAAGGCATCACCCAATCAAACGTGCGTTTGAGGGACAAAAATGGACTGGCACATGCAGCAAGTGAAAAGGGGGCAATGTAAGTCTGAACATAATGAAAGTACTGTAATTCACTTAATAATGGTCGGGTCAATTCTATCTTTACAACGTATGGGAAGACAATCTAAATGACCTATATAGCTTAAGTCATTATATAATGCAAATAAGGTTGCTTAAAAGTTGGTGGGGACAATTTGAGCATCCTGAAAAGGTGGTAATATTATTTCCCTACCGTCCCTATGCAAACCTAAGCCCTTGACTAAACAATAACCCAAGCCCTTAATTAGCCTAGAGTACAATAATTACAACAGTGTAGTGATTTTAATGCAAACAGGTGAATGTTACAATAAATTATAACATGAGTAAACAATTAAAGAACTATAACCTGATCAAATTTCGCATGAAGGTTTTTTAATTCAAATTTTCTAAGTGGTACAGTATGCATTGTTTTGAGTTTGTGATTCGTCAGAGAGGTCCACTACTATTTACCAACCTTGGCCAGAATTATTCAGAATTGTGGATTTACACAAGGGCGTAGGTTTGCATAGCGACGGTACGGACATAACACTACCAACTTTTCAGGATTCTCAAATTTTACCCATCAACTTTTAAGCAACCGTATTTGCATTATATAATGAGTTCTGTTATATACAGTGGGGCAAATAAGTATTTAGTCAACCACTAATTGTGTAAGTTCTCCCACTTGAAAATATTAGAGAGGCCTGCAATTGTCAAGATGGGTAAACCTCAACCATGACAGACAGAATGTGGGGGAAAAAAACTGAAAATCACATTGTTTGATTTTTAAAGAATTTATTTGCAAATCATGGTGGAAAGCAAGTATTTGGTTAATACCAAAAGTTCATCTCAATACTTTGTTACGTACCCTTTGTTGGCAATAACGGAGGCCAAACGTTTTCTGTAACTCTTCACAAGCTTTTCACGCACTGTTGCTGGTATTTTGACCCATTCCTCCATGCAGATCTCCTCTAGAGCAGTGATGTTTTGTGGCTGTCGTTGGGCAACACGGACTTTCAACTCCCTCCACAGATTTTCTATGGGGTTGAGATCTGGAGACTGGCTAGGCCACTCCAGGACCTTGAAATGCTTCTTACGAAGCCACTCCTTTCTTGCCCTGGCTGTGTGTTTGGGATCATTGTCATGCTGAAAGACCCAGCCACATCTCATTTTCAATGTCCTTGCTGATGGAAGGATATTTTCACTCAAAATCTCTCGATACATGGCCCCATTCATTCTTTCCTTTACACAGATCAGTCGTCCTGGTCCCTATGCAGAAAAACAGCCCCAAAGCATGATGTTTCCACCCCCATGCTTCACAGTGTGTACAGTATGGTGTTCTTTGGATGCAATTCAGTATTTTCTCTCCTCCAAACACGAGAACCTGTGTTTCTACCAAAAAGTTCTATTTTGGTTTCATCTGACCATAACACATTCTTCCAGTCCTCTTCTGGATCATCCAAATGCTCTCTAGCGAACCGCAGACGGGCCTGGACCTGTACTGGCTTCAGCAGGGGGACACGTCTGGCAGGCAGGATTTGAGTCCCTGGTGGCGCATTGTGGTACTGATAGTAGCCTTTGTTACTGTGGTCCAAGCTCTCTGTAGGTCATTCACTAGGTCCTCCCGTGTGGTTGTGGAAATTTTGCTCACCGTTCTTGTCATCATTTTGAGGCCACGGGGGGAGATCTTGCATGCAGCCCTAGATCGAGGGAGATTATCAGTGGTCTTGTATGTCTTCCATTTTCTAATAATTGCTCCTTCAGTTGATATCTTTACACCAAGCGTTTTACCTATTGCAGATTCAGTCTTCCCAGCCTGGTGCAGGTCTACAATTTTGTCTCTGGTGTCCTTCGACAGCTCTTGGTCTTGGACAGGTCTTGGCCATAGTGGAGTTTGGAGTGTGATTGACTGAGGTTGTGGACAGGTGTCTTTTATACCGATAATGAGTTAAAACAGGTTCCATCAATACAGGTAACAAGCGGCGCGTTATTAGACCTCGTTAGACCTCTTTGACAGCCAGAAATCATGCTTGTTTGTTGTTGACCAAATACTTATTTTCCACTCTAATTTGGAAATTAATACTTTAAAAATCAAACAATATGATTTTCTGTTTTTTTTTTTTCACATTCTGTCTCTCATGGTTGAGGTTTACCCATGTTGACAATTACAGGCCTCTCTAATCTTTTCAAATGGGAGAACTTGCACAATTGGTGGTTGACTAAATACTTATTTGCCCCTCTTTAGGTGATTTAGATTTAGGGCTGCAGCTATCGATTATTTTAGTAGTCGATTCATCGATGAACTAGTGAGGTCGAATAATCGAGTAATCGGATGAGGAAAATTAAAAATTAAAATATCTGAGCTGAGCCTCAAATGGTAGAAAAAAAATTAAATGAGGATCTATGTAGAACAAAAGAACAATTGCCTAACTTACATTGCAAAAGTCTGCTAGTTTAAATGCTATTAAATGCTAATGTTTTTTTTTGTTTTTTTTTACAATGCTCTTAACAAATAATTCAGACACATATTCCCACAAAAAACAGCTAAATATACCTATAAACTAATTTACGAATGCACTAAGAAACATTAGCTCAAACAAAAACGTAGCTTACGTTGGTCTTAACAGGGAGCAGTTGAATTCACCCATATTAAAAAAAGAGGCAGACCAGAGGGCAGAGCGCACCCTAATCAATAAAACCAAATGCAAATACTTTCAAAATAAACCATTAATTAAACGAATATTTGAAGCAACAAAATTTAATCGGAATATTTTTTTTTTTTGTAATCGAATACTCAAGTTAATCGATTAATCATTGCAGCACTATTTAGATCGTCTTCCCGTATGTTGTAAGGATAGAAGTGACCCAACCATTATTAAGTGAATTATTTTCATTATGTTCAGACTTATATTTATCCCTTTTCACTTGCTGAATAAGACAGTCCATTTTTTCCCTCAAACACACGTTTGATTGACGGATGACTTGCCCTGCCCCCAACACACACATGCACTCACAGCCCCGACAGAAATACAACATGTCGACAACATGCTGCCTCCTTCGCCTCTTTCAAAGGGGAGGGATATTAGACGTTTTTTTCGGCCAGCAGCAGCCACTGTAGCTTTCATATTATTTTTTTATTATGAGTTTGTGCTTGTGGACAAAAGCAGTAGTGTTTTACCTAATGGAAGGCTCCATTTTTGTTTTTGTTTTTTTGTTATTTCCTGACTAAGACAATTTTCAGTTATATTTAATTTCTTTATTTAGACAGACAATGTTGAGTGGCAAATTTTTATTTTTTGGTATTTCTGGATAGTTTAGACTAGATAATATTAACAAGTTTGTATTTATGGTGTATGTTATATAATTTATGTTCAACTAGTGCTATTAAAATTTGCAAATAAAATCCAGACATTTATTCTGGTAGTTTTCAAAATGTTTCTTTAGTAGTTTTTGAAAACAAAGGTTTATATCGAATGGTGTATCACCTGAACCAATACATATGAAAGTAAGTATAAGCCAATACAGATATTTGTTTTACAATGATCATTTAGCATATCAATTAATTAGGTTCATACTGTATCCCCCAATCTGTTTGGTCTTATTAATGTACGTCCCCAACAAAAAGTGTTCATGCAGGTTATGCTGTTATACAACCCCTAGCAAAATGTATGGAATCACCAGTCTTGGATGAGCGCTCACTCAGACATTTTATCATGTAGAACAAACTCAGATAAAAAGCTTGAAAAAATAATGAATTAGTTCAAAAGTGCAACTCTTTAGCATTTAGAAACACTAAAAGAAATGAATAAAAAAACATTGCAGTGGTCAGTAAATGTTACTTATCTCGAGCAAGTGCAGGGAAATATATATGGAACCACTCTATTCTGAGGGGGAAAAATATGGAATCATGAGAAACAAACAAAGAAATAACAATCAAAACACATCTCTAGTATTTAGTAGCACAACCTCTGGCTTTTATGACAGCTTGCTGTCTCTGAGGCTTCGACTTGATGAGTATCATTCATCAATTTGGTGCCAACTCTGATAGCAGTTGCCAGATTATCCTTGCAGGTCGGAGCCTAGCTGTGGACCTTTTTTTTTTTTTTTCTTCTCCAATTTCCACCACAGGTTTTCAATAGGGTTGTGATCTGAGCTGGATGAGTCTTTCTACAAGGAATGCTTTAACAGTTTTAGCTCTGTGGCATGATGCATTGTCATCTTGGAAAATGACAAACATATTTTCAATTGAAGGGATAAGAAAGCTGTCTAAAATTTCAATGTAAACTTTTGCATTTATTGAAGATTTAACCGCAGCCATGTCCCCAGTGCCTTTGTCTGACATGCAGCCCCATATCATCAAGGACTGAGGGAATTTTGATGTTTTCTTCAGGCAGACATCTTTGTGAATCTCACTGGAACAGCACCAAACCAAAGTTCCAGCATCATCACCTTGTTAAGAGTCGAGAATCTACATTGGACAAGGTGTCAAGAGTCAAGAATCTGCATTCCCTGCACTTGCTCTATAAAAGTAACATTTGCTGACCACTACAATATTTTTTTTTTATTCTTTTCTTTTAGTGTTTCTGAATGCTAAAGATTTTTTTCAAGCTTTTTTATCTGAGTTTGTTCTACATGATAAAATGTTTGAGTGACTGCTCATCCGAGACTGGTGATTCCATACTTTTTACGAGGGGTTGTATGGTCCCTACCAATGTTGAGACCAAACCTACGCCCTTGGATTTACTGTACCACAAAAACAAGACCTGCAACCTGTAACCACATCAAAGTTAACATGTATAACATTTAATTCATTTTTCTCAATGTCGGTCCAGTAAAAATGCATTTATGAGTATGTGAACAGCCAGAGAGGTCCACTACTAAAATTCACCAACCTTGGCCAGAACTTATTCAAAATTGTGGATTAACAGTACCACAAACACGAGAACTGTAAACTGATCAAAGTATACTTATAAGACTTTTAATTATTTTTTTCTAAATATTGGTACAGCAAAGATTCATAGTTTTGAGTATGGGAGTAGTCAGAGAGGTCTATTACTAATATTTACCAACCTTAGCCAGAATTTATTCAGATTTGTGGATTTACAGTGCCACAAAAATGAGAGCTGTAACCTACTATCTACTAAAACGACACGTTTTTAAAGCGAAACACATAATATTGTACTGATGTGACAGCGCATATAACACACATGTAGATGGAACCCTTTTTAGATCAGGCGACTTTATTTCATTTATTAAATGATGACAGTGGTGGCCTTATATATTTTACAGTGTTGAGAGTGTTTTTAAGAGTTGGGAACAACATGAGCACACGCAGGTCAACTCCCTTGCCGCTCAATCAGAATGTGTTTACTGTAATGCATGAGCCCCTTTCACACACTTTGAAACACCGGGAAGATCGTGGGATTTAACCGTGCGGCAGTTGTATGTGAAAACAATTTTCCTGGGTTGACTTACACTGAAATTACGCAGACTTTACACGGGTCGCGTCTTATTATGCAGGTGCGCTAAGTTTGGGGTCCACTCATTTGACCACTTGAACACGAACATCTGCTGGCTTGAACGCAGTCACCAATTCCTACTGATTTTTCCAGTGTAAAATATGTAGATTCCCAGTTCTCGAATGTGACTGACATGACACCAAACCCTACCTATTTTAGGAATTACGACCCCACTTATTTCTCCTGACACCGGCCCACCGGGGAAATCCCCGGTACCCCTGCATGCCAGTCTGCCCTTGCACCCATTCATCTGGTGGGTACAAAACATTTTCAGTTATCAGAGCCACCTAATACTTTTAATCTTTTTGTTTTGCAGCCATTTGCTAAAATCCTTTAAACTGGCACTAAAGGGCTTTTTAAATATTATTTTTCAGTAAGCTTGAATGCCATTTTACCAGGTTTACACGACAATTTGTGTTGGAAGTGTTCAGAATGTTTTCGAGCCATTTTACTTGGCACTTTTCTTTGTCTTCCTGCAACATCCAAGTTCCCATTAATATGCAGCTGACTGGATCCAATTTGAATAGTCAATATATTAAATTTCATCTCTTTGCTCTGACTGGCTGTCATTGGAGTGGGTGTGTCAGTGTGAAGCTTGTGGGCATTGGCAATGCGTGTGCTGACTTTGAAATATGGCGGAGATAGAGACAAAAATCCTTTTTAAATGACACCAAGGCCAAGTTTTGCAATTTAACAATCATACAAAAATAAAATATTCACTCACTTGACACTCACGGTTCAGCAGAGTTCCGTGCACAGAGAAACATATTTCAAACAAGATGCAAGCTTTCGCTAGGACTTCATGGTTCCGAAAAGCTTATAAATTGCTCATTTATTATTCAGTAAAACATTCACTCACTTGACGGCAATACAATCATATGATATTGTGCATCAAAGCTGGAGGTCATCATCATATTGCAGGTGCCTAAAAAAGAAAAAAGTCGATCAAGAAACAGACAAGAAGGCCAAGTAAAATGCCTCTCAGTCGGCCTGCTGGATGGTAAACAGAGGCAGAGGATCAAGATTGCAGGGGGAAAAATAAGTCAATGGAGAACCAGGCGAGCAGGCCAGCATTTGGTGGCAAGCAAGCTGAGCAAAATGCATCTCGGCCAGCTAGACAGCGAACAGCAGTATTTGGTGGAGGACACGGGGTGAGGGAAAACGATGGAGACCAGGCGAGGAGGCCAAATTTTGCAAGCATGGAAGCCGGGTAAAGTGCTTCTCAGCCAGCTAGACAACAAACTGCTACAGGGGGTGGAGGTTGTGACAAAGACAGGAACTGGCCATGTGACAAAAGTATTCTACAAAACTACAGCAAATGCAAATGTATAGATTCAAATGCTGCATTATCTCTATACTGTATGCTTGAAGAGTTTAATCTATTGGAAATTTGGAATCAAACCATATTACCCAGAGTTTATACAAGCATTGAGAGAATATGCTGAGGTGCGAAAAGAGATTTTTGTGACTAAAGTAAAGTCAGTTGAGAGAAAGTGTATTTGAATAGGTAGGCCTACAGTGAGCAAATTTCTTTGTCGGTTTACGGTTTATCTACCCACCCTATTAGCTGCTAAAACACGGATAATGGTAAATCTGACAGTCTTTAAAGGCTGGAAGTTTCAATGTGCCATATGGGAGTTTGGTCTACTTCTATTGTGCTTGTTTATACTGTGTTGTTTATTGGGAGAATGCAGCTGGACAGAAAAAGGGGGGCAGAGAAGAGATGGAATACATACAAGTTACAAGTGAGCTACAACACACTAAAGGCACTACAACATACTAAAGGCTGAAAGTGCATATGACAGTAAAAATCATGTTTATCTCATATTTCCCGCGGTATTTTATGCTCCTGAATGAAATGGACCGCTTGAATGTGTATGGAAGCGATCGATATACGGTATTCATTCAGTTTTTTGAATCCCGTGCCGTGAAAATGAGCGACATCCTGGATTGACGAGGATTCCGAATGTGACGTCAGCAGGATAGTCATCTTCAGTATACATCCAATACTACAGTATGCAGAACGACTGCCGTTTCAGTTGATTTTGCGGATTAATTCATTTATTTTTCGCATCACGCCAGTCAAATGTGCTGGAGAAACATTTTGCCGCACCAGAAAGAGGCGTATGAGCCTTTTTGGGTTTCAAAGAGCTCCCGTTCAACCCGAGATTGGCTTAAGTAATTCTGACAGCTGTGGGACATTGGATTTACAAAGAAGTGAGTAAACATTGTGTTTTGTGTTATGTCAAAAACTGGGATCATGGCACACGTTTTAATAAGGAAGTGGCTTGCATTTTGTGGCCGGCGCTCACCAAGTATGCACTTTCCTCGGCTTGGCCACAAGCAGCTCCATGCTCCGATGTTGGCCGAGAATGGGCTTTTTCAGGGTTCATTCCCGGCGACGAGCACTGCCAGCCCGCCGTGGCCCCAGTAGGACAGCGAGCTGTATTTTGCTCGACCGGTCCTCTTCGCATGCCCGCCAAGAATGCGCTTTCCTCGGCTTGATGACGAGCCCTGGCAACCCGCCGCGGCCCTAGTACAACGACGGGTAGGCTGACCCAGCCCGATCAATTCTCCTCGCATGCCCGCCGAGAATGCTTTTTCCTTGGCTTGGCCACACGCAGCTCTGTGCTCCGATGTCGGCTGGGTTTTTTTCCGCCGAGAATGGGCTATTTTCGACGTTTATTCTTGGCGACGAGCACTGCCAGCCCGCCGTTGTTTATGCTCTTTCCTGAGTCTCGGAAGCCGGGGCAGGGAAATGACAAAAGCCGGTGGCATAAAATATAGTTCGGGAGGTGCAAGAAGTGGACAGTTTTGACCATTATGGAGTTATTTTGCCATGTCATACTGAATAAATGCATTTTTAATATTTCATATTCCATTTAGCACAAGACTGTCATTTGTCATGACCATACCATTTATTTAGCAATTGGGGAAATTACTTTGATAAAAAGAATATCCTGCAAAAATACTGGAGTAGAGAGATTGAAAGAAGGACATTTTGCTGCTCTCTTTGTCGCATTTTCCTCCTTATGAGTAATTCCCTCTCAATGGGCTGAAGTCTAAATCAGATGAAACCATTCTCCTGCCAACATCATCCTCCTGTTGGGACGCTAGAGCCCTATAATGGTAGACGTGGCTAAACCGCAGATTAAGAGACAAATTTTTTGTCATCTGCACTTTGCCAATTTGTTGTATATGGTCGAATCGTCTCAAAATATGATTCTAGTTCACATAATATTGCTATTTAAGACTTTTTTTATCCTGTCGTACGCACTTCAAGGCAGTGTGTGCATGTCCTCTACTGGCTAACTTGTATCTACAACAAAGGCACCAAAGACTTAGCAATTAATTAATCAGCAGTGATACAAAAAAAAAAAAAAAAATCATGCTCAAAGTTCAATTAATACTGGCACATGTTACACATCTACCAAGTTTCAAGATGATCAGTTCACGAATGATTGCGGAAAAGGAGTTCAAATTTAGATTACAGACCTTCACCCTGCAGAAAAATGACTGAATATACAGTACATGCTACCTAATGTAGGTAGCTTTACTATCTCAATATGACATTTCTTACCAAGGTGACGGGTGTAGGACGAGGTTTGGGCAGGGGTGAAAGCGGGCCAGAACGGTCAGGAACACATTTCCGTTATATGATTCAGCCCCAGGACGCAGTTCCGGTAAAAGATTCAGGGCCGAAATGCTGTTCCAGTATAAAATTCAGGGCCGGAATGCTGTTCCAGTACACGGTGCTTTGATTCCAAAAATATGACGGCAACTGTCAAAAGGCTGTGTAAAAAGAAAAAAAATTGCTTAGCTGCCACACATGCATTTCAGCTCCAAGAAGAAAACAATCTACCAACATCAGATTTACATACACAAGTGTTAACAACAAGCATAATAAAGTGCTTGTTAAGCGTAATCCGTTTCCACCAATATTTATTATTGATTTTATTCCACAGACGGCATGGAGGTTTCCCCAGCTGCTGCAGTTATCTGAGTCTGACGATGAGGAGTCAAGTCAATGTGCGAATGCACGCAGCAAAGCAAAACACCTGGACTCGTTTATCCGTTCAATTGGCTGACATACTGACATGTGATCAGCAGAGATAGTTAGCTCTGATTGGTTCAAATGTGCATGTTTTCTGGAAGAGCCAAGGAAAAGTTGTTTTCTGCAACAGCAAAAAAAAAAAAAAAAGGTTGAATAGATGCGAACAAAAAAGGGCAATGCAACATAAAATGGATCAAATTTTCAACTTTAAGAGCAACGCAAGAGTTGAGGAGGCTTATTTATCCAGGGTTAGGTCTTTCTATCTATATTTAGTTTTATTTGCTCTGATGGGGAGGTTCAGAACATCTTAGCTGTCAATGTGAACTTTGGACTTATATTTGTTCTTTTATGTTAGGGCTACTTATTCATTTTGTTATGATTTGAAAAAGTCAATGTTTGCGCAATCTTTAAAATATACTCCATTTTACTCTGCATAATATAAGTAATGTGTACTTATTTTTCTGAATGTACGTATGTTACTTATATCTTTATTATTAAAAAAAGGTTTGCATTAACTTCAATTTTATTATACATCCTATGTTCTTAAGTAGTTAAAATTGAGATTTGGCATTTAATATGTGAGGAAATGAGGGAAAATAAAAATTAGGAGATGGAGGTTGGGGTTATTGCTGTTTTTGTTAGGTTTTATTTTTCAAATCTTTGAAAAAATACAATTTTGAGTGAAAATCAGTTTTTGTATGTGTTATAGAAATAACTGTGCTAAAAAAGTTTTCTTTGCATTTCAGTAGTTAAGAAGTTTGACACCCCCCACCCCCCAAAAAAAAAAAGAAAAAAAAAAAAGATTAAATTTCTGGCGCCATGGCAACCTTCACGTTGGGGAGTTCCGGCAAGAAATTCTGGATAAGGATAAGAAGAGGGAAGATAGGTCACATATACATGTGATAGGGTAAGGTGAGTGTGCTAGCAATGTTAGTAATGGTTAGTAGGAAACGCTGTATTCAGACAAGCCACCTGTGAGTATTAATGAGTTGACATCCTGTTTTTAGCCATGTGATCGCTAAACCTGTCAGGAACAATAATATGTCTCGAGTGGCACCTAGTCATGAATGTACCCAATCTAACGTGTGTGTTAGTCACATGGAGAATGAAACTGCTTCATGGGAGCCATCTGACTGGCCCGGCACTGCCCTCGCCATCCGGGTGGTAGCAGAGACATTGCTTGCCTCTGCCCATGGCCATAGCCGATGGCAGCCAGTAAATCATAGAACACACAGACAAAACCACTCACGTTTACACTTCAGGTGGGTAGCCTTCAATTTAGTATTGTCACTTTATCCACCAGTCATGATTTTTGTGTGTCAGAATCAGTGTTGGTAATCTTAGTTTAAAAAAGTAATTAGTGACAGTTGCAGATTACGTTTCCCAAAAAGTAATTAAGTTTGTAACTCAGTTACCTCATTCTAAGAGTAATTAGTTACTCAGCAAAGTAACTGACGTTACTTTTCAGGTTCTACATGTTATTACATTATACATTCTATAACATCTTTCACGTCAAACATATTAACTGATCGAATTGAACTGATTCTTTTTCATTCTCCCAAAAATAAAACGTAATCACACTTTTTCCATTACAAAAATCACCTGTGTAAGAGTGTAACAGTATACAAAGTGTATCTTTCAAATGCTGTGAGAAAAAAAGCCTTTTTGTTTTTCCTGTTGTACTGAATCCGCACCCAACCGTGATCTCCGTCCCGAAGTACGTACTGAACCATGACTTGTGTGTATCGTCACACTACTAATATATATGGATATATTTTTCAATATGTAGGTGAGGCTCTGATCTACTGCCTCTCCTTACTTTGCTGTAGTCGATTAGATAAAAAAACATTACACAAGGTTGATGGATGCATCATTTAAGAAAAGTTTAGGTCAAGTAACTGTTTTTGGTATTTAAAAAAAATGCTCATATTGTATCAGCTACAAGGACAACGCCAACTTGGGGGTGATAATGGACACTCAGAAGGAAAACAGTACATTATTTTCAATTAATTGTACCCACCTGGACGCCACATACTGTATGGGGAAAAAAGTTGCCAGAGAGATGAGACGCAATCGACGCATTTTTGTCAAATTCTGCACCACAGCCTCAACCCCTCTTCCCTCTAAATCCTGTTGCATGAATGACATCACATGAAATGCTTGATATTATGGCGGCTCCGTCACAAGTGTGCGTTTACTTTTCCGTGTGTGAAACAAATAACACTCCTGCCATTTGCAAAACATGTGCTGCAGAAGTTTCACGAGGCGGAAAGAAAGCGTCCTCATTCAACACCACTAACCTAATCAGCCCATTAAAGCTGCATCACAAAGATTTGTGGAATGAATAAGAGGCTGCCACTATCGCAAAGGCTAAAGCTAATAGATAAACAAATGGAAAAGCTCCTTGGTTTGAGATGCTTTTGACAACCAGCCATCGGCTCGGTCTCGGGCAGCACCGCCCCGACTCATCTCCGGTTCAACTCATTAAACACCATGGCCAGACTGAGGCCTGGTGCGGGTGCTCATTTTAAGGGAGGAGAGGCCAGGCTCAGTCGGACGAGAGACGTTTTGACCGAAGTGACCAGAGAGCCAAAGCCCCTGATGAAAAAATAATGCAGTTTATAGCCTTCGGTGACCAGCCGTCATTGAGGACGGGGACGATGGGGCTGCTTTTACACCATCTGGAGCCCCGCCACTTTATGGATGCGTGCTTACCTGCATTATACAACCACCATTCTTGTGAAAAACATGCCGATCACATCAGTTTCACCACGGACAGTTGGACAAGTGAAGGCAGTCAAGTGAATATGCTTATCATGACAGTACAGTGGTTAGATGATAATGTCAACAGCCAAACCATACTCATAAGAACTGCCTGACTCAGTAATGCATTCAGTACACTGCAAATTTATAACGTCTTAATCAGATTATTTTTCTTAAATCGAGTCAAATCATTTCCTCCATCTTGTTTTGAGTGTTGAAGACTAGTTACCAGATGAATGCGCCATATTATTCCACTTACTTGAAGTAAATATTACTATTTGTTCTTATTAAGTCCATATATCTAAAAATTGGTCACTTTTCACCTAAATCAGGAACAATTTGCTTTCAAATAATGTTTTGAACCATATCTATTTTTGAACAAAGAACATTTCTGACAAAGGTTTTTTTAGGATTAAATATAATAATTTATTGCTTGAAATAAGGCTGTTAAACTCATTTTCTGCTCGCTATTTTTCTTATTTTAAGAAATTTGAGTGAAATTTACTTGAAGCGCTAGCATTTACCTTTTCCAAAAGATTCTCACTGAAAACAAGGGAATTTCATTTTAAGGAGGTATGTTTTTGCAGTGTAGCAATGTTATATATGTTAGGAATTGCTTACTTTTAAATGCATTTTCATGCAACTTAGGTATTCATTCTGTAAGTAATTGTTGCCAAAAGTTTACCGTTACACAATTTCAGACAATCTGTCATTTCTTAGATGTTAAAATTAACCACATGTTCACATTTGAAAAAAAGAGCAATACATTCTGTTTTTTGCTTAATAATATTTGCTCTTGTGTATAATTTATCATTTTAAATATATCTTTTAATAAAATTATCGGCTTGACATTATTGGTTATTGGCTGGAACGAAGAGGAAATTAACGATTATCGGTATTGGTTTAAAAAATGTATTATTGTGCATAACTAGTATAAATGTTATGACAACAAGTTACAATTATTTAAGCTACAGTATACTCTGCACAGCACGGGCAATTGCCCACATAACCACAGGTGGGACTTACAGTACACAGTCAGCAATTAGTTTCTCAACAGGTCTAACTGGTAGAACATAAAAAAAATCAGAGATTACAACAAATAACACAAACCCATTCTTTTGCAGGTTTCATCCCACCCATCTTCTCTGGCCCCAAAGTTCCCACAGCCTTACAAATTGTGCAGCTCAAACCCGAATTTCCCATAGGGTATTGGCCTGTTGCTCCGGCTGTTGGTGGTCCACCTGGCTGACTGTTGGCGCTTTAGCTGGCCCCCACTCTGGGTGGCGCTAAATCTGACCAGCTGCCGCCACCGTAGCAGCCTCCTGCCACGGCTTGACTGGCTGTCCGTGAACCCGGCTAGCTGCTCCGGCGCTAGCATCCTGCTCTACCCGGTTCTGCCCGTTAGCATGATAGCTGCAGCTGCCCTCATTGCCGGTTGTTGCTTTTATGACTTGTTTTGAACAATCTTCCTTCTTTTTGAAAAAAAAAAAAAAACAGTAAATGCAATTTTTTTTTTGCATGTTGAAATACCGTTTGATCCTGGCTGCTTACTCCCCAGATGCCGTAAAAGTTTTTTTTTTTCTATGTCAGGGGCGTGATTTGTTGGTCCAGCTTTTCAGTGCATCAACAAATCTCCGAATCTTTCAAATTACGTTAAATTTTTTATAAACAACATGCATTTCTTCGGATTTGTTCTGTAAACAAATTTATGCATATCGTTATTGTATTTTATAATTAAAAAAAAAAAAACATTTTTATATCATTATTATTTTCTATACACGAGTGGTGCCGGATCTGCCCAAATAAGTCCCGGAACACAGGGACGCCAAAATCAAGAGGTGCCGGATCTTGTTCCAGCAGGATCCAGCACGAATTAACACCTGCCTTTTTGCCTCACCACTCCTATTCTGCACTCTCCAGGGCAGCCAGCTAAGCACATGTATGACAAAATGAGACAACTTGCACTCCATTCAAACAAATTGTAGTAATGGCCCCTTCACATTCTCAGTAACAGTAATGGCGTTGCAAAGATGGGAAAAGTTATCAATTAGATTACTCAATACAAATAAAAAAATATTAGGCCGTTATGTAGGCCATAATATACTGAGTTTAAATTAGCATGGCCAGAATATTCAAACCTCACACAGGAAGGTTTCAGCTGAGATTTGAACACAGATTTTTAAAATGTTTATTCATTCATTCATTCATTTTCCATGCCGCTTATTCCTCACGAGGGTCGCGGAGGTGCTGGAGCCTATCCCAGCTAACTTCGGGCAGTAGGCAGGGGACACCCTGAATTGGTTGCCAGCCAATCGCAGGGCACAAGGAGACACACAACCATTCACGCACACACTCACACCTATGGACAATTTAGAGTGTTCAATCAGCCTACCATGCATGTTTTTGGGATGTGGGAGGAAACCGGAGTTCCCGGAGGAAACCCACGCAGGCACGGGGAGAACATGCAAACTCCACACAGGAAGGCCGAAGCCCGGGATTGAACCCTTGATCTCAGAACTGTGAGGCAGAGGCAGACGTGCTAACCACTCAGCCACCGTGCCGCCTTAAAATGTTTATTTATTTTTATTTTTACAACATTAGACTCATGTGAATACAGAAAAAGCAGTTGAAATAATAAGAATAGTAGGTAAGCCTGTATGGTGAACAAATTTCTTTGTCTGCTTACAGTTTATCTACCCACCTGTTCATTTCAGGTCAGGGTGTCTGTTGCGTGATACTCCAATTAGCGGGGCGCAGGATGATTGCCACATCGGATTGTCAGTAAGCCCCTAATGTTTAGTTAAGTTCAGGCTGAGGTTGTGGAGTCAAAAGGATGAGGATTAGTTGGAGGATCTCTTTCTCAGTCTATCTGTCTTGACATTCAGGCCGTCATTAAGAATATTCAGCTCCGTTTACAGGCCACTGCCATAATTGTATTTCAATGACAAGCTGACTACAGTATCTCCACCTCTTCCTGTTTCTCTTGTTAGTGGATTGAGCAAGTGACTGATCTTGTTTAAAGTAGATCCAAAACATTTATGGGAAACTGGCGACATGGTTTTAATGAGTCGTGTGACTATCTCTTCTCTGTCATGTGATGTTGATGAGACAACCAAAGCTGTTATGAAGGCCGACTTTGTTTCCAATTTAGACACTTCCTAATCAGAATCACTACAACCTAATAAGTCACAAGGTCAGAGGACATCAAGGTGAACAACCTCACAGCTGCTCTTTAAACAATTGAACAATGTGATTGCTTAGACAATTTCTCTGTGTTTATACCAGGCCCACATTTTATTTTCTGATAACAGTAGTGTTTTGAAATTGTCACATGATTGTGCATAGTAATAATCAGGCCCCAAATGTATATTTATCATTTGTAAAACTAGAGAAATCCGTCTCATGTGGTACATCAGTAAAGAAATTGTATTATGCTGAAATTTATTTTGGACAGTCCCTGTGGTGATTGTACACATTCACATGCCACTGTATTAGGTGCAGATACACGACTAGGTCTGTGGTGACCGGGATATTTTAAGTATGATGCCTTTATAATTTAGTTAAAACTGAAATATTACATTGTGCCCTGCGATTGGCTGGCTACCAATTCAGGCCAAAAAATGAAATGTGAAGGTTCACTTACTTATTTTTCCCCCTTCTATCATTATTTGCATACTACCCTCATTAAAATATTAAACCTATAAATGTTTGGGTGATTTTACTAAAAGCAGACACTGATTTTTGTGATTTTGACATTAGATCAGATCACGTTTGATGATTTTTATGCAGAAATGTGGGAAATTCCAAAAGGTTCAGATACTTTTTCATACCACTGTATTCTAATGCCTTTTCTCCGTACTATCAACCTGGAAAGTGATTTTGAAAAGGGCGACACCCGCCGGTGAAATAAGGCACTTCCGCATTGAATCATGGTCTGACATCACATTTCGCAAAATGGCGACGTCCCTCGGCTCCAACACCTACAATAGACAGAACTGGGAAGACGCGGTACGTTTTACTATGATTGACTTAAGAAACGGAAACATTGCTTTTGGAACATGTATTCTCCCATACATTCCTGGAATAACCTTACCTGATAGATAAACACTCTTTTAATACGAATTTATTCGTTCTTTACTAGGCTAGTTAGCATTAGCAATCTAGCTCAACGTGAATGCTAGTTTTTTTCAGTGAACATCAAGACTATTTGGCTTAAATTTCGAATAGCCACACTCACAAACGATTTTATCAAAACTTTCACGTTCGATCGATTGGTGGCTTGTAGATGGAAACATAATTTCTAATCCACTGTTAGATCTTCAGCGTGTTACGATGAGTAAACCGCGTCGCAGTCAAAACGAGATTCCAAGTGGGTCACAATCATATCTCCCGCGTCAATGTTAAATCAAGTAATATTAAACATGACTTTATAGCCGTGTTGGCACGAAGCGCAACAACGTTACGTGCTAGTTGTTCTCCATAAGGCGGGATAAGTAAGACCTAATTATGATTTCTCAAATGTTGGGAGTACAAAATGAACGTCGTAAGCTAAATAATAAAAGTACAAGCTGCGTGAAAAATCAGTATTCGTACTTGGTACCACTGCTGACTAAACATCATCTGTGGAAATCTATTTTATTTTACAGGATTTCCCAATTCTCTGTCAAACATGTTTAGGAGAAAACCCTTACATTCGAATGGTGAGTGAACATTTATGTCATCAATTCTGTGTTTTTGTTGTATTTGTATAGTATATTACCTGAATTCTATTCTATTATGTGCTGCTATCCCCACAGACCAAAGAGAAGTATGGAAAAGAATGCAAGGTATGCTTATATAATCGAAACAGGGTTCGTATGGGTCCTTGAAATCCTTGAAAACACTTGGATTTTACTGTCGTGTTTTCCAAGATGCTTGAACTTTGCATGAAGTCTTTGAAAATGCATGTAAGTGTTAAGGCTGACTTATGCTTCTGCCTCCACTGTCAACGCAGACCCGATTTACAACCCGACGCCGTAGCCTGACGTGCTCCTAAAAAAAAATCCTGACTATGCGTCACGTCAATGTGTGGTGACGTGAACATCAAAAGACTATGATTTGTCTGCTCAGAACGTGGTTTTCAGTTCAGCACAACAACACACTGCCATTTTCAAACATTCAAACACCTCCGCAAACGTCGTCTGTGTTGCCTACGCCTCAACATTTGTATTAACCACATTAGTTGTTCAGCATTGATTAGCTGCAGCTCCAGAAACATGGGTTCCATTTCTGTTACCATTGCTATCTATTACCAGAAGAAAACTAAAGGAATTCGACAAGTCCCCCAAAACCGTACAAACAAAAACCCACACCCCTCGAGTGGCTTGGCGGTGAATTACAGAACAAAGCATTCCCTTGACGCAGAACTTCGAATGCTCAATGATGACGTAGGGTCTACGCCAGACATGTCCAAAGTCCGGCCAGGGGGCCAAATGCGGCCCGTTGTCAAATTTCATTCGGCCCCCAGCCTCTGTCATAAAATCGGTAACGTCTGGCCCGCACACATACTTGATAAATTGGTCAGCAGTACTGCTACCGGCATATGAAGTAGCTTACACACTAAATGCTGCTCCTCATTTACCCACTAAAAGGCAGCAGCACTCTGAGCAACATCACCCCGTGTGAACCTCTACTTCCAATTTTCTGAAATGGCGACAATCAACATGAAAAAGAAAGGCGACTGCGACGGCTGACGCTACAAGGACAGGTGGAAATTCGACTATTTCTTCACTAAAATACACAACAACTGTGTCTGCCTCATTTGCAAAAAAGGCAGTTGCTGTTTTTAAAGAGTTCAATGTGAGGCGATATAACCAAAGAAGACACGCTGAAATGTACGACAAGATTATAGGGAAGATACGCAAAGAAAAATTGAAGCAACTTGAAGCTAGTTTAACTTCACAACAGCAGTATTTTGCAAGAGCCCGAGAGTCGAAAGAGAACGCCATAAAGGCTAGTTGCGAGATTGTTAAAATTATTAATTAATATAAATAATAAAGCAAATGTAACAACCAGAATGGCTTGCTAAAATTTGCTTAAAGCTGTAGTATGAACTAATTTCTTCACATGCCAAATATGGTCACAAGTAAAGTAATTAAACATTGTCCACCAAATAAAGCATGAAAAAATAATTTATATGTTGTATATTTGACAAAATAATCGCGTTTCCGAAGTTCGAGCCTGAAAGGGGACGAACCCGGAAGTGATACGTCACACCGGGAACAGCGTTGACAGCTCCATACATACGGCCGCCATACAAAGCCCTTCAAACAATGATTCAAACAGCGATATAAGCGATAGACCGAGCGCAAGGGAGGAGATCCAAGTTTTTGAAGAGTTGGAGGAAGAAGAGGAGCTTGGAATTTTATGTTGGATCTAACATGTATTAGCCAGACGCTAATCAGAATGCAAACAGTATGCCTAGACTACCTGACATGGAATAGATACAAGACCCATCGAGATTACAACATTGGAAAGATATAGGCTGTTATTATTTTTATGATTTGAAGATGCAGGCATTTGCACATAATGTTATGTTTTTGTCTATCTGATGACATTGTTAAAAAAAATAATAATCAGACTTCATGTTCATTTTGGCAGATCCGGCAGCTCTCGTGCATATAAAATAATAATATAAAAACGTTGGGGGGAAAGAAGGAAATGAGTCTTTGATGGCTTTCTCCACTTTATTGCGGCAACAATAAGAAAACAAAATAATTGCACTACCCTCCTCTCACACCCCCATCACGGTGCTGGGTGATGGCTGCCAGTCGGGAACCTGGCAGCCACAGTAATAGGGTGGTAGGTGGGTCCCACACTTTTTCTGTATGGCGTGGCTCCCGGGGTGTGGCCTCCCCTCTGCCTCGGCTGCCGGCCGCGGGAGTGGGTTGGGGGGTCGGGTCTCCGATCTTGCGTCGCCCCATGGCAGTCCCTGGGCGTTCTCCTGCCTCCGCCTTCCCCTCTCTTCTCTGGCTGGGCGTCCGCCCTGCGCTCCGTCGCGGGTCGCTGGCTGGGCGCCGGTGTATCAGCGGGGTGTCGCCTGCACCGGCGGGGGACCCTGCCTTGCCTGGGGCTTGGTGGGCCGCTGGGGGTCCCGTGGCGTGCCGTGCCGGTTGGGGGGCTGTGGCTCGTGGCCCGGGTGGGCGGGCGGGGGTGGGTGTAGGCGTGGGGTTGGTGATGCGTCCCCTCCTGCCATCCCTGAAGGCCGGTTGATGGGCGCGCGGGTGGCCCGGGGGACCACCCTGGGTCCCGGGGGGGGGGGACGGTGGCTCCTTTGCTGGGCGGTTGGAGGAGGGATGGGCTGCGCATGGCCCCCCCCACCCCCCCGGGCTGGCTGGGTGTGGGCCGTGGCCCTGGGTTGGTGCCCGCGCGGTCTCTCCGCCCGTCTGCGTGGCTGTCGCGCGCCCGGTGGGGCTTGCGTGCTGCTGGATGTGGTAGGGCATGCTCGGGTTGGGGGTTCCGGTGCCGGGATTGGCGATGCGGCGGCGTAGGGTTGGTCGCCAACGGGCTTTCACTCATAAGAGATTCACACGATTACTGGGTTCTAGATCACAGAACTGATTTGTGTACACTCTACCCCTTTCAATCACTTAGCTTATAGTCTTATAGACACCCCCACCCCCATTCTCCTCTTTCACTGGCCAATAGGCCCCCACATGGTGTAAACAGGAAATACATCTCGCTGACGATAGCACCAGCATATTAGTAACTAGTTTAGATGTTCAATGTATTTCTTGTTGTTGTTTGTGTATGTGTTTCTTTTCTTTCTTCTCTTGTATTTCTTTTCTTCTGTCCCCCCATAATCCCTTCCTGTTCGCTGCTTTGTCATAATAAAAAGGTATTTTGAATGATCACAATGGGAGTATGTCAGACTCTCAATGTGAAACATTAAAACTGTTCAGAATCCGGGCACTTAGACTTCCATTCTCTGTGTCAAACAGCTGAACAGGACAGGTTTAAAAAAAAATAAAAAAAAAAAAAAAAAAAAAAATAATAATAATAATAATAGCGGACTGCCGCCACATTTGACCGCGAAGTTTTGCTTCTCGCCGATCTCCTCCTCGCCTCCCACTCCAGCGTCTCTTAAACGGATTGTGCATAGTGTCTTGTTATGAGCTTTTTGTTTACAAATGTATCGAACACACGACGCGCTGACAACCTTGTCTCTTTATTAACACATGGAGCAGTTCTTATGGAAAAGTTAGAACACAGCTCGGCACAGCTCTCGGCAGGAATTGGCGTCTAATGGCGTGAGGAAATGTAGTTTTTTCACACAAGCGAACAGATTACAAAGCACCACTTCAGTGTTGTCCCGAGACTACATTTCCCATGATTCACTGCGTGACCTGCGCGCTCGCTGATTCGCTGCGAGATTGACTCAATGGCTACGCTAAACCAACATGCTATTTTTCAGCTGTCACCTGTCAGCGGCTCTCATAAAATACAAACTAGAAGCCTATCATGCGATCACCGTGAACGCTGAACCGTCCATAAGCAATGCAATGCTTGAAGCATGAAGGTGGAAATACATAATACAAATACAAATACGTAAATGTGCACAAACTAACCGGCGGTGTGTCTCTTACAGCAACGTGACCGTGAATTACCGCGACGCCGACCCGTTTATATGCACATCCACACCCGTTTCCCGATTGACAGTGGATTAACCCTTTCGGACATGATCGTAGATGACGCACAGTTTAAACACGCTTAACCTAGCGAACGCAACAACAACTATGATCGGGGATTTCCACGAGTTAACTTTCGGCTAACGTCGCTAGCTTATACTGTTCAATTCCACAACAGTAGGCAGCTCTGCTTTGACAAAGTCATCAGTCATCTATCCAAAAATCACACTTACTTTTTGGCAAATCCTTGATCATAAGCAGACCGGTTAAGGAAGCAGGCATCTTCGAAGTGTTTGCAGCAGAGAACACTACTCGATGATGGCGTGAAATTCATTCGCTTCGTGCGAACGAAAGATGTCCATTTACGTGCCCTGCTATCCTTTGGCCACTCATACAACTTTTCGTTTGAGCGAGAACAAAACATCGCCACACACCGCTGTGGCATCTTACCGAGAAGCAATGCAACAAACAATACTGTTCTATGGTGGACTTCCCTCGCATGTCTAGGTGTGACATAATTTCCGAAGATTGCCGAAGAAAAGCATTTTCGTTGTCAAGAGCGTTGCTATGGGTTAAACAAAGAATCTGGAAGGGTTGCGTTACAAAAAATAATGAAAATATGCTTAATTGTTTAGCCATTGATATTATTCAAAAACATGGTTGGCCAACCTTACTTCAAAGTTCCCCTTTAAATATATTGTTCTACGTAAAGGACGTCAGCCAAGGTCGGCCCCCCACATTTTTACCGCACCAAATCTGGCCCCCTTTGCAAAAAGTTTGGACACCCCTGGTCTCCGCCGTCGCTCTGCCGTCAATGGAACGCAGAAGCATAAATCAGTCCTTTGGGACACAATTTTACTCAGCATCCTGTCTAAAATATAAATTATGAAATTGAAGGAAAATAAAATAGTTTGCTTTATCGCTGCTACACGCTCATTCCAAAGTTGCTTTCCCTTGATGCGTCTTGTCACATATATCCTATATACATATGGTGGAAAACACTAAGTTCCGCTCCGAGACCCCCAATTTGGCCAACTTTCAAAATTGTCCGATATTCATGTGTGATACATCACTGGAAAGCTTAAAATCTCAATTTTCTGGGGGAAGAAAAATTTTTAACAGGAGGGCATTTTAAACAAAAAAAATAAAAAATCAAACAGCAAAACCCTATTTGGAGGTGAGAGCATAAAAGAGCAATTAAAGACGCCATGACTTTAACAAGATATTATCGCGTACTTACTTTGTTTCGATCCAAAAACTCCATGTAGCTTACTAGCATGTATCATTGAGTGTCAAGACACAGCTGTGAATGGCCACAGCTGGATTTTTGGGGGGATTTTATGGGTGAAACATGGTAATATAACAAGGGTCGCGATGCAGAAATCGCAGACATTAAGTAGTGGTCGAGATTTTCTTTTTCATATCTTTACCCTTTAAGTTTTTTTTCAAATTTTCTTTGTTTGGATCAATTAATTATCATCTAAAATATTGGAGAAAATGTGACAGTAACAAAAAAAACAATTAAGTGATAGTTATTAGGTAGATATCCGTGACTTTTTGCAGACACCATTTTTTTCATTGTGACGTTTTTTTTTTTTAAAGTTTAAAATATGCGAGTGAATCATTTTTTAATGTCGTTTTTTTTTTTTAATGAAATATTAGACATCAATGATTCTAGGCTAAAAATGACAGACATTTTGAATAGTAAATATAATTCATTACCTTCGTTTTATGGCTGGGTTGAAACAAAAGCGGTTGCGCGACGTCAGTAAATGGGGGTTTCCAGGGTAAAACGGACAAATTAAAAATAGTTTGGGGGCTTAACTGCTATGGCAGCATATAGACATATTGTTCTATCAAACACAACAGTTCCTTCGGCTTAAAATACAGCAATTTATTTTAAAGAGGAGTGCAAGAGCAGGAACTGCGTTTTCAGTCTTGTTTGTGTTTTCCGCCATATGCGTGTATATATATATATATATATATATATATATATATATATATACACATATATATTTATACACTATACAATACTAGTTTCAGCGAAAAACGGAATAGTTTTTTTGTTGCTGTGAACTACAGTTCCACAAAAATGTGCATTGAGATATAAAGCAGGGCGGTAAACCGAAAATTTACCGTTACCGAAATTCTTCACAATGACCGACGTAATTTTGACCATTTCGGTAAATTCGGTAATTTAATAAAACAAGAAAATATAGTCTTTTCATCCCGCTTTGACTCTGTGTTGTTCGGCTATGTTCATTCCCCTTTAAGAAAGCAGACAGTGTGCTTACGTATGGAGTCACGTGGTTTTCAGGAAGCCAAACAAACAGAAGCCCGGTAGGCTAACGCTAGCGGCTAACGCTACAAGTGAACGAGATGGAGTCGGTTTTAAGTTAGCTTCGCCACACTTTCACCCGACATTAAGTAAACTTTTGGCGGGTTCCAGACGGGCTTTCACCCGCTGTCCTCCCTGGTTCTCACGATATAGGAGAGGATGCTTTCAGTTCTTTCTTCTGGTAACCAAGCCCCAGACTAACGCTAGCGGCTAACAGCGGCTACAAATGAACGTGATGGAGTTGGATAGCGGCTCTAACCTTGTCGAAACGGCTGAAATTAATGAGTGGACTGGGCACGAACTTAATGTAGCAATCATTATGTCGCGTTATTTGGCATCTCTGTCATTTCTCTGAAAGCTTTCATGATGGTAAAGCACTCAGCATAAAGTATAGTCCAACAGTGAAGCCTATATACAATATGACAGTTTAATGGCCACAGCTATTTTTCTGTATTTGTTTGCTTTATTCTGCCATCATAAAACCTAAAATGTTTCATTGGCATCAGAGCAATACAGCTTTAATCTGGTTGTGTCTGTGTGGGGGGTGCATGTATTAAAAAATGTTTTGGAAAAAAAACCCCTGAAACCTTGACGTAAACACTTGTGTTGAATAATCATGTCACAGCAGCTATTACCAATACGTTGTCTGAAGTGTACTGTTAAAGCTGCAAGTCATTTGTGTTAGAATGACATGTTTGCACAGTCGTCATATTGATTTTTATAATGTTGTACATTTTTCAAGTCATACAAGCCGTTATAAATGTTCACACTAGAATTCTTATTATTTACAAGATTTTTTTAATACTTAATGTTTAGACTGCATTTGCAATTGTTAAATTGAAAGCTGGTAAATAAATTTAACAAGAAATGGTTAATTTGTATTCCATGCATTGATTCAAATTTTCAAATTATATAACAGTCCGCTTGGGCGAATTTATCGTCATTTATCGTTATCGAGGTAAATCTGCTCAATTTATCGTGATACGTATTTAAGGCCATATCGCCCAGCCCTATTGAGATATCATGTAGCTTAGCAATTGGAGGAGTGGGAGATATTTTTCCAGTGGGCCCGACTTCCCAAAAAGTACATTCATCAAGGTTTCCTTGACTGTGATGTGTGTCTCCGTCCACCAAACAGCGTGCTTTTATGATGTCAGCACTGCTGCTCTAGGACGCATTCAGAGTTTGCCACAAAACGCTCACTGCCGCTGGGAACACACACTCCCAGGGGGTTTCAGAATTATTCAAACTAAATTTCTCAAAACTCCAGGGCGTAGAACATTTTGGAAGACGTTTACACACTGGTGAGGAAGCACTAGATTTTATTTCTGCCACGTGGTAAAAAAAAAAAAACTTTTAAAAGGCTTTGGAAAAACTGGAAAATTGGTCTTGAAAGTCCTTAAAAAGTGCTTGAATTTTGCCATGAAAAAGGCGTACGGACCTTAAAGCATGCAAAGGGAAAGCAGTTGAACTTTTAAGTAATATTATCCTTACGCTATTAACTGCTTAATATCTTCCCATTAGATCTGTGCCCGACCCTTTACCGTGTTCCGCTGGTGTCCTGGAACACGGATGCGTTTCAAGAAGACTGAAGTCTGTCAGACTTGCAGTAAAATGAAGAATGTTTGTCAGACATGCCTGCTGGACTTGGAATATGGTATTTTTTTCCTTTTATTTATATTTCATTTTTGTTGGTGTATGCAATTACACACTTTCAATGTGTGTTTTTTTTTCCCTCCAAGGTTTACCCATCCAGGTTCGAGACACAGGGATGGCTATCAAAGATGACATTCCCCGCTCGGATGTGAACAAAGAATACTTTACGCAGAACATGGAGAGAGAGGTGTTGTATTTATTGTGTGTTATATGATAAGAACATTACATTAACTTGCACTGTGATCTGCATTGCAACATGATATATTTTCTTACAAAATCAACTCTAAATCACACAGATCTTTTTTATTTTTTAAAATTTTCATGACTGATTTGATTGAGCCCTCTTGTGTCTTGTTTGCTCACAGTTAGCCAATTCGGATGGCACACGGCCACCCGGTCAGATTGGAAAGGCGACCAGTTCTAGTGACATGTTGCTGAAACTAGCCCGCACAACACCGTACTACAAGAGAAACCGTCCACACATCTGCTCCTTCTGGGTTAAGGGGGAGTGCAGGAGAGGGGAAGAGTGTCCCTATAGGTGAGTGGCAGTCCACAAAGTACACCAGTACTACAGTATCAACTTTTGCAGTGAAAGCAATTAGAGATGTGACCGAAAATCGGGGGCCGAAAATAGCTAAAATTGCATTTTCGTTTTTCCACCAAATAGTGTGAAGAACCGTAGTCCTCTTGTGATGACAAAAACAAACAAAAGCAAAGCTCACAGCCAGCATGTCTGCCGTTTGGAATTTTTTTGTGTTATCAAAGAAATTTATAGATTATGAAATGAAGGAAAATATAATTAATTAGCTTCATCGCTGTTACACGCGCATTCTGAAGTTGCTTTACATTGATGCCCCGTGCCACATCGAGTACAGTGCATTTGAGCCCGTGTGTGAATATTTTGGAGTTTATTTTTATACTGTTCGCTTGATTAAAGTAGTAGTTAAATACATACATGTGCATTTGCTGTGGTTTAGTACAATATGTTTATAGCATGTTCACTTCCTCTTTTTGTCACATTTTTTCCCTGCAACTTCCACCCCTGACAGTCGCCATTTAATCCGTCTGGGAGCCACTTCGCTCGGCTTCGTCTCCACTAGATCTCGGCCCACTCGCCTTGCTCTCGATCGAGTCGACTTGTTGCACAAGAAAACACCAAGTCTTATTATAAGGAGTAGGAGAGATTGCAATAACCTTGTAAAGACCTTTACTAAGTTCGGCTAGGCATGTGCTGGTATGAGATTCTGACGGCATGGTAACCTTAAGCAAAAATATCAAGGCATTGCAATTGCAGCTCTAAAAGGTTTTATTTTGAGATTTCTGGGTTACAAAAAAAACTTTTTTCCATTGAACAGGATTTTTATTTTTAAATTGGAATAGAAGTATAATGTTAAATAAATAAATACAATTTTTTTTGGGAAATATTCTAAATAAAATTTGCATGCTCATTAGCCATGTCATCTGCCTCGTTAACAAGCTTACGTTACTGTATCTTTTAACACTGTTAGACACACTACACACGCTGGAGTTAACTCTCGTAGCTAGTGGGAAACCTTCATGACAGCGTTTACTAACCTTTAATTTTGTATAAATGCGAACTCATATTGGAGATATTACCTTCTCTAGTAGCCACCCTCTCAAACATGTTTGCATCTCGGTTGGCCCACCTAAGCTGCGGCTGTCTGTAACTTTGCTGTACCTGAAGTATTCCCATACAAGCGACTTTTGTCTTCTTCAGTGGTGGAAAAAGTTGAGTTGTTTTACGTCCTCCAGCCAACGTGCAGCACAGCTGACTCACTGACACTGAGCAACAATTTGAGGGCGGGGGAGCTGTGAATTTTTGGGACATAAAAATAGCTAATACCTTAGGGATGGTATCATGGAAAATTTTAGCGGTTTTGGAACCTTGACGTTTTCATACCACGGTATACCTTGAAACCGGTAACCGCCACATGCTTAGCTTCGGCAAGAACTGAAGTTTTTTATTGTTGTTGTGAACTACAGTTCCACTAGGGGTGTGCCATCTTAGGCACCCTACGATTCGATTCAATTACGATTCAGGGTGCTACGATTCGATTTTTGAACGATGATCGCGGTATTGAAGATGATCGCGGTCATTGCGATTATCCCGATTGTCGATACATCGTGCAGTACTGATTAATAAAGTAGCCAAAAAAATTTATGTCCTTTATTTATTTAAAATATTATTATGATTCGACATGGAAAGATGTAAACATGCCCATCCAACAAAAAGCTCCCCTTAAGCTGCTTTATTTACAGTGGGGCAAATAAGTATTTAGTCAACCACTAATTTTGCAAGTTCTCCCACTTGAAAATATTAGAGAGGCCTGTAATTGTCAACATGGGTAAACCTCAGCCATGAGAGACGGAATGTGAAAAAAAAAAAAATCACATTGTTTGATTTATAAAGAATTTATTTGCAAATCATGGTGGAAAATAAGTGTTTGGTCAATGCCAAAAGTTCATCTCTGTAACTCTTCACAAGCTTTTCACACACTGTTGCTGGTATTTTGGCCCACTCCTCCATGCAGATCTCCTCTAGAGCAGTGATGTTTTGGGGCTGTCGTTGGGCAACACGGACTTTCAACTCCCTCCTCACCCCGTGGCGTCAACATGATAACCTCCACCTCAACTACCTCCACAGTTTTTCTATGGGGTTGAGATCTGAAGATTGAAATGCTTGAATTGAAATGCTTCTTACGAAGCCACTCCTTTGTTGCCCTGGCTGTGTGTTTGGGATCATTGTCATGCTGAAAGAACCAGCCACGTCTCATCTTCAATGTCCTTGCTGATGAAAAAAAGATTTTCACTCAAAATCTCTTGATACATGGCCCCATTCATTCTTTCCTTTACAGAGATCAGTCGTCCTGGTCCTTTTGCAGAAAAACAGCCCCAAAGCATGATGTTTCCACCCCCATGCTTCACAGTGGGTATGGTGTTCTTCGGATGCAATTCAGTATTCTTTCTCCTCCAAACACGAGAACCTGTGTTTCTACCAAAAAGCTCTATTTTGGTTTCATCTGACCATAACACATTCTCCCAGTCCTCTTCTGGATCATTCAAATGCTCTCTAGCGAACCGCAGACGGGCCTGGACGTGTACTTTCTTCAGCAGGGGGACACGTGTGGCAGGGCATTGTGTTACTGATAGTAGCCTTTGTTACTGTGGTCCCAGCTCTCTGTAGGTGATTCACTAGGTCCCCCTGTGTGGTTCTGGGATTTTTGCTCATCGTTCTTGTTATCATTTTGACGGGGTGAGATCTTGCATGGAGCCCCAGATCGAGGGAGATTATCAGTGGTCTTGTATGTCTTCCATTTTCTAATAATTGCTCCCACAGTTGATTTCTTTACACAAAACGTTTTACCTATTGCAGATTCAGTCTTTCCAGCCTGCTGCAGGTCTACAATTTTGTCTCTGGTGTCCTTCGACAGCTCTTTGGTCTTGGCCATAGCGGAGTTTGGAGTGTGACTGACTGTTTGTGGACAGGTGTCTTTTATACCGATAATGAGTTAAAACAGGTGCCATTAATACAGGTAACGAGTGGAGCCTCGTTAGACCTTGTTAGAAGAAGTTAGACCTCTTTGACAGCCAGAAATTTTGCTTGTTTGTAGGTGACCAAATACTTATTTTCCACTCTAATTTGGAAATAAATTCTTTAAAAATCAAACAATGTGATTTTCTGTTTCTTTTCCCACATTCTGTCTCTCATGGTTGAGGTTTACCCATGTTGACAATCACAGGCCTGTCTATCTTTTCAAGCAGGAGAACTTGCACTATTGGTGGTTGACTAAATACTTATTTGCCGCACTGTATTTATTTTTTTTACAAGAAAGTGCAAAAAACATTAATCATTTTAAAGGGAGTACTTATTTCTCTCAACAATACAATAAAATTTACACAGGTGGAATGAATTCCACATTTACAGGACACAAACAAAGTTTCTTTAGAAATAAGACTCCGTTTAACCAATATACTTTGTTTTCACAGTGTTACAGGTGAAAATCCCAACTGCTCGTGACACCGCCACACACACGCTCATTGCAGCGCGCACATTTTCTTTAACCCTGTCTCTCCCGCAGCAACAGATTTCTGTACTATTTCGCATGTTTGTAGTGTTACCGCTGTACCTAATCATGGTTTTACACGTTCTGCATATGAAATACACGTTAGCTAATTAGCTTAGCGCTCGCCGCTAACTATTAACATCTCAAAAACAATAAAGGCTAAACAGTACAAGAGGGTTCGTGTACTCACGCAACACACTCAGGACATACAGTATATCAATTAAAATGCCTTAAAACTACTGCTGGACAGTAGGAAAGACAAGGTGCAACGAACTGTCTCTTCCCCTCTCGCTCTAAAAACCTGTGCACAAAAGCGCAACCGCCGGGTCTGTGCTTCTGTCTCATACACAAATTTATTTTCCAGTCTTTTAAAAAGGTGTAAATCTCTCTCCCAGGAACTGGGAGCATCCATCATAACGTTGTGCATGCGTCCGTTAATGGTGTCCGGGCGACAGACGTGTCTTGAATTTCGTTCGGCAACTAGCGGCTGTCAGTTATGAGTGAAAATCATCGTTTTTGAAACTTTATGAATCGTAATCGAATCGTCACGTGTCGAATTGCGATGCATGTAATACTCGATTTTTTTGGAACTCCTCTAAGTTCCACACAAACATACATCGAGATCTCATTTGGCTTCGCAATTGGAGGCGTGTGAGCAATTTTTCGAGTGTCCCAAGCTTCCAAGAAAGTGCATTTATCAAGGTTTCATCGGCCGTGACGTGTGCGAACAGAATGCTATGACGACAGCAGTACTTCTTTTGTCGGATGTGTTCAGAGTTTGCTACAAAACGCTCACAGCTGGCAGGAACCCACCTTTCAGAACCTGCACATTTTAAACTTAATTCTCGAGCCTCTGGGTTTGTAGAACCAATGCCAAGGCAAAGGGCATCATTGCAAAATAATGAAATAAAATACTTAAAAAAAAAAAAAAAAAAAAAAAAAGGAAAAAATATATATATTTATTTGTTTGTGTATTTTTTGGCCTATTGGTGTTTGGCCAAGTGTTTCAAATATTCGGTTTTCGGCCAAGAATTTTCGGTACATCGCTACAATATGTACCACTTTATGGGTTAAATCATCTTTGGGCTTTTTCTAACCATTCTGTTGAATTCTGACGTGTTCTTTCCCTCACTCACAAATATCCAAATGATAATTGAAGCTTGCTTTTATGTCTTTATTAACCAATCCCGGTTGACGTTTTTGTAAATGTGTCAAAATGAAATCCACTATTTTAATGCTAATTTCATCTGAAATGCCATAGAGACTGAAAGAAATTAGCTGAGATGAATGTGATGGCAGTAATCATCCTTAAGGACCAGCAACACATATTAAAGGGAATCATAACAATAATCACGGACATGTATTCTCTCTGTTCTATGGAGAGGAATGAATATTAAAATGGCAAAACATTGCAATGTTTTCCACTAAAGGGCCATCCTCTTCTTTTCATTACACTGCAAGAATTCCAATGCTAACAGGCAATGTTTCGGCCCATGGTATTGAACACAAGGGTCATCACTCTCAATTTGGACATGGAAAAGGATTTCAGTTTAATGAGCACAAATGTTTCTAACGTGTGAAGTCTTTGTAAGTGGACGAGTGCTTGTTTACTTAAGAAAAAAGTTTGCTTAAAATTTGCCAATATGGAAGGGGTGTAAACATTGAACCACAATTGAACACTGTATAAACAGTACAAACTAGATTCCCCAAAAAGTTGGGATGCTGTACACATTGTGAAGAAAAACTGAATGCAGTGATGTAGGGGTGCCAAATTTTAGTATGTTACCCAAACTATAAGTGACAACGACAGCCCAAGTTGTTCATTGCACATTTCAGAAGCTCATAATTTTAATGGTATGGCGTTGCATGAGTGCATGTGGGATAGGCAGCTTATAATTGTGAAAATCCACTGTCAATGCATCTAAACCATTTGTAATTTCTCAAATTTCTGCATAAAATCACCATCAAATGTGATCTGATCTTTTTCAAAATCATACAGATGAAAATACAGTGTCTGCTTTTACTAAAACCACGAAGGGTGTAACGGTACATGTAATAGTATTGAACCATTTCGGTTCGTGGTGCTCGGTTCGGAATGTACGCGTACCGAACGAGTTTTTTGACGTAATATAAACCTTACTTTTCGAAGCTGTGATTCGATCGGGTTACAGTTTCTTTGTGTTTACTCCGTCTTCTCTACTATAATGAGGACCAACACGGTAGGACAGTAGGCTATAACCCAGAAACGTCAACGGCGAGACAACATGGCCGCCGTGAGAACACAGTGAAACGCGGGCGTTAGAGTCAATCAGCCAATGCACACCAGTCGCAGTGCGGCCACGTGTTAGATGCGTCCCAGAAGCGGCTCAACGCGACGCACGCGAAAAGAACGGCAGACTTTATTATTTGACGCGAGACGCGGCCCTCCTCCGTCAATACTACTAGCTAGCAGACCGGAAGTCACTTGTGTAAAAATACGGCGGATCCAGTTGATTTTCAAACTAATATGCAATCGTAACCCACTTTTTGAGTCCATCAGATCTCTTGAGTGGTAGATCAGGGCACAGTTGACTTGTCTTTGTTGATTTATTGCGGTCTTCTCTGCTATAATAATAACCAACACGGCCCCGTGTTCAATACAAATCCCTCCTACCACAACAAAACAAGTAGGAACTAATATTCACATAGGAACTAAAGTTATACAACATTAAATACACAATATAAATGAATACTACATCACATTTGTAAAATATAAACACATAATAAAATAAACAATAGCCCATTTAAATAAAATAAATTGAAATGAGCTAAAACACCTGTAATTAAATAATAATAATACACACATCCTGCTCACACAATTAAATTTATTCATTTCTGTGTGGCGCTTTAACTTGAGAAAATCCACCAATAAAGCTTTTAAAAACCGTTCATAAGAAAAATGTTTCATTGAGGCATTTCATTTGTAAAATACATGTTAAAATCTTTGTCATTGGGATTGCTTTTCTCTTTCGCATAGGACTTTTTTTCTTTCAGAAAGAAAGAAAGCTGACCAATACGCGGGGTCTGAAAGGCAAATTGTTGTTGGATTATCTTTAAATACCCCCTACTTTTTGAGCAGAATTCCAGCTTTGTATATGCTAATGTTCCTATTATTGAAAGCACAAAAGTGTGTAATAAAAAAACTAGCACATTTATATTTTGCATTTTGTTTTGTTACTGTACCGAAAATGAACCGAACCGTGACCTCATAACCGAGGTATGTACGAAACCGAGATTTTTGTGTACCGTTACACACCTTAAAACCACCCAAACATTTATAGGTTTTCATATTCTAATGAGGATAGCATGCAAACGACAGAAGGGGGGAAAATAAGTGAGCCCTCTGCCTAAGGAGATTTAAAGAGCAATTGAAACCAATTTTTACCAAACATTTTAAGTCAGGTGTGTGCCCAAACACTGAATGGTGGATTAAATCTACCCTGACCATTATAAAACAGATACCTGGTAAGAATTGTCTTGATAAGAAACATTGTCTGATGTGCATCATGGCTCGGTCAAAAGGGCGGTCTGAAGAACTGCGATCAAGGATTGTTGATTTGTATAAAGCTGGAAAAGGATACAAAACCATCTTTAAAAGTTTGGACGTTCATCATTCGACAGTCAGAGAAGTTGTCTACAAATGGAGAGAGCTTGGCACTATTGCTTCTCTCCCAAGGAGTGGCTGTCCACCAAAGATGATGCCAAAAGTTTAGCGCAGAATACTTGGAGGGGTAAAAAAGAACCCTAGAGTGTCTACTAAGGACTTACAGAAATTCTGTTCACACATCAACTAAATGTAAAACTATGGCCAAGAATTGTGTTCATGGGAGGACCACGGAGGAAGCCACTGCTGTCTAAAAAAAATCATTGTTGGTTGTTTAATGTTTGCAAAAAGGCACTTGGACACACCACATAAAAACGGAACAGCTCACCAACATCAACAACTCATCCCCACCGTGAAACATGGTGGAGGGAGCATCATGATTTGGGGCTGTTTTGCTACCTCAGGGCCTGGACAATTTGCAGTCATTAATGGATGAATGAATTCAAAAGTTTTATCAGGATTTTTTGCAGGAAAACCTTTGGCTGTCTGTCAGACAGTTGAAGCTAAAAGGAGGATGGATGCTGCAACAAGACATTGATCCAAAACACAGAAGTAAATCAACTTCAGAATGGTTTAAAATGAACAAAATACATGTTCTGGAGTGGCCAAGTCAAAGTCCACTTGAACCCCATTGAGATGCTGTGGCATGATCTAAAGACACCAATTCATGCCAGACATCCAAGGAATATGACTGAACTACAGCAGTTTTGTCGACAAGCATGGGCCAAGATTAGTTCTGATCGATGTACGAGACTAATCTGCAGCTGCAGGAAGCGTCTGTTTGGGGGCCACTAAATAATAAATGTGATGGTTCACTTATCTTTCCTGTTTCTGTCATTGTTTGCATACTATCGTCATTAAAATATGAAAACCTATAAATGTTTGGGTGGTATTAGTTAAAGCAGACAGTTTTTTCATCGGTGTGATTTTGACAAAGATCAGATCACATTTGATGGTGATTTTATGCAGAAATGTGAGAAACTCCAAAAGGGTCAGACACTTTCCTACCACTGTATGCTCCCATCCAGACGTTTTATAGAGAACATCACAATGGCAGACCACTCGCAGCATAATTCACAACATCATGGCTACGTAGGAAAAGTATCCATTTATTGAAATTGCCAGCCTGTAGTCCAGATTTTTCACATATAGAGAACATTTGGTGCATCCTAAAGTGGAAGGTGCAACAAAGAAGGCACAAGCCAGTTGAACAATTGGGGTTCACTCGTCTCCATGGTGTTCAGACGTTTGCAGACCTGTAAGAGGGGATGCCTCACAGTGGTGGAAGCAGTTGACGCCATGGAATTTGAAATCACATTTTCCCCTTAAAATATTATATTTCTCAATTGAAATTTTTGTCCTGTAATTTATATTCTATTATGAATAAAATATGAAATTAGGCACATTAGCACATAATTTGTTTTCATTCACAGTTGGTAGAGTGTCTCAAGTTTTTAGAAATCTACTTTGTAAATGTATGCAATTTTTGATGGATAATGTGTAATATATGCCTTGTTATGGCTTGGCATAGACATGAGAAGCCCACGGATCCCGATGACCCTCTCGCTGACCAAAACATCAAGGATCGTTACTATGGTATTAATGATCCGGTGGCTGACAAGCTACTCAAGCGGGCCTCAACCATGCCTAGACTGGACCCACCTGACGACAAGTCCATCACCACGCTCTATATCGGGGGTCTTGGTGAAACGGTCACAGATGGTGACCTCAAGTAAGTATATCTGTTTATGTTGTCTTTTACCCTGAAATTATGACATGGAAATCTTTAACTATGCAGGTTCTTTATATTTCTTTGGTGTGTTTATTTAGGGGGTTCTTCTACCAGTTTGGTGAGATTCGTACCATCACAATTGTACAAAGGCAGCAGTGCGCCTTCATCCAGTTTGCCACAAGGCAGGCTGCTGAAATGGCTGCAGAGAAGTCTTTCAACAAGCTTATCGTTAATGGTCAGAGGCTCACTGTAAAGTGGGGAAGGTAAGATATCAATTTGTGTGGGGATGAAGAATGAAACGGTGCACGTCGATTCCCAAAATGTCTGTTTATAAAACGTTTTAGGTCTCAGGCAGCAAGAGGAAAGGAGGGTGAAGGAGTTTCTGAGATGGGCACCAGATTGGATCCTGTGCCAGGATTGCCAGGAGGTGAGTCGAAATGTGTTTTGAAGGCTTGTCTGGAACTATTTAGAGATTTGGAATAGAAATGTCACTGAGTCACTCTTTGGACAAATAAAAATGGTATCTAGTTGTTGGAAAATATCAAGGCTGCTTCCTTACGAGGTATGGCCCAATTGCATATTTTTGCACCCGAGTCACCTGATTTTGAGAATCTGCGGATAGTTTTTTTTTTGTTTCTATCTGAACAAAAGTTCCAAACATGTTACAGTACTGTACTTTTTACAGTGCTTCCACTTTTTCTGGGAGTCTTGCGTAGTATAAAATGTATATATTTTTCTATCTTTTGGCAATGCCATTGTATTATTGGATTATTTTGTTACTTTTTAGCCCATAAAAAGTAAAAAAAAATAATAATAAAATAAATTAAGCCTGAACTGGAATTGGAAAAAACTATCATTGAAATTTTGGGGGGGGTTTGCAATAGATTGCTATATTACATTTCGCCAGATAACTTGAATAGCTCTGTTTTGAGTAGGCCTGAACGATTTTGGAAAAAATTAACATTGCAAAATGTATTGCCAAGGCTCTACTCTTTTGCAAAGGATGCACAACTGCTAACTTTTTTAATGTGCACTAGCACAAAATGTAGGCACACCCACACTTTTCATTGAATCACTTTTAAGCCATACTTTTAATCACTCTCCATAAGTTACGTATATAATTCATATGAGTGAGTCCACTCAAATTTACTCACGCTTTGACGCTCACGCTGCCGAGAACTGCCTCTCACTTACACAATGAATGAGTTGGCTCAGCACACTTTTCATACTGGGCTGCACGTTTAACGATGATTAACACATTTGTGCCTTTCATCGTGGAGCTACTGAGGCTTCTCTGGCCAGATCATAGCTACAAACCTGTCAATCATCATTACAAGGGCCCCGCGGGTCCTTAAAAAGTCTTGAAATGTCTTAAATTTTAAATCCAATTTATCAAGGTTTTAAATTGTCTTAAATTTAATGGAAAATTGCTGTAGGGATTATATTTCCAGAGGCATTTAATGCCAGGGAAATCACTGTTGTCTGCCGTAAAACTTAAAATGGTTTACACTTATCTTTGTTACTATGTTGTTATGGGCGCTGGAAACCAATTTCCCTGTGGGAACTCTCCCAGAGGGATAAATAAAGTTTGTTGAATTGAATTGAATTTGTTATATCCATGGCTCTACACTAAATACGAGAGTTTGGGATTAATCTGTTATACGGTACATTGGCTGGAACCTCTGCATACGTCAGCGACTTGAGTTGTCGCCATGACGCTACTTCCTGGTTATTTGCAGTTGAAAAAGTCATACGAGTATATCGGGGTACTTGGTAGCCCAAAAGGTTATCGATATGCTCTCGCTAAGAATCAATATATTGTTTTTAAAAGGTGAAAAAAAAACAACTAAGAAAGATCCAAATGGTCGCTTCCATTAGACTACTAGTGTCTTCAATAGCTCACCGGCTGCCATTGATGGCGCAAGACATTTGATTCATTTTGCCTCGATTGGACGTCTGGCGGTGTTAATGGCACTGAAACCACAGCATTCACAGAGGGTCTTTTGTTGGCATTTGCAGGTCACTTCTTGTTCATTTAAGGGCATTTACTGGCTACTTTCTGTTGATACATTCCAATTCACAGCGGAAGGATGAAAATGGCTTGTTTTTCTGTTTATTAGTCGTTTTGTAGAATGATTTTCCTACCCATCTATTGATAATTGTTATATCGCCATATTGTGAGATCATAGTTATCGCGAATCGTATTGTACCGTGAGGTACCCAAAGGTTCCCACTAGAGGTGGGAATCTTTGGGCACCTAACGATTCGATTACGATTATGATTCAGAGGCTACGATTTGATTATAAATCGATTATTGATGACCCCCCCCCCCCCCCCCGCGCGCTATTAGCTGCTTTTAATGTTTTGTACATTAGTTACAAAAATTGTAAAAAAAAAAAAAAAAAAAAAGCCTTGCAGGCTTAAATAAACGACTATTTCAGTATCAAGTTAACAGTTAAAAACAATAAATAATATACTCAAATTGCCATTCTGTATCAGCAGCTTTAAACTACATTCAATTAATTTAATGTTGTGAATCAACCGTTAAAATTGTTAAAATTGCTCCCGTTATTCCATAATTTCCCTTTTGTCTACTTTTGACATGTGAAAGTTTTAAAACTATTTTAAAGATAAATTCAAGTCAATATTTTACCAATATTTTACCGATTTAGGAGTATTTTAGATAAAAAGTTAATTAGGTTCGCCTGGAAGGTTCGCTACAACAGCCTTGCAGGGAAGTCTACTGTTTTAAGGTGGCGGCCGTTTACTAACGCCCTCTAGCTTTTTGTACATGTGCTGCTAACGCCACTGAGTCTATAATGCATCTAGTCCTATATAAATATGATATCTACCGTACCATTATGTGGACGTACTTTGTAGCAGCTGTCGGCAGCAGTCAGGTATGTTGTTGTTTTTTTTATCTCGCGGCATGAGTTGAGCTAGAGCCGTGAGTTGAGCCTTGGCATTACCCAAGGGGCCGGGTAATGACAAGCATGATGTTTAGCTACTCTCACTCCGTTCCTCATTGCGTCCCGAAGACCGCGCGGCGCGCGGAATGTGTTTTACTTCTGCTTTACTTGACATATTTCAATAATCGGAATTTGGATGTTTGTGAATCGTTCTCGAATCTTCCACGGCCGAATCGCGAATAATCTAAGAATCGGAAATTTAGCACACCTCTAGTTCCCACCCCTAGTGGAAAGTCTGCAAAAAGACTTTTTCATTTGGCACAATTTGGGTCAAAGCCGTTGTGTCGCACGAGAGGATAAAACCCCAGTTACAGTGAAATAAAATTCATTTTTTTCTTCATCAGAAATTGTTGTGACGTGTTGGTCGTAAATTATATTTTTAAGGTCTTGAAAATGTCTGTTTTCATTCTGTATCAAATCAAGATGTCCACGCAAAATCATTGGTGACGTTGTGTTCTGACACCTTTGCAGCACTACCTCCGCCACCACCTATTGATGAAGAAGCTCCAGCAAATTATTTTAACCTAGATGCGAGTAGCTCACCAGCTGTCATGAACCTTACTCTGCCGCCGCCCCCAGGCCTCAACCCACCGCCTCCAGGTAAATGCACAACCATTATCCACTCTTGTGCTGAGCTTCTGTATCCGGAAAGCTTTTCTCCCTGTGTCAATGATTGCTTGAATGCACAGGTAGGTTTGATTATAAATTAATACCATATTGTCCATTTCCTCCCCAAGGTTTTGGTCCCCCAATGTTTCACCCCATGGGCCCCATGGCTCCACCTATGCCCCCACCCATGAGCATGAGACCTCCAGGTCAAATCCACTACCCCTCCCAGGATCCTTTGAGAATGGGTGCACATGCTGCACATGGGGCACGCCACGGTGATTAGCCACTTGGCTAAAACTCTACTGTGATTGGTTATTTTTCCCCCCATTCCTCACACCTGGTGTCAACCTGCCAGTGGGCCTGGTACCTGCTGTGAACTGGATGCAAATACAAAATGCAGCAAACAGGATATTAAATTTATTCGCATCCGCAATACAAACTGAAACAGTGCGGTATGTCAAAGATTTGTCATTATGCCTTTTTTCCCCCCATTAAAACAATGTTTAATATTCCACTATTAAATGTTTGAGCATAGTCATAGTCTTTCTTTGAATATCTTTCATCCATTAAAATGATTGATTAGTCTTCAATTGTCTCCAGTATATTAAAAATCAGGCAATATATGACAAGTGAAGAAATTGAAACAGTGAAAGGACGTATTCAGATAGTAGCACAAGTTTCTGATTGTTAAAATCAGGACTTTAGTCAATTTTATTTCCTCCCACAAACCTCTGTTCATTTCCAAGGAAAGTTTCCTGCTTTCAATATTCCCAGAATTCTGCAACCCGAGATCCAGTAAATCTAGAAATAAGTCTCGGCCGTGACTGATCAGCTTTATGACTCCTGCTAATCCTGTGCTCGACTGTGAAAATTAATTTCAATATCCTGACTTTGCCTCAGCTGCTGATACCACTCAATGAAGCAGCTAACCAGTTTATTATGCGAGTTTTTTTTCCCTCCCCCTGTTGCTGCAGCTAACAGAGGAATGACAGTCTTAAACCAGTTAGTCCTAGTATCATAGTTCATTAGATTCAGGGCAATGATGACCTTCCCATCCCCTGGGTGCTCTGTTAAAATTGGGTCGATGACACATGCGATCCAAAGCGATGCCAGGCAGGTTTTGGGATTCCTGGGCCTCGAAGCTAATAATGGGGATCACCCTCTTGCTAGACGGTGCACCCCCAAAAGGCATGGGAGACCTGCAATTAAAAAAACAACAACATTCATGTTAAACCTGAATGCATCATGTGGGTCAGACCCACACATACAATACCATCCAATGTGGTCAATATCTCTGGTAATGTTTGTGATTAAATTGAAGGTCTAATTTAGGGCAGTAGAGGTCCACATGGGATTCAGGATGACTCAAACCTGTTCATCCCCATCTGCTCTATCTATTAACTGAGCGCTGACTTGATGGTGGCTTCACACTTTCATCAAAATCTTGGAGCTGTAATTAGATCCAATTGCAGGGGGGCTCATTTTCAGTGTGGCTGACAGAAAGCGTGTCATCGTGTACATCTTATAGCACGTGTCAAATTTGAGGCCTGGTGATCAAATATGTTTTCTTGAAACAGATTTATCAGTTTAAATCTGTGTTAGCACTTTGCTATATCATCCATCCAGCTCAGTCATCTGGTATGTCAAGATTCAGATTCAGTCTTTCAGCTGCAACCATCATTTACAAATGTCCCCACTGGGACTAATAAACATGCACTGTGACCTATTTAATCAATACAGTAAAATGGCACATTTTAGAACAGCCTTTTACTGTGGAAAAGCCCAAGGCACTCATGCAGTCTCATCAGCATTTTGATATGCGACTTCCGTGAGGTCGATGGGTTGTTTCGGCAAAGGAGAAAAATTCAATTCTGCTTTCATGTGAGACGATGAGGTGACAATAGACTAGGGTAAATACATGCATTTCATGATTGAAATCATAACTACCATCTGTGTTTTATGGTGTCTAAAGGAGTAACCACCAAGTCTACCGTAATTTTCTGACTATAAGGCGCACCTGACTATAAGCCGCCACCCACCAAATTTGACACGAAAATGGCATTTGTTCATAGATAAGCCGCACTGGACTATTAGCCGCAGCTGTCCTCACTGTACTATGGGATATTTACACTAAAAGATATTAATCGGTAACACTTTATTTGACAGCGGCATCATAAGACTGTCATATAACCAAATGAACCACCATGAGATTTGAACCAATGGGCTGCAAAGCTTCACTGCTTCAAGAAGCTTCATTTAGCCATCACTGCTCCCTTGGGGGAGACTGTCAACCTCTGCTGCCACCTGCTGTCAACACTGTTGTCGTCCAAGATGCCTCCTAGCATGAATTGCAGCGCTTCAGATTTAAATAACAATCAAAATTCATGTTCTGTTGTAATTATTTCTTCAGCTACTATTCCAGTTGTTTCGTTAATTGTTATGGTATTTGGTAACACCATTATAATTATAGCATGACACTGCTATAAGCAGTAATGAATGCTTATGACAGATGTCATTTTCTGTCTTTTGAATGGATGTGAAAGATCAGAGTTGAAAAATGGAGTTAGTGACATAATTTACCAGATGACACTTTATGACATCTGTTATAAACATTCATTAGTGCCCATGATAGTGTCATGTCATAACTATTTATGACATGTTTTATGACGCCGCTGACAAAGTGTTGCCTATTAACTCAAATAAATCAACAAATAAGCCGCACTGGACTATAAGCCGCACAAATCTTGACAAATGTACTCAAGTAAAAGCAGAAAGTACTGTGTGGTAAAACTACTCTGAGAAGTACATTTTTCCTCAAAAATTTACTCAATTAAATGTAACGGATCGAATGTAAAGCGTTACTACCCACCTCTGACACTGGTCTCGTGATTGGCTGATGAACACAGAAGCAAAACAGGAACAAACGACGTGTAAATTATCTTTTAAAATGGGAGAATCTCCATTTAACCATTGAGATCCATTTTAGAAGTATTTCCAAGAAACATGTTTCTTTAATGTCTATTGAAATATTAAGGCCATTTCATGAATAATTGAAGTGCACATCTTTATTGTGCACCTTTAAATATTAATGCTGTTTGTGTTTAAAATGGCTACTCAAAAAAGCGATTAAAATTATTGTTCCATGTACAGGTAGTCCCTGGGTTACGAACGCGTTCCGTTCATACGCTGGCTACGTAACCCGAATTTCTGCGCTAAGTCATAATTAATCATTTAAGTACCACCAAATACCCTCTAAATCTCTAAATAACTACCAGTATTCAAAAATATGTATTATCTGCAGGGGTCAAAGTGGGCCGGAATGCGGCGGAACGGCGAACTGGGATGAATTTTTCAGGTGGAACGCCGTTCCGGCATTCGTTGCTTTGATCCCGAAAATATGACGGCAACTGTCAAAACCCCATGTTTAAAAAATATAAAATAAAACCTGCCACGCTGCTACGAACGCATCTCCAATAAGAACAATCTACTAACGTCAGATTTACATAAGTGTTAACAACAAGCTAATAAAGAGCGTGTGTAGCATCATCCATTTCCACCGATATTTATTATTCATTTATTTCTGATACGTAGTTCTTCCCAGCGTCTCTCTCTGCCTCTGACATGTCTTGTCGCTGAGCTCATGCAGGCAGCAAAAAAAAAAAAAAAAAAAAAAAAAAAAAAAACCTGGACTCTGCTGTCCGTTCAATTGGCTGACATACTGACATGTGATGAGCAAGGATCGTTATCTCTGATTGGTTCAAATGCACGTTCTTTCTCCCTAAGAGAGTCGGGTGCAAAACGGAACTGAGATGAGCGGAAGAGGAGCCTGAGAGGGGCAGTTTGCAGCCAAAGCCCTCTCCCTTTTTTTTTTTTTTTTTGGAACAACAAATAGAGGGAAAAAAAACAAACTTGTTGAATTAAATGAGCAATGCAACGGAAAATTAATCAGATCTATAAGAGAAAGGAAAGAATTGATGAGGTTTATCTCATTTTAATCTTCCATGTTAATGTGCACTTGGAACATATTTGTGTTCATTTATGTAAGGTTATTTATTTCCTTATAGTTAAAAAAAATGCTTTGTCTTCAAAATATATTCCATTTCACTGTGCATAATGTATGTTATGTGTACTAATTTTTTTTAATATATGTTACTTATATCGCTATTATTAAAAAACAAAAAACAAAAAATTCAATCTTTACATTATTTTCAATTTTAAACTACATCGTATTTATTGAATAGTTAAAATTGAGGATTGGCTCTTAGGTTTGAAGGAATGAGGGGAAAATAAAAATGAGAGTTTTAGATGGAATTGTGAAAAAATACAATTTTGAATGGAAATCAGTTTCTCATTTACGCCTTGCTCCAGTGTAATGCAGTAGCCTAATGCATGTGTTAAACCTTTCATCACAAGAGCGCTGGAGCCAATCCCAGCTAACAAGGGTCACAAGGGTGCTGGTGCCACTTTCACCCCTGATTATCTGTCATATTAATAAAATAAAGTAAAAAATAAGAGATATTACTTTCCACTGGTAACACCGATACTATAGTTCTTCTTACAACATAGGCGGAGTTTGACTTTTGGGGCGGAGGGGGGGGGGGGGGGGGGAATAACATGCTGATGACCCCAAAACGCAGTGTCAGCAATAAAATTACAAGAATATAAGTTGACAATGAGCATTTTTTTGTTTCCCATCATTCTTGAGGGGAATTCTAGATCAGGCTGCTTAGGCAATACTTTTTGCCAAGATCGTCATCCATTGATTATGGTACGCCCACCGATGTCGTGCCAATGTAGTTACCTCAGTCAAATATAGTATTCCCTGGGCAGAGCCATGTGGAGGTAGATTTGTGTCTTTATTATTCAATCAAAAAATAAGTTGCTTCAAGAAAAATATATTGTCAAAAAGAGAAATCGCTTCAATCAAAAACCGAAAAATTTCATATCATTTTTGAATGCGAAAAAATATTTGAGATTGAAAAATTTGCATTTGAACACTTAATTTTTCATTGAAAAAGTTTGATTGAAGCAATAATTCTTTTTGTGTTTGGGTCATAGTATGGGTAGGACATGTTGTCTAAATCATTCAATCCCCCCAAAAAGTTGCTTCAATCAAAAAAAATATTTTCAATTGAAGAAAAAAATAATTTGAAAAATAAAATTGCCCTCTGCTATTTTTTTTTTGAAAATATATGCAATGCAAATGACCGTCTAAGGTGCTAGTCACATGATCTGTTTGAAAAATAATTTTGACCCATTATAAAAATAATTTTTTTGGTTCATTTCATTCATTTTTGTTGCAGTTTTATTGCTTTACAACTATTATATACAGTATATAGGAAAGTCAATTTCATGCAATGACACTTTTCGGCCACCAGACCCTCCCCAAATCCACTTATGTCTTACAACTGACATTTATCAATTTGTCACTGTCAAATTATGAACACACAATCATGAAAAAAAAATACAATAATGATAAAGAGCGTACAATAATGGTATAAAGTAAATCAATATACAGTGGTACCTCGACATACGATCGCATTGACACACGATCATTTTGACATCTGAAGTAAAATCTGACTCGCCGTAGAATTGCTACGATCTTGACGGTCCTCCTCCAACCTCGATTCGCCAGTCCTTATAAGTAGTGTTGCACCGATACCATTTTTTGGCCCCGATACCGATACCTGGCTGTGCAGTATCGGCCGATACCGATACCATACCGATACCACCCCGATTATATATATATATATATATATATAATTTTTTTGCTTTCACTGTATGCCGTGGTTAACGCCAGCAAAAATATATTAAAAGAGATGGTAAAATCTCTACCGCACTCTCTATCTCACCATCACGTCAGCCACACGGTGCGTTCGGGTACAACATGCAAAAAAACGGCCGCCACATTAGAACCCGATTCATTACATTATTACAAGAATTATTATTATAATACTATTCCGATTTTTATTATTTCTTTGTTTTTCTATGTTTGATTGCCATTTCTAATAGTATCAGCAGTATTTATTAAATATTAAGTGTAGGTTTTCGGGCTGTGGAATGAATTAATGGAATTGTAATGTACTTGTATGGGAAAATCTTGCTCGACATACGACCATTTCGACTTACAAACAAGATCCTGGAACGAATTAACTTCGTATGTAGAGGTACCGCTGTAGACATATTTGCTTACGAAAACATACGTCAATGGGTGCACAGTAATACTGAAGGAAATAACATCCAAATCTTGAGCAATTCAACAAAGAAAATGGCAGATATTAGTGGCACTGTGGTCCAGCTATGAAAATGAACACTGCTCAATAAGCTAGCGGGCTAACAGGTGCGGCATCGCCGAGACAGCTCCGTTGACCGTTTCTCTGCCTTTTTGAAGTGTTAACTGGTGTTCAACCCCGCTTCTCAATGTGAAACCAATGCCCGAAACTAACAAAATAGCGCTGGCGTGACGTCAAACAAGTCCAAGTGCAACAAAGGAAAGCGGACCGCACATATAGTATACTGAAATAGGAGTTATGCTTAGTAATTAGAGATCAAACATTTATATTTAATAACAAAATTAAATGACAAATAATACACTGTACCCACCATCAATGCTGAGAGGTGGAGTACGAGACACTTTTACACGACTAAAAAAAAGCGACTTGAGACAAAACTGCTGACAAGACTCGAATTACCGTATTGGCCCAAATATAAGATGGCCCTGATTATAAGACGACCCCCTCTTTTTCAAGACTCAAGTTTGTAGAGTACCAAATTAATTTTTTATACAGAAAATAATAACAGTGGATCCGAAACAAATGAGTATAACAATATATTTGAGAGAAAAAACATGTTATTTTGCCTCATTCAAACCTAATATCTGAACATTTAAATATGTAAACTAAAGTGCACTCACATGCGTAAATGAATGGCTTCTGGTTTTTGAAATGTAAATAAACCAATCTATTGTGATAAAACAACAAAATTGCAATAACTGCATTAACCATCAAAGTGAAGTCTAACTTTAACTGTAGTCTTGAAACAAATCTGGATAAGGAAAAACATTGCAATACAATAAAGCAAACCGGTTAAACTTGAGAGTAGCTGAGATATGTCAAGACAGAACATTGCTTCAATGATATCTGGCGCCATCTAGCGTCGTGAATGGGGAGAGTAGCTGAAATCTGTCATGACAGAACATCGCTTCAATGATATCTGGCGCCATCTAGCGTCGTGAATGGGTATGATGTCTAGACCGTGAATATAAGACGACCCCCTCTTTTTCAGTCTTATTTCAATGCAAAAAAACACCGTCTTATATTCGGGCCAATACGGTATTATTATTACTAATTATCACAAACTTTAGGCAAGGCAAGGCAAATTTATTTATATAGCACAATTCAACACAAGGCAATTCAAAGTGCTTTACATCACATGAAGATCATAAAAATCACATTTAAATCAACACAATGTAAAAACCAAGACAAAAGATCGCATTTAATCACAGAATAAAAATAAATAAATAGAAATAAACTGGACTTTACTGCCACATGCAGGATAATCTGCGTATTGCCTTGTTAACCAAAACAAACACTGAACAAAGATGGCAGTGACACTTGGCGCCTGAGGGTTACATGTGGCCTCTTCTTTGCCCCGTTTCAAAAAAATTCTAGAACCGCCACTGCCTACAAAGTCTGTCATTCCATTATATCAAAAATGTAAAATTACTACTGTGAATAGCCTTTTTTGAACCATTCAAAAATACTGTAGATTCTAATTAGGAAATCGTTGAAACACAAACAGATGGACAAGCCTTTGCCCAGAAAACAAACTCCTGGGTTACGAAGTCTGTTGTGTCTTGTTCGCCATCTGCCAAAAGGCAATATTTGTCTTTCCTCACTGTGCGGATGTGTTTCACCCTGTTCTATGGTTTCAATTCTCGGTCTCTTGCAAGAGCTTTGAAAACTGAGGCCCAGTGGGCCATCTCGAGTGTCGAGATTGAAAATAACTACAGTGCTGCTACAGTTCAAGAAGTTGCATGACAGAAGCTGTCTAGATATTTAAATTGTGGAAAGATGGACAAGAGCCCAGATGGTGGTAGTGGTTAGATCATCTGTTGGATGTAGATGACCTCTTTCAACATCTATTAATTACACTGTCTCGAACAAACAAATAGAAGTATTGGGACCCATCTATTATTTTGATTAATCAGTGAATAAGTATTGGGTAGTGTTTATCATGGGCATTACTGAATGCTTATGACAGACGTCATTAATTGTCATCCGGCAAATTAAGTCACTAACTCCATTTATGTCCAGTTTGGATCTTTTACATCCATTCAAAAGTGAGATAATTTCCCGGATGACACTAAATGCCATCCATTATAAGAATTCATCAGTGCTCATGACAGTGTCATGTCATAATTATGATTGTCTTATGGCGCCACTGTCAAATAACGTGTTACCAAATTAATGAAACAACTGAAACAGTAACTGAAGAAATAATTAGCACAGAACAGGAATTTTGTCAAAGGCACCGCAATGCATGCTAGGAGGCATATTGGACGACAACAGTGTTGACAGCAGGTGGCAGCAGAGGTTGACTGTCTCCCCCAAGGGAGCAGTGATTGCCAAATGGAGCTTCTTGAAGCAATGAAGCTTTGCAGCCAATTGGTTCAGAGCTTCATGGTGTTTCATTTGGTTTTATGACAGTCCCATGTTGCCGCTGTCAAACGAAGTGTTACCGGTTAATATCTTTTGGTGTAAATACCACATAATACAGTGAGGACAGCCGTAGATAATAGACCAATGGGGCTTGTCTATGAACAAATGCGTTTTCATGTCTAATTAGTGGGTGGCGGCTTACAGTCAGTTGCGCCTTATAGTCCGAAAATTACGGTACATACTTATGCTGGTTCTACTGAAATGATCGCAGATTAAAAAACAGTTTCTCAGTATAAAATCTGGGGTTGTTGAAATGTGTAAGGAAGTCCCTGTATAAGAAACCACACGTAACAACTGTTACAACATGCAAACTCCATGCAAAAATACATTTGTAAGCATATTTAAGAAGAGGATTTACCTATTGAAGCACCTGTAGTGGGCAACCTGATGTCGTTGTGGCAAGGGTAGCTTGGTATTGAGGGCTTCCAAAAGCTCCTCATTGTGGCGCAAAGCTTCCCTCCATGGAGACCAGTAGGGAATCACGGTTTTGTTGAACTTCTCATGGGGAATCTCCTTCAGGGGGCCAGAGTATCCTGAAAAAGAGTATGTGAAAGTACAGTTATGTGAAAAAATTAGGACACCTGTGCGTTTTCGATCATGTTTGGTCATATGGATATTTAATATCAATTTTAACAATTTTCAGAGATTCAAGTAAGAACTAAACAATTAAAACTGAGGATTTTTTTTTCTCTCTGTAAAACGTAATTTTAAATAAATTTGATGTCTGTTGAGGAATAAATTAGGACACCCCCACATTCAGTCCCACTGAAAATTGCTAAAATCACACACAGGGGTATCAACTCAGGTGCACATAATTAGAACATCATTAGTCAGTGTTTTGAAGGAGGCTTGCCTTATTTAAACCTCACATTTAGTTTGGTGTGCTCCTGACTGTTAAAGTGAGAGAAAACACCATGGTGAGATGAAAGGAGCTGTGTGAAGATTGTACATGCTTATGAGTCTGGTAAGGGATTTCAAAAGATCTCAAAAGAATATAAATTCAGCCACCCCACTGTCCGTAAAATAGTCTACAAGTGGAGGACATTCAAAACAACTGCCCAACAGCATTCCCAGGTTTTGCCGTCCAAGCAAGTTCACCCCGAAAGCAGACCGCAACATACTAAAAAAAAAGTCTCCAAAAACCCTAAAATGTCATCATGTGACCTACAGCAGGCTCTAACTACTGTTTATGTGAAAGTGCATGCCTCTACAATCAATAAGAGACTTCACAAGTTTAACCTTCATTGGAGGTGTGCAAGGAGGAAACCTTTGCTCTCCAAGAAGAACATAAAGGTCAGACTGAAGTTTGCCAGAATGAATGTAGACAAAGACAAGGACTTCTGGAATAATGTTCTTTGGACAGATGAATCCAAAATCGAACTATTTGGACACCAGAATAGAGGACATGTTTGGCGAGTTGGGGTTTGGGGATGATTAGCTGCTGCAGGCCCTGGTGAGCTCACCATCATAGAATCCACCATGAATTATATCATGTATCAAAGGGTGCTTGAGGAACATGAGAGATCATCTGTGAAAAAATGAAAGCTGAAGCGAAACTGGACCCTACAACATGACAATTACCCAAAACATACCACTAAATCCACCAAGGACTGGCTGAAAAGGAAGAAATTGAGTCCTGGAATGGCTGAGTCAAAGCCCAGATCGTAATCCCATTGAGATGCTGTGGGTGACTTGGGCTGTTCATGCAAGAAACCCTTCAAAAATCTCACTGCTGAAAGTATCCTGCATTGAGGAGTGGTGCAAACTCTCTTCTGACCAAAGTCAAAGACTGGTCGATGGCTACAAAAAGTGTCTTACGGATGTTGTTTCATTGCCTGGTATACCAGACTCACCGCTGTTCCAGCGATTGAGTCTGGCGACCGTCCGGCGGATCAGATTCCGAGGGTGGAGCAAGCCACAGCAAACACAGCGGAGTGGACCAGTCAGCGACGGGCAGACGTGACGTTGTTAAAGCGACAAGTAGTTAGCGTGAGCGGAGTATGGAGAAGTTTATTCATTGACTGTTGTCAATGACTTGTTTCAATGTGTTTTGGGTAATTTAAAACTGGTTTTACCGCGGATTGGAACATATTCTCGGCTCTTCTGTTCGCTATCTGTGTTGTTGTAGACACGACTCAAGAGTGACGTTACTCGTTAAGAACACGTCACGCAAATAAATGAATCTGATTGGACATTTGATTTTGTACCTAGCTCAAGAGGCCGTTAATGGGCTGGGTCCCAGACTATTTCCCACAGTGTTTGAAAAATACTGGGAGAATAGTCTGGCTGTGCCAGGCAAGTTATTTTAGCCAAAAGGTGTAAACTAGCTATTAGGTGGTAGGATGTCCTAACTTTTTCCTCAGTTAGAATATGTATTTTTGTTGATATATTTGATTTAATGAGTAAAACAATGTTAATTTTATAATATTTAGTTAAAAAAAAAAAAAAAAAAATAACTGAAGAAAATTATTCACTCGCATATTTTAAACTTTTAAACAAATTGTCACAATCAAAAAAATTAGCGTCTGTAAATAAGTCACGAATACATCATAACTATTGCTTAATTGTATTGTTTTCGTTACTGTCGCATTTTCCCCGATATTTTAGATGATAAATAATCGATCCAAACAAAGAAAACTAAAAAAAAAAAAAAAAATTGTTTAAAAGGTTAAATATATGAGAATGAAAATCTCGGCCACTCCTTGCTGTATGCGATTTCTGCATCGCGACCCTTGCTATATTACCATGTTTCACCCATAAAATCCCCCCAAAATCTGGTTGTGACCAATCACAGCTGTGTCTTGACACTCAGTGATACATGCTAGTTTTTGGATCGAAAAGAGGTAAGTACACGATAATATCTCGTGAAAATCATGGAGTCTTTAATTATGCTCCTGCGTGCTCTCACCTCCAGTTAGGGTTTTGCTGTTTATTTATTTTTTTTTTTTCAAATGCCCTCCTGTTCATAATTTTTCTTCCCACAGAAAATTGAGATTTTGAGCTTTCCAATGATGTATCACACATGCATATAGGACAATTTTGAAATTTGGCCAGATTGGGGGTCTCAGAGCGGAACTTCAAGTCACCTGAGTGTTTTCCGCCATACATATGTTGAAAAATGTTTTTATTTTGTTAATAACATGGTCATACCCTGCCACCTTGCCTGCTACCGGGTCACGTTGACATGGCACAAAAATGAATTAGCGATTTTTTTTTTCGTTCCGTAAACAGCGTGAAATTTTCTAAAACTCAAATCGAGGTTGAAAATGAAGATGATTATGATGACTGTTCAAACTACCTTTGGTGTTTTCAAATTGGTAAGACATGCTTGCATTGTAGCCATATTATATTGTCTGTTGTTGCTGTTGAGCTGCCGTCGTGCAGAGCGTTGTTGGATATTCCCCCAATTTTAGTTCAGTGTTGTGAAAAGGGAGTGTTAAACTGAGGCTTATTGGACATTTTAGTTTTCAAACGTGCATGGATTTGCGTCATAATACTCTGTTGCTTAAATTTCCAATTGAAAAAATCCAACACACTCTAGGTGAAATAGAGAGCTGTCTTTGTAGTAGCCTAGTAGTAGTACATAAACTATCCAGCATGCGTGTTTACTGCTATTGTGAACGCCTTCTATGAAGAAAACAAGCATGAAAAATGTGGACTGAAACGGCTGTTTTTGGATGGGAAACATTAAAAAAAAAAAAAAAAAAGATCCTCAGCACCCCCTGCTGTGAGTGACTTCCAGCGCCCCTAAGAATGTTTAACTTGAATTGTCTTGCCATGTGAAAAGCTGAATTTTCAAGATAGTTGTCGTTTGTACGTGTGTGCATCGAGCAACACACTAGAACTATTTGATATGATGCACATAGGTCATGTCTTCAAGCAAGTATCATGGAGAGCTACGGAAATTTTGGGATTTTGAATTTTGGATTAAAGGAGGAGGTTTAGAAAAAAATAGCGAGACTAGAGGTTGTCAACAAACTTCCAGACAAGAGGCACAACAATTACGGCATTTATCTTCAGGTGCAGGCTGTGCTAAACCAGCGCAAAACACAACAAATTTAGCAAACTCACCATTTTACACTGGATTTTTTTTTTTGAGCAGGGCTTTTTGAGGAAAATTATAGTCACTTAAGATGGCCTACAGACTGGTTTTCTAGCGTGACGCAAGGGCGGACTGGCATACGGAGATACCGGGGATTTATCCGGAGAGGCCGATGGCTGAGTGGGCCGGTGGTCAAATGAGCGGACCCTAAAATTAGTGCACCCGCGTAATCCAAGCATTATGGTAAATGCAGCGAGCGGCAAAGCACTTGACTTCTGTGTGCTTGTGCTGTTCCCAATTTTTAAAACAAACTCATTACTCTAAAATATATAACACCACCATTGTCATCATTTAAAAATGAAATAAAGTCACCTGACCTTAATACCGCTCCATCTACATATGCGTTATGTGCGCTGTCATGTCAGAAAAATATTATGTGACTCCCCTGAGCAACAGGTCGTTTTAGTAGATGGTAGGTTATAGTTCTCATTTATGTGGTACTGTAAATCCACAAATCTGAATAAGTTCCGGTCGAGGTTGGTTAATATTAGTAATGGACCCTTCTGACTACTCCCATACTTGAAACTATGCATTTTTACAGTACCAATATTTGGAAAAATGAATTAAAAGTCCTACATGTATAGTTTGATCTTGTTACCGTTCTCAGATTTGTGGTACTGTAAATTCACAATTCTGACTAATTTCTAGACAAGGATGTATTACAGAGTAGAGTATTACAAGTGGACCTCTCTGACTACTCCCAGACTGAAAACTATGCATTTTTACTGTACCTTTTTTTTTTTTTTTAAGAAAATTTAAATTAAATTTCCTAAATGTGGAATTTTATTAGTTACCGGTTACAGTTCTCTTTTTTGTGGTACTGTAAATCCACAATTCTGAAGGTTGATGAATAATAGTAGTGGACCTCTCTGACTACTCCCATACTCAGAGCTTTGTGTTTTTTTTCTGTGCAAATATATAGCAAATTACAATTAAAAGTCCCACATGTGGACTTTAATCTGGTTACAGTTCTCATTTTGTGGAACTGTAAATCCACAATTCTGAATAAATTTTGGCCAAGGTTCCTGAATGTGAGTAGCGGACCTCTCTCTGTTGCTGGCTGGATGGCTTCCAACACCATCCATGATGTGGTAGTGATAGCAATAGTAGTATTTGTAGGAAACCTCTCTGCTCACATACTCAAAACTCCATTTTTACTGGACCAATATTTAGAAAAATGAATTAAATGTCATACATGTTAGCTTTGATCTGGTTACAGGTTACAGTTCTCATTTTTGTGGTACTGTAAATCCACAATTCTGAATACATTCTAGCAAAGGTTGGTGAATTTTAGTAGTGGATCGCTCTTGACTACTCATATACGCAAAACTATGCATTTTTACTGGACCGAAATTTTGAAAATTTGAATTAAAAGCATACTTTGATCATGTTACAGTTCTCATTTGTGTGGAACTGCAAATCCACAGTTCTGAGTAAGTTCTGGCCAAGGTTAGTGATTATTAGTTGTGGACTTCTCTGTGTTGCGGGTTGGATGGCTTCCAACACCATCCATGAAGTGGGCCGGTCTTTCAATGACTCCCGCGCCAAACCACCCCCCAGTCTGCCCCTGGCGTGATGTTTTTTTTTTTCTTTTCCCCCAAACAAAATTGTTCAATTGTGTGTTTGCGCTATTACTTGATTTGTTTACTCGTACAAGCTTTCTTTACGCAACTCAGTTGATTTTTACTTTTGTCAAGTTACCTAGTTGAAACATGAATCTTCAAGATGTAATTGAGCCATACTTAAAACTTACATAAACATGCCTTACTCCAGTCCCATTTCTTTATCCAGATCTGGCGGCACTTGCATCATCAGCTATAATACACACGTATGTAGATGCAAAGGCTTGTTACTATTGTCACCAGTAGTGGCTATGGTTACAAATTCTAAGCATTAAGAACATACTGTGCACTAGTTATACAAAGCTGCAATCAAAACAATGTTTTCATTGTTTTGTGAATATGAGCCGAAAGTCTACAAGCTTTGGCTTTGTCCAGGCTGAGGAAGCCTTTATGCTCGTGTGGCATCCTTCCTTTGGGTACAGCACAGCACCGTTTACCTGGAGCGAGGACATCAGGACTGCCTTTGTTTGCTAGAGTCTTCTGAAGGTTCATCATCAGACTATGCTTACCGGGCATAGAGAAAGCTTGGTTCTCCTTTCCTCCCTGAGGCTGTTGGATGATTTGCGGGGGAGGAACAGCCACGGGATGGGTCTGAAAAAGACCCAACACTTAGATTGGTTGCAGTCAAATGCTTTTAGGAGTTCAGTTTTATCATACCTCTGAGCTAAAGGGAACACAGTTCTGCAAACTTTTCAAAAGTATGAAAGGACAAGGGTTATTCAAACTATCTTCTGAGACTTTTTAAAACAGGAGATCTGTGTGGCAAACTAAAGATTTCCCCCGCTACGAGTGAACAATATAGTCAATATGAGGTTGATGGGAAATGTACCAAAGTTAGAAACTAAATTTTTAAGCAGTAGATCCGAATACCCAACTAAAAAGACGTCATCTTGCGCCCCATACCTCCCTCCGCCCCTACCTGCCTGCCTTGATCTGCTACTACCTTGTACAACAAAGTACCACTTATACAACTAATCATAGCAATACAGTAGTAATGAGTGGACGGATTAAGCAAATTCAACATACAGTGGGGCAAATAAGTATTTAGTAAACCACCAATTGTGCAAGTTCTCTATAATCAAAGATTAGAGAGGCCCGTAATTGTCAACATGGGTAAGCCTCAACCATGAGGGACAGAATGTGGAAAAAAAACAGAAAATCATATTGTTTGATTTTTAAAGAATTTATTTCCAAATCAGAGTGGAAAATAAGTATTTGGTCACTTACAAACAAGCAAGATATCTGGATGTCAAAGAGGTCTAACTTCTTCTAACGAGGCTCCAATCATTACCTGTATTAATGGCACCTGTTTTAACTCATTATCGGTATAAAAGACACCTGTCCACAATCTCAGTCAGTCACACTCCAAACTCCACTAGTGATGTGTCGTTCGCGAACGAACTGGATCTTTGAAGTGAACGACGGGATCCGGCTCTTAATAGGGAGCCGCTCCTAATAGGAGCTGACTTTTTTTTCCTCCAGTTTTTTTTTCTTCCCCCCCTTCGGTTAAAGCCGCACATGATTGTTCAAGATTTGTGGTAAAGGAGGGAGGGAAAGGTTACACATGCACGCTGCAGTGAGGAGAAGGTAGAGGGGTTAGATATACACTAATCTATATATATATATATATATATATATAATATATACTTAGATAATATATGTTTATATATACTTAGATAATATATGTTTATGATATGGTTTTTCTTAATGCCAATCTTCGCTAAAGACTAGCTAAAACTTTTACCTGGATGCTGCTTTTTTTCTTTTTGTTTTACAAATTTTAATTTATAATTTGTTGTGTGGTAATCAAAGCCTACTTATGTTGTTTTACTGTAAATAGTTAAAAGCTTATAAATATACACAATCAGAGATTGGAACTTTTTGTTGACCTAGTTTTCAGATGGGTCTTTGTTTTTGTACTATATAATTAATTTTTTGTAGCACTCCATGTTGTACTCCATGTTGAGTATGTTCAGAAGAATATAAATAAAGCCATATAAATAATGAATATTTGATATACTGTATATCTTTTTACATCAGTAATTCGTTTTACACATAATTTTACATTATTTTTGGTAGTAAATAAATTTAAGCAACAAAAAAACTAAGGAGCCATTTGGGAGCCGAAAGAGCCGGCTCTTTTTAGTGAGCCGAGCCAAAAGAACCGGCTCTCTAAAAAGAGCCGGACTTACCATCACTAAACTCCACTATGTTCAAGACCAAAGAGCTGTCGAAGGACACCAGAGACAAAATTGTAGACCTGCACCAGGCTGGGAAGAGTGAATCTGCAATAGGTAAAACGCTTGGTGTAAAAAAATCAACTGTGGGAGCAAATATTAGAAAATGGAAGACATACAAGACCACTGACAATCTCCCTCGATCTGGGGTTCCATGCAAGATCCCACCCCGTGGCGTCAAAATGATAACAAGAACAGTGAGCAAAAATCCCAGAACCACCCGGGGGGACCTAGTGAATGACCTACAGAGAGCTGGGACCACAGTAACAAAGGCTACTATCAGTAACACAATGCGCTGCCAGGGAGTCAAATCCTGCACTGCCAGACATGTCCCCCTGCTGAAGAAAGTACACGTCCAGGCCCGTCTGCGGTTCGCTAGAGAGCATTTGGATGATCCAGAAGAGGACTGGGAGAATGTGTTATGGTCAGATGAAACCAAAATAGAACTTTTTGGTAGAAACACAGGTTCTCGTGTTTGGAGGAGAAAGAATTCTGAATTGCACCCAAAGAACACCATACCCACTGAGAAGCATGGGGGTGGAAACATCATGCTTTGGGGCTGTTTTTCTGCAAATGGACCAGGATGACTGATCTCTGTAAAGGAAAGAATGAATGGGGCCATGTTTCGAGAGATTTTGAGTGAAAATCTCCTTCCATCAGCAAGGGCATTGAAGATGAGACGTGGCTGGGTCTATCAGCATGACAATGATCCCAAACACACAGCCAGGGCAACAAAGGAGTGGCTTCGTAAGAAGCATTTCAAGGTCTTGGAGTGGCCTAGCCAGTCTCCAGATCTCAACCCCTTAGAAAATCTGTGGAGGGAGTTGAAAGTCCGTGTTGCCCAATGACAGCCCCAAAACATAACTGCTCTAGAGGAGATCTGCATGGAGAAATGGGCCGAAATACCAGCAACAGTGTGTGAAAAGCTTGTGAAGAGTTACAGAAAACGTTTGGCCTCTGTTATTGCCAACAAAGGGTACATAACAAAGTATTGAGATGAACTTTTGGTATTGACCAAATACTTACATTCCACCATGATTCTGTCTCTCATAGTTGATGTTTACCCATGTTGATAATTACAGGCCTCTCTAATATTATCAAGAGGGAGAACTTGCACAATTAGTGGTTGAGTAAATACTTATTTGCCCCAATGTATGCATTGTCAGACAATTGTATAATTACTGATGATTGTTTTTCTCGATTTGCAGAATTTCACAAAATGAGAATCCCTGATCTCCAGGCAGCTACTGCAATTGCACGTTCCCGAATATCATTTGCAATTATATCAGTAGTTATGAGCCATGTGAGAGGATCCCCTCTGTGCCTTACACTCATGGTGTTATGAGCATTGTTGGCCACGTTCTCCAGCGTGAATCTCTCAGCCCGCCTCTGCCTTTCTTGAAACATGAGAGAGCCTCGGTTGGATGGGAGGGTGAGCTCCTCTATCATCACATCTCTTGGAACGCTGACCTTCTTCCCCAGATTCAGACGCCCTGACGTCATATGAAGACAAATGTGCTTTTGTAAATGATCACTCATGGAGTTTCTGTGCAGAAAGCACATACAAGCATCTTGGGGCCTAATTTTGGAGGACCACGCACTTATTTGGCTGTATCCTCATTTTAAGGACACTGCTACATATTAGTTTTGCTTGGTAAAATCTGACCAACCAATTTGAATTTTACTTTGAAATCTGATTGGTTAAAGAAATAATCTCACTTTTAATGTACTATATCTTAAATTGCATCAGTCTGGGTCTGAGGAGGTGAGATTTACATAACAGCATTACTAGTAAGCAGTGGCGTGCACAGATAATATGGAGGGCAGGTGCTCAGAGGGGGAAAAATGGGCACCTTTCGAAGCGCGTGTAATTGCCAGCCTGGCTGCCTCGTTACAACAATGTGAATTAATAAAAGAAAAAAAAAATATTGCAGATGTATTACATAATTATTTCTAGAGTATATTTAAATAAATACCAACCTATTCCGACCTAGCAAGGGTCAACTAAGCACTTTAATTTCCTTATTCTTTCCTTTCGAGGCCTGATTGCTGGTTGATTGTAAGTATAAAAAACAACAACAATATGAATAAGCCTGCTTGGTGACATGACAACAGGGTGCACACAACACAGCTGATTTTATGTTTGCCATTTAGCAAATAAATTATGCTTATAGCCTGTTTTAAACCTGCATTGTTCTAGAACAGTGTATCTGTGTGCCCACACTCAAACGAGGGAGCCTCAAGTTTTCTTGGAACTTATACACTTTCTACTACACCCACACTGTTTGACTTCCTCCAGGTGAGTTGCAAATATATACTTTTCATGTGCAATTATTTTGATTCCTATTAGTTTTTATTAGGTAGCAACTGTACTAGTACTAAACATGCAAACACAAGACTAAATATTGAGCTATAGCAGGGGTGTGCAAACAGGTCCTCTAAGGCTGCAGTGGGTCCTGGTCTCTGTTCCAACCGATCCAGCACAGACAGTTTTACCAATGAGGTTTCAGCAGAAACAAGAAACACCTGACAGCAATCAACACTTGTAAAACACCAGGTCGGTGCTATTTTCTATTTTTGCCGGACACGCATCCGACAAAATGGGCAGAGCTGAGCCTGGATGTACCAGCCCAGTTGCTTATTCACAGTTTAAACACCAGCGAACATGGACGAAGAACGTTTCATCATGGAGGTGGAAAGTCACAAAGTGATATACGATGCAGCAGATCGTTATTATAAGGACAGCATTAAAAGGGAAAATGCAAGGTGTCCTATTACGTGTGTTTTTCTGGCAATGATATCAAACACACGACGTGCTGACAACTTTGAGCGGAAAAAAAAAAAAAAAAAGCAGCGTATCTGGAAGTGGTTCCACCGCAGAAATTCTCGTGCCCGGCGCACACACAATGTCGGTTTGTATACAGAGTTGAGGGGGAAGTACGAAAGAGAATAAGGAGACACCCACAAATTTCAACCTGGTGCTCTATTCAAGACGTTTCTCTTTCTTTCCTACATTTAACTTGACTTTTCATAGAAAAACCACCAGTTTGCGCTGGGCACAGGAATCTGCAGTGTTGAGACACCAATTCCAAATACGCTGTTTTTCAGTTCGTGTAGTATAGAATTCGCTATCCATTTTATAAATACAGTGATACTTCAGCTCACGAACATAATTGGTTCCCAGAAAGTGTGTGTAAGGCGAAAAGTTCGTCTTCCGAACATTTATTTCCCATAAGAAACCATTAAAATGAGAATAATCCGTTCCCAGGTCCCCATAAAACATAATTTTCTACTAAATAAGCCTTAAAACTACACAAAAATATACCTTATTTTATGTATAATAAATGTGCTATTGTATTATAATTAAAGAAATAAACTGTACTGTATAATAAAGTCGTTTTATTTACCTTTGTGATGGTAGTTGATGGCTTGATGGAATGGAGTGGGAGGACGAGGGAGGGAGGGAGTTACTGTTTGGAAGGAGAGTGTTACCGGCAAAGTGCGCAGTTAGCGTAGACTCCACTGCTGTGCCCCCCACATGCTTTTGGTTGTTAATAAAAGTGCCCACAAAAAGCCATCCGACGCCTCTGGGTGTTTGTATGCACGCCGCCACCTTTCTGGAGAGGAAATCGGGCGAACCGAAGACAACCGACGACAACGAGCCAACGTGACTCGCCGGTCCACTTCTCACTACGGTGGGAAGCTGAAAGCACCGCCAATTACCAGTCGAGGGCGAATTGGTAACACGAGTCACCTTCCATAAGGACTGTAGGTAACTCTTTTTCGGTCCCATAATAGCAAAAGTACACTCAATATGGTCCAAAATGTCTATCAAACACAAACCACGTCCGCACTCAACGAAAGTGAGGGGACGAACTGGGACGCCATGAGCGTGCGTCAGCTTCTCGTGGCGCTTTTCGACCGCGTGAATTGGTTCGTCCGCCGAAAACTAGTTCGTCAGCAGAGACTATATGCTCGCGAATTTAATGTTCTTGAGGCGAAAAGTTCGTGAGCTTAAGCGTTCGTCAGCTGAGGTATCACTGTATTACAGATTATTTAACAGTTGTTTATAACCAGGGGTGCACATAAGTGGTCTGCATGCGCGCATGCGTACTGGACGTAGACAAACGCGCTGGCCCTCAACGGCTTCCATATGCTTTTGCGTGCCGATGGCTGACCACTGTATTTGCGGCGGACACGAGAAAATAACTTCTCAAAATGTCGACGAGGCAGGCCACACTGAGTAATTACTTCCGTGTTCCCCCACCCCCGTCAAAAGACAGACGACAGAGACGTCACCGGAGCTACCGAAAAAAAGGACTTTTGCTAAAAAGTGGCTACAGGAGGTACCATGGCTAGAAGCAAATGATGCTCGCACGAAAATGCGGTACAAAATGTGCCGTGAGAATCCCAATGTCGCCGATAAGAGCAGCGCATTTTATGTAGGGTCAAAGAATTTCAGCCATCCAAACTTTGAAAAGCACGAAAAAAACAGAGAGCATGTGGCAATTAAGCAAACTATCGATGTCAGACATGACCCCACTCGCCCTATGGAGTCGCGGAATAAAGGTAATGAACAACGACATGCACTGACAAACGTGTTTTTGCTCGCATTTTACAAAGCTAAACATGCACGTTCAATGAGGTCTTATGAGGAGGACATCCCACTTTTAAAAAGGCTTGGAGTTAATGTGGGAGCCGCATAATGCCCTTTATTTTGAATTGGTGCTTTTATGTTTATTTCTTTACATTTCACTTCAAAGTAATGCCAATTTTGTTGTGCCAGTTGATGTTAATCAATCATTAATTGTTAATATAATTAATTAAAGTTAATTGGCTCTAAGTAAAGCTTGTCATAAATTTATCGCATCTGGCGGGTCGGCTCTCAAGCTCAATGAGGACCAAGTCACATCTCCAGGTCCTCCTCTGAGAACCTGGGTGAAAAAATTATGTGCACCCTCTGTTTATAACAGCTCTATGAGATGTTATGTGCCATAAATTTTAAATGTGCACAAAGATATAAACCCACCGACACAACCAAGGGCATAATAGGGCCCCGCCCCCCTTCCCCCCCCACACGGAGCCCTGATCTCAACATGATGCAGTCAATCTGGAATTAAGAGACAGACATAACTAAAATATCAATATGCAAAGAAAAAACGTGCTCTATCTCTGCTTCTCTGATGAGTATGACTCCGTGTGTTTTTCATTGTTTTAAATGGCACATTATAGGGCCCAAATACACCAGATGCATGATCGTTCCGGTTCCGGTCTGGCTCAGTGTTGACTGCGTGCCACGCGTTACGTCAGAAACAGGCAAACCATACCAGCTGCGCACGGCTGCGGTCCGCCAACTCCGTTCCATCTTGAGCGCTCGTGTGATCGCGCGCTATAATGTGCCATTTAAAACAACGAAAGACACACGGAGTCTATACTCTGATGAGTATAGACTCCGTGTGTTCTCTGTGAGAGAGCACATTTTTTCTTTGCATATTGATATTTTAGTTATGTCTGTCTCTTAATTCCAGATTGACTGCATCATGTTGAGATCAGGGCTCCGTGTGTGGGGTAAGGAGGGCTATTATGCCCTTGGTTGTGTCGGTGGGTTTATATCTTTGTGCACATTTAAAATTTATGGCACATAACATCTCATAGAGCTGTTATAAACAACTGTTAAATAATCTGTAATATTTATAAAATGGATAGCGAATTATACACTACATGAACTAAAAAACTGCGTACTTGGAATTGGTGTCTCAACACTGCAGATTCCTGTGCCCAGCGCAAACTGTTGGTTTTTCTATGAAAAGTCAAGTAAAATATAGGAAACAAAGAGAAACGTCTTGAATAGACCACCAGGTCGAAACTTGTGGGTGTCTCTTTATTCTCTTTCGTACTTTTCCCCCTCGACTCTGTATACAAACCGACATTGTGTGTGCGCTGGGCACGAGAATTTCTGCGGTGGAACCACTTCCAGATACGCTGCTTTTTTTTTTTGTTTTTGTTTTTTTCGCTCAAAGTTGTCAGCACGTCGTGCGTTTAATATCATTGCCAGAAATACACACATAATAGGACACCTTGCAGCTTCCCTTTTAATGCTGTCCTTATAATAACGATCTGCTGCATCCTATATCACTTTGTGACTTTCCACCTCCATGATGAAACGTTCTTCGTCCATGTTCGCTGGCTGTTACGTCCAGGCCCAGCTCCGCCCATTTTGTCGGATGCGTGACTGGCAAAAATAGAAAATAGCCTTTACCACCCAGCGGGCTGCGGCACGCCGGAGATAATCGGCAGGCAATCCGGAGCACTGAGGCGGCCGGTATACGTTGAACAATAGGATATAATGGGAACGGATTGGCTCCGGCGCTATTTTTTTCGGGAGTCGGACCGCAACCGCAACGATCATGCATCTGGTGTATTTGGGCCCTTAATGGGTTTGGACAAAAACCTGCAACCACTGCAGCCAAGGGCGTAGGTTTGGTCTCACCATTGGTAGGGACGATATAACTGCATAACCTGCATGTACACTTTTTGCTCCGGATGGGACATTAATGTGCGAAACAGATTGGATGAGCGGGGGTCAGGGCTACATTTCTCACAAATATGAACCTAATTAATTGATATGCTAAATCAGGGGTGCTCAATCGATCATGGTCGACCAGTCGATCATTCTATGGGTATTCTGTGGGTAGCTATTGTGGGTAAAAAAAAAAAAAAAATCCTTAATTTTTATGTACATAGTTAATTATGATTATATTGTGTATGTTGTGTTGCGTGAGCAACATAAGAGATTATGCAACACTCGTCTCTCTCTAAGCAGCTTCTTGCTCACGTTTTTCTGGTCCTATAGTTTCCAGCAGAGTTCACTGCATTTCTCACAGTTTAATTAATGTTACCAGTAGAAAACACAAACAGAAGGACACTTCTCTCTAAGTAGCTTCATACTCAAGTTCCGCAGGGTAGCATGTTCACATAGTTTAATGTTATGCTAACTCTAATGCTGGTCAGACTTTCAGTAGAAAAATTAGTCGTGTTTTCCCACTTCCACAACATTGGCGTCTTTTTAAATTATTTACAGTGGCTGCTGATGGCCGAAAAAACTTCTAATATCCCTCCTCTTCGAAGCGGGCGGAGGAGGTGGCATGTTGTCGACATGTAATTCTGTCAGGGCTGTATGAATGTGAGCATGCTTGTGTGTGTCAGGGGGTGGGGGGGTGTCAAGTCATCAGCCAATAAAACGTATGTTTGATGGGGCAAGTGAAAAGAGGTAATTGTAAGTAAGTTTGAACATAATGGAAATAATTGACCTAATTATGGGAGGGTCAATTCCATCCTTACAAGACATGGGAAGACAATCTAAATTACCCATATAACTGAAGTCATTATATAATACAAATAGGGTTGCTTAAAAGTCGGTGCAAATTTGAGCATTCTGAAAAATTGGTAGTGTTATGTCCCTACTGTCCCTTGACTGCGGCCCTTTGATGAATAGTTTGTCCAACCCTAAGCTATAGTAAAGTAATGTCCATAACTAAGTGCGGCCGCTCACCACGTTACATCTATTAATTGATTTATGGCAAGCGGCTTGTCAAGCTTGTTTAACAGGTGGGACTGGGTATTCGGCTAATTTAGAGAGTTGCACAGTTCAGGAGAGAAATGGTTAAGCAACAAATGTTTAGGAGGCCACATACACATACAAATTGTTTGTTACCTCTGCGTAGGGGCTGCAGGTGAGGAGAGGATGTGGATTGAAGCTATTCTACTGTGCTGCGGCGTGTTTCCACGTTTGGAGGACAGAGAGCGCTGTCACAGTGGCTGCAGCGCTTGGGGGGCACACGCATTACTGATATGATAATGATCATGACTTAATAATCTTGATAAGGGCACTTGCAAGGGCCGTATTTTCCACACTATAAGGTGCTCCTAAAAGCCTTTAATTCTCTTAAAAGACAATAGTGTGCCTTATATCCGATGCATCTTATATTTGGATCAATATTAGTTAATCATGGCTTGACATTCCCTTTAACGCAGCTTCATCTAGTGGATGCATAATGAAACCTCAACAACTACTACTACTGTGCCTTAAAATGCGGTGTGCCCTATATAAGAAAACCCTTTAAAATAGGCCATTCATTGAAGGTGCACCTTATACTCCGAGGCATCGTATAGTGTAGAAAATACGGTATGTTTCATGGACTGATAGGAATACAGTGCTGGCCAAAAAAGTTGGCACCCCTGCAATTCTGTCAGATAATGCTCAATTTCTCCCAGAAAATGATTGCAATTACAAATGCTTTGGTTGTAATATCTTCGTATATTTTGCTTGCAATGAAAAAACACAAAAGACAATTAATTAAAAAAAAAAAAAAAAATCATTATCACTTTACACAAAAATCGAAAAATGGGCCGGACAAAAGTATTGACACCCTGAGCCTTATACTTGGTAGCACAACCTTTAGACAAAATAACTATGAACAACCGCTTCCGGTATCCATCAATGAGTTTCTGCTGGAATTTTAGACCATTCTTTGGCCAACTGCTCCAGGTCTCTGAGATTTGAAGGGTGCCTTCTCCAAACTGCACTTTTCAGATCTCTCCACAGGTGTTCTATAGGATTCAGGTCTCGGCTCATTGCTGGCCACTTTAAAAGTCTCCATTGCTTTCTCTCAAACCATTTTCTAGTGCTTGCTGAAGTGTCTTTTGGGTCATTGTCTTGCTGGTAGACCCATGACCTCTGAGGGAGACCCAGATTTCTCACACTGGACCGTACATTCTGCTGCAAAATTTGTTGGTAGTCTTCAGACTTCATAATGCCACGCACACGGTCAAGCAGAACAAGAAAACATTCCTCCAAAACATTTTTGGCTGTCCCAGGTAAGTTTTGGCAAACTCCGGCCTGGCTTTTTTATGTCTCTGGGTTAGAAGTGGGGTCTTACTGGGTATTCTACCATAGAGTCCATTTTCATTCAGACACCGACAAATAGTACGGGTTGACAATGTTGTCCCCTCGGACTGCAGGACAGCTTGAACTTGTTTGGATGTTAGTCGAGGTTCTTTATCCACCATCTGCACAATCTTTCGTTGAAATCACTCGTCAATTTTTCTTTTCCGTCCACATCTAGGGAGGTTAGCCACAGTGCCATGGGCTTTACACCTATTGATGACACTGCGCACGGTAGACACAGGAACATTCAGGTCTTTGGAGATGAACTTGAAGCCCTGGGATTGCCCATGCTTCCTCACAATTTTGCTTCTCAATTCCTCAGTTCTTTGGTCTTCTTTCTTTTCTCTGTGCTCAATGTGGTACGCACAAGGACAAAGAACAGAGGTTAAGTCAACTTAAATCCATTTTAAGTGGCTGCAAGTGTGATTTAGTTATTGCCACCGCCTGTTATGTGCCACAGGTAACAGGTACTGTTAATGACACAAATTAGAGAAGCATCACATGATTTTTCAAAGGGTGACAATACTTTTGTCCGGCCCATTTTTGAAGTTTTGTGTAAAATGATAATGATTTTTTTTTTCTTCCATTCTCTTTTGTGTTGTTTCATTGCGAGCAAAATAAATAAAGATATTACTACCAAAGCATTTGTAATTGCAATCATTTTCTGGGAGAAATTGAGCATTATCTGACAGAACTGCAGTGGTGCCAATACTTTTGGTGAGACTGTAAATTATTATACAGTAATTGGAATAACTGAAACAAATGTCACAATTTGAGGTTATTCAGTATACTATGTAGGCCACCACTGCTTCCGTTCAACTATGGCTAAACAACAGAGGATTGCTGATTTAAATAATGTAATGCCTGAGTCGAATTCCACAGAGATTTTGCGCAGAAACTCTTCATCTGCTATCGTAGCCCAGCAGAGACACTTAAATAGCCTTAAGATGATGTCAGGGGGTGTCTAATGTTTGTTGCTGTCCAGGGTTGTGTGGGTAACTGGGCATATAAATAGGAATCTCGAGATGAAAGGCACTCCAAATGAAATGCATTATTTCCCACACACGATAAGTGTTAGGAGAAGCCGGGGCATTCAGAGGAGCGGCCCGGGCATGTAATCCACTAGCGGGAGTCACATTTTGCTGAGGTTAGGAGGACGCTCTTTCAAAGCTTAGCTGGCGGGGGAACACTGGAGTACAAACAAGGCGGATGGAACGCAATGTTTGGAGAACATATCGCTGCTTTTGGGATTTGAATGTGCACCGCTGCAGTGTCTCCAGGCAGTCTTTATTCTGCTTGTACCACCAAGTACAGTATCATGTTTATAAGGGTCATTCCTAAGTGCGTCAGCTCCCTTGCTTACCTCCTCTGGCTTCTCTAGACAGCATCCGAGCCTGTAACATTCTCTGCTTGGTCACGTCATCCAGGCCTCTCGGCGTGAACATGACTAATGACTGATACAAAGAGAAATACAGGATGCATTTACACACGGAGAGGTTCTCATCAAAATGTCATGTTTATTTCGAAACTTGTCTAGAAATCAAAAGGAAGTGAATGCAAAATTGAGCTTAATGTATATCAGCGTTATTTATAAAACTAATGGTTCAGAAGTAATATAATTATTTTCAAAGGGAAGCATGACTTGAGGCTTACATGTGATAAATTCTAAGTTGCGGAGGCACGTTTTCATTAGTGATGGTTGCTTTGCATTTAGTGCAAAAGCTACCGGTTTTTAATCGTTATGTTTTTCTAATAGAGGTCGATATATCAGCCGGCCTATATATCGGGCCTATATACATTTTTTTTTTCCAACATCAGCCATTGACTGATTAACAACAACGACAACAAAAGCCGATAAAAAATGATTTTGATCAGGCATCAGTGTGGGCAACTGTGGCAGCCGCTGACTGATGGTAGGACCCCGCAAGGACCCTACAGTAGCTTGAAGGCAGGCTGCTATATGAAGCTTTTTTGTAAATATTGTAAGATTTTCTAATTATCATCCATGCAAGAATATGCAATGTTGCTTTTAGACTTTTAAGGTGTTTACTGAGTGAGCCTCACTAAATGTAACTCATAGCGTTAGCATAGCATTCGCGTTACCATTAGCTTTAACATGGCGAACATCCCCTTAAAGTCTCACTTGATTACATCTCGTCGTGACGTCCTGGTGGGTTTGATGATTTGAAAATTAATGTACTGTTTTACTGAGTGTGTGTAATCATAAAAAGAAGTGCTCCGTTCATTGGTTTGGTAGCACTAGACCGAATTAATCCTTTAAGTCTCACGTCATTGTAAATTTTAAGCTGTTGAAGCAATTAAAAAAATGCCTTTCATAATTTACATGCTTAAAAAAAAAGAAGTGTAAAAAGTATATCGACCTCAACAGCATTTGTAAACACATCAGTGGAAAAACAAGCGCTGTAATATCCTTGTGTATACTGTATGTGTGATGCTACACTACAGGAAAACTGTAATACTAATTTTTACCCAGCATGGAAACATCACGGCAATGTTTGAATACAAGGAACTGCTGTTATTTAGCTTTATCACTGTACTTTAACATATCAGCCAAATCAAATACAAAATGACCTTTTGATCCACTGCTGGATGTCTATTGGTTAGAAAAACAGACAGTTACATTAACAAAAGTATTATATTGCGTTTCGCAAACAAGAAATAAGTGTGCAGACCATGAGTGATGGTGTGTGTTTGCAGTAATAATCTTGCATCTGCCTCCTTACCTGAGCGTGCTGTTGTCTGTCTCTGTGTGTGGGGTGTCGAGAGCTGATCCGGGGGGCTCTGGGGTTTATCCTGCATCGGGGCAGGAAGCCTCCCCACAGCAATGTGACACTCCCCAAACAGGGAAGGAACAGCCCGTATAAAACTCATCCCAGAATGCCCCGGGCTCTTAGCTCATCAGGTTATTTTAACACGAGTGAGGATAGATGAATGGAGTGATTAGGGGCGGGCAAGTATAAAGATTTTCATTTTGACCTCAAAGCACCTTGCTAATAAAATCATATGCTGGATGTTTGATGTGAGTTCATTGTAACATCTGGTATGCTGACAGTTACACTAGGCCGAGCTGATCATTATTTTACTGCGTATGCAAATATTTATTACTTCTCACTTCATTTTTCACTTTTCACTGTAAAATATGCACAGACAGCTGTAAACTCTTGCTCTGTAGAAGCACCTGTTTTTATGAATCGTTTTGCGTGGTCCTAAGCAGAGTTGTGTAGTAACGTATTACGTTCACTCAGCTACATCTACTTGACTAACTTTTTGAGAAACGTACTTCTACGAGTACCGTAATTTTCGGACTAGAAGCCGCTTTTTTCCTTCATTTCGAATCTTGCGGCTTATAGTCTTGTGCGGCTTATTTGCTGATTTATTTGGGTTGATAGGTAACACTTTATTTGACAGCAGCGTGATAAGCAGGGGCGCTGTATAGGGGTGAAAAGTGGTACTGATTCTAAGGGCCCATGCCCTGATGGGGGCCCACAAAGAAAATTATAACATTAAGTAATTCGTTTGCAAATTCAAATATTAACCATAATAATTTTAATAGGAATAAAACAAAGGGTTTATTTTTCTTGTTTTGTTTTTGGCAAAAAGTAAACACTCAGAGAGCATATGTATTGCCAGTCACCCCCCTACCCCCCTTTTTGTTTTCAAAACAAAAATTGGGTTTTCAGAAGAGGAAAGAAAAGAAAGCAAAACAGGAGATGGGTAGAAAAGCCCAACAGGATGTGACAAAGTACTTCACAAAGGAAGGTTGGTGTCTTGTGTCAGTGTAGTGCTGAAAATGAACCTGTTAGCTTAGCTCCAAAGCGAGGTCCCAGCTCACTCCGTAAGAAATACGGGATTTTCCCGGCCTCAATGAGCAACATTCACCTATTCAAAAACATGAATTCCAAATAATGACGCCATTTTTTGGTATCCTACAGATGTTGAAACTAGTTGGTATGGAAATTTTCTAAATTCTAATTTTCTAAAATCGGCTTGAATCCAGTTTGTCAAGAATATATTGAATGTAGTTTGTTAACAAGGGACCTCGCTTCAGAGCTGTAGCCGTAGCCTATAGTGGAGATCGCAAGTTTCCAGATGAGGCTAAGCCTACTCAATAATGAAATACTGTAATTGTTTGCTAGCTAGTGTTTGCTCCACTTTCAGCTTACATTTAATCAGTACAGCAGGCAAACCCTTAGCAATCTCTTCATACTAAAACAGTTGTATACTGTATACTGTAATGTATACTGTAGTATAGTTAAGTTAAAACAAAACATTTATTCTAAGTCATTCATTATGGTATTTGCTTTGGGAATATACATTCATTCATTTTCCATGCCGCTATTCCTCACGAGGGTCGCAGAGGTGCTGGAGCCTATCCCAGCTAACTACGGGCAGTAGGCAGGGGACACCCTGAACTGGTTGCCAGCCAATCGCAGGGCACAAGGAGACATACAGCCATTCACGCACACACTCATACCTACGGACAATTTAGAGTATTCAATCAGCCTACCATGCATGTTTTTGGGATGTGGGAGTAAACCGGAGTTCCCGGAGGAAACCCACGCAGGCACGGGGAGAACATGCAAACTCCACACAGGAAGGCCGAAGCCCGGGTTTGAATGCTTTGGGAATATTTCAAATAAAAATATATTTAGATCTTAAAAGATGGCCTTCAGTACATTTCTTATAGATGATATCAGTCAATTCATTATTTCTCTATGCGCTGTATGTTTACATAAATATATTTTCATCTTAAATTAATGCAGAAAATGCACAAACTAGTGTGTAAAGATTCACCAGAATGCAGAATGTTACGTAGTTGATACTCTAAATGTGTGTGTGTCCCCCCGGCACTGGTGGTGGGGCCGAAAGTGATATTATTTCATGGGGCCCAAAATCCCTGGCAGTGCCCCTGGTGATAAGACCGTCATAATTATGACATGACACTATCATGGGCATTACTGAATTCTTGTGTCATTAAGTGTCATCCGGGAAATTATGTCACTAACTCCGTTTATGTCCAGCTTGGATCTTTTACATCCATTCAAAAGTGAGATAATTTGCCAGCTTACACTAAATGACATCTGTAATAAGCATTCATAAATGCTCATGACAGTGTCATGTCATAATAATGATCGTCTAATGACAGTCTTATGGCGCCACTGTCAAATAAAGTGTTACCAAATACCATAACTAGCAATTAATGACACAACTGGAAAAGTAACTGAAGAAAGAATTAGGACAGAACATGAATTTTGATTGCTATTTACATTTGTAGCGCTGCAATGCATGCTAAGAGGCACGTTGGACAACAACAGTTTTGACAGCAGGTGGCAGCAAAGGTTGACTGTCTCCCCCAAGTGAGCAGTAATGATCAAATGAAGCTTCTTGAAGCAAGGAAGCTTTGCAGCCAAGTGGTTCGCAAGTGGTTTGAACCACTTGGCTGCAAAGCTTCATGGTGGTTCATTTGTTCTTATGACAGTCATTTGATGCTGCTGTCAAATAAAGTGCTACTGGTCAAAAAAATATATGTTTTATAATATATGGTTAATATCCCATAACACAGTGAGGCAAGCTGCGGCTTGTCTACGAACATTTTTCCTCTTTATTCTACATTTTACTTTTTTTTTGTTTTTGTTTTTTTGCCAGAGACGCCAACAGTGGTGCTACCAGTTTTACCAATGAGACGTCGCAACAATAATTACATGACTCCATTGTATGAATTGGACTCAAGCTTGCCATTCTATGTTCACGTCGACCTGCTCAATCACATGGCGTCTTTAAAGCACTGTAAAAAATTAAGCATTTTACATAGAGCGCTGCCATCAACATGACTTGAAAGCGGGGATATCAACCTGTCCCAGTTTTTATTTGGCACCAATTGACCAAGCAAAACCGGAGATATTTTCTATTATTAAATTAAAAGGATCATATGTTTTCTCCACTAGAGGGCACTCATGCGCTTTGGATGAATGATGTTTCATTTCTGTATTTTTTTTCGCTCTCGCCGGAAATAATGTTTTCTTTCTCCTTTTGGCTTAAGGTGGTTATGTAATAAGTTTTAATCTTTTTCTTGCTTTTCTTCAAAGTATAATAACAGTTCATATCGATGAAAAAAATACCATTGTTTAAAAAAATAAATCAAACATCGTAAGCACTTGCTCACAATGTTACTCATTACTTGCTGTGTTTTGACACTCGGTGATCATACGGGAAAACATTCTACAAGCTACGCTATGCTAGCACCACCTCTGCTCGGGTTTTGATTTATGGTAAAAAAAAAAAGGATGTTTGATATTGGGCCAAGATTGACAGGTATGTGATGCATGAGGCTCGAGTTGCTTCATTTTTTTTTTTTTCTTTTCTTTCTTTTTTTTTTTTTTTTTTTTTTTACAAAAGTTACAAATCACCACGCTCCTACTTCTTGTCCCATCAATGCCACAAGGTGGGCTTCCCAGTACTGAAATGCCAGGGCCAGTTTTTGGTTCCATTCCACCCTGCCTACAAATAATATACATTTAAAAGAGCCAAAATATCCATAAATAAAAAATAAAAGTAATCATTCACAAATCACTTCTACATTCACTTTGAGAGCAACATGCACATTGGCTCAAAACTGATAATGAAAAAGCAATGTCGATATTGGCTAAGATAAATTTAATTTATTTATTTTCAGCCAATATTACCAGCCACCAGTGTTGTGTAGTCAACGATGACTATTATGAAAATATTTTGTCAACAAACAATTTTTTCATGACTATGACGAGAGGGTAACGTGCTAAAAACATCTTTTGGGGGACTAAAACATAACGAGACGAATGCCAGTTTTCGTCTGACGAAATGACGAGATGAAAATGCGACATAGTTTCCATTACATGTTCAAAATGTGTGACATTTTAAGTGTAGTTAACCTGCATCGTAGCAGAGTCTGGTTGTGTCACTCATTTTAAATGCTGCTGCTCTCAGGTCTCAAGGCTTGCACACACGGTAAGATTTGTTTTCTTATCTTTACGAAAAAGAATATGCAATGTTACTTGAGCCTTTAAAGGTCCGTACAGGGATTGTTACACACTAAATGTAAATCTTAGCGTTAGCATAGTATTCCCGTTGACGTTAGCATTAGGCTAATGCTAACGGCAAGAGTCGTCTTAAACTCTCGGACAACTTTTTGTTTTTTTACATACAGCTCGTGGCGTCCAGGTGGGTATAATTAATTGCTGTTTTCCTGCCGAGTGTATAATATCACCAAGTTGGCGTTGTCCTTGTAAATGCTACAATACGTGCTTGCCTGCCAATGTTCATTCGAAATAGTTGGAAACCTTTACTTTTGGAGTAATTTATTTATTTATTTTTTCAGAGGAGAACATTTTTAGTAAACACCGACTAAAACTAGAAATTAGTCTTGAGTCATCGTCAACAAAAACTAGACGAAGACACACACATTTTGAGATGACTAAAATATGACTAAGACTAATACGTATTATCGTCCAGAAGCCTAAGACTGAAACGAAAATTAAAAGGGCTTCCAAAAACAACACTGCCAGCCACCCAATAATTTTGGACATGTCTAGTAATTACTCCACAAGTTTTTAATCATTGTCTCATCATTTTCAATTGAGCTGTAATTGAATAAATCCCAGATTCAAAAATGTTTTTCATACATTCTTTGCAGGCGATGGTAGCCGAAGGGGAGAACATCACTGCTGATTTTAGGCAATAGGCGGGTGACCTTGGACTGGCCGCCAGCCAATTGCATTAATACCTGTGAACAATTTAGAGAGGAGACCATGAAAAGCTCTACAGAAGGGCTTAGCCAAGATTTAAAACCCTAAACAGTGCTGTGGTCAGATTGTTTTCTTACAGAGATGTGGGAGGAGTTCCCAACGTCATACCTGCATCCAATACCAGCTCATCAGCAGTGTCTTTAAACCGATCTTAGGCGGCTTGCCGAGATCTTTACTAGCTGCCATTTGACAGTTTGTATATCCCTTCGTTGTTAGTGGCATCTTTGACTTGTTTTTTTCCCCTGTTTGTCTGCCTCTCACCTCAGTTTTCCCTCTTTTTTTTATTTTATTTTTTAATTGATCCCGACCAACTGTCCCGGACCCTGTTTGTGTTTCCCTTTTTGGGATTGCGTGTTTTTTTGTGTGTTCAATAAACCCTTTTACGCAATCCCTATGTTCTTGTTGTCTGCTTGCTGTCTGAAGTGAGCCGCACTTTTTAACTCCCTGGTCAAGCCAGCTGCACTTTTTTAAATTTGCATTTCCCTTTCAGGTTTTGCCACACAGACAGACAGCACGTGTGTTGCCATTGCTTTATAAGGAAAATCATGACTCCAGCATCACGCGGAAGTATATTGCTGTGGTCTAAGTGCTTGTCTGTCGCATGGGGAATGCTGGTTGAAATCCCACTGAAGACTTGCATTTAATTGCTTTTGCTGCTCATTTTGTGAAATGTCGACAGTGCTGTCCTGCTGATCACTTTTCTGCTCGGGTTGAAATTGGAAGGGCAGAACCGACATGTTTATGTAGCTAACAAGTGACACTGTGGAAGTATGGCAGCGCTGCCCTTTGACGTCACCGCCCAGAGTGAATTGCGTCGTCAACAACAATGGCGACCTATTAGTTAATTTTTCAAATTTTATAAAGACGAAAACAATAAGAGGGGTTTTAATATCAAATTATTCGAACTCATACTAACATTTATCTTTTAGAACTACAAGTCTTTCTGTCTGTGGATCCCGTTAAAAGCCACTAATAACATTGCATTAATGGTGGAAAACACTCAGGTGACTTGAAGTTCCGCTTTCAGACCCCCAATTTGGCCAAATTTCAAAATTGTCCAATATTCACGTGTGATATATCATTGGAAAGCTTAAAATCTCAATTTTCTAAAGGGGAAGAAAAGTTTTGAACAGGAGGGCATTTAAAATAATAAATACATTTTAAAACAACAAAACCCTAACCCTAGGTAAGGACATGAGAGAGCTTAATTAAAGGCGTCATGATTTTAACGAGATATTATCGCGTACTTACCTTGTTTCGATCCAAAAACTCCATGTAGCATGTATCACTGAGTGTCAAAACATAGCTGTGTATGGCCACAGCCAGATTTTTGGGGGATTTTATGGGTGAAACATGGTAATATAACAAGGCTCGCGATGCAAAAATCGCAGACATCAAGGAGTGGTCGAGATTTTCTTTTTCATATATTTACGCTTTGAAACTTTTTTTTTTCTTTAAATTTTTCTTTGTTTGGATCGATTATTTATCATCTAACATATCGGGGAAAATACGACAGTAACCGAAAAAATACAATTAAGCGATAGTAATCAGATAGATATCCCTGACTTTTTTACATACGGCATTTTTTTCATTGTGACGTAATTTGTTTAAAAGTTTTTAAAAATTATTTCATCGCATTACTTAAAATCGTTTTTTTTTTAACGAAATATTAGACATCAATTAATGATTCTAAGCAAAAAATGACAGACATTTTGAATAATAAATAATTACTAACCTTTTTATGGCTGGGTTGAAACAAAATTGGTTGCGCGACGTCTGTAAGCGGGGGTTTCCAGGGTAAAACGAACAAATTAAAAATAGTTTGGGGGCTTAATGCGCCATGAATCTGCTATTGCAGCATATAAATATATTGTTCTGTCAAACACAACAGTTCTTTTGGCTTAAAATACAACAGTGTACTTTAAAGAGGGGTACAAGAGCAGAAACTGCTTTTTCATTTTGTTAGTCTTTAGCTTAGGCCTTGTAAATTCGATTGTCATTCGGTGACGGTGTAAATGTAAAGGTGAGGGTGAATTGTAGTCTATAGATTTATGTGCCCTGCGACTGACAGGCGACCACTCCACTGTGTAATCCGCTTTTCCCCCTAAATCATGTTGAGTAGGCTGCCGTTCCTCATCACCCTGAAAAGTATAATTGGCATACAAATTGAATGGATGGATGAGTCTTAGTTTGGACCAAAAGTGAAATTTGACATTCTTTTGTTCAAACTGTCAGGTTTATTTCCTTTTTGTTTTTATAACTGTTTGTGTATTCCTTCACTGACTTTCCCAGACAGCTACATGTTTGCTATGATTTTATTTATTTATTTTTTGCATAAACAATATACAGTAATGTGAAAAAAATAGGACACCTCATTAAATACTCAGTTCTTTATTAAAAAATGTCCCCATATCAATGTCTGATCGTGTTTTTCTTTATCACTGGAAAAGAAAGTGATTTAATTGCAGGTAAACAACAAAAATTAACATTATTTTACTTATTAAACGAAATATATAAACAAAAATGCATATTCTAACTGAGGAAAAAGTTAGGATACCCTACCACCTAATAGCTATTGTTACCCCTTTGGCTGAAATAACTTCAGTGAGACACTTTTTGGAGCCATTTACCAGTCTTTGACATCGGTCTGAAGTTAGGGTTAGGGAAGTTTTCCCCAATCCTCAACGCAGAATACTTTCAACAGTGAGATGTTTGAGGGTATCTTGCATGTAAAGTCCCTTTCAAGTCAACCCAAAGCATCTCAATGGGATTAGGATCTAGGTTTTGACGCAGCCATTCCAGTACTCTCCATTTTTTCCTTTTCAGCCAGTCCTTGGTGGATTTACTGGTGTGTTTTGGGTCATCGTCATGTTGCAGGGTCCAGTTTCGCTTCAGCTTTCATTTTTTTCACTGATGATCTCACATGTTCCTCAAGCATCCTCTGATACACGATTGAATTCATGGTGGATTCTATGATGGTGAGATGGCCAGGTCTTGTTTTAGCAAAGCATCCCCAAACCATGACACTTCCACCTTCATGCTTCACAGTTGGAATGAGGTTATTTTCCTGGAATGCTGTATTGGGTTCACACCAAACATGTCCTCTGTTCTGGTGTCCAAACCATGACACTTCCACCCTAATGCTTCACAATTGGTATGAGGTACTTTTCCAGGAATGCTGTATTGGGTTCACGATGATGTTCTCTGTTCTGGTGTCCAAATAATTCAACTTTCGATTCATCTGTCCAAAGAACATTATTCCAGAAGTCCTGGCCTTTGCCTATATTCACTCTGGCAAACTTCAGTCTGGCCTTCATGTTCTTGTTGGAGGGCAAAGGTTTCCTCCTTGCACACCTCCCATGACTATTAAATTTGTGTAGTCTCTTTCTGTAGAGGCATGTACTTTCACATCAACAGTAGCGAGATCGTACTGTAGGTGCCATGATGACATTTTAGGGTTTTTGGAGACTTCTTTTAGCATCTTGCGGTCTCCTGTTGGGGTAAACTTGCTTGGATGGCCAGACCTGGGCATGTTAGCAGTTGTTTTGAATGTCCTCCACTTGTATATTTTCCGGACAGTGGAATGGCAGATTTTATCTTCTTTTGAGATCTTTTTAAATCCCTTATCAGACATCTGCAATGTTCTTTCTGAAGGCCTAAGCCAGCTCCTTTGATCTCACCATGCCATTTTCTCTCACTTCAACGATCAGTCACTGTTGAAAGTATTCCGCGTTGAGGAGTGTGGCAAACGTTATTCAGACCGATGTCAAAGACTGATAGATGGCTACAAAAAGCGTCTCACTGAAGTTATTTCAGCCAAAGGGGGTGGGTGGGTGTCCTAACTTTTTCCTCAGTTAGAATATGCATTTTTGTTGATGTATTTGGTTTGATGAGTAAAACAATGAACTGAATATGGGGTGTCCTAATTTTTTCACATGACTGTACAGGAAGTCTTATATCCTGGAGCCATTCAAATGGAGACGTTCAACCCAAATTTGTAGGTAAGCCATAACACACACATTACTGAGCTAGTGGGTGAAGCTTCACTCTCAATTAGTTATACACTACAACTTGTGCAAGGTACAGCCTATGTTGAGATATGTCCTAAACTTCGGTGAGGAGAGTGAGGAACAGGCGCAGCACATCTCACATGAATGACACGACCCAAGCACTACTACGACGCAAGCTGACGTACTCCACGTACAATATGAAAATGTCACACATTGTGAACATAAGACAGAAATGATGTCGCATTTTCATCTCGTTGTCGTCATGTCAGACAAAAACTGGCATTTGTCTCATTTTGTTCAAGTCTCCCATGCTTCTCATCGTTACGTCACCGTCATAAAAAAAATTTGTTGACGAAATATTTTCATTATGGTCATTGTTGATGAAAACAACACTGGTAACGGCGTTGCAAAAATGGGAAAAGTAATTAGGGTACTCACTATTGAAAAAAGTAACACGTTACAAACGCTGTTATTAACAGCACTGCTTCTAGCACTCTAGTTTTTTTCCCTACCGAGCAGCGGGTGACGACGAGCCCCTCCACAGTCACAAAGCACTCGCAGGCGGACACACTTTGAGTTTCCCTTCATTGAAAGACCAGTATTCGCCACTGATATATATGGCGGAAAACACAGACAAGACTGAAAAAGCAGTTTCTGTTCTTGCACCCCTCTTTAAAATAAAATGCTGTATTTTAAGCCAAAAGAACCGTTGTGTTTGATAGAACAATATGTCTGTATGCTGCCATAGCAGTTTCATGGCGCATTAAGCCCGCGAAACATTTTTAGTTTTTCCATTTTACCCTGGAGACACCAGTTTACAGACGTCGCGCAACCGCTTTTGTTTCAACCTAGCCATAAAAAGAAAGTAAGTAATTATATTTATTATTCAAAATGTCTGTCATTTTTAGCTTAGAATCAATAATTGATGTATTATATTTAGTTAAAAAAAAAAAAAAAAAACGACTTTAAAAAATTATTCACTCGCATATTTTAAACTTTTAAACGAATTGCGGCACAATGAAAAATTTGGCGTCTGTAAAAAATTCACGGATATCTACCTCATAACTATCGCTTAATGGTATTTTTTTGTTACTGTCGCATTTCCACCGATATGTTAGATGATAAATAATTGATCCAAACAAAGAAAAATTGAAAAATAATGTTTAAAAGGGTAACTATATGAAAAAGTAAATCTCAACCACTCCTTGTTGTTTGCGATTTCTGCATCGCGACCCTTGTTATATCATCATGTTTCACCCATAAAATCCCCCCAAAATCTGGCTGTCACCATTCACAGCTGTGTCTTGACACATACATGCTACATGGAGTTTTTGGATGGAAACAAGGTAAGTACGCGATAATATCTCGTTAAAATCATGGCGTCTTTAATTCTGCTCTCACCTCCAGTTAGGTTTTTGCTGTTTATTTATTTATTTTTTAAAAATGACCTCCTGTTCAAAAAATTTTCCCCCAGAAAATTGAGATTTTAAGCTTTCCAAAGATGTATCACACATGCAGATTGGACAATTTTGAAAGTTGGCCAAATTGGGGGTCTCAGAGCAGAACTTCAAGTCACCTCAGTGTTTTCCGCCAAATGCATATTTATATTCTTTGTGTACCCTTCATTTTTTTAGAATATCAAATGTCGGTCATAAAACGAGCAATACCTATAAATGTATTTTACATTTGTGATTTTTACTCAGCATAATTGGTGATTTTTTTTTTAAACAAACATAGTTTAATCAATACACTTTAAATTTCATTCTCAAGCATTATACCCAGTTTGTGGAATACTGTTGGTCTCTGGGCTGGATTTTATAGACTGCACAGATTGATTCATCGAGGACAGCAGACGTCTAGGAGGAAAGCATATTTTTCTTTTTATCTCTGTTGAGATTAGATATTGATTTTGCACCTTCCCGGCTCCACAAAGCCACCATCCCTTATTAGAAAGCCTCCCGGCCTCACAGAGAAAATGTGGTGTCATTCAAGCCAGGAAAAAAAACACATCTGCAGCCTAACCATAAAATAAGAAGAGTTGTTGTCCTTTAACTTCTCTGTTGTCTATTTGAGCATGTTTATCCAAATACATAAATAAAAGCAAGTCAGACCCTCTAATTGTTTATTTTCTCCATGACATCTGTGTTTGAGCGATGGCCTGCGTGGTGTGTTTATGTCACATTGAGCTCTACAGCCACCGGGTGCTGACAGCTGACACAAGAACAATGCACACCCGTCCGCGGCGAAGTACTTGTGTAATGAGAGGCCCTTTAAAACAGTTTGCACTGTTGGCCCTCAGATGAAACCCTAGTGGGATGTCTAGTCTGATGAAGCGCTGATCTCCACAGGTAGTAGCGTTAATGGCAAAAGCAAGCACTGTGCTACTAATGACTTGTTGAAATGATTGCACTAAATGTAGCCTGGATTTTTCTAATTTACTTGCAGGTGCCTTTGGGAATACGCGTCGCCTTTGCCGTTTAGCTTTCAATCTCGAGTGTCATAATGTACGGACTGCTGTGCGAGAGTCTGCACGACTTCATTAAGGAGTCGTACGGGGACGACGTGTGGAAGCTGGTTAGGGAGAGGGCAGATGTTCGGCTGCACTCCTTTGTCACTCATCAGGTATCCCTCATAATGGATTGTCCCAATGTAATTGAGAAAATGTTATCAACTTGGAATTCTATAAAGCAGTGAGACATTTTCTAGCAATTCTGTATTCCAAGGTTTAGAAAGTATATTATTACTAATTGGTATGTTTTTGCACTTGTAGGTGTACAGTGAAAGTGTGATTCCTCGAATTGCAAAGGCAGCCAGCGGGGTGACAGGAACACCTTACAATGAGCTGATGAACTCCTGGGGTGTGTACTTCCTAGGCTTTGTGGGGAAGTATGGCTATGACAGGATACTTAAGGTAATTATTGATCTTCAGTGGTGGATCAAGTACTCACTTTGTTCTTTTTACTTAAGTAAAAGTAGAGATACAGGTGCAAAAAAAAGTAAGACAAATCTTACTCAGGTAAATGTACAAAAGTACATGCTCAAAAATTTACAAGTGAAAAGTAATAGTATTTTCTCTCCATGCAAAAAGAACTCCTGGGGTGTCTACTTCCTGGGCTTTGTGGGAAAGTATGGTTATGACAGGATACTTAAGGTACAGTGCCTTGCAAAAGTATTCGGCCCCCTTGAATCTTGCAACCTTTCGCCACATTTCAGGCTTCAAACATAAAGATATGAAATTTAATTTTTTTGTTAAGAATCAATAACAAGTGGGACACAGTCGTGAAGTGGAACATTATTTATTGGATAATTTAAACTTTTTTAACAAATAAAAAACTGAAAAGTGGGGCGTGCAAAATTATTCGGCCCCTTTACTTTCAGTGCAGCAAACTCACTCCAGAAGTTCAGTTAGGATCTCTGAATGATCCAATGTTGTCCTAAATGACCGATGATGATAAATAGAATCCATCTGTGTGTAATCAAGTCTCCGTATAAATGCACCTGCTCTGTGATAGTCTCAGGGTTCTGTTTAAAGTGCAGAGAGCATTATGAAAACCAAGGAACACACCAGGCAGGTCCGAGATACTGTTGTGGAGAAGTTTAAAGCCGGATTTGGATACAAAAAGATTTCCCAAGCTTTAAACATCTCAAGGAGCACTGTGCAAGCCACCATATTGAAATGGAAGGAGCATCAGACCACTGCAAATCTACCAAGACCCGGCCGTCCTTCCAAATTTTCTTCTCAAACAAGGAGAAAACTGATCAGAGATGCAGCCAAGAGGCCCATGATCACTCTGGATCAACTGCAGAGACCTACAGCTGAGGTGGGAGAGTCTGTCCATAGGACAACAATCAGTCGTACACTGCACAAATCTGGCCTTTATGGAAGAGTGGCAAGAAGAAAGCCATTTTTCAAAGATATCCATAAAAAGTCTCGTTTAAAGTTTGCCACAAGCCACCTGGGAGACACACCAAACATGTGGAAGAAGGTGCTCTGGTCAGATGAAACCAAAATTGAACTTTTTGGCCCCAATGCAAAACGATATGTTTGGCGTAAAAGCAACACAGCTCATCACCCTGAACACACCATCCCCACTGTCAAACATGGTGGTGGCAGCATCATGGTTTGGGCCTGCTTTTCTTCAGCAGGGACAGGGAAGATGGTTAAAATTGACGGGAAGATGGATGCAGCCAAATACAGGAACATTCTGGAAGAAAACCTGTTGGTATCTGCACAACACCTGAGACTGGGACGGAGATTTATCTTCCAACAGGACAATGATCCAAAACATAAAGCCAAATCTACAATGGAATGGTTCAAAAATAAACATATCCAGGTGTTAGAATGGCCAAGTCAAAGTCCAGACCTGAATCCAATCGAGAATCTGTGGAAAGAGCTGAAGACTGCTGTTCACAAACACTCTCCATCCAACCTCACTGAGCTCGAGCTGTTTTGCAAGGAAGAATGGGCAAGAATGTCAGTCTCTCGATGTGCAAAACTGATAGAAACATACCCCAAGCGACTTGCAGCTGTAATTGGAGCAAAAGGTGGCGCTACAAAGTATTAACGCAAGGGGGCCGAATAATATTGCACGCCCCACTTTTCAGTTTTTTATTTGTTAAAAAAGTTTAAATTATCCAATAAATTTTGTTCCACTTCACGATTGTGTCCCACTTGTTGTTGATTCTTGACAAAAAATTAAAATTTTATATCTTTATGTTTGAAGCCTGAAATGTGGCAAAAGGTTGCAAGGTTCAAGGGGGCCGAATACTTTTGCAAGGCACTGTAATTATTGATCTTCAGTGGTGGACCAATTACTCACTTTTTTTTTTTTTTTTTTTACTTAAGTAAAAGTAGAGATGTAGAGAATGTACTTTACAAGTGAAAAGTAATACTATTTTTTCCCGATGCAAAAATTTAATATACATATACAGTAGATATACAGCATATATATATATATATATATATATATATATGGCCAAATTTCACAATTGTCCGATATGCACGTGTGATACATAATTGGAAAGCTTAAAATCTCATTTTTCTGGGGGGTGAAAAATTTAGAACTGGACGGCATTAAAAAAAAAAAAAAAAAATTAAACAGCGAAACTGTAACTGGAGCTGAGAATATGAGAGAGAATAATTAAAGACGCCATGATTTTAACTAGATATCGCGTTCTTACCTTGTTTCGATCCAAAAACCCCATGTAGCATGTATCACCGAGTGTCAAGACACGGATGTGAATGGCCACAGCCGGATTTTTGGCGTGTTTTATAGGTGAAACATGGTAATATAACAAGGGTCGTGATGCAGAAATCGCAGACATCAAGGAATGGTCGAAATGTTCTTTTGCATATATTTACCCTTTTAAACATTTTTTTTTTCAATTTTCTTTGTTTGGATTGATTATTTATCATCTAACATATCGGGGAAAATGCATCAGTAACGTAAACGTAAAAGTAAGGTAAGTAAAGTAAGTCATGTTGAATAAAGCGCTATTGGAAAAAATATAACTGGTGACAGGGGAGGCGTTAACATGGCGCAAAGATGAATTAGCGTTTTTTTTTTCCTTTCCAAAAACAGCAACATTTTCTAAAATTCATTGAATTGAAATGAAGATGGTTATGATGATAGTTCTATCTACCTTTGGTGTCTTCAAATAGGTGAAACATGCTTGCATTGTGGCCATATTATTGTTGTTGTTGCTGCTGCTCAGCTGCCACCGTTCAGAGCGCTGTTGGATATTTATGTGCAATTTGAGTGTTGTGAAAAGGGGTTGTTAAACTAATGTTTATTGGCCATTTTACGTTTCAAATGTGTTCGTGTGTCATTGCGCTGTCTAGCTGTGCTGATTTGCGTTATAATACATGGGCGCTTTTATTTCCAATACAAAAACTTCAACACACACTGTATGTGTTTTTTTCTTTGTAATAGCCTAGTAATACTGTTGTATGTAAACTGTCCAGCATGCGAATGTACTGCCAATGTGCACAACTTGTGTGGAGAAAACACAAGAGCATGACAAATTTGGACAAAACGGTTCTTTTTGGATGGGAAACAATAAAAAAGATCTTCAGCACCCCCTTCCAGCACCCCTGACAAAAACTCATTTGAACTCTGCTAAAAGCAATAGCCAATCAAATTTATTGTTAGCGCTGATTTAAAAAGAAAGTTACTTATTTGGATCCAGATGTCTTGGTTAACTATGCAGTCAGTATTTTCTTCTACCGATACAATGAGTACAAGATGTTAATCTCTGCATTGAAAAAACGAACAAACAAAAAATATTGTAATTTCTTACTTTTTAATATTGGCCTCATGCAACAATATACCGTTGATCTGTATATACAAAAATGATGTCAATCGTTTGTGCCACGTTTATGCTTGTTTGTGCTGTAAACATTTTCGTTTGTGCTGCTATTGTTTTTAAAATATTTACAATTCTTTTAAAGGTCAATCTAAGGTCATCCAGGCCTCATTTTGATTGAAAATGGCTAGAAATTGTGTCAATTGTTTATGCTTCGTATGTGTCAGGAATGAGCAGGCAGGCAGGTTGTATGGACCCAAATGCAGGGAAACAAAAAATGCAGCGAGGCAGGTGGCAGAAAACTCAAAAAATGGTTTTAATTATAACTAACAAAAGCACAAAGTACAAACAAAAGGACTGGGGATCAAAAGGCAAGGTTCTAAACAAAACTTACTTAAACGGAGGGACTGGTACACGAAGGCTTGGAGAGGTCTTGACTTTGAGACAGACAGACATTGACATAGACAATGACGCAACCAGGAGTGACAAGAAACTGGGTCATTATATACGCAGACAAGGGGTAACGAGACGAGGAACAGCTGGGTAACACAGGTGGATGTAGATTGCAGGATACACTGGGAGAACACACACAGGTGAGAGCAATGGGTAATCACAGGGACAAGTCACACTAGGAGAAACCAACACAAAACCTAACAGTACCCCCCCCTCAAAGGACGGATCCCAGACGTCCTGAAGAAACAAAAAGTCAGAAGGTTGCTCGGGGTAGGGAGCAACACCAGCCCGTCAGGGCCAGTCAGGCGGGCGTCCAGGACGCCAGACATGGGTTGACCGCAAGGGTCGATCTGGAGGGCGTCCAGGGCGCCAGACGTTGGGCGACCGCACGGGCCGATCAGGTGGGCGTCCCAGACGAGGCAGTGCTCGGTCTTTCATGCCGCCAAGCCGTGGCAAGAAGCGGGGAGCAGCATCGTCGGGGCGAGGGCCAGGAACTTCGGCGTCTGCTGGCGGGACAGCAGCGGTGTCGTCTGCTGGCGGGACAGCAGCGGTGTCGTCTGCTGGCGGGACAGCAGCGGAGTAGTCTGCTGGCGGGACAGCAGCGGAGTCGTCTGCTGGCGGGACAGCAGCGGAGTCGTCTGCTGGCGGGACAGCAGCGGAGTCGTCTGCTGGCGGGACAGCAGCGGAGTCGTCTGCTGGCGGGACAGCAGCGGAGTCGCAGGAGTCTGCTGGCGGGACAGCAGCGGAGTCGCAGGAGTCTGCTGGCGGGACAGCAGCGGAGTCGCAGGAGTCTGCTGGCGGGACAGCAGCGGGGTCGCAGGAGACTGCTGGCGGGACAGCAGCGGGGTCGCAGGAGACTGCTGGCGGGACAGCAGCGGGGTCGCAGGAGACTGCTGGCGGGACAGCAGCGGGGTCGCAGGAGACTGCTGGCGGGACAGCAGCGGGGTCGCAGGAGACTGCTGGCGGGACAGCAGCGGGGTCGCAGGAGACTGCTGGCGGAACAGCAGCGGGGTCGCAGGAGACTGCTGGCGGAACAGCAGCGGGGTCGCAGGAGACTGCTGGCGGAACAGCAGCGGGGTCGCAGGAGACTGCTGGCGGAACAGCAGCGGGGTCGCAGGAGACTGCTGGCGGAACAGCAGCGGAGTCGCAGGAGACTGCTGGCGGAACAGCAGCGGAGTCGCAGGAGACTGCTGGCGGAACAGCAGCGGAGTCGCAGGAGACTGCTGGCGGAACAGCAGCGGAGTCGCAGGAGACTGCTGGCGGAACAGCAGCGGAGTCGCAGGAGACTGCTGGCGGAACAGCAGCGGAGTCGCAGGAGACTGCTGGCGGAACAGCAGCGGAGTCGCAGGAGACTGCTGGCGGAACAGCAGCGGAGTCGCAGGAGACTGCTGGCGGAACAGCAGCGGAGTCGCAGGAGTCGGCGCGGGAGCCACTTGACTGCGGTGAGTCGGCGCGGGAGCCACTTGACTGCGGTGAGTCGGCGCGGGAGCCACTTGACTGCGGTGAGTCGGCGCGGGAGCCACTTGACTGCGGTGAGTCGGCGCGGGAGCCACTTGACTGCGGTGAGTCGGCGCGGGAGCCACTTGACTGCGGGGAGCCGGCGCGGGAGGAACTTGACTGCGGGGAGCCGGCGCTGGAGGAACTTGACTGCGGGGAGCCGGCGCGGGAGGAACTTGACTGCGGGGAGCCGGCGCGGGAGGAACTTGACTGCGGGGAGCCGGCGCGGGAGGAACTTGACTGCGGGGAGCCGGCGCGGGAGGAACTTGACTGCGGGGAGCCGGCGCGGGAGGAACTTGACTGCGGGGAGCCGGCGCGGGAGGAACTTGACTGCGGGGAGCCGGCGCTGGAGGAACTTGACTGCGGGGAGTCGGCGCTGGAGGAACTTGACTGCGGGGAGTCGGCGCTGGAGGAACTTGACTGCGGGGAGTCGGCGCTGGAGGAACTTGACTGCGGGGAGCCGGCGCTGGAGGCACTTGACTGCGGGGAGCCGGCGCGGGAAGCACTTGACTGCGGGGAGCCGGCGCGGGAGCTTCGGGAACCCACGACGTCAGCACCGCCGCCCGCCGTCGGCGTTGACGGCCACGCCGAGGCTTTTGCTGAGTGCCTTCAGGTGGCAGGGGTGGCAGAATAGCCCCATTAGGCCGCAGTGAGCCTGGGCGTCCCTGCAGACCACCCCGGGGGGGGTCCCCGATAGATGGCCCAACGGGATCCCAGGTAGGAGTCTTTGGCCAAGATTTCAGAACGGGACACAAAGTGCGACGGGTGGAAAGAAAAATTACCAGGGGAAACAGAGGGCGTGAAATCAAAATCCAGGTCGGAGTCAGAATCAGAGTCCAAAAATATATGCCGAGGGAACACAAAATCGGGGGAACGGGCAGAAAGCCGTCGGCGAGCATGCCGGTGCCGGTTGTTTCCCGCTGGGTCCACTAGTGGTTGCGTCATTCTGTCAGGAATGAGCAGGCAGGCAGGTTGTATGGACCCAAATGCAGGGAAACAAAAAAATGCAGCGAGGCAGGTGGCAGAAAACTCAAAAAATGGTTTTAATTATAACTAACAAAAGCACAAAGTACAAACAAAAGGACTGGGGATCAAAAGGCAAGGTTCTAAACAAAACTTACTTAAACGGAGGGACTGGTACACGAAGGCTTGGAGAGGTCTTGACTTTGAGACAGACAGACATTGACATAGACAATGACGCAACCAGGAGTGACAAGAAACTGGGTCATTATATACGCAGACAAGGGGTAACGAGACGAGGAACAGCTGGGTAACACAGGTGGATGTAGATTGCAGGATACACTGGGAGAACACACACAGGTGAGAGCAATGGGTAATCACAGGGACAAGTCACACTAGGAGAAACCAACACAAAACCTAACAGTTTGTGCTGTGAAAATGTTTGTTTGTGCTGCTATCATTTTTGAGATATTGAGATATTCATTTCGAGTGATGACGTCAATCGCAACTTGTCCGTCATGGCTGACGGAGCATACCAACTCTCTCAATAACACCAAGTCACGTCGTCACTCAAAAATAATATTTCAATTCCCCTATATATATGAAATAAACCTGAAGGGGTGCCATTTGTTTGTGCTACGTTTGAGCTAGTTGTTTGGACACCCCTCTGTTATTGAGAGACTTGGTACGCTCCGTCGGCCGCGGCAGTTGGATAAGGAAAAGCTGCAAATGAAGTCATCACTTGAAATTAATATCTCAATATCTCTAAAACGATAGCAGCACAAACAATTTTTTTTACAACACAAATGTAGCATAAAAGAACGGCACCATTTCGGGTCCGTTTTGCAATAAAGGGGGGCTGTGTGACGCCATAACTCGAGATTATTATCTCAATATCTAAAGAAAAATGATAGCAGCACAAACGAAAATTTTTACAGCACAAATGTAGCACAAACGATTAACACAATTTTTAGCCGTTTTTAATCAAAATGAGGGCTGGTTGACCTCAGATTGACCTTTAAAAGAATTGGTAATATCTAAAAAATGATAGCGACACAAACAATTTTTTTTTTCATTACAAACGAGCACAAACGTAGCAAAAAAGATTGACATCATTTTTATATAAATTTGCGTATGATGAGGGGCCAACTTCACAGATGCAAATTTATCGGAGTAAATGTAGGGTGTTACTACCCATCTCTGGTTAGGATAGTACTTATATATGAACCTAAATCTGAATATCAAGGATATTTAATACATGTTTGAAGGGCTGGTTATTTACAGTTGTGTTCAAAATTATTCAACCCCCACAGTAGAGAAGTGTTTTTGCAAGTTTGACATTTGAAAAAGGCCTCCAGTTCATTAACAATTTTGGGCTTGCATGATGCAACTGCCTTCTTCAAGTACAACCAGAGATTTTCAATGGGATTTAAGTCTGGTGATTGCGATGGCCACTCCAGGATCGTCCAGCATTTCTTTTGCAACCAAGATATGGTACACTGCTGGCCAAAAGTATTGGCACCCCTGCCATTCTTTCAGAATGCTTAATTTCTCCCAGAAAATGATTCGATTACAAATGCTTTGGTAGTAGTATCTTCATTTATTTTGCTTGCAATGAAATAACACAAAAGAGAATGTGAAAAAAAATTAAATCATTACCATTTTATATAAAACTCCAAATATAGGCCAGGCAAAAGTATTGGCACCCTTTGAAAAATCATGGGATGCTTCTCTAATTTGTGTAATTAACAGCACCTGTTACTTACCTGTGGCACAAAACAGGTGGTGGCAATAACTAAATAACACTTGTAGCCAGTTAAAATGGATTAAATTTGACTCAACCTCTGTCCTGTGTCCTTGTGTGTACCACATTGAGCATGGAGAAAAGCAAGAAGACCAAAGAACCGTCTGAGGACGTGAGAAGCAAAATTGTGAGGAAGCATGGGCAATCTCAAGGCTACAAGTCCATCTCCAAAGACCTGAATGCTTCTGTGTCTACCGTGCGCAGTGTCATCAATAAGTGTAAAGCCCATGGCACTGTGGCTAACCTCCCTAGATGTGGACCATAAAGAAAAATTGACGAGAGATTTCAACGGAAGATTGTGCGCATGGTAGATAAAGAGCCTCGACTAACATCCAAACAAGTTCAAGCTGTCCTGCAGTCCGAGGCTACAACAGTGTCAACCCGTACTATCTGTCGGCGTCTGAATGATAAGGGACTATGGTGGGATACCCAGGAAAACCCCATTTCTGACCCAGAGACATAAAAAAAGCCAGGCTGGAGTCTCCCAAAACTTACCTGAGAAAGCCAAAAACGTTTTGGAAGAATGTTCTCTCTCTCAGATGAGACATAAGTAGAGCTTTTTGGGAAAGGTTATCAACATAGAGTTTACAGAAAAAAAAATGAGGCCTTCAAAGAAAAGATCACGGTCTCCGCAGTCAAACATCGCGGAGGTTCCCTGATGTTTTGGGGTTGCTTTGGTGCCCCTGGCACTGGACTGCTTGACCGTGTGCATAATGCAGTGTGAGAAAGCTGGGTCTCCCTCAGAGGTCATGGATCTTCCAGCAGGACAATCAGCCAAAACACATTTCAAAAAGCACTAGAAAATGGATTGAGAGAAAGCACTGGAGACTTCTAAAGTGGCCAGCAATCAGTCTACACCTGAATCCCATAAAACACCTGTGGAGAGATCTGAAAATGACAGCAAGTGTCTCTTTGCAAATGAAGCAGACACATTGCGTATTTTAGTGAAGAAATAGTCCAATTTCCACCTATCCTTGAAGCGTCGGCCAATGCAGTCAACTTTCTTTTTGTTGTTGTTGATTATCGCACGTTTAGAAAATTGGAAGTAAAGGTTCACACAAGGTAATGTTGCTTAGAGTGCTGCTGCCTTTTAGTAGGTAAATGAGGAGCAGCATTTAGTGTGTAAGCTACTTCATATGCTGGTTGCTGTGCTGCTGACCAATTAATAAAGTCTGTGTGCGGGCCAGATGTTACTGAATTTATGAGAGAGGCTGAGGGCCAGATGAAATTTGACCACGGGCCGCATTTGGCCCCCGGGCCGGACTTTGGCCATGTCTGGTCTAAAGGTTTTGCTATCAAGCATTAGGCTGAAGGTGCCAATACTTTTGTCCGGCCCATTTTTTGAGTTTTCTGTAAAATGATAATGTTTAAGATTTTTTTCATTCTCTTTTGTGTTTTTTCATTGCGAGCAAAACAAATAATGATATTATTACCAAATTATTTTTAATTGCAATCATTTGCTGGGAAAAAATTGACCATTATCTGACAGAATTGCAGGGGTGCCAATACTTTTGGCCAGCAGTGTAGATATTGAGGTATGCTTAGGATCATTGTCCTGTTGGAAGGTCCAACCTCACCCAAGCCTCAGCTTTGTCAATGACTGCATGACATTTGCATCCATGATCTCCTGGTATTGAACTAAATTTACAATACCTTGCACATGCTGAAGATTCCCTGTACCTGAGGAAGCAAAGCAACCTCAGAGCATGACGTGCTTCACAGTAGATAGGGTGTTTTTTTCTTTAGAGCCATCATTCTTTCTCCTCCACACGTACCATTGATCATTTGGCCCAAAATATTCCAGTTTGGTCTCATCACTCCAGAGAACAGTATCCCAAAATCCCAAAACCTTTGTGGTTCGTCCACATGGTTTTTGGCATACTTCTTGTGCTTTGGAGTCAGCAAGGGTGTGTGCCTGGGAGTTCTTGCATGGAAGCCATCATTTCGCAGTGTTCATCTTATTGTCTGGGTTGAACCCTGAATATTTTCCAATGACATGTCCTGTTGTAGTTCCTCAGCTGTCACCTGGGGATTTTTCTCCACCTTTCGCTTCAGGTATCGCACAGCAGTTGCAGACAGTAACCTCTTTCTTCCACGCCCAGGTAGCGTTTCCACTGTGGTTTTAGCTTTAAACTTGTGGACTATGCTCCCAATTGTGTCTGTTGAAATTTTTAGTCCTTTTGCTATCTTTTTATATCCATATCCTTGCTTATGAAGTGAAATTACCTCCTCTCTGAACTTTTTTGACCATTCTTTGGAATTCACCATTTTGTAAAGATGTTATTAACTGCCAAGAAGAGCCATGAGTCACAGTCCTTTTAAGTCTGCTTAATTGCTGCTCATTAGGGTTCCGTTCACATCTACAGATGTTTTCATGAGCTGTTTGACAAAACCTGACGGAAACCTTTGTTCTTAAGAGTGGTGGACTTGTGGGGGGTTGAATAATTTTGTCAATGAGGTAATCACAGAAAGGCTATTAATGGAATATTCCCAAAAATATTTTTGTGGTTTCAGTTGTTTTTGTCTTGTTGACATGTCATTATTTGATGTGATTATATATACACTTATCCACTGTGGGGGTTAAATAATTTTGAACACAACTGTATGTCACGAAATCAGACTAAATTAGCTTGGATAGACTCCAGCTCCTGTTGTCACTGTGGATACAGAGATGTGGATGGTTGGACTAAAACAAACTTGTCACATTTACTGTATGTTTCTGCTTGCAGGTGCTGGGCCGCCATGTCCGTGACTTTGTCAATGGCCTCGACAACCTTCATGAGTATCTTCGTTTCAGCTACCCCAAGGTGCAGCCCCCAACCTTCTTCTGCCAGGAGGAATCTGCCACTGGAGTCACCCTCCACTACAGGTCTCAGAATTGAAATTGGATGTAGACAAAGATTCTCCTTTCTAAAGAACTCCATATCCAAAAGAAGTTGTTTATGTTTAAACTGGACAGTGTGTATTTCTCATCTACAACCCCCAGCAAAAAGTATGGGATCACCAGTCTTGGACAAGCACTACTCAGACATTCATCACCTTGTCCAATGCAGATTCTTGACTCTTGACACCTTGTCCAATGCAGATTCTTGACTCTTGACAAGGTGATGATGCTGGAACTTTTGTTTGGTGCTGTTCCAGTGAGATTTACAGAGATGGCTGCATGAAAAAAAACATCAAAATTCCCTCAGTCTTTGGTGATATGGGGCTGCATCTCAGGCAAAGGCACTGGGGAGATGGCTGTGATTAAATCTTCAAAAAATCCACAAGTTTACATTGAAATTTTTGACAGCTTTCTTATCCCTTCAATTGAAAATGTGTTTGTCATTTTCCAAGTTGACAATGCATCATGCCACAAAGCTAAAACTGTTGAAGCATTCCTTGCAGAAGGACTCATCCAGTCAATGTCATGGCCTGCAAATAGCCCAGATCTCAACCCTATTGAAAACCTGTGGTGGAAATTGAAAAAAAAAAAAGGTCCACAGCAAGGCTCTGGATGATCTGGCAACTGCAATCAAAGAGAGTGGGCACCAAATTGATGAAGAATACTCATCAAGTCCATGCCTCAGAGACTGCAAGCTGTCATAAAAGCCACATGTGGTGCAACTAAATACTAGAGGTGTTTTTTGACTGTTATTTCTTTGTTTGTTTCTCATGATTCCATATTTTTTTCCTCAGAATGGAGTGATTCCATATATATTTCCCTGCACTTGCTCTATAAAAGTAACATTTACTGACCACTACAATGTTTTATTTTGTATCTTTTAGTGTTTCTGAATGCTAAAGAGTTGCACTTTTGAACTAATTCATTATTTCTTCAAGCTTTTTATCTGAGTTTGTGATGATAAAATGTCTGAGTGAGTGCTCGTCCGAGACTGGTGATTCCATACTTTTTGTTAGGGGTTGTTCCTTTATGCAGTATGCAATTATGAGGTGTAAAACTTTATTCCACTTTTTATTGTTAATTGACTTGTGTTCCCCGCTGTGATCTATAGGAGTAAACGCAAAGGCTACCTTCACTATGCCATGGGCCAGCTGAGGCAGATGGGGAAGCAGTTCTATGACACTGACATTCATGTGGAGGTCTTGTCTGAGCAGATGGTGGGAGACTACTCCCATGTCACGATGAGGTATATAGGCACAATCAAACCCATGGATGTGGACAACACACAAACACCACACATCCAAGCAGACGTATGGATTGAGTGCATCCTGGACTGGTCAACAGACAACAGAATAGCACATATTGTCAAAAAAATCATGACCAATTTAGAGTGTTTGACCTGCTCCACAGGTTTTTGGAATATCAGAAGAAACTGGAGGAAGTTGTAATGCTTAAAGCAAGCACTAGTTGAAAAACACATGAGGGCCTGAGTCGAGTTTTGAACCTAGGTTGTGTTAACCATTATATCACTGCACTAATATAGTTCCTCTTGACATAGATGTACAGGAGTTCGACAAAATAATGGAATAACCGAACATTTTGGCATCCTAATCATTGAACATAATTGTTAAAGAATGGCATGGGGAACATTGTAATGAAGTTGAGCATCTCGTACGGCTGTCACAATCTCCAAACCTAATCATTGAGCATTTATGGTCAGTTTTAGAGATTCAGTTAAGACTTCCATTTCCACCGCCATCGGCTTTAAAAGAGTTACGGGGTATTCTAACTGAAGAATGGCTTAAAATTGCTTAAAAAGTTGGATGAATCAATACCACGGAGAATTGAGGCTGTAATTGTGGCAGAAGGTGGACCTACACCATATTAAGTTAGTTTCTGTTGCTTTTTTTAAGGTGTTTCCATTATTTTGTCCAACCCCTGTATGTAGACTTTGTTGTCTTGTTGGCTGGAAATTTTGCTTTCCACAGAGTGTTATTACAGTTACGGCAGAGACATGTTGAAATTCCTCTTGAATTGGTTGATTGAAAGATCAAATGCCAACCCCATGTGATACATGATTAGTTGACTTCAAGCTTTCAAAAGTGATGCAGAAGAGTTCACTGTTGCTTTGTGGATTTTCATTCATTGCAGCAGTTAACGCATGGCACATTTTGGCAGACAATTGCAGGAGTCATTATGATCCGAGTCACAAGTAAATTGCGAGTCTTACCTGCTGTGTGCAAGTCAAGTCGAGGCGAGTCACAACGTTATGTCGAGTCAAGTCTAGTCGAGACATAAGGTTATGTTGAGTAAAGTCTCGAGCTCTTGTCGAGTCGAGCTGAGACAAAAGGTTGTAAAGACGAGTCGTGTCAAGTCAAAAGGCTGTCGAGTCAAGTTGAGTCACAGGTTAGTCAAGGCCTTCACCATTGTGTGACAAAATTAATCACCTTTGGAGCTAGCCAAGGGCGTGGGTTTGCAAAGGGACTGTAGGCACACAACATTTCAAATTTTCAGGAGGCTCAAATTGTCCCCACCAACTTTTAAGCAACCTTATTTGCATTATATAATGACTTCAGTTATATAGGTAATATAGATTGGCTTCCCATATGTTGTAAGGATAGAATAGACCTTACCATTATCAAGTGAATTATTTTCATTATGTTCAAAATTCAAGGGCGTAGGTTTGATCTCAATATTGGTAGGGACGATAAAACAGCATAACCTGCATTTACACATTTTGCTGGGGATGGGACATAAATGAGACTAAACAGATTGGGTGAATGGCGTTCACAGCTACAATCCTCTCCAATAAGAGCCTAATTAATTGACAGGCTTGATGATTGATGCAAAATAAATCTGTATTGACCTATAGTAACTTTTACACTGCAAATTTACAGGATAACGTCTTAATCTGATAATTTTTCTTAAATTTAGACGAATTATTTCCATCTCGTTGTGAGTTTTAAAGGCTAGTTAACAGATTAATGCGTCAGAGTCTTGTTCAGCTGCTTGACATAAATGACATGGGAGAATGACATACTCCCATTGTGATCATTCAACGTACCTCGTTTATTAGGAGAAAGCAGTGAACAGGAAGAAGTTATGGGGGAACAGAAGAAAAGAAGGAGGGAGAAACAGAAGCACAAACAGCAACAAATACATTGAACGCCTACACTAACTATGAATATGTTGGTGCTGTCGTTAGCTAGTTGTATTATTAAATTAAAAACATTTCTGACTAACAAGTTTTTTTTTTAAGATTAAATATTAGGGGTGTCAAACGATTAAAAATTTTAATCGAGTTAATTACAGCTTAAAAATTAATTAATCGTAATTAATCGCAATTAATCGCAATTCAAACCGTCTATAAAATATGGCATATTTTTCTGTAAATTATTGTTGGAATGGAAAGATAAGACAAGATGGATATATCCATTCAACATACGGTACATAAGTACTGTATTTCTTTATTGTAACTATAAATCAACAAGATGGCATTACCATTATTAACATTCTGTTAAAGCGATCCATGGATAGAAAGACTTGTAGTTCTTAAAAGATAATGTTAGGACAAATTATTGAAATTTTATATTAAAACCCCTCTTCATGTTTTCGTTTTAATAAATCTTGTAAAATTTTCAATCAAAAAATGAACTAGTAGCCCGCCATTGTTGATGTCAATAATTACTTACACAATGCTTATGGGTGCTGAAGCCTATAAAATCAGTCGCACCCATGCGCCAACAGAGGGCGCCAAAACTCCGAAAAACACAAGTACACATTTCACTGTGCTGTCATTTTAATCTGTTTGAGCGGGGTATTTGTGCGTTAATTGCGTCAAATATTTTAACGTGATTCTTTAAAAAAATTAATTACCGCCCGTTAACGCGATCATTTTGACAGCCCTATTAAATATACAAACTTTTTCCTTAAAAAAGGTCTGTTGAGCTAATTTTCAGCTAGCTATTTTTCTTATTTCAAGAAACCTGAGTAAAATTTACTTGACGCACTGGTAAATAATTTCAATTATTTCTAGTAGATTTACACTGAAAACAATGGAATTTATTCTTTTTTTTTTTTTTTTTTTAAGGAGGTGGGTTTTTGCAGTGCATATGTATTGGTACAGGTGATACACCGTTTGATTGAAACCTTTGTTTTTAAAATCTACGAAAGAAACATTTTGAAAACTTCCAGGATAAATGTCTGGATTTTGATAGGAAATTTAAATTGCATTATTTGAGCACAAATTATATCAACATACACAAGAATTACATTGACCCCTTTTCACTTGCTGAATGTGCCAGTCCATTTCCCCCCCCTCAAATGCACGTTTGATTGGCTGATGACTTCACCCCCCACCCTGAAATAGTATACAACATGCTGCCTGTCCGCCCCTTCAAAGATGAGGGATATTAGAGATTAGAGTTTTTTTCCCACCAGCAGCAGTCACTGTAAGTAATGTAAAAACGTAAATGTTGTGTAGGTGGGGAACACACCACTAATTTTGTTATTGAAAGTCCGACCTGCATCGGAGTTAGCATAACATTAATCTGACCTTAATTAAACTGTAAGAAATGTAGTTAACCAAGGTTTATCCCTTTCTCCCCAGTTTTCATTTTTATTTCATTTATGTGGTCTCAAAGCAGCCCAAAGGAGCTTTCATTTTTTGTCGAGTTTGGCTGTACTTGGGACAAAAGCAGTAGTGTTTACCTGAAGGAAGGCTCAATTTTTGTTTATTTTTGTTATTCCCTGACTAAGAAGTTTTTATTTTATATTTAATATATTTAGACAGACAATTTTGAGTAGTATCTAGACAAATGTTATATTTTTTGCATTCTTGAATACTTAAGAGATGATTAATAACTTTGTATTTCTTGTGTATGTTAATATAATTTGTGTTCCAATAATGCAATTTAAATTCGCGAATAAAATCCAGACATTAATTCTGGAAGTTTTCAAAAACAAAGGTTTGAATCGAACGATGTATCACCTGAACCAATACTTATGCACTGCAAAAACCTCCTTCAAACTGAAAAAAAAAGGGGGGGGAGTAAATTTTTACTTAGATTTCTTGAAATAAGAAAAATTACTAGCTGAAAATAGGCCTAACAGACTTTTTTTTTTTTTTTAGCAAACATTTTGTATATTTAATCTTTAAAAAACTTGTCAGAAATGTTCTTAATTCAAGAATAGATATTGTTCAAAACATTATTTAAAAGCATTTTTTTCGAGCATTTTTTTTCTTGATTTAAGTAAAAAATGACCAACTTTTAAATGTATGGGCTTAATAAGAACAAATAGTAATATTTAGTAAACATAAGTGGAAGAATCTGACGCATTAATCTCTTAACTAGCCTTTAACAGTCAAAACAAGATGGAGAATATTATTTGACTAGATATAAGAAAAAATATCAGAATAATTTGCAGTGCGAAAGTTAGTATTAGTCAATACAGATTTATTTCGCGTTAATCCTTTAGCCCAGGGGTGTCCAAACTTTTTGCAAAGGGGGCCAGGATCGGTGTGGTAAAAATGTGGGGGGCCGACCTTGGCTGACATCCTTTACGTAGAACAATATATTTATGCAAATTTTAGCAAGCCATTCTGTGTGTCACATTTGCTTTATTATTATTATTTTTAATTAATAATTTCCACAAAATCTTGCAACTAGCCTTTGTGGCGTTCTCTTTCTTCTTTTGGGCTCTTGCGAAATACTGCTGCAGTAAAATTAAACGAGCTTTAAGTTGTTTCAATTTCTCGCTACGTACTGTATCTTCCCTGTAATCTTGTCGTACATGTCAGCTTGTCTTGTTTAGTAATATCGCCTCACATCGAGCTCTTTAAAAACAGTGACTGTCTCTTTGCAAATGAGGCAGACACAGTTTTTGCGTATTTTAGTGAAGAAAGTCCAATGTCCACCTATCCTTGAAGCGTCGGCCATCACAGTCAACTTTCTTTTTTGTTGTTGTTGTTGATTGTCGCCATTTTAGAAAATTGGGGTAATGTAACATGGGGTAATGTTGCTTAGAGTGCTGCTGCCTTTTAGTGGGTAAATGAGGTAAATGAGGAGCAGCATTTAGTGTGTAAGCTGGTAGCAGTACTGCTGACCAATTTATTAGGTCTGTGTGCGGGCCAGACATTATTGATTTTATGACACAGGCTGGGGGCCGGATTCATTTTGACCACGGGCCGCATTTGGCCCCTGGGCCGCACTTTGGACATGTCTGCTTTAGCTTATCAATGAATTGGGTTCTTATTGATGAGAAATGTAGCCCTGACAAATGTAGCCCTGACCGCCGTTCACCGAATTTGTTTGGTCTTATTAATGTCCCGTCCCCAGCAAAAAGTGTACATGCAGGTTTTGCTTTTATATCTTCCCTACTAATATTAAGACCAAACCTACGCCCTTGGAGCTAGCACTGCTGAATTTGCCATGATGCGTCTGCTGGCTCATTCTGCACTCAGTTGATTGCCATGATGATTCATGAGGGCGTGGCAAAAGCGGCCAAGGCGACCAAGCGGATCACTAGGAGGTGGGAACTAATCTACATTCCAAGTTTTTCGAGTCAGCTTGTCGAGTCCCGAGTCATGATCTCACAAGTTGAGTCGAGTCTCGAGTCTAGGACCCTCGCAGTTCAAGCGAGTGAAGTCCGAGTCAGCGTTTTTTTCTTCAGGTCGGAGTCGAGTTACGAGTCATCAAATTTGCGACTCGAGTCGGCTCAAGTCAGAGTCCATGTGACTCGAGTTCGATTGTCTGTGGTTAGGTTTGGCAATATTTACATTCACTTCCTTATCAGCGCTATATGATATTGGTGGTAATAATATTTTGTCAATTCAGGCTGAACTTTGACAACTCTGCATACCGCTACATCATGAAGGAAGATGAGGAAGAGCAGGAGATTTTGCCAATTACCTCTGATTTCTTCTTTGAGGTCTTTCCCTTCAACATTGTTTTCAGACAGGTAACATTTACGGACATGAACTCAGGCAGCACATAAAAACAAAACAATGTATTGTACAACCCCTAGCAAAAAGTATGGAATCACCAGTCTCGGACGAGCACTCACTAAGACATTTTATCATGTAGAACAAAATCAGATAAAAAGCTCGAAAAATATAATAAAATTAGTTCAAAAGTGCAATTTTTTAGTCATCAGAAACACTAAAAGAAATGAATAAAAAACATTGTGGTGGTCAGTAAATGTTACTTTTATAGAGCAAGTGCAGGGAAATATGGAACCACCTTGTCAAGAGTCAAGAATCTGCATTGGACAAGGTGTCAAGAGTCTAGAATCTGCATTGGACAAGGTGATGATGCTGGAACTTTTGTTTGGTGCTGTTCCAGTGAGATTTACAAAGATGACTGCCTGAAGAAAACATCAAAATTCCTATAGTCCTAGATGCTATGGGGCTGCATGTCAGGCAAAGGCACTGGGGAGACGGCTGCGGTTAAATCTTCAATAAATGCACACGTTTATATTGAAATTTTAGACAGCTTTCTTATCCCCTCAATTGAAAATATATTTGTCATTTTCCTAGATGACAATGCATCATGCCACAGAGCAAAAACTGTTAAAGCATTCCTTGGAGAAAGACTCATCCAGTCAATGTCATGGCCTGCAAATAGCCCAGATCTCAACCCTATTGAAAACCTGTGGTGGAAATTGAAAAAAAAAAGGTCCACAGCAAGGCTCCGACCCTCAAAAATGATCTGGCAATTGCAATCAAAGAGAGTTGGCACCAAATTGATGAAGAACACTCATCAAGTCCATGCCTCAGAGACTGCAAGCTGTCATAAAAGCCAGAGGTGGTGCAACTAAATACTAGAGATGTTTTTTGATTGTTATTTCTTTGTTTGTTTCTCATGATTCCATATTTTTTCCCCTCAGAATGGAGTGATTCTATATATATTTCCCTGCACTTGCTCTGTAAAAGTAACATTTACTGACCACCACAATGTTTTTTATTCACTTCTATTAGTGTTTCTGAAAGTTCAAGAGTTGCACTTTTGAACTAATTCATTATTTTTTCAAGCTTTTCATCTCAATTTGTTCTACATGATAAAATGTCTGAGTGAGTGCTCGTCCGAGACTGGTGATTCCATACTTTTTGCTAGGGTTGTATATGAAAAGTGACAATGTTTTTCCAGGACATGGTGGTTCACAATGTTGGCTCAGGACTGGCTACAGTCTTCCCAGATTTGGATGGAAAGAAAATCAACGACGCCTTCTTGCTGGCTCGTCCCCTAGTGGAGTTCACATGGAACATGGTGACGTAACTACTCCAGTTTTCTCGTCCCTATTTGTAACTATTTGGCAAAACTGGCCTTGTGGCGTACTTCATGGACAAGTAGCCTGTAATGCACAATGGCTGTTGTTATTGTTAGCGTGCGTGTTGTGTGTTCATAGATCATCTCCCACCCCAACAACTTGTTTGAGATTATGTCCAAGGAACCGGTGAAAAGAGAGCGGAATCTCCACAACCGAGTCCAGAGTAAGACTGGAAGCCATGTAAACAGTCGCAGGGGTGTGTGTCTGCTGGGCAAAGGCTCATTTGTATGTGGTCTTCCTGCACCCACTTTAGCGGGATACACAGATGTAGATGCCACACATAAAAAGGATAAACAATGGCATACAGTGAAGAAAATAAGTATTTGAATGCCCTGCTATTTTGCAAGCTCTCCCATTTAGAAATCATGGAGGGGTCTGAAATTTATATTGTAGGTGGATGTCCACTGCTTGAGATAATCTAAAGAAAGGAAAATCCAGAAATCATAATGTATGATTTTTGACAATTTATTCATGTGATACAGCTGCAAATAAGTATTTGAACACCTGAGAAAACGAGTGTTAATATTTGATACAGGAGCCTTTGTTTGCAACTACAGAGGTCAAACGTTTCCTGTAGTTCAGTGGTGTCTAAACTATTCCACATAGGGTCGCAGTGGGTGCTGGATTTCATTCCTACAAAACAAGATGACATCTTTTCACTAATCTGGTGTCTCAGAAGTGTAATCAGTTGATTGCAGTCAGGTGCTGCTTGTTTTAGCATCAACTTCATTGGTTAAACTGTCTGTGATTGATTGGTAGGAACAAAAACCAGGACCCAAAGCGGCCCTTGCGGACAGTTTTGGACACCCATGCTGTAGTTTTCACCAGGTTTGGACACACTGCAGGGATTTTGGCTCACGCATCAGTCAGGTTTCTGGGCTGTCGCTGAGAAACACTCCCTCCAAAGGTTTTCTATTGGTTTTAGGTCTGTAGACTGACTAGGCCATGCTAGAACCTTGTTATGCTTCTTATGGAGCCATTCCTTGGTTTTTCTGGCTGTGCGCTTCGGGTCATTGTCATGTTGGAAGACCCAGGCACGACCCATCTTCAATGATCTCACTGAAGGAAGGCGGTTGTTACCCAAAATCTCACAAAACAGGGCCAAAGTCATCCTCTCTTTAATACAGTCCACTCGTCCTGTCCCATGTGCGGAAAAACACCCCCAAAGCATGATGCTACCACCCCCATGCTTCACAGTAGGGATGGTGTTCTTGAAATAGTACTCATTATTCTTCTTCCTCCAAATGTGGTTAGTGGAATTATGACCAAAAAGTTCTGTTTTACTCTCATCTGAGCACAAAACTTGATCCCATGACTCCTCTGCATCATCCAAAATGGTCATAGGCAAACATAAGATGGGTCTTGACATGTACTGGCTTAAGCACAGGAACCTTCCATGCCATGCATGATTTCAAACCATGACGTCTAGTGTATTACCAACAGTGACCTTGGAAACGGTGGTTCTCTTTTCAGGTCATTGACGAACTCCTGTTGTGTAGTTCTGGGCTGATTCCTCGTCTTTCTTAGGATCATTAAGACCCCTACGAGGTGATATCTTAAATGGGACTCTACTCAGATTGAGACTGATCATCATGTTTAGCTTCTTCCATTTTCTAATGATTGTTACATCACTGGACCTTTTTTTTTTTTACTAGGCTGCTTGGCAGTTGCTCCGTAGCCCTTTTCAGCCTTGTGGAGGTGTACAATTTTGTCTCTGGTGTCTATGAACAGCTCTTTTGTCTTGGCCGTGTTAGAATTTTGAGTCTTACTAATTGTATGGGGTGAACAGGTGTCTTTATGCAACTATCAACCTCAAACAGGTACATCTGATTCATGAAAATAGATGGAGTGGAGGTGAACCTTTAATAGGCGGGCTAACAGGTCTTTCAGGGTCAGAATTCTAGCTGATTGACAGGTGTTCAGATACTTATATGCAGCTGTATCACACAAATAAATTGTTTAAAAAAAAAACATGCATTGTGATTTCTGCATTTTTCTTTTTAGATTATCTCTCTCACAGTGGACATGCACCGACGATGAAAATTTCAGACTCGTCCATAATTTTTAAGTGGGAGAACTTGCAAAATAGCTGGGTGTCCAAATACTTATTTATGCCACTGTATACAGTGGTACCTCTACTTACAAAATAAATTGGTTCTGGAAGTAGTTTCATAACTTGAAAATTCTGTAAGCAGAGATGCGTTTTCCATATAAATTCCCTGATCCGTTCCAAGACCCCTAAAATTCAGACATAAATCTTTTATAATGCATAAAAATGCATCGAAACATGTAACAAATACATGTTACAATTAGATTTTTGCACAATAAACGTACAATCAGTGTTGTGCATAATGTGAAAAAAAAGAATAATTAAAGTTAATACACTCATGTAAAGCTGCTGGAACACGGGTGAATGAAGAGGACGCTGGGATACACACATACACATACAGTAGAGGTCCTTCTGAGCCAATTGCATGCCAGGAATGCTAGGAAGTATCAGAGGAGCTATAAGTATGTTACATTCAGTTAACTCTGGAAGTTGCAAGTACAAGCCATACTGTTTTTTTGCCTTTCATGAAACGAAATTTCTTTTGTAACAAGAGGCAATTACTATAGAGGTGTGTCTCGACCTGAAAATTCTGTATGTAGAGACGTTCGTAAGTAGAGGTACCACTAGGCCAACAGTCCCGGATTGCGCCAGACAATCTGGAATTTAGAAAGTTCTGATTGGCACCGCCGGCGGCGGGACCGTTGGCAATGCGAGGTACCACTGCACAGTAGGTCATTTCAAATTTGAAGGACAATTTACGCACCTGCACTTTATTTGAAATTCAGCTTAATGTGATTGTTACTTAAATTAGATTACAAGATTTCTCACTAACAGAGTTTAAATCAATGCTAATTTTAGCTCATAAATCTTTTTTTTTTTTTTTTGTGAGTATTCATGTATTTATTCAGATTTAGTATTGGAAAGAGATGCATAAAAGACATGTTTAATCAAAAAAATAATCAAAATAAGAATTTAAAAAAAAATGTATTTATATATTTTAATACATGTTTTTTAAGCAATTCAGATAAAATAATTATATTAAATTTTAAACATGTTACTGTCCACCGAATTATTTTTTTAACAAGACAAAAGTAGAAAAATGTTTGCCTTCATTAAAAATGCTTCATTGAGTGAGTCCACTCAAATCCGCTCAAGCTGCTCACTTACACACAATGAGTTGCCACAGATACTATTGAACAAGTTAAACGATGACCGACGCATGCGGCGCTTTGAAGTTTCGGCTTCCAGGCATCTCTGGCAAGATCAAACCTTAATGTCTGTCAATCAGCGTTAACTTTAATAAGCAACTCCAGTGCACTGCCTAACAAAGAAAAGGAGCAGGAGAGAGAGTGAGACCATGTGATTGAATCGGGACAGCTCATCTGTATTAATTATTTTTAATTGAAAAAAAAAAAATCTGCGATGGACTGAGGGCGCGAACTTTGAGACGCAATGTAGCAAGGGATCACTGTAATTCTACACTCTTATTGTGAAACACCGCCCTCTGGTGGTCTATTGATTGTAAGCATGACTAAGCATGACACCCAACCCGTGGGACATTCAACCCTGCTCTGCTCTAATTCCCTTTTGAAAATGTCTGTGATTAAAAAGTGTTTTCACAGTTACAATGAAGTTAGGCCAATTAACGTAATTGAGCTATAATTTGCATACGGTATTTAAGCTTTTCTGTAGGGGTTTAATTTAAAGACAGCACACCAAATATGACCATCAGAAGTGAGAGGCAGCACAATGTCACAAAAGAAGAAATAGAAGCGGCTAGGCTTAATTGATAGCTTACCTCATAACTAAACCGGGGCTGTAAACTCTTGAGTAATTGATTTAACCCCAGGTTTATAATGATCAAAAATGCCAAATGATGACTACAAAGCCTAATGTCACAATGAAGTTATCTTCAACTCAATTTAACATCGTTCTAAGGCATTCATCATTTTATCGATACAGAAATTTTGCAAGAATTCACTGTACTGCAATTACAAGGCTTTAGAATTGTTATCACTTTAAAAAAATATATTTTTTGAAGCTTTATCTTGTACTCTACAGATTCCGACTATGAAAATGCCAATCGGTCTGCTGATGTGGATGTGGAGCTCATGGCTTTTCAGTCGATTATTGGAGACGATTACAAAGGTTTTGACCTCTCTGTTTGGCACAAAGCCAGAGTGCACACTTAAAAGAAACTCATTTTAAAGTAAAACAGCTTTGTGAAGTTTTTAATGCCACCACTTTAGATGGTAACAGCGCTAATGCCATGGAGAGCTGGGGTGACGGGAGCCGGTGCCTCAAACTGAAGGGACAGATGAGATACATGCCTGAATGGGAGTCTATCATCTTCCTTGGAACACCTGTGTAAGAAATGCATGAACGCACGCACACACACAAACATGCAGCCGACAACAAAACACCTCGTGAATACTTTTTAGCTGTAAAGCAAATCATTAAGCGCAAGGAGAGCTACTGTGAGCGTGCAAATAAAAGGCTGGGCACTGAATCAGTACGGGGCCTCATTCGAGCGGCTCTTGCCATGCATGAAATGAACTGCTAATTAGCTTGTAATCAGACAGTGCAGCTCTTGTGAGTCTAATGGGAACCCATTTGCAAGAGAGAGTGTTTTTCCTTTGAGAACATTACCAAAACATCCACATCCTTCTATAAAAATGCTGAATTTTGTGATGAAGTGCACTCATGCCTAAAGTAAAGCAGTAATGGGCATGATACTGTTTTAAGCCTTTTTAGGGTACATGTTGCTTACTACCCCTGGTTTCTAAGTCCTCTCAGCTTCCTGATGTCGATTTGCTCTGCTTCTGTTTTCTCATTTTGTTTTGATATGCTTCCTTGTTATTTTTATTGCGTTTAGTGCTGCAATGATTGATCGATTAACTTGAGTAATTCGATTAGCTTCAAATTTTGCTGCTTCAAATATTCGTTTAATTAGAGTAGCGTTTAAATGGTTTGTTTTGAAAGTGTTTGCATTTAGTTTTTTTAATTTGGATGGATATATTGCCCTTTAATGGCAACAGTGAATATGCCATAACTCGTCTAACATGGCTGAATCCAGCTGTTCCCTGTTAAGACCAACATAACGTAAGTTTTTGTTCGAGCTAATATGTTTGTTTATGCATTCGTTATTTAGTTAAGAAGTACTATATTTTCCGCATTATAAGGCACACCTTCAATGAATGGCCTAATTTAAAACTTTTTTCATATATAGGGCGGGCCGCATTATAAGGTGCATTGAAGAGACGCTACAGTAGAGGCTAGGGTTACATTATACGTCCATTAGATGGCGCTGTTGCGGCTCAATATTTATTCATATATAAGGTGCACCGGATTATAAGGGGCACTGTCGGCTTTTGAGAAAATTTAGGGCTTTTAGCTGTGCTTTATAGTGCGCCTTTTATTGTGGAAAATGCGGTATATTTAGCAGGATTGCAACGATTTGTTAAGAACATTGTAAAAAAAAAAGTTAGCATTTTATAGCATTTAAGCTAGTAGACTTTTGCTATGTTTTGCAATTGTTATTTTGTTGTACTGAGATGTTCGTATACATGTATTTATTTATACTGTATATACATACAGTGATCCCTCGTTTTTCGCGGTTAATGGGGACCACATTCCACCGCGATAAGTGAAAAACCGCAAAGTACCGCAAACTCCCCCCCCCCCCCAAAAAAAAAAAAAAATGTGTGTGTGTCCAATGTATCTATTCAGATTTAGCATTGTTCCCCTACATACGAAGTTAATTCATTCCAGGACCTTGTTTGTAAGTCGAAATGGTCGTATGTTGAGAAGGATTTTCCCATAAGAATACATTATAATTCCATTAATTCGTTCCACAGCCGATAAACCTACACTAAATCCTTAATAAATACTGCTATTACTATTGCAAATAGTAATAACAAAGAGCAAAACAAATGGATTATGAAAAAAAATATATATATATAATAATAGTTATTAGAGATGTCCAGAGTCTTTAGTTTAGGCTTAAGGTAGGGTTATAAAATTTATCCTGATAACGGCGTTAATTAATTTTTAAAAAAATGTATCACGTTAAAATATTTAACGCAATTATCACGCATTGTCGCGTTCAATCTGTACTGGCGCCGTTTTAGCTATATAGAGAGAAAAAAGGCAGCGCAAAATGAGTAGAGTGAATTTTGGCAGCCTTTGAAGCCTTTTTTTAATTGGCTAAAGCCTTACAATCCCTCTCCATATGATTAGAAATATCATGGGGAAGCAAGGTAGCAAATTATCTTTTACTTAACACCTTATGTTATTTCCCAACGCAGAGCAGATATATCAATTGGTAGCACTACACCAGAGGTTGCGCTAGACTTTTTCGTTGTCTGTCATTTTGACTGACAGTGTCATAAAAATCCGGTTATAATCTATTTTTACCCGTCACTTACATTTTTAAAATGATAATAATGACATATTCAATAGTATTTAATTTTCATTCATTTTTAATTAATATTCTGTCTGAACAAGCTTAACAAGAGGCAAACAGACAGCGGAGTGCACCAATCAGCGACGGGCAGACGTGCCGTTAGCAAAGCGACGAGGGCAGGACGAGGGACTTGCGCGTGGAAGTAAACATACGAGGAGAACGGAGTTTATTCAACATGGCTAGCGCGAGACAGACTGTTGTCAATGTCTCGTGTCGATGTGTTTTAGCTCATTTAAAACTGAATTTACCGTGGATTGGAACATATTCTCGGCTCTCCCGCCATCCGTGTTGTTGTAGAGACGACTTTCGGCGCGCAAGAGTGACGTTGCTCGTGAAGAACACGTCACGCAAATAAACAAATCTGATTTGTCGATTGATTTTGTACCTACTCGAGAGGCTGTGTCCCAGACTTTTCTCTCAGTGTTTGAAAAATACAGGGAGAACAGTCTGGCCGTGCCAGGCAAACACTCAGTTGCCTTGACATTTTTCCGAGTAAGGCCAACGACGTCATGCATCAAGAGAGACAATTGCTAATTAATATGCTCACTTGCCACCCTGTGGTCTGGGGTGTGAATTGCAACCTGTCAAAATGACGGATGGACTTCAGTTTTTCCGTCACCGTTTTAAAAAACCGGTCAACGACGGAAAATATTCGGTTACCGCGACCCCTGCACTACACACAGTCATGGTTCCACTTCCCATCATGCATTTGGGTTGAATGGCTGCAGTATCATTTACTGAAAGCTCAACAAATATACTAGATGGCAATATTTAGTCTCAATATACACAGTCACAAGTCTTTCTATCGGTGGATCCCTCTCACAGAAAGAATCTTAATAATGTAAATGCCATCTTGAGGATTTATTGTCATAATAAACAAATACAGTACTTATGTACTGTATGTTGAATGTATATATTCGTTCGAGTTTTATTGATTTTTTTCTTAATTGCCTTGCCAAAATGTATATGATCGCGAAAAATGATCAGGAATGATTGGAATTGAATCGGGAGCAAAACAAAGCAATCAGATCGGGAAATATCGGGATCGGCAAATACTCAAACTAAAACGATCGGGATCGGATCGGGAGCAAAAAAACATGATCGGAACAACCCTATTAGTAATTATAAGAATACCTGTAAAAATTGTAACTAATCGGGTTCTGATGTGGCGGATTTATTTTGCCGTACCTGAACCCACCGTGCGGCTGACGTGACAGTGAGCAAGAGAGCGCTGTTATTTTACTTTTTGTTTTGATGCTGGCATCAACAGCAGTGGATTAGAAACCTGACGAAGCTGGCGATTTCTTTGGTGATGTTACCACAATAAGAATTCTCACCTTAACTTATAAAGACTGGCAAACGGAGGAGGACCGCCGGCCGAGGATGACATTCTTCGGTCCTATTGTCGACCCAGTTCATGGATGCCCACACCATGTTTATATTTTGCTATCATTTACATCTTCATTTGAATGGTAAGCGTCACCTTTTGTCTTTTTTCTCCATCTGCACTAACCTTTTTGTATCCAGTGTTGATTTCTCTCACAAGAAAAATCAGCCTTGCATCCGTCTTCCGGCAAAACAAAGAAATTGCGGCGCTGTCAAAAATCGTCGTATTTCGAGCATGTCGTCGGATGTAGAAACAAATGGCGAGTCAAATTTTATGTCGGATGTTGAAAAGATCGTGTATCGAAGTGATCATATGTCGAGGTACCACTGTATATATTTTAATAAATGTTTTTTATGCACTTTTAATATAGTGATTATGAATTATTTTTAAACAAGAATACAGTGGTAAAAAATACTTGGGTTCATTAAATGATTCATTGAGTGTACTCAAATCCGCTCGAGCTGCTCACGTATACGCAATGAGTTGCCACAGCAACTGTTTAACAAGTTAAATGATGATTGACGCATGCACCGCTTTTGAAGTTCGTGACTTTGGTGAGATCAAACAAATTCATCTGTCATTCATCGTTAACTTTAATAAGCAACTCCAGTGTACGTGCACTGCCTGACTAACACAGAGCAGGAAGAGGGCAGGAAGGAGCTAAAGTGAGACTACGCGATCGGCTCAGGAGAGCTCATCTGTATTTTTTTTTTTTTTTATTTAATCGAAAATCCGGACTGAGGGTGCGAAGTAGTGAGGGCTCACTGTATACTGTATATTGTACTGCGATTGGCTGGCAACTGATTCGGGGTGTACCCGTTTACTGCCCATGGTTATCTGGGATTGGCTCCAGAACCCCCGCGACCCTCATGAGGATAAGCGGCTCGGAAAATGAATAATTGAATGAATATATATTGTATCATTTGAGGCTAACCTCAGGTATTTTATTTTTAAATGCATTTAATGCTCTTGTGAAATAAAAGTGCAATTCTACATAGTTTGAAGAAACACTAAAGAATTTTATTTTGTATTCACATTTAATGCTCTTTTTTTAAGTGTAATCTTAGCAAGCCAAAATAAATATTATTGCAAACATAAACCCTTGATTTGTTTTACATATCTTAAAATTTATTCTGCAACTCATTTAATGTTTGTAATCCGATTACTTGATTTGTTCGAACTAACTCATTGATAGATGAATCGCTTACCTAAAAAAAACAATAGCTGCTGCCCTAAATGTGTTGGATATATATTTGGAAGTGCAGCAAATGTGCTTTCATCCCCCACTACAGGACATTATCATAGAATTATCATCTACACAATTGCTAATGCTTTGACTGTGTTGATTACCTCATTTTTCAGTTGCGCATTGTGCGTATATGCCAGCACTGTCACAATGGAGCCATCTGCCCTGCTTTTCACTTTTGTTTGTTTGCACGCGCAGGATGGAGAGCCTGAGTGCTATGTTTAAAACTGGACTGTACATCAATGACCTGAGCATGCATGATTCCAGTAGAGATTTGGTGCTGGCAGGCACACAGCAATCAGAGGAGCTAAAGAGAGCACTCATACAGGTTTACTCTTTTCAAAAACATGCCACATTCATACTTGTGTCTCTACATCATGAAAACTTAATTATTTTCATATATCAATTCTGAATGCAGGAGCAAAAGAAGTCCAGCAAGCTAGAAGAGAGCATGAAGATGCTTGATTATGAAATGAAGAAGACAGATGACCTCCTTTACAGAATGATTCCTAAGCCAGTGGCAAAGAGGCTGCGCAAAGGAGAGCCAGCTGTAAACACTTGTGAGGTTAGGAACATACGGCAAAAAGACCATCTTGTTGCAAGACACTTTTCACATCAACATTTAGGTCGTTACAGTCAGGGGCGCCAGTAGACCTAATACAATAATGGGGCATACCGGGGTATTGGCGAGCAAGAAAAAAACAAACATTTTTTTTAGCACTTATCTGTCATAAAAAGTCAGAAATGGTGCTTTAAAGGGATCCACAGCTTGAAAGACTCGTAGTTCTTAAAAGATAAATGTTATTATGAGTAAAATGGAATGGAATGGAATTTTATTGTCATCATCATCATCGGTATCATTGACAATCATTGACAATTACAAAATGTGATATGATTTGCCCGAAGGAACCGAAGAAGAAGACAAAGGCAGACGAGATGAAGCATATGCATATCAGTTTCCCGTCCCCCATACAACTAAAGACGCACATTCAGGCATGGAACATACATCAAAACTGTACAATAACACAATCAACAATCTGAGTTTAGTAACTTAGCGTCCAGTCAAGCAGCTCAATTAATTTCAGGGCATGCAAGGTTATGGCTTTGTCATGTCCCTGACATTTTTGCATCTGTTTGATGTGGAAAATTTTGTTGTGGCTATGTGTGTGGCAAAAGTGCTTATGTGTTATCACAGCTGGTGTGAGTAGCGGCAACAATTGGCGCACACAAAGGTCACTGTAACAGTTTCATCAGACATGTATGTATAAAATCAAACAACATGCTGTACATATTTTATCCCAAGATTAATGTCTCCACAACAAAAACGTGCTTATTATTCGTTTTATACAGTATCTTTTCCATATACTAGACATTTGAATCAGGAGCTCGGTAGACACAGCAGATAATGAATACATTAATATATTAATACATTCGAGGAGATTGTCAATCCTAATTGCAACACCCCTCCCCCTTAGATGCTCGATTCATCCGTGTCATGTTATGTCCGTGCAAATTAAAGTCAGAGCCTTTGTTATCTTTAGTAGATAATCCTTAGTGTGTTCGAGATTCTTGTAGAGACTCCTGCCGTTGATAGGTTTCAGTTTACCGTCCACATCCACGAGTTTTTATACTGGTCCGCTGTGTAGTATTTACAGTTATCCAGCTATTATAGTTAGCTGGTCAAGACTCGTGATAGCTTTTATCTTCATATCTTGCGTCTTGACAAGGATCCTGCAATCCGAGACCCAAGTGTTGGCTATTTTCCCAGCTTTCTTGAGTTGACGTGCTTTTCTTGCAATTTCGGCATTTCGGCGAGTCAAGTTGTCATTCAAAAAAATCTTTGACCCTTTCAGGTGGCGCGCTGGTTAAGCAGGGCAGTCTTGGTCTTGTGGTCTGCCAGCTTCATGAGCACCGTCGCCGGTCCTCTCCCCCCAGATGGGAGCAGAAGGCAGCGACGGATGTCCAGCGGTTCCATGTTTATTCCATACTCTTAGCAATTGCCAGTTGTGCCACTGTGTCCCCTGGGCTAGGCGTCAGTTGTAATCCAGAAATGATGAGCTCATCTGTGCACGTCAGCACTGGTCGAGATCGTCAGCCAAAATTTCCAGCCTCTTGATGCGAACATCTCTCTCCTCGACCGCCTGCTTGAGTTTCTCGTTTTCAGCGCGAAGTAACTGGAGCTCTCTGACTATTTCTTGATTCTGGTTTTGAATCAAGCCAGTCAAGGAGACCTCCAACTTCTGTATGGAGGATTTTATTTCATCCAAGTCTCCAGGTTTCAGATTCTTTGGAGCCGTACTGGGAGTCGAGCTTGCTGGCCCTGAGCGCTTATCGGTTAAGATAAGAGAGTGCTTCAGGAGCTCAGAGTGCATCTGTATGCGGTGAAGGCTGAGCTGCGAATGAAAATAATTTGATATCGAAACCCCTCTTGATGTTTTTGTTTTTATACAATTTGTAAATTTAGTTTAACGAGTAGGTTGCCATTGTTGTTGATGTCGTAGGGCGGTGACGTCATATGGTTACGCTGCTGGGTGTCCAGTGTATGACTCTTGCGACATCAACATGTCATCTGTTCAACCTTTCAATTTGAACCCAAGAGAAAAATTAATGAGCATGACATCACTGTAGATATTTCACAAAACGAGCAGCAAAAGCAAAATGAACAGGAAAGACGTGATGAGACGTGACGAGAGTAGGAAAAAAAAATGGTGTTCTGCCAAAATGTGCCAAACTAGCGAAACATCTACAATAGGCGAATTCGACACCCAAAGTACTATCGTGCGTTTTCAGCTTGTTTTGATTAGATGCATACAGGCAGAGCATACTAAAGATGCCTTAAGAAAATACTTAAACGTAGTAATATTAAATAAGGGTGGTTTAAATATGCTTCGTGACTAATGTGGTCAGCAGATCAACAATTTGCTTTAAAGGTACAACAAGAAAACACAATGCTTAAAATTATGAGCGGGAAACACATGCAAAAAGTATTTTGAGGCAATGAAAAGGTAATAAAAGACTCAATAAAAACATAAATAGGAGGTACTCGCCGCTTTTAACTGATGAGTGCATGTGTTGGCCATCTCGCCGTGTAGAGGGAATTGCAGTAACTCGGTAGTATTCGTCAAGTGACAGTGACAATCTACGTTATCACCCCGAGCGTACATAAAACATGGCGACCTCTGTAGGTGAAAACATATACTAAATATTATAGATTTTTAAATCAATGGCAATATTCTATGTGTTTCCAATAACATATTTTAGTTAAAGAGAACAATTGTGGCTTATTAGAGCCTACAAGTCTTTAAGTCAGAGGTTCCCTTATATAAAAAAAATACAGGTTTCTGTAAAAAAAAAAAAAAAAAAAAAAACAGCCTTTTTTTTTATTTTTCAGCCATCAGCATTCAAAATCAAAATTGGGACATCCTTTGTTGATAGTCAATTCACCTCTGCTCATGCTCATTAACTTCCATCTCTACTTCAACTCTTCCTACATTCTGTTGCTCTACTTTGTTTGAACAGAAATGACTATAACTTTTATGCTATTCATCAGTGTTTCTCAACTGGCAGGTTATGACCTAAAAGTGGTTTATGTTGCCTAGGTGGGTTACCTAATTTACCTCTCTGATTCATCCTTGCTGATTAATCCTTGCTGCGAGCAAATAACGTTCTAATATCCATTTTTCAAGAGTAATGCTGTTTGAGTCAAATAGAAATAAAAAATAAAACATCTTGTTACATATTAATGGAACTGCAGTAACAAAATGCGTGTAAAACAGCTGGAAATTATGATGAGCACACATACAAAATTGTTGGAGGTTATATCCCAAAGTGAAGCAATTCATTAATACAGATTAAGTCTATTCATTTTTGGTCATATAAACGAATAGCATCAATATTGATATAGTTCAAATACCACACATCATATTAACACAATATTAGATAAAGCTCTTGAGTCTCGCTCACTCAAATTGCATTTAATTTTCATTGTATTCATATAGGGTGACCACATTTTGATTTCCAAAAAAGAGGACACTGGGCCCGGCTATACTTGAATTTTACTTGAAATTCATTCAAAGGTGCCTATATCACTTTAATATATATAAAGTGTGCCTCCACCGTCTGGATAGAAAATTTAAGTTTTATAAAAAAATATATATATATACTCAACAGGCTTTATTCTTCCTAAAAAATAATCAAACTATAAAAAAATAATAACATAATGCAGACCCATGGAAATGTATCTGGCGGAAAACACAGAAAAGACTGAAAAAACAGGTTCTGCTCTTGCACTCTCTTGAAAAGACACTGCTCTATTTTAAGCCAAAACAACTGTTGTGTTTAATAGAACAATATGTCTATATGCTGCCATAGCAGATTAATGGTGCATTAAGCCCCTGAACTATTTTTAATTTGTTTTACCCTGAAAACCGCCGTTTACAGACGTCGCGCAACTGCTTTTGTTTCAACCTAGCCATAAAATGAAAGTAATTAATTATATTTATTATTCAAAATGTCTGTCATTTTTAGCTTAGAATCATTAATTGATGTCTAATATTTTGTTAAAAAAAAAAAAAAAAGACTTTAAAAAATTATTCACTCGCATATTTTAAACTTTTAAACAAATTACGCCACAATGAAAAAATGGTGTCTGTAAAAAAGTCACGGATATTTACCTCATAACTATTGCTTAATTGTATATTTTTTTTGTTTCTATCGCATTTTTTCCGATATGTTAGATGATAAATAATCGATCCAAACAAAGAATTGGAAAAAAACGTTTAAAAAGGTAAATATATGAAAAAGAAAATCAGGACCATTCCTTGATGTCTGCGATTTCTGCATCGCGACTCTTGTTATATTACCATGTTTCACCCATAAAATCCCCCCAAAATCCAGCTGTTGCCATTCACAGCTGTGTCTTGACACTCAGTGATACATGCTACACGAAGTTTCTGGATCAAAACAAGGTAAGTATGCGATAATATCTCATTAAAGTCATGGCGTCTGTAATTCTGCTCTGGCGTGCTCTCACCTCCAGATAGGGTTTTGCTGTTTAAATAAAAAAAAAAAATTTTAGCATGCGCAAATTTGTATCCAAATTAAAATAAAGGTATTTTCAACCTACTCTTTTGGGTACATGAGCATTTGATTATACAGTATACGTATTGATCGTAAAAAAACTTAACTGAGCAGGCTCTCTGGGAACAAGTCACAGGCAGCGCAGTATCGTATGTGCAAAGTGTCAGTCAATTTCAACACACGCTAATTGTGAAGAAATACTCCTCTGTGTCAATTTGTAATTTCCTTTTATCAACATAAATGATGGAACCCTGAGGCACGTGAAAAGTGGACATGTCCGGGCAAAAGAGGACGTTTGGTCACCCTAATTCATAGCCAATTAGCTGAAAGACAGCAGCTAATCTGCTACTTCAATTTGCGACCAGAGAAGTTTACCGCAGTTAGCTGCCTGATACGTAAAGAGTAAAGTTGAACCATTTAAATGCATAATTCTTAGCAATAGGTGGCCAAACACACATCAACACAGAGGAAAAAACAAAAGAACAGGGATCGGCAGTTTATCTGGTACTAACCTGGAAAGCAGGTGGGAAGGTGTAATTTCCCCATTCGACTGTAAGACTGGCAGTTTGGCACATGCATCGTAATATTGATGCTGCATTCACGTTGTCATGTTTCTCGAGCGGGCAGGTGGTGTGGACCCAAATGGAGGGAAAGCGAGGCGAGGCACACAGGCGGTGCAAAATTTATTTAATCAAAGCCAACAAAAAACAAAGTACAAACCGAAGACTGCTGAGAATCCAGAAACACAGAGGGAAGCAAGACTCAGGGTACTAACAAAAGACTGGGTATAAAAAAACTTACGTAGACAGAGGAAAACAAGGGCTTGGGCGCAGAAATAGATATGAATAATGTCGCAACAAGGGCTCAACCAAAACAGGAAGCTTATATACACAGACAAGGGGTAACGGGACAATGAGGCACAGGTGGGTGACACGAGAGGAAGCAGATTGGTGGAACTTAAGGAGCAGGCACAACAGGTGAAATCAATGCGCAATCACAGGGACCAGTCACACTAGGAGGAAACAAACACAAAACATTAAACAGGTGTTGTTACGGTAATCCAAAAAAATGATTCTCTATTACATGGTGTCTATAAAAAACACCAGTCACCCAAATTGTGATGTATGGTTGGAGCATTAAAATGGGCTGTTCTTCTTTGTAGCAAGTTAGCAACCATGTTTTTATCCCACATTAGGACTTTACAACACATCAGAACGATTTTCCAACTTGGAAACTCAGATCTCCTGACATACATCAACATAGCATATCTCCTGAAAGTGCTTTGCAGCAGTATCAACTCATATGCCTATCACAACTAATGTTATGTGAATAAATGACCATATTAAGGAGCCATGTGCACATTGTATTCATGGAGTGAATAGAGTAATATGACCATATTAAATAGGCACATTCTGTAGATTATGTATGTAGACTTAAATTTCCAATGTATTTTAATTTTTTATTTTTTATTTTTTATTTTTTTTATGGGTGAGATTTATACTTGGGCACTGCAGATCAATACTGGGTCATGTGCCCCAGTGAAATATATCTGGCGATGCCCATGGTTACAGTCAAATAATTTTCTCAGAATTACAAATAAACAAATTACTTCTAATAATAATACTAAATACTAATAATAAATACACCCAGACGCTAGCACCAGTAGATCGCATTCAATGTGTCAATACACAAGAATGCATCATCATAAAAAGTCCATTGCTCCTCTTTAACTCACTTTCATTTTTTCAAGCTTTGCTTTATTTTTAGCTTTGGTTCTAAATAAAGATAAGATCTAATTTAGCATCTGTCACTATGGCTGGACAGTTTTTTGTACAGTAATAGGCCACAACATTAGGTACACAGCCCAATAGATCTAGACGCAAGGGTTGAACTGTTGCACGCACGCATGAGCAAACATACAGTCCCTCGAAAAGCATTACGTAAATCAAATCTATTGTTATTATTGATGCTCAGAGACCTAGTTTGATATTTTTATTATTATGATCATAGTATACAATGGGGTAGAAGTACACTGAGAGCTGCTACTAATATTTTGTCCGACTCTAAAAAAACAAAAGTAGTGATATTTTTTTATTTTAAATTGAAATGCCATTAATTCATACCAGCCCCTCCCTGCCAAAAAAACAAAAAACACATATGTTGATTATGTTTCTTAATATTTCACTTGAAAATATTGTTATAAAATAATTGATAGCAGGACCAATGTGAGGAAAGTTTTCTAGAACTATTTCAAATTGCAGTACACTAATTTAAAGATAAAACTATTCCGTTCATGGTCCATAATTCAATATTTTGAACTAAAGTTCATGATTAAAAACATTAAAAATTTGCCGTTTTGTTCTTCTCCCCAATAATTGCTGTAAGCTCTTAATGATAAGGTCGATATACAGTGAGGAAAGTAAGTATTTCTCCCTCTTAGAAAATGCTTAGAAATTTTCAAAACAAAAAAACTTTCAGAATAAATGTCTGGATTTTATCAGCAAATTTAAATTGCAATATTTGAACACAAATTTGTATATTAACATACAAAGAAATCCAAATTGCTAATAATCTCTTAACTATCCAGGAATGCAAAAAAAAAAAAAAAAAACATTTGTCTTTATACCACTCAAAATTGTCTGCCTAAATGAATCAAATATAACAAAAAAAAAAAAAAACCTTGTTTGTCAGGGAATAACAAAAATAAAAAATAAAAATGGAGCCTTTCTTCAGAAAAAAACACTACTGCTTTTGTCCACAAGCACAGCCAAACTCAATAAAAAAAGTGAAAGCTCCTTTGGGCTGCTTTAAGACCACAAAAAAGTGAAAGCTCCTTTGGGCTCCTTTAAGACCACATAAGAAAAAAAAAAGTTTAACTAACGTTAACATAGTGGAATACACATACAGGAGGACACTTCTCTAGAAGCAGCTCCCTACTCAAGTTTGCAGGTTCTCACAGTTTAATGTAATGGTAATACTAAACTGTGATGCAGGTCGGACTTTCAGTGCAAAATTAGTGGTGCGTTTTCCACCTCCACAACAATGACGTTTCACATTACTTACAGCGGTCTTACAGCAGCTGCTGGCTGAAAAAAAAACCTTCTAATATCCCTCCCGCAGGCAGAGGAGGCGGCATGTCAACATGTAACGTAATTCTGTGCTGTGAGAGAGTGTGTCGTTGGGGGGGTTGGTTGAAGTCATCAGCCAATCAAACGTGCATTTGAGGAAAAAAAAAAATGTATTGGCTCATTCAGCAAGTGAAAAAGGGGTACATGAAAATAATTCACTTAATAATAGTAGGGTCAATTCTGTCGTTACGACATATGGGAAGACAATCAAAATGTCCTATATAACTGAACACATTATATAATGCAAATAAGGTTACTTAAAAGTTGGTAGGGACAATTTGAGCATCCTGAAAAGTTGGTAGTGTTTTGTCCCTACCGTCCCTATGCAAACCTACGCCCTTGCTTGGAATCGATTGTGATTTGCTGGCTGAATTCACATGAATCCTTGTTATCATCCTTGTCATATGATCTTGTTATATAATCTATATATCATTTTATTATATAATCTATATATCATATTGTTATATCATCTATAACGAGGATGAGCAAGAGGTAGGCCGATGGGAGATTCTGTTGACGCAAGATGCTCATGTGCCTCCTCACGTGACGCCAATACACTTGGGGAGACAAGGATAGAGAGAGCTTGCATGCCACCTGGCGGGATTCCGAGGCAATCGGACACGCTTGAGCTCGTATGGTGAAAATTTGCTCGCATAATTAGATTATGTCTTGTGACGATGCTCGTATCGTGTACACAATCCACTGTACACAACATGTCGGCAAACCGGAAGAACAATAAAACACATTCATTTTTTCCCCTGTTCTTTCCAGGTGTTTCCAGATGTGACCATCCTTTTCAGTGACGTGGTGGGATTCACTCGCATTTGCAGCCACATCACTCCGATGCAGGTGGTGTCCATGCTCAACACCATGTACACGTTGTTTGACACACTGAGTGAGAAGCACAGAGTCTTCAAGGTGTGTATTTATGTTACACCAATCGCAAGTGTTTTTTGTGTTGGCGTGTACTCAAGTCAAGTCTCTTAACTTGCAAGGTTGAAACTATTGGAGATGCCTACATGGTGGTGGCAGGGGCTCCAGAGAAGACCAAGTATCATGCCCATAACATTTGCGACATGGCCTTGGACATGGTGCGCTCCATCGACCACTTGAAAGACCCCTCAAATGGAAACAACATACAGATTCGTGTTGGTGGGTTTGACCTAGACATTTATGCTTGTGTTGGAACATATAAACCGTCAATGTCAAAATCGAAATGCTAAATTTTTTACACCTCAATTATACCCAACCTTAGCTTAAAACTAAACATAACAATGTTAATAGTCAAATGCAGGGGCAATTAGGGCCCACGTAATATGAAGAGAAATTATTAGGTAGAGGACAGGAAGTGAAACTGCAACATGCACCACCCACACATCTAGTTCAATTCAGCTTGAGGCTATAGGATGTTATGGCTAATCATATGTTGTTGGTAGAACGTCAAATTTGTTTACATATCTAAAACGGCATCGTGCTAATTTATATATCAGTCAGAGTTGGGTAGAGTACTCAAGTAGGAGTAGGGTTACTTCTAAATAATATTAGTCAACTAAAAGTAAAAAGTATTTGTTGAAAAGAATACTCAAACAATAAGTAACATTGTGAGTAACTGCTGAAGAGCCATGTGTCACAGTCCTTTTAAATCTGCTTAATTGTTGCTCATTAGGGTTCTGTTCACATCTACAGATGTTTTCATCAGCTGTTTGACGACACCTGATGGAAACCTTTGTTTTTTAAGAGTGGTGGACTTGGGGGGTTGAATAATTTTGTCAATGATGTAATCACAGAAAGGCCTTTGATTGGAATATTCCCCAAAATATTTTTGTTATTTCCGTTGGATTTGTCTATTTCACATGTCATTATTAGATGTGATTATGAACAAGATGAAAAATGAATGTCAACCTTGCAAAAACACTTATCGACTGTGGGGCTTGAATAATTTGAACACAACTGTATTTACCACTTGCACACCATTCATGCCTCCGAAGGAAAGAATAAGAAAATTACCATGTTTGTGGATCCCTGCTAGCTTGAAATAGGTTATTTATTTATATATATTCATACAGCTGCAATGCTCTTTTTTTCTTTTATTAATTCGCATTGATCTAACGAGGCAGCCGGAATGGTAGTTACATATGTTGTAAAAGGTACCCCCCAGCGCACGCACCTACCCCCCAAATTGTCTGTGCGCGCCACTGCTTCCAAGCGATACCTTAAAACGGTTCAGACAATTAGGACACACAAATTCACTACTCTCCGTGTCTAAACATCTGAACAGTAAAGGTTAAAAAAAAAGAAGTCCTGCATGAGATGAAAGGAATTGCACCATAACTACCGTAAAAATACAACTTCCCAAGGATTTAAAAGAAAAGAAGAAGGTCTCTTGTGCCCAGGCAATGACAAATGCCATTAGTGAATTAGCATAATTCAGACTATTCAAACTCTCACCAGAACATTTGTTTGCAAACTATTGTTGAACTTTCCCAAGAATCTTTCTTAGTATTCATACATTTAGTTATTTAATTTGAGGGCAACCGTGACCACGGCTGGACTTGCGATGATCACAGGTTTGACACAACTAACATTGATAATGTAATATGTTTTGTGGTGGATGCAGGCATCCACTCTGGGATGGTGGTAGCTGGTGTGGTAGGACACAAAATGCCCCGATACGGTCTGCATGGTGACACGGTCCACACAGCATCTGCTATGGAAAGCAACGGAAAGGTGAGGAAGGAAAATTCAACCCTGGTTGATCGTAGATTACTGTCAACCTCGCCTATTTACATTCAGATGTTCACAAATGTACCTTTTCCGTTTTCTTTATTTAGGCATATATTGTCAGCTATTTTCTGTAAAGCTAGCTATTCACGTTTTTTGTGCTCTTTTTATTAAGCCCTAATATGCCACAAGATGGCACCAAAGCCCTGACTGATCGGGAAGTACCGTATTGGCCCGAATATACTGTAAGATGGCCCTGATTATAAGACGACCCCCTCTTTTCCAAGACTCAAGTTTGAAAAAACACTTTTTGAACACCAAATTAATTTTTATACAGAAAATATTTACAGCACATCTGAAACAAATGATTATAACAATATATTTGAGAGAAAAAGCAAGTTATTTTGCCTCATTCAAATCTTAATATCTGAACATTTAAATTTAAACTAAATTGCAATCACAGTCGTAAATGAATGGCTTTTGGTTTTTGAAATGTAAATAAACCAACCTATTGTGATAAAACTGCAATAACTGCATTAACCATAAGGGATCGCTTTGGCCTGGGGAGTCAAGTTCAGCATTCGCTTCAATGATATCTGACGCCATCTAGTGTCGTGAATGGGTATAATGTCTAGACCCCGAATATAAGACGACCCCCACTTTTTCAGTCTTATTTCAATGCAAAAAAAAAAAAAAAACGTCTTATATTCGGGCCAATACGGTAGTATGCCTGGAAGGAGCTAAATTTTGCCTGGGTTATCAATATTAATGATGAAATCCAAAACAACTTTCAGATGGCTTCGAGGAAATTCTGGACCACCGTCTGGCATCTGAGGAGAGGAAAGCAGTGCACCATTAACACTGTGTATAGTAGGGATGGGGTACTGCTGACCTTGACTCGGTATGTCGTGAGTCAGTGGGGAAAATACTTCGAAGACCTCCTGAATTCCACCAACAGACTTTCCTTTAAGGAAGCAGAGTCTGGGGACTGGGCTCTCCTATCTCTGGGGTCAAAGTCACTGAGGTGGTTGGAAAGCTCCTCGGTGGCAAGGACCCGGGAGTGGATGAGATCCGCCCGGAGTTGCTGAAGGCTCTGGATGTTGTGGGGCTGTCGTGGTTGACACGCTTCTACAACATCGCGTGGACATCAGGGACAGTGCCTCTGGATTGGCAGACCGGGGTGGTGGTCCACTTTTTAAGAAGGGGGACCGAAGGGTGTGTTCCAATTATAGAGGGATCACACTCCTCAACCTCCACGGTAAAGTGTATGTAGGGATGCTGGAGAGTAAGGTCCGTCGGGAAGTCGAATTTTGGATTCAGGAGGAGCAGTGCGGTTTTCCTCCCGGCCGTGGAACAGTAGACCAGCCTCGGCAGGACCCTCAAGGGTGCATGGGAGTTTGCTCAACCAGTCTACATGTGTTTTGTGGATTTGGAGAAGGCGTTTGACTGTGTGCCTCGGGGAGTCCTTTGGGGGGTGCTCCAGGAGTACGGGGTACCGAGCCCCTTGGTAAGGGCTGTTCGGTCCCTGTACGACCGGTGTCAAATTGGTCCGGATTGCCAGCAATAAGTCGATTTCGTTCCCAGTGAGGGTTGGACTCCGCCAAGGCTGCCTTTTGTCACCGATTCCATTCATAATATTTATGGACAGAATTTTTAGGCGCAGCCGAAGCTTTGAGGGGTGTCCGGTTTGGTGGCCTCAGCATTGCATCTCTGCTGTTTGCAGATGATGTGGTGCTGTTGGCTTCATCAAGCCGTGACCTCCAACTCTCATTGGAGCGGTTTGCAGCCGAGTGTGAAGCGGTTGGGATGAAGATCAGCACTTCCATATCCGAGACCGTGGTCCTCAGCCGGAAAAGGGTGGCGTGCTCTTTCCGGGTCGGGGATGAGATCCAGCCCCAAGTGGAGAAGTTTGAGTATCTTAAGGTCTTGTTCACGAGTGAGGGTAGGAGGGAACGGGAGATCGACAGGCGGATTGGTGCAGCGTCTGCAGTGATGCGGACTCTGCACCGGTCCGTAGTGGTGAAGAAGGAGCTGAGCCGAAAGGCAAAGCTCTCGATTTACCAGTCGATCTACGTTCCTACCCTCACCTATGGTCACAAGCTGTGGGTCATGGCTAAAAGAACAAGATCCCGGATACAAGCGGCCAAAATGAGTTTCCTCAGCAGGGTGTTCATGCTCTTGCTTAGAGATAGGGTGAGAAGCTCGGTCATCCGAGAGGGACTCGGTGTCGAGCCGCTACTCCTCTGCGTTGAGAGGAGCCAGTTGAGGTGGCTCGGGCATCTGGTTCGGGTGCCTCCTGGACGCCTCCCTGGAGCGGTGTTCTGGGCATGTCCTACTGGCGGGAGGCCCTGAGGACGACCTAGGACACGCTGGAGAGGCTATGTCTCTCGGCTGGCCTGGGAATGCCTTGGGATCCCCATGGAGGAGCTGGTTGAAATGGCTGGGCAGAAGGAAGTCTGGGCTTCCCTGCTAAAGCTGCTGCCGGCGTGACCCGACCCCGGATTAAGCGGCAGATGATGGATGGAAGGAATTATGAAATCTTTCTCATGTGTACTGTACGCAGATCTAACACTTGCATCTCAGGTTGTTTTTGTTTGTTTGCATTAAAAGACAAAGAAAAAGTCATTCAAAACCAGCAATTTGTCAGGAATGTCTTCCACTTGTCTATCTCCTTTAGGAAATGCATATTCAGCTCAGCAGCGCCACCTACGAGCACCTGAAAGGAAGCCACTTTATTTTTGAGAGGAGGGGCACCATTACCATCAAGGTTAGAGTTAAATCAACACCCACTACAAAATGGGTAGCATGTACTGTACGTATCCGCTTTGAGGACATAATCAATTGCTGTAGGACATGTGAATAACAAGTGGAATAATGTGCGGACAGTAAATAAATGTTATCGGCTTACACAAAACCTTCCCTGAGGCTGCAGTGATTGCCGACGAAAGTATGACCATACCAACAAAAAATAACTAGCAATGTTTTGGCTGTGGGCAGAGAACATATTTAGCATTCAGAGCGGGTAAGTGTCGCCTGCTTGATTTTCTTTTTATCCGTGAGTCTGACTCGTTTAGAGTATGTTCGGTCACAATGCCAGCAAAGTTTCTCCCAAAGCAGCCGCCGGGAAGACTCTTATGACAATAATTTTTTTGCCCTCCAACTTTCTTTCATGCACCAAGTTGTGCTATGAATGTTGTAAATATAGTAAAAGTAAAGGTTTTTCTAGGGAGGAATCATATTTGCCTTGGGAGTTCAAATCAGACAATCATGAAACTGATGAAAGAAAAATGACAAATAGGAAACAGTTAATAAAAATGTGATATGAGTTATTGATTCAAAATATATCTCAATTTTTGATTGCATAACAATTCTATATTCAGTGGTACCTCTACTTATGAACTTCTCTACATACAGAATTTTCAGGTTAAAGGGGAAGTTCAGAATATTTGGCATTAGGTTTAATCTTTGAGTTAGCAGGAGTTTAATTAGTCGATGGAGTTGATTTCAACAAATTTCGGGCAGTTTGTTAGTTTCAGGGCGCCGGAGTGGCTAAGCTAGCGTGAGTCAATGGTCCCGTCTTAGCATGCCAATTAAAAACAACATATGCACGCATGAAAATCACCGATGGCCCATGCAGTCAATAGTGTTGGCTATGTTATGAGGATAAAATTATTAAAATTTACCATTGCATGTCAATAACTTTAGTATGAACAGCAACATTTATAATCCAGCAGCTCTACAGGGAACAGCCTGCAAAGCGGAGTGATATTTTTTGCACCGGTGTGTTTATGTCGTAGCCAGCAGCAAGTAACTACAGTTTATATCGTTCCTCGTTCTTCATCGGGAATTTGTGGAAACTTTCATTTTCCCATTTCTTCTGTTTCCGCAGCCTCTAAATGCACATTACAGCATTGCCGTTCTTCATTTAAGACTCAGTAGACTGATGCTGCATTCGAGGAAGGTGGGAAGTTGGGGTTTTCCAACCTCTGACCGGAAAAAATGTCATTGGAACGCCACTCGAACTTGGCGGCCCTAGTCGTGAAGTCAGAAAAAAACCTGACTTCACGAGTTGCTTCAATCTGACGTTACTCGACAAAATGGCGCTGCCCGTCGAAAAGCAGACCGTCATTAGTAAAACTAACGCAGTTTACAGTGTGTGTTATTTACCTTAGCCACCGTTTTTCCTCCACTATTTTGGTTTGCTGGAAGTCAAAATGTCTTTGATGGCCAAAATAAAAGACGACTCGTTGCGATCAGGCATCCTACTGTTTAGATTAGCTCGGAACGCTTTGAGGTCGTAACTGGTACCATCCGAGTGGGATAAGACTGACTTTCTCGAATGCAGCATGAGCACGAGTGGCCGAAGCACTCCTCTCTATTATGGTTGCATTGCATCAAAAAAACAATAGTCCTGCAGAATGAAATGAATTAGGTAGTTTGGTGTGACATTGTTTTGGCCACATGGGTATTTTGAACAATGATCTGATTTTTGAATTTATTTGAATATGTTAGATCTGTTATGCTAAGACAGGCCCATTGACTCGTGCTAGCTTAGCCACTCCGAAGCCCTGAAACTAATAAATAACTAACAAACTACACAGAATTTGTTGAAATGAACTCCACCGACTTAATAAACCACCGCTAATTTGAAGATTAAGCCTTATGTCAAAAGTTCCGAACTTCCATTTTAAGACACGCCTCAACGGGAAAATATTGCCTCTTGCTGCAAAAGAAATTTCAGGACACGAAAGGCAAAAATACAGTATGGCTGGTACCCGCAGCTACCAGAGTTTACTGAACGTAACACACTTATAGCTGTTCTGCCACTGGCTATTTCCTCGCATCTAATTGGCTAAGAGGGACCTCTTCTGTATGTGTATGTGTGTTTCCCAGCATCCTCCTCATTTGCTCCCTGTGTTCCGACAGCTTTACATGAGTGTATTAACGTTTATTCTTTGCTCTATACTTTTTTTTTTTTTTTTTTTTTTTTAAATTATACACAACTCAGATTTTATGTTTATTGTGCCATAATCTAAATCTAAAATGTATTTTTTGGATGTTTTGATGCATTCTTAAGCATTATTAAAGATTTATGTCTGATATTTGGGGGGCTTGAAACGGATTTGGACATTTACATGGAAAACGCGTCTCTACTTACGGAATTTTCAGGTTACGTAACTACTTCCAGAACCAATTAATTTGAGGTACCACTGTACAGTAAACTTAAAATAATATTATATCTTAATTTCAAATTGAATGTAAAACTTTTATGAAAATAATTTTGAATACATTCATATATTTTCATAACTGAGAGGCGCACCTGGGATTTTTTTTTTTTTTTTTAATAGGGTGCCATTTGGACGTAAAAGAGTGGACACTAATAACAGAGGGGAACCTTTATGCCAGTACTTCTCAAATAGTGGGGCGCGATGCCAGGGGGGGCGCATGTGACCTCGGGAACATGCTTTTTTTTTTTTTTGCCGTGCTGGAATAAAGTGTACTTGCACATCCACCAGTGGGTGGCAGTGGCGCTCTCATTTTCAGAGTGCGCGCAGTATTTTTAAATTTAGCAAGAGCACTTAGCACACAGAAAAGAGATATGAAGAGCTGTGCGCCGCCGCCGTTTTCGAAAGCCGTTTTCCGGCTGGACTCACTCACGCAGCGATCCACTGTCTTCTCCGGTTCTGACGTCTCCGCCCGAGAAGTGCCATTTCCGGCTTGGGATCGTCACAACGACCGCCCTCACCTATGGTTCTCCCTCGGCCACCGATAATGCGCTTTTTTCGTGCGTTTTAGCTTTGACTTTTAATACAGTGGGTGATGAGGAAAGACCACTATTTACTGTGTCTATAAATAATTATAGCGGACAGCCGGAAGCCAAATCAATTAAGACGCCACTTAACGACATGAGACCCCAATCTCATTCATAAGCACTTGATTGTTTTTCAGCGAAAACGTGCCGAATATTGCCAACAATCGTCCTGCTTTGTCAGTGTTATATCAGTAAACCAGTGAGCATTTTTAGCATGCTCAATGCAAAATAACCCCACACCATTGCAAAGGAGGTGATACTGTGAGCAGCAAAAATAAAAACTGTCCTTTTGTCCAAAGACACTCTTTTTTTCCCTTTTATTCAGTTTAGTTTTTTCGGTCAGTTTTTTTGGTATATTGTCCTCAAGAGTGAATGTTTCTAATCAATTTGAATTTGTTATTATTTACTGATTTTATTGCATTTTATTTTTCTGTATCAAATGGTCAAAAATGTACCTTGAGTGTATTTTTACAGTTTGGATGTAACTTTTTTTTAAATTCAGGCAAATTGATGTGCGTTAAGTCTTTACTGTTACAAACAAAAAATGTTAATAAAGTTATACTTTATTATAAGTTGATCTATGTTACTTTTTTCCATAATAGAAAAAAGCACACAATGTTAGGCAGATGCGTATTTATAATAATAATTTTATAGACAAATGATACTATTTACAGTGTCGGCAGCGAGTTGGGGGGGGGGGGGGGGGGGGAACATTTGCGTCTTCCTTTGGGGGGGCGTAACAGAAAATAATTGAGAAGCACTGCTTTATGCTAATGTTAGTCCACAGCCTAGCTTTGCTAATATAATAGCTAACGTGATTTTTGATACTTGATGAGAAATCTATAATTTTACAAATAAATCCATACATTTACAAACAAATCTTTTGAAATGATTATAATTCAAATAATTTCTTAGATATATAATTTTAACAGAGTGGACACATTGTGATCAACCACACTGACAGTACTTCATAAAACTACAAAATCTGATTCATAAAGGAGATAAAATTGCTTTCCGCAGCTTAATTTCCCGCCACTGGTGTGATGTTATCATAGGAGAGTGATGTCATTAATAAATGGGGATTTTTTTTAAAGGGATACTAACACAACTTAACAAAGTGGACAGTGACACTTTTTAAAAATTGTATTTATTTATTTAATATATATTTTAATTTAAAAACAACACATGATTAAATGTATTTTATGCAGTTTTTTATTATTATTTTTTATATTTATTTTTTTCAACATGTATTATTTTATAGACTGTATTTGTGACATAGCAAAATTCCATTATATTCTTTGACCCAGGGTTGTATTTAGCAGCCCTTTTGATTTTTGTCTTAGTCTTTTGGACAAAAATACTCATTATTCTTAGACATATTTTAGTCATTTCAAAATATGTTCATCTTCGTCTAGTTTTAGTCAACAAAAACTCAGACAAATTTTGTCTCGTTTTAGTCGACAATTACTCAAAATGTTTTCCTCTGTAAACTTTAAAAGTTTTAGTCATGTTTAGTTTACGTAAAAAGTTTTCCATGAGTTTAAGATGACACTCATCACGCTAAATGCTAATGCTCTGCTAATGTTACAAGTTACATTTAGTGCGTGATAATCACTCACAGACCTTTAAAGGCTAAAGTACTATGGCATATTCAGCCAAGATAAGAAAACAAAACTTACCAGGCACCACCTGACTCATGTGTATCATAAAAGGAGCCTAGAGGGGACACACGCTTACTCACCGACCGGTGAATAAGCCTCACATGAGTGACACGACCAAACCCTGATACGATGCGTGCTAACTAACTCATACGAAGAAAATGTAACACATCGTGAATTTATGACTGAAACTATGGCAAATTTTCATGTGGTTCTCGTCTCGTCAGACAAAAACTGGCTTTCATCTCGTTATGTTTTAGTCTCCCACGACATGTTTTTAGCTCGTCAGCGTCACGTCATCGTCATTTTCTCCGTTGACGAGATATTTTCGTTATCGCCATCGTTGATGAAAACAACACTGCTTCAACCAGAAGTAAATTAAATTTAAAAAATGGAATTTAAGAGCTTGCACCCTTGAATTTATGATAGACGGCAGTTGACAATACACTAAAAATGAGTTAAATCAGTATTTGTCCAACTTTAATGAAAATCGATCTTGCTGGGGGCACAAATGGAAAAATCATTCATTAAAATCAGAATCAGCTAAAGAATTTAAAAAAAAAATTTTTTTTTTTAAATTGCTTGTGTTATAGTTTTTGTTTCATTCGTCTGTCAAACAAATAAGCAGACCATTTTTAAATTATTCATACCCTTGATCTCACTAGAAAAATTTTAGGAAAACATTTGCACCAACCTCAAGTAACTTTGTTGTTTTTTGGGTAACACTTCCAAGATTCAACCATTAGAAATGAAGTCAAAATTTGGCCAGGAGTATAAATACTTTGACTTTTCTCTCATGCTTTAGGGCAATGTCGAGATTGAGACCTACTGGCTGAAAGGAAAGCGGGACAAAGACGGAAATGCTCAAGCGGCCTGTCCTCAATTTGAGACACAAACCATCAGTGAGGCCATAAGCAAGGCCACCATTACTGAAGTCACAGGGGAAGAAGAAGGACTGGTAGGAATGCAACAAAATCTTTAGTGACCCGTGCATCGATGCTGAAAGTGTAATCCTTGAAAACTCAAGACTAATTTCGTCTAGTTTTTTTTCGATGTTTACCGAAAATGTTTTCGTCTGTAAAATATAAAATATTGACCCCATAAATATATAAATAAACCAAGGTTTCCTACTATTTCGAATAACAGATGAGCCCCATATTGCAGCTTCTACAAGGACAACGCCAACTTGGTGATAATACACACTCAGCAGGAAAACGGTACACTATTTTTAAAGAATTATACCCACCTGGACGCCACGAACTGTATGTAAAATAAAAAATGTTTTCCGAGAGTTTTAAATGATGCTCGCTGTTAGCATAATGCTAACGCGAATGCTATGTTGACGCTAGAAGTTTCATTTAGTGTGTGATGATCATTCAGCACAGACCGATAAAGGCTAATGCAACATCGAATAGTCTCCCTGGGAAAACAAATCTTACCGTGTGTGCTAGCTAGAGTGACTGAAGACGATCCTGGTTTGTGTTTTTCAATGATAAAAAGTAAAAGTCAATGACAAAAATTGCCATTGTTTTTTCGTTTGTGTTTCTTAATGAATAAAAGTAAAACGAATTACAAAATACCGTATACTTTTCTATTTATTAATTAATTCATTTACTTATACAGTATATGTACTCATTCATTTATTTTTCCATTTGGCACTCCTGTGATTCCATAAAGAGTAGCCTGTTGCGACAAATCCATATTATTGGTAGTATTCAAGGTAATTATTATATTTTTTAGAGATGTCCCGATCGATCGGCATCGGGTCCGATCACGTCATTTTCAAAGTATCGGAATCGGCAAAAAAATATCGGGCATGCCTTTTTTTAATATATATATATCTTTTAATCAAATCGTTTTCTAATTGTATTTAACGTTACAGACATAATATGTTACACTCATCTAGAGTCTTTAGTTTAGGCCTAAGGTAGGGTTATCAAATTTATCCCGTTAATGGCGGTAATTAATTTAAAAAAAAATTATCACGTTAAAGTATTTAACGCACTTAACGCATGCGCTGAACGACCCACTCACGCATTGTCGCGTTCAATCTGTAATGGCGGCGTTTTACCCATATATAGAGCTAAAAGGCAGCGTAAAATGACTAGAGTGAATTTTGGCAGCCTTTGGAGCCTTTTTTTAATTGGCTAAAGCCTTACAATCCCTCTCCCTACGATTAGAAATATAGTGGGAAGCAATGTGGGGAAGAAAGATAGTAATTGATCTTTTCTTAACACCCTATGTTATTTCCCAACGCAGAGAAGATATATCAATTGGTACCACTACGCACAGTCATGGTTGCACTTCCCATCATGCATTTGGGCAGAACAGTTAAATGGCTACAATATCATTTACTGAAAGCTCAACAAATACACTAGATGGCAATATTTAGTCACAATATACAAAGTCACATTTTTCCTTTAAGAATTACAAGTCTTTCTAGCCGTGGATCCATCTCACAGAAAGAATGTTAATAATGTAAATGCCATCTTGAGGATTTATTGTCATAATAAACAAATACAGTACTTATGTACTGTATGTTGAATGTATATATTCGTCCAAGTTTTATTCATTTTTTTCTTAATGCATTGCCAAAATGTATATGATCGGGAAAAATTATCGGGAATGATTGGAATTGAATTGGGAGCAAAAAAAAAAAAAAGCAATCGTATCGGAAAATATCGGGATCGGCAGATACTCAAACTAAAACGATCGGGATCGGATCGAGAGCAAAAAAACATGATCGGAACTACCCTAATATTTTTCGTACCATGCATGCACTTTGAAACGTAAATCAATGAGAGAAATTGGCCGCTACGGCATTGGCATCATAGTTCGCAATAGTTACGTGAAATAAATACTAACTGCACATTTTCAAGAATCGAGATGTTTTACATCTATATCTATAAAGAATTCAGGGATTTAAGCATTTATTCACAAGAATTTTCAACGGAAAAAGCTCTTGTTTTCATATGGCGGCTGCTACTTTTGCTTACTCACTAGCATCATAGTTCGCAATATTTACGTAAGATAAATCCTAACTGTACGTTTTTGTTGTTGTTGTTTTTTTGCTTTTAACCAAGAATCGAGATGTTTTACGTCCATGTCTATAAGGAATTCAGGAATTTAAGCATTTAATCACAAGAATTTTCAAGGGAAAAAGCTCTTTGTTTTCATGTGGCGGCCGCTACATTTGTTTACTGACTAGCATCATAATTCGCAATATTTACGTAAAATAAATATTAATTACATGTTGGTTTTTTTTGCTTTTAACCAAGAATCAAGACTGTTTTACGTCCATATCTATAAAGAATTCAGGGATTTAAGCATTTATTCACAAGAATTTTCAATGGACAAAGCTCTTTGTTTTCATATGGCCGCCGCTACATTTGCTTACTGACTGGCATCATAGCTCGCGATATTTACATAAAATAAATGCTAACTGCACGTTTTTTTTTTTTTTTTTTTGCTTTTAACCAAGATTTGAGACTGTTTTACACCTATATCTGTAAAGAATTCAGGGATTTAAGCATTTATTCACAAGAATTTTCAATGGAAAAAGCTCTTTGTTTTCATATGGCGGCTGCTACATTTGCTTACTGACTAGCATTATAGTTCGCAATATTTACGTAAAATAAATCCTAACTGCACGTTTTTTTTTTTTTTTTGCTGTTAACCAAGACTCGAGATGTTTGCGTCCATATCTATAAAGAATTCAGGGATTTAAGCATTTCATCGCAATAATATTTAACGGAAAAAGCTCTGTCTGTGATTCCACTCAGTCAGCTTTGACGGCCATGTCACCAATGCAGGCCCCCTATTAATCGTTCCCGCCAATAATTATGAAGTCTATGAGTCATCTTTGTTAGAGTGAGCCTATTATATCCGGGAACAAATATGATGCGCCTACATCACTATCGAGGACAAGCGCAGTTAGATATAAAAACAAAACAAAACAGATGGTAGCGCCAATGGATTTGTATAACGACATCCTATCCAGTTGTAGTATTATACCTATCGAGTAGACAGGCATATTGGTGTGTCAAGAGGCACAAACCAAAGTTAATTCAGCCACAATGCGGTCGTTAATAAATTATTTATTACATCTGTGCGGCCCCTGTAGAAAATGCGGTTGGGGAGCTATATACAATGGGCACTATTTTGGAAATTCTATCCTTCCCTCCAGATTTTCCCACTGGTGGCGGGCGAGGAAGAGGATGACGTCAAGTCTATTCACTCTCATCGCATCAAAATGGAGATTTCAGGCCATTCTCTGGAGGAGTCCATTGAGGAGTGTCGGGTGGAGGAGATGTCGGTTCATAAGGTAGAAGTGAAATACATCTTAATAGCTTGTTTTTTTTTTTTCATTCAAATAGTCTGCTCAGGTAATAAGTTTGTTGTGTTCTCAGTCCCATTACAAAGACGCTTTACACGACTGCTTGGAGGACGCCCACCTTGAGCTGGGGTCACCAGAGTCTGATGGCAGAGATTCCATCACGGACTCACGTGACAGCTCCTGTGACTCTCGCTGCTCCAAGAGTGCCATGTGCTCTGTGTCCTGAGCACTAAAATAGAAAAGTCAAACAGATGTGATAGCCTGTAATCATTTTTTGGGTAAACTTTTGGCTTGTTGATGTGATTAACTAGTTTGTACACTATTTTGAAATCCTTTGAGAATTACAATGAAAGTAATATGTAATTATTTTAGTGATTATCTTCATCCCAACTGTGTCAGTTATACTAACCAAGTGTGAGTGGATGTTTCGCTTTACATATCACAACTTTATTCATCTCAAAGCAGTTTTTTGTTTTGCACCCAAAGTGTTCAGTACCACGCGGTTCAGTTGTATTTAGCTATTTCTTGCAGTGTTGCACAAACAATATATTGGCTTTATTCTCTTTCATTTAAAACTTCTCAGGTCAGTAGAAATAAAGAAAATTGTCACTAAATATGTGTGCAGAAGTGACTTGTTTATCCTGGTGCTCCATATTTTTGCAATGAACGACTGTGACCAAAAGTGACATATGTAGGAAATAGTATCTTTACAAGTATTTACTGCTTGACTGTTTGTATTTCTCTAACACACCTAGTATAAAAAATAGCATTTAAATTACCTGTGACACCATTAAAAAAATCTTAAATAGCATTATTATGTGAATTAAAATAATATTTTGAGACGATTCGACTTAATAGAACAATATGGCAAAGCGCAGGTGAAGAGAAATGAGTCTTTTAATCTGCCGTTTAGCCTCGCCTGTCATTATAGCGCTTTAGCGCCTCCATCTGGGTGATGACGTCGGGAGAGTAACGATTTCAGCTGACTTAAATTCAGCCCATTGAGGTGGAATATTCAGAACAATGAAAATGCGACAGAGAGCAGCAAAATTTCATCAGTGTTTTAATCTCTCCAATATTTTTAAAAGATATACTTTTCATCTACGTATTTTTCCCCAATTGCTAAATAAATTGTATGATCATGACAAATAACAGTCTTGTGCTAAATGGAATATTAAATGTTAAAATTGCATATATTCAGTACGACAGGGCTAAATTACTGCATAATGGTTAAATTTGCCGACTTCTTGAACATCCCGAACGCTATTTTATGCCACCGTAATTAGTCCGGCTTTTGTCATTTCCCTGTACCGGCTTCGGAGACGGAGGAAAGAGCGTAAACAAAACAGGAGTCGTGAAAGCTAGGCGACATGCTAACCTGCTGATTTTCCAAGTCTTTTCCTCACCTTTCGAAAACAAAAAATCACACAGAACTACCCCGACTCATGTCACACACGGTGGCGGTGTTGATTGTCTTCACGGATCGGCCAGCCTCGTGCGGCGAGCAAGTTTTGGCTCGTTGTTCTGCTGCGGCCCCGGCAGGAAGGCAGTGTTCATCGCTGTTGACGCAGAGAGGAATGAACACCGAAAATCGCACATTCTCAGTGGATAAACTGTCTGACGTCAGAGCGCTTGGCTGTCCAAGCCCAAGCTGAGTAAAGCGCTGTCTACGCGGGCATGTGAAGAGGGCCGAGGCGGTCGAAGTCTTGACACAATCGAGAACTGGAGACGAGAGCAGGGGCTCCCCGAGCCCAAGCCGAGTATAGCGTTCTATAGGCGGGCACGCGAAGAGGACTGAGGAGGGTGGAAGTCTACACGATCGGGAACTGTAGACGAGAGCGGGGGTCTCCCTCAGGCCCAAGCCAAGGATAGTGCGCTATAAGCGGGCACACCTTTATCAGCCGGCGACCACAGTGTACTACAAGCCGCTGGTCGTCGGCCGTGTGGCCATCTCAGGGACAGGGAGCATTGTCACTCACAAAATGCAAGCCATCTCCTTATTAAAACGTTTGCCATGATCCCAGTATTTGAGATAACATAAAACACGTAGCTTACTCACTTAGGCATCCGTCCAATGGTCTCTTAATTGTCGAACTTGTTTTGCCCATTATTCACAGTACACGGGAGCTTTTGGTAATCCAAAAAGCCTCATGCCACTCTCCCTGGTGTAGCAACAAAAGCCTGCAGCACATTGGGCTGCCGTGACGCAAAAAAAATCCGAAAATCAGCGGAATCAGCATTCCTTCTGCATACCATAGTAATGGCTGTATTGTGAAAATGATGATCCGAGACCGTGGCCGGAAAATTTTTTTGTAGCGCTAGATTAAAAAAATTGAATAAAATATATAGATCGCTTCCACACGCATCCAAGCGGTCAATTTCATTCAGGAGCATAAAATACTGTGTGTAATGTGAAATAAACAGTCTTTTTTGTGTCACAGACACTTTAAATCATAGTTTAAGAAACCAAGTTGAATATCTTTGAAGTATGACTGGTTGGAGTTTGAGTGATTGGAATTTGCAGCGCCAAGGCAACAGGTCCATAAGGGAGATAATATAAGAGGATGCCTGCTGACTACGGAAGCTGACCCTGAATCTTGCTGAATGGGAGACCCAACGTGTGCATCATACAGCCCACTGAGCGAGATTGACACTGAAGGAGCGAGGCAAGCAGGGGATGGCCAAGACATCTCACAAGCCCTCGTCTGGAGGACCAAATCCCATCATCAGCTCTTCTGTTAACCAACAATGGACAGTTCACAACAATGAAAGGATTTCCTCTCCTCCCACAAGGAACTGATAACGGAGGAACCCATTGGACACTCAGCACTCATGTGGCGCTGAGACTGGCAAAATCCTCAACTCTTGTTGCCCTGTCAACAGTAACGCACGAACTATACTGCTCAATCTGCAATGGACAATTACCCTAAACAATGCCCGTCCGACAAAGCCTTCAAAAGACTGAATGCTTCAGCTAGCGCGGTCTTTTCTCGGGAATCTTTTGTTGAACTGTTGATTGCTGACCCTGGATCCAGCCTTCCTCTTCGTCTGGGTCTTTTTGCTGTTTTTGCCTTGCTGTCTGGAATAAATAATAATCTTGTGTTTTGGAGCCTCTTTCCAGTTTTTAAAATGGAGTCACAACAAGGGGTTAAAACTAAGGTGTACGCGCGAAGCATCGAGGCCACCTGTGTAGCGTATTCATTTAAATATAGGTTGAACGTGATTTGCAAATAATGTGTATTCCGTCTTTATTTTTCTGTAACACGTCCCAGCTTCATTTGAGTTGGGGTTTTACTTAACCCTTTAACACCTAAGCCTATTTTGGCCGAATTTGCATGCATTTGATGTTGCCTTTATATTTCAAAGAAAAAATGTTTACAATGGCCAAGTTGGGTCCCTTTTTTCAGGACACCTTGAACTTCATGTCCAAACTGTTGTTTTCTTCACTGACCAATTATAATCCACATTTTAGACCCAAAAAGACAAAAAAATCCCAAAATCTTTTTTCAAAATTTGTAATGTTGATGTCCCATTGACAACCAAACATGCTCGACCAACCGTTTTGAAGCTTGATAATATTTATTCAACTTGTTAGGATAAACATTCAATAGAAAAAAATAAGATTGAATAGTTTTATGTTTGACAATTCAACACAAACAGCAGGTATGGTCTTAGGCGTTTTTTGCCTTTACACATACTATGGTCAAAACAGGTTATATACAGTGCAAAATAGTGAGAAAAAGGATTATGTATATCATCTAACACACAAAGGGTTTGTGAAGTTAGGTGTACCCATCACCTTATCAAAAGTATATAGCCTTCGTACATGCAATCAAGCTTCTCGAACACACATCTACATACAATTGAAAAGATTATAATGAAGAAAAAATATATATAACATTGAAAAAAAATATTTTAAAAAATATTGTCAAGTAGTTCAGTTCAATTCAAAATTTTTTAAGGAATACGGCCCAATAAAGTTTTTTTTTTTTTCCCCCCTGCGCACTTAATAAAGCTTCTTCTTGAACAGGTCACGGAGCTGCGTCACACACCACATAATTCGCCGTTTGCGCGCTGCTGTCACTTCTACTCGCTGAGACGGCGACTTATCCAAAGAAAACAAGGATAAATACGGCTCATCTTCTTCCTTGAGTTAATGAAATAATGCATTAGCTTGCGCTAAATGTAGTTTTAGATTCATTCTGCACGTTTCAAAGTCGCTCGTTCAAACCAACCGGCCGTTGCTCGCTCCGCATGCCTCCCTTTCATTAGCTGGCGCCTCGCTCGGAAATGTATTAAAAAATGATCACATTTGGTTCGTCCTTCTTGACATCACAACGGCTCTTGGGATATGTAGTCTTTAATGCAGCTTTCGGTTTTGAAAAAGGACAAGAAATGATGGCCTGTTCCCCATGTCTCGTGGCACTCGTCAAGGATGCCCGCTCTCCCCGTCCTTGTTCGCGCTAGCGATCGAACCTTTAGCCCTGTGGCTCCGTGAGGAAGAGAAATTTAAAGGGATTTGTCGATTTGGCCTCTCCAACAAACTATCATTATATGCAGATGACTTGTTGCTCTACATATCCAACCCAGTTGTCTCTCCCCCCCCTATTTTGGCCATTCTGGAACAGTTTAGTAAATTGTCAGGGTATAAAATTAATTTACACAAGAGTGAATACCTCCCTCTTAATTTACCTGCTGAAAACCTTCCTCAATCTCTTTTTCCTTTTAAGAAAACTAACAATGGGCTGAAATATCTTGGCATAATTGTGACAAAATCCCTGTCTGAACTATTTTCTAAAAATTTCAAACCCCTTCTTGACCGTTGTAAACTGGATTTAACTAAGTGGTCCACACTCCCTTTGTCATTACTTGGTCGGGTCAACCTCATTAAAATGACAATACTACCTCGTTTTCTTTACGTATTCCAACATATTCCCTTAGTTATACGCAAATCTTTCTTCACTACACTTGATCAGATCATTAACTCTTTCCTATGGGGGGGGGTAAACAAGCTCGGATTAAAAGATCAACTCTCCAGCTCCCCAAATCTCTCGGAGGTCTGGCTTTACCAGACTTCCGACGATACTACTGGGCTAGTAATATTGGCAAAATCCTTTACTGGAATACAGGCGTAGCAAACAACAGACCTCTCTGGGCATGTATGGAATTATCATCCGCACATTTTTCATTGTGGTCGGTCGTATGCGCACAGTTACCTTTACCCATTAAAGATATATCTCAAAATTTTATAGTCCTCGAGACTTTAAAACTATGGAGGCAATTCAGAGAACAATTTGGACTGCATATTGGATCAAGACTAGCCCCAGTTAGCCGAAATCACTTATTTCCTCCGGCGTGTTCAGACCTAGCCTTCGACTCGTGGTCGAAAAAGGGCCTGCAAATTCTTGACGATTTTTATATTGATGGCATATTTCCCTCATTTGCTGACTTGTCAAAGAGGTTCACTCTTCCAAGCTCTCATTTATTCCGTTACTTTCAGATACGACATTTTATTCAGAAACTTTTTCCTCATTTTCCAAATCGCCCACCTGAAACGCCGATGGATGCCTTTCTTGTACTCAAACCAACACAGAAAAGCTTATTGTCTACTTTATATGGTTTAATTTTTAAAATCAATCCAACTTTTTTAAATTCTCTTAGAACAGCGTGGAACCAAGACCTCAACATTAATACATCTGATGAACAATGGAACAACATGCTTCATCTTGTTCATTCTTCATCAATTTGTTCCAGACATCAACTCTTACAGTGCAAAATTCTCCACAGGGCTCATTTTACAAATGCGAGGTTGGCCAAAATTTTCCCGGGAAGATCTGATGCATGTAATAGATGTAAACTCTCGCCAGCCAATCATATACATATGTTTTGGTCATGCCCCAAACTAGTTGTCTTTTGGCAAACTGTATTTGACACTTTAGGAAAACTGCTTTGCACTAAGCTGAATCCGGACCCCCTAACGGCAATTTTTGGAACATCTCCCTCACCTGCTTTGTCCAAACCATCAAGAAAAGTGATTGCTTTCACAACACTACTTGCTAGGAGGCTAATTCTCCTTAAGTGGACTCACTCATCCCCACCTACACACAACAAATGGATCCAAGAAATCCTGCAAAACCTTAGACTTGAAAAAATTAGATTTTCCTTAAAGGGTTCCCTCCAAACCTTTGATACAATCTGGCAACCCTTTCTACTCTACATAGATTCCATACCTATTGAAGCTGAAAACCATTGAGCTACTAACACCCCCTCCCTTTCTTTCTTTTTATTTTTTTATTTTTATTTATTTATGTATTTTTTAAAATTTATATATATATATATATATTTTGTTTTGTTTTTTTGTTTTTTTGTGGGTGTGTGTGTGTGTGTGTGTGTGCGTGTGGGGTGTGTGCAAGTTGTGAATGAGAACGTCTGCTGTCTTGATCGTGCCGGGAAGGTACCCTTATCTTGACCTTATTGGAATGAAGCTTACTTTGTGTTATCAAAACCTTATCTAGCATCAACTATCATTTATGTGTTTCTACCCTTGTTGTGTTTTGCCTGTACCGATCCCATTAAAGTATGAAAATTCAATTAAAAATAAATAAATAAATAAATAAATAAATAAATAAATGATGGAAATATGGAGATCGATACATGGTCCATGCAGCGTTTTAATGCATATTTATGAGTGCAATAAAAATATAAAATTCAAATGACATTATCTCGCGTTTTTCTTGATCGATTGACTTCAAATAAAAACTGGTGTGGACATCAACTTCCGCACTTTCAAATGAGACCAACCAGCGGCACGTGGGTGACGTAATTACAGCGTGACGAAGCTTCAAAGACGATATGCGTAAACGCGTCGCTGCCGACACGTTCGGTGTTAAAGGGTTAACAGCACAGGAAAACGGCATAGTAGCAAAACAGTGTAATGCAACGCATTATATAATGACATCACATAATTCAACAGATACAGTTGGATCACTCAATGGAATGTAAACCAAATTAGGATAACTTCAGTAGCGTAACACATTGCAGTGTACTGTTACATAAGATATTATGTGATGTATCATATTATGCCATGATTATATAGCACAGTGTAGGCAATAATTATGTTACATAAGCATAAAATTACATAAATAATGGGACATGAGAACATGTGTTATAGTCTTTTATAAGAATGTGATTACATTTATAATACAATATACCATATTGGCCCGAATATAAGACGGCCCTGGTTATAAGACGACCCCCTCTTTTTCAAGATTCAAGTTTGAAAAAAGACTTTTTGAACACCAAATTAATTTTTATACAGAAAATAATTACAGTACATCTGAAACAAATGATTATAACAATATATTTGAGAGAAAAAGCATGTTATTTTGCCTCATTCAAATCTTAATATCTGAACATTTACATATGTAAACTAAAGCGCAATCACATTTGTAAATGAATGGCTTATGGTTTTTGAAATGTAAATAAACCAATCTATTGTGATAAAACAACAAAACTGCAATAACCAACAAAGTGAGGTCTAACTGTAACTGTAGTCTTGAAACAAATCTGAAAAAGGAAAAACATTGCAATAAAATAATGCAAACTGGTTAAACTTGAGAGTAGCTGAGATCTGTCATGACAGAACATTACTCCTCAAGTTCAGCATTCGCTTCAATGATATCTGGCGCCATCTAGTGTCATGAATGGGTATAATATCTAGACCGCGAATATAAGACGACCCCCACTTTTTCAGTCTAATTTCAATGCAATAAACACTGTCTTATATTCGGGCCAATACGGTAATTCACCGTACAGAAGGCTTAATGCAGTTATCCTTGATTAAAGGTTTTAAGTAGTGCTGTCAAACGATTAAAAAATATAATCTAATTATTCATATGTCAATTGTGTGATTAATCATGATTAATTACATTCCCCTCGGGATGAATAAAGTTGCTCTTCAAGAAATTTTTTTTAGGAAAATACTATAACTGACTTAAAATTTTGTTTTAGGATGAAATGTATGATGTGTGAATGAATTAATAATTAACCAAATAGAGTTATTATTTTTTTTTTAACAACTCAGCTCGTATAAAATAAAAAATGAAATAAATTGTCTGTATTATACAGCAAAGAGTTTTAACAGATTAAAGTGCCTCAGACTAACAATGTGGCTCAAGTACCGTTTGGCATATTACCGTAATTTCCCGAATATAACGCGCACTTTTTTTCCCACAAAATCAACTTGTAAAATCATGGTGCGCATTATAAACGGGTACATGGATGGAGACAGAAATATACTTTTAAGTTAACATTTTGTTTTTCCAATTACTCTGGGGACACGTCAACCCCTCCTAAATGAATTTGTGATTTGCATTCTTACAATTTTGTGCTTAAAACGATCCCACTTGTTTTCAGTAAAGTCATTATTAGTTGCACATTAATCATCCCCTTTAAACACGATTCCCAACTGACGGCACATCAGTCGAGGTGCACTTAAATGTGGCGTCCTCACGATCTAGGTTGCTCGGGCTTCTGACGCGGCTGTGGGAGTCTGTTGGTCTGGACGTGATGGAGCAGTGGAAGCAGAAGGCGTAGAAGAATGCCAGGAGGAGCAGTAGGCAGACTGCGCAAAAAATCACCACGATCACGATGGTGTGCACTTGCATGTGTGTTTCCTCCCACGGAAGTGGCGTAGTTGTGGTCGAGGGTCGAAAAGTCATACGTGTGGCGTTGAGACTGCTTGGTGGGGTCGCTATGAGTGTCGGGTGGCTGACTTCTGGCATGACTGTAGACCTACAGGAAAAATACTCAAATTACAGATTATTGCCTGTTGAAGATTTGCGATTCATCACCTTCTTTAGAATGAAATGGATATTTCAGTTTCAGTTTAAAAGCAAAAGAGCGCCGAACAGCTTTGGAGCCTACCTGTGTGTGATCAGATAAGTCTGTCAAGACGTCTTCTTTTGACGACAGCTACATTGAAGTGACAGACGTACAAAGGGAAGGATAGGGAAGAGAGGCATCTGGAGGAGAGAGTGAACTGGCAGATGGAGAATAACAAGAAAGGTTGCCATGGAAACTCACAGGACAATGTGACATCACACCAGAATTCAGAATGGTTAACCATCAATTCAATCCTCATTTGTTTGAGTGAACCAGTTTTGGCAGTTTAGGAGAAGAACAGGGTCAACATGCAAATGCCACACAACGGGGCCTGAAACCAGACTGGAACCCAAAACCAACAGTGTATCACAAAAGTGAGTACACCCCTTGCATTTCTGCAGATATTTAAGTATATCTTTTTCATGGGACAACACTGACAAAATGACACTTTGACACAATGAAAAGTAGTCTGTGTGCATCTTATATAAAAGAGTTTATTTTCCCCTCAAAATAACTCAAAATGTAGTCATTAATATCTAAACCCCTGGTAACAAAAGTGAGTACACCCCCTTAGTGAAAGTTGTCAATATTGACATACGTACAACATGTGTTTGTGTGGCCACCACTATTATCCAGAACTGCCTTTACTCTCCTGGGCATGGAGTTGACCAGAGCTTCACAGGTTGCCATTGGAATGCTCTTCCACTCCTCTATGACGACGTTGCGGAACTGCCAGATATTTGAGACTTTGCGCACTTCCACCTTCTGCTTGAGGATCCCCAAAAGATGCTCTATTGGGTTCAACTCTGGAGACATGCTTGGCCAGTCCATCACCTTTACCCTCAGCCTCTTCAATAAAGCAGTGATCATCTTAGAGGTGTGTTTGGGGTCGTTGTCATGCTGGAACACTGCCCTGCGACCCAGTTTCTGGAGGGAGGGGATCATGCTCTGCTGCAGTATTTCACAGTCATGTTGGAGCTCATGTTTCCCTCAATGGAATGTAACTCTCCAACACCTGCAGCACTCATTCAGCACTCATTGAGGCCCCAGACCATGACATTCCCACCACCATGCTTGACTGTAGGCATGACACACTTATCTTTGTACTCCTCACCTGGTCGCTTGAGACCATCGGAACTAAACAAATTAATATTCGTCTCATCAGACCATTGGACATGGTTCCAGTTATCCATGTGCTTTGTTGACATGTCTTCAGAAAAGGCTGCTTCCTGGGGTGACAGCCATGCACACCAATTTGATGAAGAGTGCAGCGTATGGTCTGAGCACGAACAGGCTGACCCCCCACCTCTTTAATCTCTGCAGCAATGCTGACAGCATTCCTGCGACGATCTTTAAAAAAAAAAACATTTGGATGTGACGCTCAGCACGTGCGCTCAGCTTCTTTGGACGACCACCCTGAGGCCTGTTCTGAGTGGACCCTGCTCTTTTAAAAAGCTGGAGGCTCTCAGCCACTGTGCTGCAGCTCAGTTTCAGGGTGTTGGCAATCTTCTTGTTGCCTTGGCCATCTTCATGTAGCGCAACAATACGTCTTTTAAGATCCTCAGAGAGTTCTTTGCCATGTGGTGCCATGTTGGAACTTTCAGTGACCAGTATGAGAGAGTGTGAGAGCTGCACTACAAATTTGAACACACCTGCTCCCTGTGCACACCTGGGCCTAGTAACACTAATGAGTCACATCACATTTTGAACGGAAAATGACAAGCAGTACTGAATCTGGACATTTAGGGATGTAGTTACCAAGGGGTGTACTCACTTTTGTTGCCAGGGGTTTAGATATTTATAGCTATATTTTGAGTTATTTTGAAGGGGAAATAAATTAACTATTATATAAGCTGCACACAGACTACTTTTCATTGTGTCAGAGTGTCATTTTGTCAGTGTTGTCCAATGAAAAGATATACTTAAATATTTATCTACAGAAATGCAAAGGGTGTACTCAGTTTTGTCATACACTGTATTTACTGCGAGGCAAACGTTTGTGTTACACTTGTGCTCAACACTTGTCTTCTATCATGTCTTATACTGCCACCTGTTGGCTAAAGAAACACCACTTTTTTTTAAACAATGCTGTGTGCTTTTAGGCACCATATGGTTCCTCCTTCGACAGATAAGACACCCACAGAATGTTCAAGGATTGCTTCTCTTTTATGTTGCCATGGAGAGTTTCACCACACACAGTATACTGTGACAAAATGTTGAAGAAGAAGAAAAAAAAACACCCTCCCGCCCCCTCTCCAAATATCAAGACAACAAGAAAAAATGAATCACTTCATATGGGAGACAAGCCAAGAAAATCTGATGTTCAAGCACTTTCAGATGTCTAATTACATCTCCAGATGATAGCAACAAAAAAAGCCATTAAATCTGAGCCGTGATGGCCAAATGGAAGGCTTCAGCAAATAAGTCAACTTTAAATACAATGTATGGTAAGCAGGCCCCCCCCAGCCCCCCTAACATGACAATATACATACATACAGTGCCTTGCAAAAGTATTTGGCCCCCTTGAATCTTCCAACCTTTCGCCACATTTCAGGCTTCAAACATGAAGATATGAAATTTAATTTTTTTGTTAAGAATCAACAACAAGTGGGACACAATCGTGAAGTGGAACAACATTTATTGGATAATTTAAACTGTTTTAACAAATAAAAAACTGAAAAGTGGGGCGTGCAAAATTATTCGGCCCCTTTACTTTCAGTGCAGCAAACTCACTCCAGAAGTTCAGTGAGGATCTCTGAATGATCCAATGTTGTCCTAAATGACCGATGATAATAAATAGAATCCACCTGTGTGTAATCAAGTCTCCGTATAAATGCACCTGCTCTGTGATAGTCTCAGGGTTCTGTTTAAAGTGCAGAGAGCATTATGAAAACCAAGGAACACACCAGGCAGGTCCGAGATACTGTTGTGGAGAAGTTTTAAGCCAGATTTGGATACAAAAAGATTTCCCAAGCTTTAAACATCTCAAGGAGCACTGTGCAAGCCATCGTATTGAAATGGAAGGAGCATCAGACCACTGCAAATCTACCAAGACCCGGCCGTCCTTCCAAATTTTCTTCTCAAACAAGGAGAAAACTGATCAGAGATGCAGCCAAGAGGCCCATGATCACTCTGGATGAACTGCAGAGATCTACAGCTGAGGTGGGAGAGTCTGTCCATAGGCCAACAATCAGTTGTACACTGCACAAATCTGGCCTTTATGGAAGAGTGGCAAGAAGAAAGCCATTTCTCAAAGCTATCCATAAAAAGTCTCGTTTAAAGTTTGCCACAAGCCACCTGGGAGACACACCAAACATGTGGAAGAAGGTGCTCTGGTCAGATGAAACCAAAATTAAACTTTTTGGCCACAATGCAAAACGATATGTTTGGCGTAAAAGCAACGCAGCTCATCACCCTGAACACACCATCCCCACTGTCAAACATGGTGGTGGCAGCATCATGGTTTGGGCCTGCTTTTCTTCAGCAGGGACAGGGAAGATGGTTAAAATTGACGGGAAGATGGATGCAGCCAAATACAGGAACATTCTGGAAGAAAACCTGTTGGTATCTGCACAAGACCTGAGACTGGGACGGAGATTTATCTTCCAACAGGACAATGATCCAAAACATAAAGCCAAATCTACAATGGAATGGTTCAAAAATAAACATATCCAGGTGTTAGAATGGCCAAGTCAAAGTCCAGACCTGAATCCAATCGAGAATCTGTGGAAAGAGCTGAAGACTGCTGTTCACAAACACTCTCCATCCAACCTCACTGAGCTCGAGCTGTTTTGCAAGGAAGAATGGGCAAAAATGTCAGTCTCTCGATGTGCAAAACTGATAGAAACATACCCCAAGCGACTTGCAGCTGTAATTGGAGCAAAAGGTGGCGCTACAAAGTATTAACGCAAGGGGGCCGAATAATATTGCACGCCCCACTTTTCAGTTTTTTATTTGTTAAAAAAGTTTAAATTATCCAATAAATTTTGTTCCACTTCACGATTGTGTCCCACTTGTTGATTCTTGACCAAAAATTAAAATTTTATATCTTTATGTTTGAAGCCTGAAATGTGGCGAAAGGTTGCAAGGTTCAAGGGGGCCGAATACTTTTGCAAGGCACTGTATATATATTGAATATTGCATATTTTGTAAATACAGAGATCCCTCGCCAATTCGTGCTTCAAAATTTGCGGTTTCATTCATTCCTGGATTTTTGAGGTACTGTATAAGGCTTCATTTTGACACCTGTACTTTGCACTTCATCATAGTGCACAGGTGTTTCTTCATCATCATCATCATCATCATCATCATCATTGTCAGTCAAGGAAGGAGCCGCTGGAGTCTAATCTGTTATTTTATTTAAAAATGTTAAGATATATGCATGTTTACATGTACAAATCATTGTTTTCTTATATGTAATACTGTATTTAAGTAAGGAAAATAAGTATTTGAACACCCTGCGATTTTGCGAAGTTCTTCCACTTAGAAATGATGGGCGGGTTTGAAATTTTCATGGTAGGTTCTTGTCCACTGTGAGAGACAATCTAAAAAAAAAATAATCCAGAAATCACTGCGAATGATTTAAAAAAAAAAAAAAAAAATTATTTGCATTATAATGCTGCAAATAAGTATTTGAACACCAGAGAAAATCAATGTTAATATTTGGTACACTAGCATTTGATTACAATTACAGAGGTCAAACTTTTCCTGTGACTTTTCACCAGGTTTGCACAGTCTGCAGCATGGATTTTAGACCACTGCTCCTCACAGATCTTCCCTAGATCAATCAGGGCTGTCACTGAGAAACACAGAGTTTGAACTTCGTCCAAAGATTTTGGATTGGGTTTTGGTCTGGAGATTGGCTAGGCAGCTCCAGAACCTTGATATTTCTTTTTATGTAGCCAATCCTTGGTAATTATGGCTGTCTGCTCCGGGCCATTGTCATGTTGGAAGAAATTTTTAATGCTCTAACTGAGGGAATGAGGTAATTCCCCAAAATCTCAGAATGCATGGCCCTAGTCATCCTCTCCTTAATACAGTGCAGTCGTCCGGTCCCATGTGCAGAAAAACACCCCCACAGTATGATGCTACAACCCCCATGTGTCACAGTAGGGATGGTGTTTTTGGGATGGTACTCATCGTTCTTCTTCTCCAAACACTATGAGTAAAATTAACCACATGACTTGCTCCCATGACTGCTTTGGATAATCCAAATGGTCATTGGCAAACTTAAAACGGGCTTGGATATGAGCTGGTTTAAGCAGTGGAACCTTCATGCCATGTATGATTTTAAACCATGACATCTTAGTCTAACAGTAACCCAGGAAATGGGGTCACAGCTCCTTTCAGCTCATTGACCAGTTCCTCCTGTGTAGTTCTTGGCTACTTCCTCACCTTTCTAGGGCTCATTGAGACCCTACGAGGTAGATCTTGCACGGAGCCCGAACTCGAGGGAGATTGACAGTCATGTTTAGCTTCATCAATTTTCTAATAACTGCTCCAACGGTGGATCTTATATAACCAAGCTGCTTCGTAATACCCCTTAACCCTTTACAGCCTTGTAGAGGTCTACAATTCTGTCTTTGGACAGCTCTTTGGCCTTTGGTTAGTAATTAGAGTCTTCCTGACAGTATGGGATGGACAGGTGTTTATATGCAACTAACCGCCTCAAACAGGTCAAACAAGTCCAACTCCACTCCACATATTTAGGAGAATATGTGGAGTGGAGTTTGGACTTTTTAAAGGCGACCAACAGGTCTTTGTGGCTCAAAATTCTAGCTAATAGACAGATGTTCCAATACTTATTTGCAGTAGTATAATAAAATAAATTGTTTTTAAAAATCATACACGTTGATTTCTGGATTTTTTTAAGAATGTCTCTCACAGTGGACAAGCACCTTCCATGAAAATTTGAAACCCGCCCATCATGTCTAAGTGGGAGAATCGCAGTGTGTTCAAATACTTATTTTCCTCACTGTATATACAGTATGTATCTCTCATTTACATGTATATTATAATTATTACATTTGCAGTGTTTTAAAGGGAGGATCACTGTATTGTATTTTCACAATTTAAAGGATGTTTGTCTGCATACATTAAAAATTCCCATTTAATGTGACTGTTTTTGCCCGTCCTAAGGAGCACCTGAAGGCTTGGAACTTTTTATATTCAGTCTTAAGTGTATTGACAGCAACAGAGGTTTATCCCTATTGCTAGCCACTAACACAGTGATATACTGCGTAACCGCTCTCTACACCTTTAATTGTCAATGAGAGTGCAAGAGGAACAAAAGAAGAGCGACAATAGGTTCAGGGGACCAGGTAATGTTCTGACATGGACAGGGTTGATATGTTAGAAAACATTTTGAAAGCATAGCATGAGTATTTTTTCCCCCTCCACTAGCAAGCACCCTAGATGACCGCCTGTCTCGCCTGTGCTGATGGAAAGGAGACATAAGCAGTTGTATGGGCTTCTGCACACATTTGTCCATAGACAAACAAGACCGAGAAAGTCTTTCGTATGCAGCAATTGTTCTGTAGATTACAGTAGAGTAAGTAAAGGTGAGTTTCCCTCAAGTATACAAAATCATGCCACCTATTATTATAATGACTCTTGTTATTATGTACAATATAATGGTAAAAAAGATGCAAGGTGGTTAGCACATCGGCTTCTGGGAGTATCCCATGTGGAATTTGCATTGAGCACATTTGTTTTCTGCAGGTACTGCTGCTTCCTCCCTACATTAAAAAAAAAAGCAGAAAAGCAGAAGAAGATGACTGAAAATTTTATTGTCAAAAATCTCCATAATACACATTACACTCACACAAAACTACACTTTGAATGGTAGAGATGACAAGTTCTAAAAATGTAAAGCTTGTATAGTTTCGTAATATGAACAGACGAGGATCTTTGGGATGGAGGGATAGAAACATAAAGCAATGATACAGTCAACACAGCAAGTACCTAGTTTACTTACTGTAGCCTAAATGTTACTATTTTGACATAAACTGTAAAAAGAAAATCATTCACATCTGTTTTGTGTGTTTTTGTGTGGTATGACATAAGATAACGATGTAAGTTGTCTGTTCCATAATGTTTGGGAGACTGGGTCACTTTTTCTTATTCATGATGTTGTTGCAAATCCAGTTCATACCATCCTGTCAGGGAAGAAAAATAAGATAACTGCTTGCAACCATTCAGACGTGGTTTGGTCGAGTTCCATTAGACAAGAAATAACCATAGGCAAGTTGTCAAGCTGACCTGAACTCCTTCCCCAGACACAGCTGAGCAGGCCTGAATCTGCCACTCACGGTCCCTGTACGTATGAAGGTTTAGCCCTTCAGCAATCTCACTGGCCGGTGAAGCTGTGGCCAGATCTTGCTTATTAGCAAAGATGAGCACCGGAACGCCCTTCAGATTCTCCTCGTCTATCAGCTCCGACAACTCCTGCAAACAAACAAGAGTGGGCTTTGGATGTTGTGCCTTCCTTTCAAACTCCCAAAATATGTGTGCAAGGTTCATTGAAGGCTCTTATTGGTCAATAAATGTATAAGTGTGAACGGCAATGTCCAGGAGAATACAGTTGACGGGATTTAGTTATGAATTTTGGATTATTTATAAAAAAATGTATGATGTAAAAACATTTTTGCCTTTAATATACTTTGCATAGTAAATTATTGTACAGTGTTTGTTGGAGGCAGGAATTTGAGCACTACTTGTTTTGGTGTGCAAAGGGTTAATGAGTGTGTACGTGGAGTGGGTGTGTCTCTGTCACCTAATTAATACCACCTGTGACTACCTGGGAAGGTTTGATTGAGGTAGGAAGAAGAGAGGCAGAGTGCCAATTTTCTGTTGACCACCAGCATTTCATCTGCTAGTATTCCATCCAATCGTATTCAAATTCGCTCTCGTACGCTCATGTTTGATACGTTTATGTTTGGTTCACTTGGTTTTGTGTGTGTTTAAGTTCTACACGATCACGGTGCACACTATTGCTATACAGTGTATATACAACCCCTAGCAAAAAGAATGGAATCATCAGTCTCGGATGAGCACTCACTCAGACATTTTATCATGTAGAACAAACTCAGATAAGAAGCTTGGAAAAAATAATAATTTAGTTCAAAAGTGAAACTCTCTAGCATTCAAAAACACCAAAAGAAATGAATTTAAAAAAAGTCAAGAATCTGCATTGAATAAGGCAGGGGTGGGCAAACTATTCCACAAAGGGCCGCGGTGGGTGCGGGTTTTTGTTGCAACCCATTAAGAGGACACATTTTCACCAATCTGCTGTTTTACAAGTGCAATCAGTCGATTGCAGTCAGGTGCTTCTCATTTCTGCTGAAACCTCATTGGTTATACTATCTGTGCTGGGTCAGTTGGAACAAAGACCAGGACCCACTGCGGCCCTCGAGGACCGGTTTACCCACCCCTGAAATAAGGTGTCAAGAGTCAAGAATCTGCATTGGACAAGCTAATGACGCTGGAACTTTTGTTTGGTGCTGTTCCAGTGAGATTTACAAGGATGATTGCCTAAAGAAAACATAAAAATTCTCTCAGTCCTTGATGATATGGGGCTGCATGTCAGGCAAAGGCACTGGGGAGATGGCTGTGGTTAAATCTTAAGTTTACGATGAAATTTTAGACAGCTTTCTTATCCCTTCAATTGAAAATATGTTGGTCATTTTCCAAGATGACAATGCATCATGCCACAGAGCTAAAACTGTTAAAGCATTCCTTTGAGAAAGACTCATCCAGTCAATGTCATGGCCTAAAAATAGCCCAGAATTCAACCCTATTAAAAACCTGTGGTGGAAATGGGAAAAAATGGTCCACAGCAAGGCTCCGACCTGCAAGGATGATCTGGCAACTGCAATCAAAGAGAGTTGGCACCAAATTGATAAAGAATACTCATCAAGTCCATGCCTCAGAGACTGCAAACTGTCATAAAAGCCAGAGGTGGTGTAACTAAATACTAGAGATGTGTTTTGATTGTTATTTCTTTGTTTCTCATGATTCCATATTTTCTTCCTCAGGATGGAGTGATTCCATATGTATTTCCCTGCAATTGCTCATAAAAGTAACATTTACTGACCACCACAATGTTTTTTATTCATTTCTTTTGGTGTTTTTGAATGCTAGAGAGTTGCACTTTTGAACTAAATGATTATTTTTTCCAAGCTTTTTATCTGCGTTTGTTCTCCATGATAAAATGTCTGAGTGAGTGCTCGTATGAGACTGGTGATTCTATACTTTTTGCTAGGAGTTGTAGTAGACAAACGTGTTATCCGTTGAGCTCGAGCGGATGGGAAGTGTCAAAAGTAGACTTGAGTAGTCATGTGATCAAACGTTTGATAAATGCGATCACATTAAAACAATAGACAAATGAACGTCATCGGATGATTGTCCCAGCCTCACGCGAGTCTTCTTGGATGCAGCGCGTCTGTCAGAGCCTTGTTCTCCCCTCTATGTGAGTAATTGGACACTCACACAATAGTGGTTCCTCTACTTAACAAATGGATTTGTTGTGGAAGTAGTTTCTGACAATTCCGTAAGTATAGACGCGTTTACCGTATACATGCCCTAATTTGTTCAAAGCTCCCTAAAATTAAAATTCAGACATAAAACTTTTATAAAGCCTAAAAATGCACCAAAACATATGACATACATGTAACAGTTAGATTCATTCATTAATTCATTATTGCACAATAAACATAAAATGAGAGTGGTGCATAATTTAAAAGGCAAAGAATAAAGAGTAAAAAATACACTCATGGCCCAAGGGACGAATGACGAGGACGCTGCGATACATGCACATACATTAGAGGTCCTTCTTCGCCAATTGGATGCTCGGCAATAGCCAATGACAGAGCAGCAATAAGTATGTTACGTTCAGTAGCAGCCCATACTGTACTCTTGCCTTCGTATCCTGAAATTTCTCTAGTAACAAGAGGCAACATTTTCCCTGTAGAGGTGTGTCGTACCTGAAAATTCTGTATCCAAAGACGTACATAAGTAGACGTACCACTGTATCAGTGCAGTTTTTGGCAGCCCTTATAAAATTTCATTTGAGTCTAAGTCTTTGGGACAATAATAATTATTAGTCTTAGTCATATTTTAGTTTGTCTAGTTTTTATTAATGAAAACTCAAGACTAACTCAGTTTAGTTTTAGTCGACATTTACTCAAAATGTTTTCGTATGTAAAATTAAAAACTCCAAAAATGAATAAAGGTTTCCAAATATTTTGATTGAACATTGACAGACAAGCACATACAACTTGGTGATAATACACACAGCATGAAAACAGTACATTAATTTCAATGAATTTTACCCACCTGGACACCACGAACTGTACGTAAAAAAAGTTGTCCGAGAGTTTAGGAGGACGCTTGTCGTTAGCATTAGCCTAATGCTAACGCAAACACAGACCTTTAAAGGATAAAGCAACATTGCATATCCTCTCTGGCCAAGATAAGAAAACAAATCATACTGTGTATGCGTGTGTGCAAGCCTGGAGACTGGAGAGAACACACTGATGAGTCGGGGCGAGTGGTGAAGCATGTCATGAGTGATGCAACCATACACTGCTACGATGCAGGCTAACTACACATAAAATATCACACATTGTGAAGATGTAACGGAAACTATTCCGCATTTTCGTCTTGTTGTCTCGTCAGACAAAAACTGAAATTAGCCTCGTTATGTTTTAGTCTCCCAAAGCACGTTTTTAGCTCGTTATAGTCTCGTCGTCGTCATGAAAAAAAAAACTTCGTTGACGAAATACTTTTATTATAGTCATCGTTGACAAAACAACTCTGGTCTGTATACTATTTAGACAAAGCAAACAGACATATACAAGTGAGGGAAAAACATGTAAAATGGATACAATCATATGCCTAGGTAAGTTCAAATCTCACATTTTGACTAAATTGCAATTGTGTGCCAGATAGGAAGTGTTCCAAAATGTCAGTGCGCTAGCAAGAATTTCAAAATCCAACTCACCAGGCCGGTTTCTTCAAATCGCTTTTTGTCCGCACTGTCAATAACATAAATCTGAAAGAATAGAGCACCGTTATGTTCATGTCATTTGCACGTCAGCTTCAGGCAGTGAACTTTTAATAAACACATAAAATACTCATTATTCTTCAGCAAAATTTATGGTACCTTACCAAAAGATCTGTGTTTTCCAGGTACTTTTTCCAGAAAGATCTGATCTTCCTTTGCCCTCCAATATCCCACACGTTAAGTTTCATACCATGAGAAGCAACACTCTTTATGTTAAAGCCCTGAAAAGAAACACAATGCCATTGATATTCACTTTGTTTAAGCTTGTAGCTCAAAGTGTCAGTACACGGAGGAGTGCATTTGTTGAGTTCAAAAGTATCACACCTTATTTGTGTGTCAGCAGGAATGTAACAGGGGATTAAATAGTGCGGTCACTATTAATGGAATCCGTTGATTCTCCCCCCCCCCCATTTCAATTTAGGTAGTTGAACAGCTAATAATCAGATGTGAGAAAATGACTGGAAACTGTTTGCGAGTCATACTTGATTTACATGTTGAACTTTAGCCCTGAAGGACAAACGTTTGTGATGTCATTGTTAAACATTTCCCGCATTGCAACATGGTATTATGCTGCAAGATGCGTATTTTACATGTAGTTTGATTGTTTTGCACATTTGAAAGAGGATTTAGTGAGACAAATAGTTTCCTCCTGCTGTGTGGTTGATAAAGGAAAGTACTGCAAAAAAAGAAACAAAATGGTTTCGGGCGTTAAGGAGATTAAACCAAGGGCGTAGGTTTGGTCTCAACATTGGTAGGGACGATATAACAGCATAAACTGTATGTACACTTTTTGCTGGGGACAGGACATTAATGAGACCAAACAGATAGGGTGAACGGGGTGTAGGGCTACATTTCTTATGAATATGAACCTAATTAATTGATCGGCTAAATGATCAATGCAAATTAAATCTTTATTGAAATAAACAGTGGTTTGAAAAAGTATTTGAACCATTTAGAATTTCTCACATTTCTGCATAAAATCACCACCAAATGTGAGCTGATCTCTGTCAAAATCACACAGATGAAAAAACTGTGTCTGCTTTAACTAAAACCACCCAAACATTTATAGGTTTTCATATTTTAATGAGGATCGTATGCAAACAATGACAGAAGGGGGAACAATAAGTAATGAAACCATCACATTAAATATTTTATGCCCCCCCATTTGGCAGCAATAACTTCAACCAGACGCTTCTTGTAGCTGCAGATCAGTCTGGCACATTGATCAGGACTGCACATCGATCTTGGCCCATTCTTCTCGACAAAAACTGCTGTAGTTCAATCAGATTCCTGGGATTTCTGACATGAATCACTGTCTGTAGGTCATGCCACAGGACCTCAATGGGGTTCAAGTCTGGACTTTGACTTGGCCACTCCGAAAACGTGTATTTTGTTCTTCTGAAACCATTCAACAATCCAAGTTGATTTACTTCTGTGTTTTCGATCATTGTCTTGTTGCAGCATCCATCCTCTTTTTAGCTTCAACTGTCTGACAGACGGTCTCGGGTTTTCCTGCAAAACATCCTGATAAACTTTTGAATTCATTCTTCCATTAATGATTGCAAGTTGTCAAGGCCCTGAGGCAGCAAAAACAGCCCCAAATCATGATGCTTCCTCCACCACGCTTCATGCTGGGGATGAGGTGTTGATGTTGGTGAGCTTTTCCATTTTACCTCCACACATGACTTCGTGTGTCACTCCCAAACAATTCAACTTTGGTTTCATCAGTCCACAAAATATTTTGCCAAAACTTCTGTAGAGTGTCCAAGTGCCTTTTTGCGAACATTAAATGAGCAACAATGGTTTTTTTTGTTTTTTTTTTGTCAGCAGTGGCTTCCTCCGTGGAGTAATCCCATGAACACTATTCTTGGCCATAGGTTTACATATAGATGATGTGTGCACAGAGATATTGGACTGTGCCATTGATTTCTGTGATTACTTCTCTGAGTATTCTGCGCTGACCTGTTGGCGTCTTCTTTGGTGGACGGCCACTCCTTGGGAGGGAAGCAAAACTCTCTCCATTTGTAGACAACTTCTCTGAATGTTGGATTGAAGAACATCCAGACTTTTAGAGATGGTTTTGTATCGTTTCCCTGCTTTATACAAATCAACAATCCTTGATCGCAGGTCTTCAGACAGCTCTTTTGACCAAGCCATGATGCACATCAGACAGTGCTTCTCATCAAGACATTTCTTACCAGGTGTGGTTTTCATAATGGCAGGGCAGCTTTAAACCACTCATCAGTGATTGGGCACACACCTGACTTAAAATGTTTGATAAAAATTGGGTTCAGTTGCTCTTTAAGGCTCCTTAGGCAGATGGTTGACTTATTTTCCCCCCATCTGTCATTGTTTAAATGTTATCCTCATTAAAATATGAAAACCTATAAATGTTTGGATGGTTTTAGTTAAAGCAGAGACTGTTTTTTTCATCTGTGTGATTTTGACAGAGATCAGACAGAATTTTTTAATATAAAATAACGGTATAGTAAAACTGCATAGTTTTGAGTAATCAGAGAGATCTACTACTAATATTCACCAACGTTGGCCAGGACCTATTCAAAATTGTGGATTTACAGCGCCATAAAAATGGGAACTGTAACCTATCATCTACTAAAACGACCCGTTGCTCAGGGGAATTGCATAATATTGTACTTACGTGACAGTAGAGTACATGTAGATGGAGCGGTTTTAAGATCAGGTGACTTTATTTCATTTTTAAATGATGACAATGGTGGTGTTATATGTTTTAAGAGTGTTTTCTGGGCCTCTTGGGGCCCGCGGGGCCTAGGGTGAGGCTTGCTGTCCCTTGCCGGTGGGGTGGACGCCCCCTGGTCGCCGGCGCTTGGTGTGGCGCCTGCTCGGGGTGCGGGGTGGGTGCTTGGTGGGTGGGGGGGGTGGGCGGTCGCGGAGGCGCCGTGGGTGGTCTGGGGCGGGGATTGATCGGGGCCCTGACGCTTCTTCCGCCCTGGGGCCGGTGGTTCTGGTGGACGGGGCCACGCCCGCAGGAGCCTGCCTCTTAACTCACGCACTTCTCACTTCGGCACTGTAAATATTTTTCACCCTGGCACTTACATGCCCATACATTTCTCCGGGGAGAGTTGGGACGGGGCTTTACAGTCCCAGCCCGACTCCCCCCTGTTTTTAATGCACCACACACCAAGGTTGTGGGATGGTTGGGACCTGTTGGGGGGGGGGCCTCACGGCTGCCTCCTCACCACAGGCCCCGCCATCCCTGCACCTTTTTTAAATGCACCACACACATCATACTCCACAGGAGAGCTCCGGCAAAGGGCGGTGGGACGGGCGGCTGGACAGAAACTCCATGCTGCGGTCCCACTGCCCCAAGCCAAGCTCTCCTATTTTAATGCATACATTGCACTACCCTCCCCTCACACCCCCATCACGGTGCTGGGTGATGGCTGCCAGTCGGGAACCTGGCAGCCACAGTAATAGGGTGGTAGGTGGGTCCCACACTTTTTCTATATGGCGTGGCTCCCGGGGTGTGGCCTCCCCTCTGCCTTGGATGCCGGCCGCGGGAGTGGGTTGGGGGGTCGGGTCTCCGATCTTGCACCGCCCCGTGGCAGTTCCTGGGCGTTCTCCTGCCTCCGCCTTCCCCTCTCTTCTCTGGCTGGGCATCCGCCCTGCGCTCCGTCGCGGGTCGCTGGCTGGGCGCCGGTGTATCAGCGGGGTGTCGCCTGCACCGGCGGGGGACCCTGCCTTGCCTGGGGCTTGGTGGGCCGCTGGGGGTCCCGTGGCGTGCCGTGCCGGTTGGGGGGCTGTGGCTGTGGCTCGTGGCCCGGGTGGGCGGGCGGGGGTGGGTGTAGGCGTGGGGTTGGTGATGCGTCCCCTCCTGCCATCCCTGTAGGCCGGTGGATGGGCACGCGGGTGGCCCGGGGGACCACCCTGGGTCCCGGGGGGGGGGACGGTGGCTCCTTTGCTGGGCGGCGGGAGGAGGGATGGGCTGCGCATAGCCCCCCCAACCCCCCGAACGCCCTCCCTCCCCGGGCTGGCTGGGTGGGGGCTGTGGCCCTGGGTTGCCGCCCGCGCGGTTTCTCCGCCCGTCTGCGTGGCTGTCGCGCGCCCGGTGGGGCTTGCGTGCTGCTGGATGTGGTAGGGCATGCTCGGGTTGGGGGTTCCGGTGCCGGGATTGGCGATGCGGCGGCGTAGGGTTGGTCGCCAACGGGCTTACACTCATAAGAGATTCACACGATTACTGGGTTCTAGATCACAGAACTGATTTGTGTACACTCTACCCCTTTCAATCACTTAGCTTATAGTCTTATAGACACCCCCACCCCCATTCTCCTCTTTCACTGGCCAATTGGCCCCCACATGGTGTAAACCGGAAATACATCTCGCTGACGATAGCACCAGCATATTAGTAACTAGTTTAGATGTTCAATGTATTTCTTGTTGTTGTTTGTGTATGTGTTTCTTTTCTTTCTTCTCTTGTATTTCTTTTCTTCTGTCCCCCCATAATCCCTTCCTGTTCACTGCTTTGTCATAATAAAAAGGTATTTTGAAGGATCACAATGGGAGTATGTCAGACTCTCCATGTGAAACATTAAAACTGTTCAGAATCTGGGCACTTAGACTTCCATTTTCTGTGTCAAACAGCTGAACAGGACAGGTTTAAAAAAAAAAAAAAAAAAGGGTGTTTTCTGAGAATTGGGAACAACGCAAGCACACGGAAGTCAACTGCCTTGCCGCTCGGTCGGAATGCATTTACCGTAATACTTGGATTATTTTGGTGCGCTAATTTTAAGATCTGCTCATTTATCCACGGGACCACCGGGGTGTCTGCCCGTATGCCAGCCCGCCCTTGTCTGAGATATCACCCGCTAACAGTTCGTCATGTCTTCACTGCCTGCCTTTAATTTTGTGGATTTCTTGCCACCCAACCGACTGAATGTACCATAATTTTCGGACTATAAGGCGCACCTGACTATAAGATGCCACTCACCAAATTTGACACGAAAATGGCATTTGTTCATTGATAAGCCGCACTGGATTATAATCAGCAGCTGTCCTCACTGTATTATGGGATATTTACACAAAAAGATATCAACCGGTAACACTTTATTTGACAGCCGCATTATCAGACTTTCATAAGACCAAATGAACCACCATGAAGCTTTGAATCAATTGGCTGTAAAGCTTCATTGCTTCAAGAAGCTTCATTTGGGAGTCCCTTGGAGGAGACAGTCAACCTCTGTTGCCACCTGCTGTAAACACTGTTGTCGTCCAATTTGCCTCCTAGCAATGCCTAGCATGCATTGCTGTGCAATGCATGCGGCAATTTATCTCACTTTAGGATGGATGTAAAAGATCCAAATCGGACAAAAATGGCGTTAATGACATATTTTGTCGCATGACACTTGATGACATCTGTCATTAGCATTCAATAATGCCCATGATAGTGTCATGTCATAATTATGATGGTCATATGGCAGTATTGTGACGCCATTGTCAAATAAAGTGTTATCTATTAAGCCAAATAAATCAACAAATAAGCCGCACCGGACGATAAGCCGCATTCAAAATGAGGGGGGAAAAGTAGCGGCTTATAGTCCGAAAATTACGGTGTGTCAACGAGGTTCCTCCAATCCCTGACATTGGCTTTTGTGAATGGATCAATAAACCTACACAAACTCATAGACATGCAAAGCTACCAACAATAACAAAGTGTGCTTATATGTACATATCAATAATACACACATGAACAATTATTTCATTGCGCATTCTTTAACAAGTCAAAAGTTATCTCAATGAAATCACTACTCTGAGTGGGAGTGTGCACCGGTCCATATTAGTTCCTTCATTCGTTTCCTTTGCTAAATATTGGGAGATCTATAGATTTATATCTTTTAAATATGCTGTTCAATTGATTTTAAAATAATCTCATGCTCAAATCTGTACATAATACTTGCTTTCTTAATTTTACAGATATGTGGTTTTAGTACCTTTCCCCCTTTTACATAGATTGTTATACTTTTTACCAGTAATACTTTGTCAATTTAGAACTCAAAAACACAAAAGAGAATGAAAAAATATATATATATATATATAATTTTACACAAAACTCAAAAAATGGGCCAGACAAAAGTATTGGATCCCTTAGCCTAATACTTGGTAGCACAACCTTTAGACAAAATAACAGCGAACAACTGCTTCCAGTATCCATCACTGAGTTTCTTACAATGCTCTGCTGGGATTTTAGACCATTCTTCTTTGGCCAACTGCTCCAGGTCTCTGTGATTAGAGGGGTGCCTTCTTCAAACTGTCATTTTCAGATCTCTCCACAGGTGTTTTATGGGATTCAGGTCTGGACTCATTGCTGGCCACTTTAGAAGTCTCCAGTGCTTTCTCTCAAACCATTTTCTAGTGCTATTCTGAAGTGTGTTTTGGGTAATTGTCCTGCTGGAAGACTCATGACCTCTGAGGGAGACCCAGCTTTCTCACACTGGGCCCTACATATGCTGCAAAATTTGTTGGTAGTCTTCAGACTTCATATTGCCATGCACACGGTCAAGCAGTCTAGTGCCAGAGGCAGCAAAGCAGCCCCAAAACATCAGGGAACCTCCGCCATGTTTGACTGTGGGGACTGTGTTCTTTCCTTTGAAGGTTTTGTTTTTTCCCCCCCTCTAAACTCTATGTTGATGCCTTTTCCCAAAAAGATCTACTTTTGTCTCATCTGACCAGAGAACATTCTTCCAAAACGGTTTTGGGTTTCTCAGGTAAGTTTTGGCAAACTCCAGCCTGACTTTTTTATGTCTCTAGATCAGAAGTGGGGTCTTCCTGGGTATCCTACCATAGAGTCCCTTTTTATTCCGACGCCGACCGATAGTACAGGTTGACACTGTTGTACCCTCGGACTGCAGGACAGCTTGAACTTGTTTGGCTGTTAGTCGAGATTCTTTATCCACCATCTGCACAATCTTTTATTGAAATCTTTCATCAATTTTTCTTTTCCGTCTGTCTAGGGAGTTTAGCCACAGTGCCATGGGCTTTACACTTATTGATGACACTGCGCACGGTAGACACAGGAACATTCACGTCTTTGGAGATGGACTTGTAGCCTTGAGATTGCCCATGCTTCCTCACAATGTTGCTTCTCAAGTCCTCAGACAGTTCTTTGGTCTTCTTTCTTTCCACCATGCTCAATGTGGCACACCCAAGGACACAGGACGGAGGCTGAGTAAACTTTAATCCATTTTAACTGCCTTCAAGTGTGATTTAATTATTGCCATCACCTGTTATGTGCCACAGCTAAGTAACAATTGCTGTTAATTACATATATTAGAAAGGCATTTCATGATTTTTCAAAGGCTGCCAATACTTTTGTCCGGCCCATTTTTGGAGTTTTGTGTACAATTTTTCACATTCTCTTTGTGTTTTTTCATTGCATGCAGAATATATCAAGATATTACTACCAAAGCATTTGTAATTGCAATCATTTTCAGGGAGAAATTGAGCATTATCTGACAGAATTGCAGGTCTACCAATATTTTTGGCCAGTACTGTATATGTGAAAGCTGATTGGATTTAGTTGGTCATATGGTAACTAAAATGGAAATGATACACAGACAGAAGCTAGGCAATAACATTTATGCCTGGTGAGTACAATATACTACCAGTATACTAAATTTAATTTTCAGTTCCATACACAACGTAAAACCAGGTTATAATGTAGTGTCTACTTTAATCTTTCACTTGGTGCTGCCCTCACCTGTGTAGGTGTGATGGTGTTAACATCCTCAGAGGCAAGGCTCTTGAGCAGGGTGGTTTTACCTGCATTATCCAGGCCCAGAAGAACTATTCGAACTTCCTGCTCGCTAGTTCCCTTCAATTTCTCAATGACGGAGAGTAAGCCCTGTATTGGGAAAAAAAAATGAGGGCCTCAATGTGTTGTCTGTGTATGGCAGGTCATACATTATATTAATGATAAACAAAAGTCAGTATTGATTATTGAAAGAATAAAAAAAAGCAGGTTTCAATTTTTATTTCGTACTTTTAGTAGACTATCAATACAATAACAAATAATAAAGAAATTATATTCATTGCCACACTACTAACAGAAAATACAAAACTGCACTATTAAGCTTAAAATAAGGTAAGAATATGACTTCCTCCTGATTTCAAGTCAGTTACTTTAAAACACAGAGCTTGCACATAGTCTAAGCCCTGTTTGGTAAGACATAATCGGAGGCTTCGTTTAGAATAGCACCATCATTCATGTAATGATGCAGGATGTAACATGATTAACTCAAGTTAAGGTACGCTAAATTGAATGCAATCATTAGCACGGCTAAGCTACTAAAAATGATCACGTTAAATTAGGAAAACTGAACATCAGGTATTCGCAATTAGCTCTTTTTTTGTTTTTAAACTTTCTCAGAGTAAACTATCAGCTCTTATAAATGTAGAGAGAAATGCATAAAATTTGATTAATCAAATACAATTTGAACAAGTACAAAAAAAGTTGTCTAACCTGTGGTTGAATCGCTCCACTAACCTTCTGAGCTTCTCCCATGGTAGCGTCTATACTTTAGCTTGTCTTGAAGGCCGATGCTACATTCTCCAATGAGGCTCACTCCTGAGCGTTACAGGTTAGCTGTCCACAAAGATAAACAAGCTTCTATTTTTCACCTGCTTCCTGCTCAGTGAACCTGTTAAGGTTAAGGGTGTGCGTGTGTGATAGTTGCCTACCTGGCAATCGATGGCTTCAAACCATCAGTGTGGAGATGGCAAACAGGAAGAGGGGGAGGGCGAACGGGAGTCGGATTAGGAGGCCAGAATTAGCCCTAGGTGTCCATACAAAGGCTACTCACTCCATCCATTTGCTCACCCCCTTCCTCAGTCCATCCCTCAATCTCCACGTCGCAGTGGCTTTACCTGGATTATCTCCTTAGCCACCTGCTATAAGAGGAACCCAGTAAACACTCACAGTCTCACACACATTATCACACAGTTGGGACAGTCTGCCATATGGCAGAGGGCAGAATGCTGCTAATGCAGAAAAGCAAAGATGAGGCTTGTCAGTATGCATGAAGCCCAATACTTTTAAATCTCAAAAGGATTATATCAATGAACGTATCCCTGAGCCGAAGCACTGACTCGCAACTCATTGCCGCATCCAATCCTCTCTGGTAGAGGAGTTGATATCACCATCAGCTCGTGTATCTTTTCCACAGATGCCTCTCTAAAGCTGCACTGTGTCTGTTAGAGAGCGTCCTGTGAGCAGAGCATTCAGCAGGATTAGTCTCAGCACGCCTGGTTTGTGGATTAAAACATTTCGAGGCTCTTTTGCTCAACTACACAAGCTATCTGCTCAGTGGGCGTAGCCAGTGTTTGACGACAATGAGATGTACTATGGCATGCAATTGGTTTTGAAAGCATTCACCCACACCAAGGCCTAAACCAGGGTTGTCAAACATTCGGTCCATGAGCCGGAAACTGCCTGCCATGGTCCAATCTGACAGGGGTTATCCTACCTGACAGGCATGCTGTAGCTCATTCATATTGTACAAACAGAATCACATTTATTTGCACGTCGGCTCCGTAAAACTGGACACTTGTCATTTGTATTTTCGTGTGCGTGCACAGCAGTGATCCATTTGGCACCGAAAGTTGCATCGCGGATTTTAAAAAAATATTCATCACAGATGAGAAAAATTAGGAATATATGGCGCAAAAGTTGCCCATGCGCTAGCAGAAGGCAGGGAGAGCTCCAGTTGTGGAATGTAATGAAGTAAAAGTACTTTGTTACCGTACGTAAGTACATATATGTGTATTTGTACTTTACTTGAGTACAAACATGAAGTGGTACTTTTCACTTTTACTTCCCTGCATTTTACAGCATGTATCTGTACTTTTTCCTCCACTACTTTTCAAATTGTCGCTTGCGTCATACGTGACGTTACTTTTTTGTTGTTTTCTTTTTTTCTCATTGTGAATTTAGTTTAATTTTCATACCTCCGGCGCAATCGACAAGCCCCGTGCACCTATACCGTAACTGAGCACTAGAGGCAGTTGAACAAGATATTGAGGAATAAAAACCCACCACACTCTTGTACAGTAGGTTGCAGTATGCATCTGATAGTTGCTTGCAATCCGCCAGTAAGATAAGTTTTGGAGTATTTGAGTATTTTCTTGTGCAGAAAATTTTATTGCTTGTTTTTTCGATTTTGCACAGTTTTAAATAAAACTGAGCAGTCAATGAATTTTCCGTTTCTTTTTATGAATATTGACTCAAATCTCTGCAAGTATACTGTATATATAGGGTATATATATAGGGTATATATATATAGGGTATATATGGGGTGTGTGTATATATATATGTATGTATATATATATATATATATATATATATATATATATATATATATATATATATATATATATATATATATATATTAGGGCTGTCAAACGATTAAAATTTTTAATCGAGTAAATTACAGCTTAAAAATTAATTAATCGTAATTAATCGCAATTCAAACCATCTATAAAATATGCCATATTTTTCTATAAATTATATATATATTCTGTAAAATAAATTGTTGGAATGGAAAGATAAGACACAAGATGGATATATATACATTCAACATACGGTACATAAGGACTGTAGTGGACATTTCACTCTACTGTCATTTAAATCTGTCTATGCTGTCCTCACTCCAAAGCGTCTACTTTTTCCAAAGCTAGACAGCTAGTGAACGACACCTTAAAAATTAGACTTCTTCCTTTTTCATATGATTTATTAATAAAATGGCCTCAAACCATTGTCCTCTTTAGACCGTCGTAAAACTACAAAAAAAAAGTACATAAGCATTGCATTAGCAACAACGTTAGCTTAGCACGCTATACAGGTTCACTAAACATAAACAAAAAGCGTCTCATACAAAAAATACAACATTTCGCTTACTAACATAATATGTACATTCTTTACAACAACCATACTTACGGACAAATCTTGTCCAATGATCATATAAGCACAACATTATCAGCCCGAGACGTCGTGCAGCCATAATGAACTGGCAAGAAAACAATAAACCATGTCGCAAAGCGACCACAAGAGTTCGCTGTTGGACAGCACAAAAAGCCTTGCTGTAAAACTTACCAAAAGGCAGAATGCTTTCTGAGCGGGACATGTGCGTTAATTGCGTCAAATATTTTAACGTGATTAATTTAAAAAATTAATTACCGCGCGTTAACGCGATAATTTTGACAGCCCTAATGTATATATGAGAGATTATCGGCCGGGCCGATTATCGGCGCCGATATTTGGCAATTTGATGTGTATCGGTATTGGCCTTTTTTTTTTTTTAAATCCAACAAGCTGATATGAAAAATATCAATTTAAAACTGGGTTATTTCGGCTCAAATGCAGCCGTGCCTCCCTCTCCTGCACTAGTATTCACTGCATCCTCTGATTGGTTAAATGGTAATTGTAACTGGAGTTACCCTTGTATTGCGCCTTTCCACCTATTTAAGGTACTCAAAGCGCTTCACACTATATCCCTTAGACGAGGTCTATCAGGGCAAAGAATTGAACCCCCAATTCATGTACTGGGGAACGACTAATCTACAACCGAACCATGTCAGAATGCGAGTGTAATAGTGATGAAGCAAATTTATTACATTTTTACTTCATTTAATAATTAATAATAATAATTCTTTGACCCCTCAAAATACTTCCAAATCGCGTAATGTTGGCTGTGAGCCAGTAGCTTTGTTTCTCACCGTGTTATGGTGACGTCACCACAAGAGGACTATGGTTCTTCACACTATTCGGTGGTAAACTTTCATTCTTTTTAACCGATAACTGAAAATTTAGCAATTTTAGCTATTTTTGCCTGAAGGTTTTCAGTGCCGAATTTTCGGTCACATCTGTAATTGTATTGAATGTATTTTATTCACGTTGCCAACTATTCTTTAATGGGCTGATATTAATATATGCATTTGTAGGGTTTTATATACAGTGTATCACCAAAGTGAGGACACCCCTCGCATTTCTGGAGATATTTAATTACTGTATGTCTTTTCATGGGACAACACTGACAAAATGACACTTTGACACAATGAAAAGTAGTCTGTGTGCAGCTTATATAAAAGAGTTCATTTATTTTCCCCTTGAAATATAGCCATTATTATCTAAACCCCAGGCATAAAAAGTGAGTACACCCCATAGAAACTACGTACATTCCTAAATGTCCATATTGAGTACTGCTTGTCATTTTCCCTCCAAAATGTCATGTGACTCGTTACAGGAATGCTGTCATCATTGCTGCAGAGATTGAAGAGGTGGGGTGTCAGCCTGTTAATGTTCAGACCATATGCCACACTCTACATCAAATTGGTGTGCATGGCTGTCACCCCAGGAGGAAGCCTCTTCTGAAGACGGTACACAAAAAAGCCCGCAAACAGTTTGCTAAAGACATGTCAAGAAAGCACATGGATTACTGGAACATGTCCATGACCATGAGACGGGCGGGCTTTAAGTTTAAAATATGTGAGTGAATAATTTCACAAACTCTTTTTTTTTTTTTTTTTTTTTTTAAAAACTAAATATTAGACATCATTTAATGATTCTAAGCTAAAAATGATAGAAATTTCGATTAATAAATATAATTACTTACCTTCTTTTTATGGCTGGGTTGAAGCAAAAGCGGTTGTGCGGTGTCTGTAAACGGGGGTCTCCAGGGTAAAACGGACAAACAAAAAAATAGTTCAAGGGCTTCATGCGCCATGAAACTGATATGGCAGCATATAGACATATTGTTTTATCAAACACAACAGTTCTTTTGGCTTAAAATACAGCAGTTTATTTTAAAGAGGAGTGCAAGAGCAGAAACTGCTTTTTCAGCCTTGTCTGTTTACCGCTATATAGTTTTTATATTTTTTTTTACTCAGCACAACCTCATCTATATGAACTGCTATCGTTATACTTAAGTAAAACCTATTAGATGACCATCTTTGGCCAAAAAAGATGACACGAAAATCATTAAATTCAGACTAGAACAACACTATAAAATGTCACCCGTCCAAAGAGCATGAGTATCCTCCAGTGGAGAAAAAACATTGTTACCTTTCTGACTGTTATAAAGGAGTTACGACCCACCTCTGATTTCAACTTGGAACTTTGATTTGCCATGTGGACACAGTGCTTGTGTGGGGCTTCTCATGCCCTCACCTCACAATTGATACCAATAACAGGTTAATTAGACTCACAAAGTGCCTATGTTAGGTTAAATACTGGCTTTAAATTGTTTTTCTTTGTAAGTGCGAATGGTTTGTTCATTTAATCCATTTAATCCAGCACATTACCCATCCAACTCGGCACATGCACTTTATTTCCAGCTATCGCTTGCTTTTTTAACAGTGACACCAAGCGGCAATACTCATAACAACCACTGGAAATGTTCACAGTGTGTTGCCATATGAAGACACTTTGTTTTTATTTTATCTTTCCTCCAATCAGCCTCGCAGCATCCAAAAACACAGCTTTATTGTAAAGCAAAACACCAAGATAATGGATTACCTGTGCTGGATGAGTGTTGGTTGCTTAATTTCAATTTGTCACCAAAACTGATTATAGACACTGATACAAATGCAAATTCACAGTTAGCCTATAATTGAATAACAGCAGGGCTGAAATTTGTGCAGTGTGTTGGGAGTCGTGACAACGAATCGGAATTCATTATCGCTGTTTTGCTGCGAGTCATGTTTTCTTCACACAGAGGGATGTAAAAGACAAAAACAAGTCTCACGATGTAAATCCAGAAGATAGATGGATAGATCTTTTGTCCCATCCACAAGGGAAATTCACTATGAAGTAGAAGCAGCCCACTGCGACACACTGCCTTTGCACACAAAATGATACTTGAAGTGCAACATTGGAGAAGCAACATACTGTATTATTTTAATCAGGTCATGCAAGTGCCTCCCACGCTGTATTTGTATGCACTGCTGCTTTTCAGTGCACAGCCTGACATTAACCATTTTCACTAATGTGCGCCAGGGGGCTGATTACTAAATTCCACTGTTTGCACCTTTCAAGGCCAAAAATGGTGCATGTCTGTTTCCAAGATAGAATAGTCATGGGAACACAAGAATTTAATTTGATGGCGAAATGCTAATAAGGAACATTTCTGTCTCAGATAAATAAGCTTTTACAAATATGTTTCGCCTGACTGTGCCCTTTCTAAACTGTCTCGAAATTGCATTCCACACTTTTGTAATGTGTGTAGTTCAGCTCTACCACTCCCAGGACACTCGTGAGGATAGGCTATTATGAATTATTTTCTGTAATAACACGTGTCTGTGTTAAGAAACAAAAGCAGTTTTTGGGCGTGCAAATGAAGACTACAACAACTGATTGATTAAAATCGATGAATAAATTAATTGTCAACTAATTTGATAATCAAATTTTTGCTGGCAGCTATGAGCAGTCCTGTTTGGGTCCTTGTTGGTGTCTAATGTGAAGATGTGCGAGCCAGTGTTTAGAGCAAGAGAGAGAGTTCACTGCGACACTCAGGTTGGGTTGTTGAATCAATAAAAGAGTTAGGGGCCGTTTACATGGGGACTTTCCAACAATATGAAAAATTTCAAATGTGCATTTATATGGTTTGGTCTCCATTCGAACAATGTCGCAATTCTGCATGAAAACGATGTAGTATTCATGCCAGGCCCTAGGGGGCAGTGCACATTTACAAGGCGACAGCGAAGGATGCACTTTGACCCCACCAAGCTCCTCAGCCGGATGAAAACATGCCACCCCCTCCAACCAATGCATTTTTCTTTTGCTCCCAAAGGCACAAAAAAATGGAAACATTCAACATATTTAAATTTTAAAATATTATTAAAACGGTAAATTAAAGCCGATGTTCCGCCATTTAATGTTTTTAATGTTTAATAGCACCGCTGCGCACACCCATGTGACGTGTGCGAGTGCTTACGTCATCGAAGCGAAGGGGGTTTCCATTCATATGAATGCGCTGCGACCCCCCAAATCGAATTGTTCCACTTTGGAGGCAGGATTCGGAAATTTGCGTCTTTGCCCTCCGTCTTCGCTGACACCATATGCACCCGAGGCCATCCTGTAACTCAGTCATTGCGTCTTCGTGTCGCAGTTGCCATGTTAACTGCCCCTTAGATTGCCTTTTGTGTTGTTACATCTAGTGTGCCTCCGTCAGAAATGAATAAATGAAGCCAATTGAATTGGTTATATTCTTTGTTGATGAGCCATGACTAATTATGCTAATCAGTGTCTTAAGTGTCCGTTTGTATTGTGTTTTGGAGAAGCATATTCAAATGAGTTAGATAGTAAAGTTCTCATTTCTTTTTATAAAGAAACCACACACATAAACCCATTCATATAGCAGTTTTATATTCTCCTTTCAACGCAAACTCCTATTCAAACTGTTATTTGTCATACAAGAGAGTGTGCTTTGAAATTGGATTTGGATTGTATTTATGAACAACTGTTTGATAAAGAAAACTGATTCATGACAGTCTGCCTCCACCTTATTCAAAATGTTTTGTATAGTTTGTTTAAAGAAAATAAATGAATCTAAATACAATTTATATCAGCACTTTGTCTACAAGAAATGAAAAGTCAATCAGCAGCACTTTTTTATTTGAATGAAAAGGACTTTTACTGATTTGTGTACTAACATTTTTTTTTTTAATGTTTTATTCTCAGAACCTTTATTTAAAAAATTAAAAAGTTTTAAATACTTAAAACAATACAGTTGTAGACTACAGTTACAGTGGAGCACAGAGAGAACATGCAAAATCTACAAAGGACGCTGGAAGCTTGGGATTGAACCCTGGAGCTCAGAACTGTGAGGCAGACATGCGAAATACTCTAACATCGTGCTGTCTAAATGAACTTATGACAATAATTGGATTAGATTGGTTGTGAAAGGAACATTTTATCTTTGTTCTGCAATGTTTGTTTCAGCAGTGGAAATATTAATACCGTAATTTCCGGACTACAAGCCGCTACTTTTTTCCCTCATTTTGGGTCCTGCGGCATGTGCAATGATGCAGCCAATTTGTGTATTTTACTGACGGCTGCCAGGGGCGCTCGAGCATGGAATGTGGGAGTGAGACACGTGGAATATATGTGTCGAGGAAGACGCTAGTTTGCACTACTACCGGTAGTTTAACTTTGTGCGTTGTGCATGAATAGAGGTGGCAGACCCTCGTCTTTGTGCATGAGTAGAATTGGCAGACCTGCATCATGGAAAATGCTAGAAGAAATTAAATTGGCCATCCGAGTTGCATGGGAAGCTTTGATGACGAGCGGCGAGAGATCGTTTGCCAAGCCTCATGCGAAGAGCAGCTTTTGCACAGGTTTGCCGGGGGAGCCTGGCAGCGTGAAGCGCGAGGAGGACGGCACAGGCTGGGAGTGAATTTGCCTCATTATGGGAGACATTGAAGGCGACAGCGAAGTGAGAGACTGAGTAGGTGCGTGGCGAAGTGCATCTGAGCATCTTCATATCCGACACTGAGGGTGAAGGCTTCCATGGTTTGAATGCACAGGAGGAAGATGAAGATTGCTAACAAAGACTTTTATGTTTTTATTAACCAGCACAATTAGTGCTGCACCGCCATGCTGATGCTATGTAACTTCCATGCCGCTGCTATATAACTGCCGTGTTTGCCGGCGCTGTTTGGAACGAAAAGTTAAGGTGTGTTATTAAAATTTTGAAAACTGTGTATTTTTTTGTCAATGTCTCTTGTTACTAAGTGGGCACATGAGGCTTATAGGCAGGAGAGGCTTATGTAAGTACAAAATGGTTTTTCCTTTAAAAATGTACTGGGTGAGGCTTGTAATCAGGGGCGCCCAATAGTCCAGAAATTACGGTATAAATTTTGTAATATCCTTATAACTCTGGATTATTTCGCTGCTCCAGCAAGGAAGGGGGCCACTGCCATCCCCTCCAGGACCAGGGTGGGCCTCTGGACTTTCTGCGACCCCACTAACCAACCTTCAGGGAAGGGATCAGGGGACGCGCTACCGGTCCCCACACCCACCCCCCACCACCGCTGGCCTACCCAGCCCACCAAACCGACATGGCACACCGCGGGACCCCCCGCAGCCTGCTAAACCCGGAGCAGGACAGGATAACCACCCAGAGTGACCCACCAACACTCAGCCGGTGACCCGCGCCAGGGCCCAAGGTGGATACTCGGTAGAGAAGAGAGAGAAGGCAGAAGCAGGAGAGCACCGAGAAGCCGCTGTGGGGCTGTGCGGGACCATAGCCCCAACGCCCCACCCACCCCCATAACCGGCAGCCCAGGCCATAAAGAAAAGTGGGACCCACCTACCGCCCTATTACTGTGGCTGCCAGGTCCCCAACTGGCAGCCATTACCCAGCACCTCAATGGGATTGAGTGGTGAAGATAGTGCAGTGTATGCATTAAAATAAGAGAGCCCAGCTGAGAGCAGTGGGACCGCCGCAAGGAAGTTCTTCCCAGCCGCACATCCCACCGCCCAACGTCGAAGCTCCCCCGTGGAGTATGTATGCGCTGCGTTGAAAGAGGTGCAGTGATGAATGATCATGTTTCACTACGATTGCTAGACGTCCAATTGGACGTTTACTGCCGTCAATGGCAGCCAATGAGTTAATATTTAGTACATTTTGAAAACCTGTTTTTTTTTTTTTTTTTTTTTTTTTTTTTTTAAATCTGATTCCAATCATGTGTTTCATTATTAAAAAGTCCTTTATACTAGGTGTGTTCTGTCCCTTTAAGGAAATGCCTTCTAATACACTTTGGCTTAATGTCTTATATTTGATGTTACTAATAGTTTACTGTATCAGGACAGTAAATTTATAGGGAGATAAAGCCACCCCAGGCCACCTCATAGGGGCGCCAGTGCACTGCCTAACAAGCTATCCCACCTCACCTGCTGTGCATAGTGTGCAACACCCCAGTGCGCATGTCCAGTTTTAGTGACACCAAATACCAATCAGGAGAATCAAAAGCAGTCAATCAACTCCTTCGTGCTGGTTTCTAGCCAGTTCCACTCACATTGAACATGGTGGCTTTCAAAGGGCTTTATCGTCAGTTCTCTCGCGTGGCGAAAGTTCTGGCACACAAGCAGATAAGAAGATATGACAAGTGGCGAGATGTAGTGAGAGAAATGGCTAATGAAAAGGTAGGACAATTAATGATGTGGGCTGCAAGAATCTGTGATGTATTGAGTTGTGGTAGCATCAAACGAAAAATTCGGGACTTCTGACTATTTTTTAAATTGGCAGCACGGTACGCTCTAACCTTAAGAGCTGCAAGGAGGAATTTTCATAATATGTGCAATATAGCCTTAATGAGACAGACGGAGAAGTTAATTCCCCCCCCCCCCCCCCCCCCCCCGATATTGCCAATACATTTGTCAGCCAAAAAAAAAAAAAAAAAAATCAGTAATAAAAATAATTTAAAAAACAGTCACAGGTGTACACGCTGCACAGGTGTGTGGCTAGATGAAAAATTGTCCAAATTTCCCGATTAGGAGGAGCCTGGAAGCCTCATGTCGACTGTATTCGTGATTAGAATTGCCAAAATTCAAATGAAATACAACTAAAAAATATGTATACATAATCAGGTTCACGATTTAACTTTAAATGAATTTGCAAGGAATAGTTTTCAAGCATGGGATCAGTATTTTTTGTTTGCACCCTTTCACAGTTTTTCTCGATTGGTTTGGCTCATTTCATGAAACAGAAATGACATTCTCAAAACATGGACACCCCTCCAAAACCACTGGGCTCTTCTTTCATTTCAAATTCTCATTCCTTTCAAAAAATTGCAAATGTCTTTGCACACTTTGCAAATGATTAAATACAATTTTTTACATTTTGCACAAATTGTGACTGTCTGGCACATCTTTGCAAATGATTTTATATATATATATGTATATATATGTGTGTGTGTGTGTATATACAGGGGTGAAAGTGGCTAGAATTTCTTGCCAGAATTCCCCGATGTGAAGGTCACCACAGAGCCAGAAACTTTGTTTATTTATCAATTTTTTTTTTGGGGGGGGGGGGGGGGGGGGGGGTCAAACCTCCTAAAACTACTGAAATACACAGCTATTTCTATAACACATACAAAAACTGATTTTCGTTCAAAATTGTATTTTTTTCAATGATTTACAAAATAAAAGTTAACAAAAACAGCAACAACCCCAACTTCCATCTCCTAATTTTTATTTTCCCTCATTTCCTCACTTACTACATGCCAAATCTCAATTTTAACTACTTAAGAACATAGGATGTATATTAAAATTGAAGTTAATGTAAACATTTACTTTTGCTTTTGTAGCGCCTCTCTAGCGTGACAAACTATTATGAGAGGTGGCTAACCTGAGTTCTTTCCCTTTTTAGAAAAATCACAATTCAACTATCTTAATTCTTACAATCTGTTATATAGGCATTCACTGTGAATTTTGAAAATAAATATTTTCTATTAAATTATCAGTGTTCGATTTCTTTTACTTTTATTTCTCCAACTATTAATATAACATTTGTTTGAAAATACTGATGTATTTTTAACTATGTTACACTTTTTTTTTTTTTTTTCCCAATAATAAAGATATAAGTAACATACATTCAGAAAAATAAGTACAAATGACTTATATTATGCAGAGTGAAATGGACTATATTTTGAAGATCGCGCATTGACTTTTTTAAATCATAAGAAAATGAATAAGTAGCCTAGCATAAATGAACAAATATAAGTGCAAAGTGCACATTGACAGCTAAGATATTCTAAACCTCGCCATCAGAGCAAATAAAACTAAATATGATAAACAAGCCACCTCAACTCTTTCCTTGCTCTTAAAGATTTGATCCATTTTCTGTTGCATTGCCCTTTTTTTGTCGCATCAATTCACCAAACTTTTTTTTCTGTTCCAGAAAACATGCATATTTGAACCATTCAGAGCTAACTATCTCTGCTGATCTCATGTCAGTATGTCAGCTAATTGAACGGATAAATGAATCCAGTCGTTTTGCTTTGCAGCGTGCATTCGCACATTGACGTGACTCATCATCGTCAGACTCGGATAACTGCAGCAGCTGGGGAAACCTCCATGCCGCATGGAATAAAATAAATAACCAAAAGATATTAACCGGAAATGCTGTATTTGACAGAGGCATCATTAAGCCTGTCGCAATAGGCAATAATTCCATTTATCGCGCGATAAATAAAAATTAAGGCGATAATTTTCCCACTGCGATTTATCGCCTCGCGTGCACGTGCGTGTGCGCGTGCGGCAGACGTGCTGTTAAAAGTTCGACTTCCTCATTACCAACTGCGCAAAATGCATCTTCGTTTCAGGTCCGGCAAAAACTAGCGCTGGAGCCAATCGTTCTCATTATATCGTATTGCTCAACGTATACCGGCCGCATCAGTGCTCCGGAGTGACTGTGGACCATCTACGGCGCGCCAGTGTTGTTGACGTGTGGGCGCTCCCGTCAGGAGTGACATTTCACTCGGGGCGGCTATTTTTCGGCACAACGCCGGATATTTACAACGAAGTCCGCCAAAACATTGTTATTGACTTGGCTGCTACAAACAACCTCGCTTTGACAACGAACAGCTGGATGAAATTAAGAGCGCTGTGCTTCAAACTCGTCCTGTTTATGAAAGTTGATTTTCATATGCTGGTGTTATGTAGTAATGAGCAGACGTGACTTCAGCGGCAAGCGGCACTTGTTAACTTTTTCAATGCGCGCACACACTAGATATCATGAAATGGCAAACTAGATGTGCTACGTCCCATGCCAATGACTATGTGAGCCCAGAGTGTTTATGGGACACGTAGTCCATATACTACATCGATGAATTCTAAACTGTCATGACTGAATGGAAGTTAAGAAGGCCAAATCAATCCATACCAGTGACTATAGATAATGTTGCAAATATTGTTAATTCAGTACATGACACAGATGGATTCGGACCACAAATAGGATGTCTTGCTCATGTAGTAAACCTAGCTGCTAAGAGAGCTGTAGCAATCAACAGTGTGCCCTGCCTCACTTTACAAACAGTAAAGATTGTTCTCAGCACTTTTATACAATTTTTTTTTCAGATCAGTAAGAAGTTAGCACATAAATATTATGAACTAAAATGCATGTTTATATGAGGGCAAATTAATTTTGCTTGTTAGCAAACCCCTCCCCCCCATAAAAAACGAAACAAAAAATATAATTGTTTTTTTTTTTTTTACAGAGCATTAAACGTATTGAATTGGATCGAAAATCGTGTCCCCCGTGTCAACAATCGTACCGAACCGTGACTTAACTGTATCGTTGCATCCCTATGGAACAGCATTGCAGAAGCTATGGCGGGAAACGTTTTCATTTGCCTAAATGCTTGTTATTAATTGCAATTTTTTATTTATTTATTTTTTTAAACGCATTTTATTTATTCTCTGTTTCTGTGCGGTATCAATATTGTTTTTTTACCTAAGAGGCATGGTCTATTGTTTTTAGTTGTGATTTCTGAAGTATTTTTGAATTTAAGAGTAAAATCGCGTTTAAATGGGGGTACTTGATCTATTAATATATACTGTATTCTCACTGTTACTGTAAATTGGTTAAAAATAATTGGGGGGGGGCGCAATAATATCGCAATAATTTATGGGAATAATTATCGCACACTAAAATTTGTTATCGCGACAGGCCTAGGCATCATACGGCTGTCATCCAGTAAGACCAAATGAACCATGAAGCTTTGAACCAATTGGCTGCAAAGCTTCATTGCTTCAAGAAGCTTCATTTGGCCATCACAGCTCCTTGGGAGGGTGGAGGGGGACAGTCAACCTCTGCTGCTACCTGCTGTCAACACTGTTGTTGTCCAACATGCCTTCTACCATGCATTGTAGCGCTACAGATGCGCTACTATGTTCTGTGCTAATTATTTCTTCAGTTACTGTTCTAGTTGTTTCATTAATTGCTAGTTATGGTATTTGGTAATGCTTTATTTAACAGTGGCAACGTAAGACAGTCATTAGACAATCATAATTATGACATGACACTGTCATGAGTATTAAGGAATGCTTATAACTAGAGATGACTAGAGGTCCGATCACGTCATTTTCAAAGTATCGGAATCGGCAAAAAAATATCGGACATGCCTTTTTTAATATATATATATATATCTTTTTTTTTTAATCGTTTTCTAATCGTATTTAACGTTACAGACAAAATGTCTTACACTCATCCAGAGTCTTTAGTTTTGGCTTAAAGTGGGGCCTCTCTCAACGATCAGAAATATCGTGGGAAGCAATGTAGGGAAGAAAGGTAGTAGTTGATCTTTTTCTTAACACCCAATTTTAGTTCCCAACGCTAAGATATAACAATTGGTACCATTACGCACAGTCATGGTTGCACTTCCCATCATGCATTTGGGCAGAAGTTAAATGGCTGAATTATCATTTACTGAAAGCTTATAAAAATGCGCTAGATAGCAATATTTAGTCACAATATACAGTCACATTTGTCCTTTAAGAATTACAAGTCTTTCTATCCGTGGATCCCTCTCACAGAAAGAATGTTAATAATGTAACTGCCATCTTGAGGATTTATTGTCATAATAAACATCCATCCATCCATCCATTTTCCATGCCGCTTATTCCTCACGAGGGTCGCGGAGGTGCTGGAGCCTATCCCAGCTAACTTCGGGCAGTAGGCAGGGGACACCCCGAATTGGTTGCCAGCCAATCGCAGGGCACAAGGAGACACACAACCATTCACGCACACACTCACACCTACGGACAATTTAGAGTGTTCAGTCAGCCTACCATGCATGTTTTTGGGATGTGGCAGGAAACCGGAGTTCCTGGAGGAAACCCCACGCAGGCACGGGGAGAACATGCAAACTCCACACAGGAAGGCCGAAGCCTGGGATTGAACCCTTGATCTCAGAACTGTGAGGCAGACGTGCTAACCACTCAGCCACCGTGCCGCTCATAATAAACAAATACAGTACTTATGTACTGTATGTTGAATGTATATATTCGTCCGAGTTTTATTCATTTTTTTCTTAATGCATCGGCAGATACTCAAACTAAAACGATCGGGATCGGATCGGGAGCAAAAAAACATGATCGGAACAACCCTACTTATAACAGATAGTGTTATCCAGCCAATGATCTCACTTTTGAACGGATGTAAAAGACCCGAGCTGGACATAGAGTTAGTGATATAATTTGCTGGATGACACTTAATGACATCTGTCATAAGCATTCAGTAATGCCCATGTCATGTCATATTATGACTGTTTTATTACGCCGCTGTCAAATAAAGGGTTACATATCAACCCAAATAAATCAACAAATAAGCTACACTGGAGTATAAACCGCTGGTTTCAAATTGGAGGAAAAAAGTTGCCGCTTATAGTCCGAAAATTACGGTAGTCGGGAATATACCACGTATAACATCACATTACATCATATGAATATCTTTTGTTGATTGATTACTTGATTAAATTGAATTTTTTGATAAGAAAATAGCTTCGAACTCAATTTTGCTGCTTTGATTAATCATTTAATGGCGTACCGCGAGCAACACGTCACGTTCGCTCATTATTATTCATGACGTTATCAATTGTGGCTTGGTGGGTCAACTCCCGTTTGTCCCTAATAGTAAATGATTGGAAATAGTGTACGAACGAGATGTTTACTGAGCTAAACCTACCAATCCTGTCCAAAAATGATGTCCCTGGTGCAAAATTCACTTGGAAAGATTTGGAAGATCATACAAATGTTTAGTTAAAGAGATGGCTTGAGTGTCGAGGGCTGGAAAAAGAGAAGCCGACCTGATCCAGAGTTAGCTTATTTTCTTGTGTGGATTGCCTTACGCCACTGACAATGACATTCTTCTGTTTCAACAATCTATCCCTCAACACGATATGCCCTATCTTTCTTATATATTATATCCTCTGGTTGTCTTACGTCTCTGACCGTACTTTGGGGCAATTTTGAGTGCTATTTTTGTGTAGCTATTGCAAATGCTACTCAGTGACAATTAACCCCCTTAATTTATTAATTAATAACAAATCTTAATTCGATAATTACACGTCTCCCTTACTAAAGTTGTTTTTCTACAACAGAAAAAGTATCAGAGGCAGTCAGATACCATTTTAATTTTTTTCAGGTCATTCATTGTCAGACAGAAGCGGCAGGGCAAAACACCACGCTTAAAAATAAGTAAAAATATCAAAATGGCTTACCTTTTCGTTCTCTGAAGGACCATGGCCCCCAACAAAATGTTTACTGCATATAAAATGTAAATGGCTTCACCTTGCTGGCGTTACTGGTCTTTTGGACATCCTCGCAAGTTGATCCATTCTCCACATTTTTTCCTCCAAGTTTTTGTTTTCGGGAAACGTATAAGGGAAAAACCCTTCATGTGTCGTAATGTCGAGAGTCGTTCCTACAAGTTCCATAGCAGCAGTGTTTGATCGGCATGTTCTTTAATGAAAGATTACCGGAGAAAACAAGCAGAAATAATATGGTTTGTATGCGAGGGTGTGTCTATAATGTCCCACTTTCGTGTTATGCTAGTCACGGTCTAAAAATAACATTCGTGCGGTACCTTATTACAGTGGTGTTGCGTTTGTTTATAAAGTGTTGTACAGTATTTAGTTTAATGAATTTGGGAGGATACACTGCCCTCTGTAGGCAACTGTAAATATTACATAAGTCTTGTCTGGCTGAAGAACAGCTGCTTCCTGTTCAGGCCAACATAAGGCTGCAAGTTTTTGTTTGAGCTAATAGCTTAATGCATTCATAATTTTTGTCGAAAAGTATATTTGGCCGTTTTTGGTGGAAATATGTGTTCAGCTTTGTTGAGAGAATTGTTTAAAAAAAAAAAAAAGTTTTGCTATTCAAGTTTTTCAGTCCTAAATTTACATAGCAATTTGACTCATTAGTAAGGGTGTAACGGTACATGTATTTGTATTGAACCGTTTCGGTACGTGGTCCTCGGTTCGGTACGGAGGCGTTTCTGACGTAATGCAAAGTGCTGTCAAATTTAGCGCGTTAACGGGTGGTAATAATTTTTTGAATTAATCACGTTAAAATATTTGACGCATTTAACGCAAGCGCGGAATGCCCACTCATGCTTCCCATAATCCCACCGTTACGTCCCACGGACGGCTGCTAAGGGCGTAACATAAAACGCACCACGCACACAAGTTGCAAGTGGACACAAATTTATTCACACAAGTTGAACTCGCAATGAACAAAATATACAAAATGCGGAAGAAGCTGGCTTCATCGTAAGCCCAGGCCAAAACAACAAACAAAATTAAACTACACTTGTCTTGAACCCCGCCCGCCAAGTAAACCCTGATCGTAAAAAAGAAAAAACAATACAGCCCCTACCCTGGCTTCTACACTAAACAAAACGGGTTGAACGAAAACGGCAGTTTACCTCTACTGCTGCGGTGCTCTTATTTACAGTGGTGAACAAAAAGGATCCAATAACGAATGAACACAAAATACCTCACCGAAAAAGCGGGAGTGTGACAAAATAGCGATCAAATGCACAGGTGAATGAATGGCGAGCAAACAGCTGGCGAGGAGGTACGCGGCATGTATGCTGTCAAATGGGAATTTGCGAACTCTGAGTGTGGATTGTAAAATGACGAGCGGTCAGATGACTTTTGTTAACGCTGCCTTTATTTGGTTAACAAGACTCAGGCACAATGCAACACACACGCGGGTATGCAAGCTCAAACAACGGCCTAATAGTATTACCCAGAGCCGTATTACCGTGTATCGGATTAGCTGCCGAAAAGCAAGTGTCGTTATTGCCGCAAATGTAAACAAAGCGCTGCATAATGGATAAATGTCAGACAGCGGCTAGTTCAGGTGGCCCGTCAGCGGCGGTGACGTCGTCTGCCCGTCCGGCGTCAGAGTACGCCACGTTGGGAGGGGAGGCAGCCAGCTGGCGGACGCGGCGATCAGATGACTGACAGTCTCAAAAAAGATAACAGTTAAACGGCCAGGCCCGTCGCACCACTCATAAGTGCATTGAGCGGCGTGGATAACGGTTAAATGTTAACATGGAAGATGGTTAGCCCTCTGGGTGGGGAATTCAAATTGAAAAAGAATATAGATGGAACAACTCTTCACTTCAGTGTTGCAACTGTTCAGTTTTGCACATCAGATATTTATTTTGAAGAAAAAGTCTTAGCCAAAGTTATTTTTATTTTGTTTTTCATAATATCTACATTTCAGAATATTGCATTTTCTATTTTTGAGCAGAATTCTAGCTTTGTGTAGGCTATTGTTCCTATTGTTGAAAGCACAAAAGTGTGTAATGAACAACTAGCACATTTATATTTTGCATTTTGTTTTCTTACTGTACCGAAAATGAACCGAACCGTGACCTCAAAACCGAGGTACGTACTGAACAGAGATTTTTGTGTACCGTTGCACCCCTACTCATTAAATTATTTAACTTCAAATGTTTTGTGTTAAATCTTTTATTGTCAAAATGTGTCTTTTTGCTCATAGTTTTACATGTGTTTGTGTTACAGCTTGACAAAAAATTAATAATGATCACATTTAGTGAGGACAGAACAGGTGTATTGTCAATCACTGATAAGCATAAAAAGCAGCAAATCAATGCATGCTTGTTCTTAAATCCATTGCCAGAGTTTTCATTTAACTATTTCTTGTACTTGGATTCTCATTTATCTTTTTATATCGTTTAACCTGTCACACTGAGGAATTTTAATTTATTTTTAAATGCATTTATTGCTCTAGTGAAATGTAACTGCAATTCTATAGAGTTTGAAGAAACACTCAGGTATTATACATTGTATTTGCATTTAATGCTCTTTTGAAGTGCCATCCTGCTGCCAAAACTAAGTCCTTATTAATGTTATTGGATGCATAAACTTTATTTTACATCTCATGAAATTATTCTGCAAAGCATTTGTTTGATATCCATTTACTCGATTAGTTAAATAATCAATAGCTGCAGCCCTAATTGAGTTGGTGGAATCTAAGATCTCATCCCAGGAAAATGAGGTTTGGTAGGGCCTCACTTGTCAAAGTTTGTAGCAATGTGGGACAGTGTCATCTTCCACCATGGCCCGCTCATCAGGGACTGGTTCACTACCCACCCGTGACTGCTAATGGTGCTCCGAGCACCTTACTTCCCATTTCTCAATCCAATTAAGGAGTTTTTCCTCTGCTTGGAGTTGGGGGGGGGTTGTTATGAACATTAGGTTCAGAACCAGAGATCCCTGCTTGAAGCAATGGATGGTTGCTGTGAAAATGTCACAGCAGATCAGAGCAGGTGATGGTTGTGACATCATGAACGTAGATTATTGCCACACTGCATCGCAAAGGAGAATATCAGTAACTTGTGATGTGGATGAAAACTTGTGAACAAAAAAGACAGCAGAAAGAGGACGACCACAGAGCGCGGCTGAGGAGGAAGACCATTAGGTGGAGTTACTGGTGTGAACAACATTGCAAATAATTTCCCTTTTTTGATGTGTGCTGATGTGTTTACGCTGTATTTTAATGCAATGTTTGGCAGTTACTTTGTGAAGCATACAGTGACAGTTTGCATAACTGTATAGGTACATCATTTTTTCTAATTTGTGGTAGCTGTGCAAAAGGCATCAATTACAGTGTGTACCGTACTGAAAGCAAATTTCTGGGCTGAAAACAAATATTGGAAACCTTTGGCCGAAAAACCTAAGGCATTGGTTCTAGGAACCCGAAGACTCGGAAAATTTAGTTTGAAATGTGCGGATTCTAAAACCCCCATAGCAGGGTTCGGTTCTAGGATTTTTCTGAAACGGGGGGCGAAGTAGGGAAAGCCCAGTGCAACCCTCGGACTGTGATTGGTTCTCTCAGACTTTTTCCGGTTCAGCACGAAATCACCGCCATTGTAAAACATTATTTTTCTACACGCAAAAATGGACCAAGCCAACGGGAGTATCATCGAAGAGCAAGTCTCGTCAAGACATTATTATGATTGCCAAATGGCAAGGTCGGCGATTGGGGGGGGGGGTGGAAGAACCACCGAGACGTGTGTGTTCGGAATCGAGTGGCCACACAAAGCGGTGACCAAGTCAGCCAAAAACTGCCAACTTTTTATCACTTTATGTCGTATTTTGGGTTAGTGCACTTCATCATTTATTGTGGGTCCAACCCGTTACTAGCATGGTGTACCTAATAAAGTGGGCAGTGAGTGTATATTGCAATATCATTCAGGCCTATTTATATGTATATATGTATGTATATATATATATATATATATATACACACAATATATATACTTTTTCAGGGCTAAAAAGTAACAAACTAATCCAGAAATACCATGCCATTGCCCAAAAATATATGGCGGAAAACACTCAGGTGACTTAGTTCTGCTCTGAGACCCCCAATTTGGTCAAATTTCAAAATTGTCAGATATGAACGTGTGATACATCATTGGAAAGCTTAAAATCTCAATTTTCTGGGGGAAGAAAAAATTGATGAGGTGAGAGCATGAGAGCAGAATTAAAGACGCCACGATTTTAACGAGATATTATCGCGTACTTGTTTCGACCCAAAAACTCCATGTAGCATCTATCACCGAGTGTCAACACACAATGTGAGTGGCCACAGCCGGATTTTGGGGGGATTTTATGGGTGAACCATAGTAATATAATAAGGGTCGCGATGCAGAAATCGCAGACATCAAGGAGTGGTCGAGATGTTCTTATAAACTTTTTTTTTCTTTTCAATTTTTCCTTGTTTGGATCGATTATTTATCTAACATATCGGGGAAAATGCGACGGTAACAAAAAAAAAAAAAATTAAGCGAGACATTTTGAATAATCTTTTTATGGCTGGGTTGAAACTAAAGCGGTTGCGCGACATCTGTAAATGGGGATTTCTAGGGTAAAACGGAAATATAAAAAATAGTTCGGGGGCTTAATGCGCCACAAATCTGTTATGGCTTCATACTGACATATTGTTCAAACAAACACAACAGTTCTTTTGGCTTAAAATACAGCAGTTTATTTTAAAGAGGGGTGCAAGAGCAGAAACGTTTTATACTCTGCAACACTCCTGGAAAAACCGGAAGTACTGTAAAAAGTACAGTACTGTAACATGTTTGGAACTTTTGTTTAAAAAAAAAAAAAAAAAAAAAAAAAAAAAAAAATCCCTTTATCTGATTGGGAATCTGTATCTGCAGATTCTCAAAATGAGGTGAATCTGACTTGGTTGCATAAATATGCAATCGGGACATCACTAGTCTGGACCAAGATTGAAATGTGACAATTTTGACCAACAGTGCTTGCACAGTGCCAGAGAGACATTGCATTTTGGGGCCATTGACTATTTATATGACAAAGGGCTTAGTTTTGACCGACAGGTTTACTTTTTTGAGAGGTTTGCAGGTGAGCCATTGTTGTGGTTTGTGCTGAACCATCTAGGCCAGTGGTTCTTAACCTTGCTAAAGGTACCGAACCCCACAAGTTTAACATGTAGATTCACCAAACCATTCGGAATTGGATATTATTATTTTTTTTTTTCAATTCAATTCAAAACAAAGATATCTACACTAGCAAGCTAATAATTTAGCAAATTCCCGATCAAAATTCTTCTAAGTTTGACATAATGTTTTATATACAGGTCAAAATTTGAGACCACGCAGCCCAGTGGTTTGTTGTATTCCCTCATACCAAGTGCGAGTCAACGTTCCACTGAGCAAACCAGTTCCTCCTCTCATCAGATCAAAGGCTAGCAGTTAAAAGAAATTAATTTGGCCTGTAAATTGGGAGCAAACCAGTCCAAAACTTAGTCTAAAAAGACACTTTTCCAGATTTAATCAGCGTACGAAAATGAGCTCTGCGTTTCTTTACCTTTGCCGAACACCTTAGATTTACTCACTGAGCCCCTGGGGTTTGATCGAACCCAGGTTAAGAACCACTGATCTAGGCTATTTTGGCAAATGCATGTAGAGTTTGGAGAATTTTTTTGTGTTGAGAAATGAGCCAAAGCAAGTGTAAAGGAAACTTTTGTTGTCTGTTTGGGGCCCTTGACTATTTACTGTATATTAGAAAGGGACTTAGTTTGAAGCATGAGTTAACTGTTAGTCTGAGATCTAACCTTTTGTAGGGAAGCCATAGTTTTGTGTTGAACCATTGAACGATTTTGCCAAATACACTTAAAGCTTTGAGAATGCAATTTCAGTTTTAAGAAATGAGCCAAACCAATCGGGGAAAACAAAAACATTAAAGGAGACCCAAACACATTTTTAAAGAATACTCCGTGTGTTCCAGGACTAGCCAAAACACTGGACTTAAATTCTTATTTTTTTTCATGGAATATGAATCTTGAAGTAAAGTAATAGTTCACCAATTTTAGGCAGAAATTACCACCAGCTACCAACAGGAAGTGACATCAGAGGTGCCTTTAACTAACATCTAAAGAATTAAGTTATGAAATTAACTTAAATTTGGGTCTTATTTGACCAAACTGAATTATGCCAAAGTGGCCATACAACACTGGTTAGTTGCATCACTGCTGTTGATTATTCTAAGGTAAATCTAGTTTCACGTTTTAATTTTTCTAATGAGAAAGTTACTGAAATGGTGGAAGGTTTTAGGAATACACAACTTAAGTGGTTTTATGATTGGTTTGGCTGTGTCGAGGGATTTCACGCTTGATTAGAAGCACACTTTGCATGAATGTCTGTTTCTCAAGATGAGAACAGTGTGATGTGATCATAGTAAGTTTACTTCCTCTTTTGTGGCCTGTTGCTATGGTAAGACTTCCCGGCAGGAAGTGAGCGGGGAACCTAATAAGTTCTGAGGGTTTAGGTGGAGAACTTCATTGTGTCTTCGCGCAACGTGGACATCATTTTGTATTTGGACATTCGACTGTGGTCTCTTGGTTACCATGGCAAAAAATGTCAATTCTCGAGGAACTCCGGTTGGCAACATGGTGAGTTAGTATGACAGCTAACTGCTTTTTAGTTTGGTTTAAGATGTAGCTACGTACTGTAAGGAGTTGACTGGTCTCCATGTTGAAGGTTTCGATATTATTAGAATGGCTTAGGTGTTAATAACTTTATTTGATAAGACATCTGTTGAGCTCTCTTGCAACTAAAAATGGACAGCAAGAAAGTAAACCAGGCCTGTTTGCCAATCTGTCACGAGGAGGCTGTGTGACTGATGGTGTATTTATGCAATGTGTTCATTTTTACATGTATAGAAATGGTCATGCTACATCAATTTTTTCTGACGTGTATCTTCACATTGGCAGTGTGGTCTTGTTAGTTTTTGCTTTTATTTTTTAACTCATTCTTTTAACTTGTTTTGGTTTTTAAATTTATTTTTAAAAAGCTGTGTTTCCGCAGGGGTCTTAATAATATTCAGCTCAGGCTACACAATTTCAGTTGCAATTTTGGCCTGACAGACACGTCGTGGAGAAGTGTGGACTGTCGTGCCCGACGTCTTGATCTAGGGAGGGTTCCCAATGCCTTGTAGCAGCTACGCGTTGATTGCGCAGGCGCTCATCCTGAAGCATAACACTCGAAGTCCCAGGGTTTTTTTGGCCAGAAAAGCATCAAATGACCCCGATGCCAAACTGATTACTTGGATAGACCACACTCAAACAAGCAATCAAACAGACAACCCCCCTACACACTCCTGTGGAGTCGCTGCCTAGGTGTGTGTGTGTGTGTGTGTGTGTGTGTGGGGGGGTCACTCTGGATAGTTGCAATTGGCATCTTGAATATTTACAAATCCGGGGCTCCCTTGGCTTTCTCAAACACGGACGAAAACGGAAATGGCCAGTCGCCGTGTTTTACAATATGATTGACATAGCAGCACTGAATACATATGTGTTGTATCAGACATGCACCGGAAGGCAAGAGAGATGGGTGGACTTCTTTTTGGGTCTTGCAAAGGAATTGGCTCACTCTCATGTGGGCGCAAAGAAGGCGCAGAAAGAAAAATTCCTTCGGCAACAACCTCCAAGCCGTGTCACCACCTAAAAATGTTTTGTTTTTTATCACACCGTCCCTTGTACTGTAGGCAAACTGCAGCTTTTGGAATATGTAAAAAGGTTGTCCGCCCGATTGCCTGCGTGAGCGGTCCACTGTCCAACAAAGCCAACGCAGCCCTCCCCTGCAAATACTCAAGATGCTAATTGGAGCAGTCCAACTCTATGGTTTTGCAAATGTGAATGGGAATGACTAATGAGGACTTCAATGCTCACAAAAGATATGCTGATTAGGGTCAGGTGACCTTTCTCCTGATACAAAAGGGATTTGTATCAACCGATCCACCCTTGGTGGTTCTAGATAATCACCTGTGTTTTCCAAGACCGTGACTTCATGATACCATGTTTCGTAAACTGACACTGTGACCGTTGGGAACGACCAAAAAGATTGTGTTGTGGGAGTTCGGGAAAGTGACTCAGTCAATGTGAAGTTTATCCTCCATCTGAAGGAGTCTTCAGTTCCAAAAGCTGAAAATTGGCATCTGACTTCTGTTTGTTGCTATTGTAAATGAAATCAAGGTGTTTTGCACTTCCACATATAGTATGAGCATGAGATAATATCGCATCTTACGCTTACTGGTTAAATGTGGTTGAATTTGCATTTAGTATCATATGCCTCTAATGTCAAGCACAATATTACATTACCTTAGTCATTTTCCCATGGGTGAGATTAATTTTGCACATTTCACTGATTGTGTTCTGAAAAGCATACGGAACTTTAATTCCATCCCTGTCTTCTTTCACTTTCTCTTAACAGAATCTTGCAGCGTCAGACGGAGGTGAGCATGAAGTGTCTAATCGGAGAGTGGAACAAGTTGCTGCATGACACAAGATATCTGATTCAGCCTCATTCTTGGTTCCGCTTGTACTTTGTGGTAAATGGGTGTGTGTTTTGTGAATGTGTGCAGAGTTGAATATGTCCACACGGAGCTGCGCATACAACAGTTCTAGCCTCCCTGGGACCCCGGGCAGTGAGGCCTTCCCAGCTAATAATGTGCTAAGCTGGGCTGTCTCTTTTGAGAAGCTGCTAGAAGACCCCAATGGCGTCAACTACTTTACTGTGGGATGCAACACATACTAAGCACATTTATAATTACTCAAATCCAGGTATGTGAAAGCTTTCATTTTCTTGCGGATGTTTCTATGCAGGCCTTTCTAAAATCGGAGGTGAGTGAGGAGAACATATTATTCTGGCAAGCCTGTGAAAAGTTCAAGAAGATCCCAGCCACATCATTAGAGGAAGTAAGCCTGCTTTCCCTCCTTTTATTCTGATTCTTTTAATTATCAAGCTGCAGTAAACCAATTTGAAAAGTTTTGATTATGTAAAAGAAACTGTAGAAACTAAAGATGCACCGATACCGATACTAGTCTCGGCAGGGGGTGCCGATCCGGCCCGAAATGGTGGTATCGGTATCGGCGAGTACCAACAAAGACTGCGCCGATACCATTTACCCCTCCATTATTATAACATTTGACCGCAACCTTTTTTTCCTCCTGGCGCTCACTACATTGTCTCTGTGTTGTGTGATGACGCGTGAACACCAAGCAGCTATCGCTATTGGCCTGCTCCAGACCAATGAGAGCGGGCCAATAGCCACTCTGACCAACGACAAGGGCGCTTTTTCATATGGCGGGAAAGCAAACCAGGAGAAATGGCGGCAGTCGGGAAATATTTCCAAAATAGAAATCCCGTCGATTAAAATCAATGGCTGCATGCAAGATTTGTGGCCTGAAAGTTTTGAGATGTGGAGTTAAATCGGCCAGTTTCAATACCTCGAACTTGATAAAACATTTGAAGACGAAACATGAACGAACACGACGACTTTGAGCCTGGAAGAGCAGGACTGCTCTCCAGAGGAAGGGCGCTGGACCGGAGCAGCAATCTCTGGTCAGTTCACTACTTCTACTTTAATTTTATTGTCTTTTACTGAAAGAAATGCCGCAGTAATTTGGGAACTGTTTCCAAAGTAGGGTTGCCACCTTTCAGAAATTGAAATAAGGGACACCCCCCCCCCCCCCCCCCCCGAAAAAAGGAGGCTAATAGAGAGACGGGATGCTGTGGTCAATTATTAATACTTATAATTGTTAGCGTCCGCAAATGTGGAAACAAGGTTGAACCTCGAAGCAGACAACAAGCGGGGGGATACGTACAAGGGTTTAATGATTGCAAACAAAAAATAACACGATCGCGGGATAGTAGAGATAACAAAAGGAGTCCGTGACAGCAGGTCGACGGAGCTCAATGCTACAAACTCGAAGGTTACTTAGACGATAGGCAGCGAGCCAAAAAGCCAGAATAAAAACACTCAAATACCTGCATAGGGTAGAGGTTACAAACGAGAGCAGCACACTAACAGAAAAAACCCAATGCAGGGGCGTAACAAGCAAATGTAGCGAGACTATAGTGCGAGATGTCAAAATGCGATCAGCAAGGCAAATATCTCTGCAGTCTTCTCTGAGATCACCCGTGCTTAAATGCTGCGTTTATGAGCCTGCATTGGATTCAGGTGCGACGTCAGGAACGCCCCCACTAACAGCCCAGCAACAAAACACTCCAATTAGGTGCGCTGTGCTTGGAAGCCATGTTGCAAGTGACGTTACTTACGTCACAAAGTGACGTCACCACGTCAGTACGGAGCATGTGCAGAAAGAATGCAACCAGACACCATTCCGCTTCCCTGTTTACATGACATAATTTTACTTCTAATCGGTTTGGGAAAAGGAATATTCCACCCCTGTGAATCGGAATGAAAATCCATTCGGTTTGGGCCTGTTCATTCCGAATGAGGGGTTTATATGGAACACATTTATTCGGTTTGAACAAATATTCCGATTGTAATTGGAATATTTGGGTCCATGTAAACGTGGCAAATGTCATTGCTCATTATTTCAGTTAAAAAAAAAAAAAAAGTACATAAAGTGTATAAGTACAGTGGTACCTCAACAAACGATTGCTTCATCACACGATCTTTTCAACATCCGATGTAAAATTTGACTCGCCATTTGTTCCTACATCTGACGACATGCTCGAAATATGACGACATGACAGCGCCGCAGACGAGCGTACGGCGGATTTTCTTGTGAGGGAAATCAACACATGAAATGAAGATGGCAATGATAGAGAAATATGAGCTTGGGGTGCGCATCCATGAACTGGCTCACTAATACGGCCGTGGAATGTCTGATATGACGGTCCTCCTCCGACCTCCGTTCACCAGTCGCTATAAGTTAAGGTGACAATTGTGGTAAGATCGCCAGCTACGTCAGGTTTTTATCATTTATTTCAGAACTTGTACAACACAACACGCCTACTGTCGCAGTTGACGCTAACAATACATTAAAAGAGAAGGTAAAATCTCAACCGCTCCTTTCTCTCCCTGTGAGGTCAGCCACGCGGTGTGTTCAGGTACAGCATGCAAAACACGTCCACCACATTAGAACCTGATTCGTTACATTATTACAGGAATTTTATTATTCTGGTTTTCATTAATTATTTGCTTTGCAAAGTGTAATTGCCAGTTGTAATAGTACCAGCAGTATTTAATAAGGATTTAGTGTAGGTTTTTGGGCTGTTGAACGAATTATTGGAATAACTAGAATTTCGACTTACAAACAAGGTCCTAGAACGAATTAACTTCGTATGTAGAGCTACCACTGTACTATGAAGTGGTGACCATGTCAAAAAATTAAAATGACACACTTTTCTTTATGGCGTGGCTCCCGGTGTGGGACCTCTTCTTCGCCTGGACTGCCGGTGGGGGGAATTGGGGGTTGGGGCTCCAGGTCCCAGGCTTCTCAGCATTCTTCTGCTTCAGTCTTCCTTTCTCTTTTCTACCTGGGCATCCTCCCTGGGCCCTTGCATGGGTCACTGGCTGAGTGCGGGTGAGTCGGTGGGGTGTCACCTCCTCCAGGTGGGGATCCTGTCCTGCCCTGGGCTTGGTGGACCGTGGGGGTCTCGCGGTGCGACGTGTCGGTTGGGGGGATGTGGCTGGTGGGCCGTTTAATGGGAGCGCGGATGGTCTGGGGGTGGGCCGTGCTAGCTCATTCCCCCGATTGGCTGGGAAGATGCCGGTCCCTGGGTTGGCTCCTGCAGGACTATCACACGTCTTAGTGGATTCACGCATGACTGGGTGCAAATAGACAAACTCAAGTAGAGATTTTCAGTTCCAGGATTGGCGATCAGGCAGCATAAAATAGGATGCCAACATATCCACACTTACACATGATTCACATAATACTGGGTTCCACGCCGCATATTGCTGATTTGTGTACGCACCAACCTGCCTAATCACATCTCCATTGACTCACCCTCCCTCTTCTTACTCCTCGGTTATCAGGCCCCCCATATGGTATCCACGGGTAATACAATTGGCTAAAGATAGCACCACTATGTTCATTGGTAGCTGAACATCTTCTTTCTCTACTTCTATTTTTCTTTTTCTCCCATTACCCCTTCCTGCTCGCTGCTTTATCCTAATAATAAAACAAAATGAATAACCACAATGGGAGAATATCAAACTGTGATACATTAAAACTGCTCAGACCAGAAGGACACTCGGATTCCCATTCTCCGTGTCCAAGCAAAAAAAATGACTGCTCTAATGAATTTTACATGTTGATCTTTTTTTGCTATACCATTTCATAGTTATTCCACCCAAAATAATGCATCAGGGAACACTCACTTTTTCAGCAATAATTGTGAATTTACAACCATAATTGATGATCTTGTCTAAATTTGTAGTGCTGTGCTAGCAACTACCGTACATGTTGACAGAACGAAAACGCAATCACACTCAAAGGCAATTCATAGCATGCTAGCAGACTGCAAAAATCTACAGCTCTTTCTGAGTGTGACATCATTTTCTGTTTGCTGATGTTTTAGTGGTTGGGGCCAAGGCAGCTGAGAATGAAACTAATTAGGATCTAATTTAATTATTAAGCTTTCTATGTCAATTTTTTAGATGCATTTGTGTCAAAAATGTGGGCTGCTATCATTTTAAAGTCATTGCACCTTTAAATGTATTTTTCCGTCCCTTGGATGGATCTTCTGTATTGATAGCTGAAGGCAACGTCTCGCTCCATCTATGAAACGTACTTGTCTGAGAGTGCTCCTCACTCGATCAACATAGATGATACGGCCAAGAAAGAAGAAAAAGACTTGGAACAACCTACGCCTGATATGTTTAACAAAGCTCAAGCGCAGGTCTGTGTGTGCAACCTTACACAATTTTATGATACAAGTAGGATTTTGGTTAACTCTTTGTCCCGTTTTCCCTATGTCTCTTTGTGTTAGATATTTAAACTGATGAAGATGGACAGCTACAGACGCTTTGTGCGCTCTCCCCTCTACCAGACCTGCACTTTTGCAAGTGTAGAAGGCAAATGTTTACCTCAGCTCTCCACGGAACCTTTACGCACTGTATCCTGGGAGGATGTGACCACTCGAAGCCCGAACTTAATTGACAAAAAGGTAGCACCAGGCAGGGAAAGAAGATAAATCAAAAGTCAGTGAATTGGTTTGCAAAACTGATCCTGGATACGAGGTTCAGTGGTCTTGTAATTACATTATTAATGTGTCAAACAGAGCAAGAAGTCCGACGGCAGTACTTTATTCTCAGCTGCTAAGAGCGACAAGCAGCGACAGAAAAGGGGATCCTGGGGAGGTGGTGATCTTTTATTTTTTATCTAAATTAGATGTGAGTCATTCGCCTTTATCTTACTGTTTTCCTCTATGTGGTCCTAGATGCATCCCACAGCATTGTTTCACTTTCTCCCAGAGAGGATCAAGTAATCAAGAAGAGCAGTAGCGTGGAGCTCGACTCCCTCTACAGGCATGCAGAGGTCAGTGTGGTCTTTAAATCTGTGTTTCCCAATCATTTTTAACACAAATCCTATGTTAGAAAAATCTCACACAAAAACCACTAAACGTCACAAAACCTATATATTCTGTAATCTTATCTCAATGCGACATTTCTTGCTTTGTGTGAATTCTGTGCAATACATACTCTAGACTCTAGCAAAATACAGAAATGAAGAATGCATTGCTGTCATTCCAATAAATAGGGGTGTAGTCTCAAATTCTCAAACTCCCAATGTCAATGGAACCTATTCATGCCAGTGCATGGGGTGTATGAAAAGAAAAAAGAGGGGGATCGTATAAAGATTTAAAGTCTTCAGCCAGTCTGTTTCTGAAACTGGTTAATATTACACAAATAATGAATGTTGATGACTGCAATGGATGGAATATTTCATGAGGTGGAAGATGAAATGAACACCCAACAAGGTAAGGCTAATTCTTTCACCTAACTGAATATTCTATCCTTTGCATGAGTGAAAAAAACAATTGTTTTATCATGCCTGAAAACGGATAGCTCCATATAGGTACAGTAGCTAACTACAGTATATGGATGCTAGGCCTGCAAAACATTGCGATGGCACAGTAGTCCCATTACAGGACGTGCACTTTTTTTTTGTTTTTAATGTAAATTTTTTCTTTATAAATGCAGCAATTGCATCATCATTCACAGATAAACCACTTTAGCCTGGATTAAACAGAAAAATAGGAATACTTGGGATTTCCCGAGCGCATATTTATGCGTCGATGAGTCGAAGTCACCTGATTTTGAGAATCTGCTGATACAGAGTCCCAATACCTGAAATTTAAAAAAAAATCTTTGGCACTCAAGCTGCTGAGAACCGTCTCTCACTTACACAATGAATGAGTTGCCACTAAGCATTTGCCGGTATGAGATTTTCATAGTATGATAAACTTAAGCAAAAAAACACGCAGTTTCACGCTATTTCAATTATAACTCTAAAATGTCTTATTTTGAGATGCATGGGTTAAAAAAAAAAATAAAGGAAAAATCCATTAAACAGGATTTTTTAATTTTTCACACCATAATTGCAATTTGGAACATCGACGTGAAAATAATTTTAAAATAAATAGGTAACAAATATTTTAGATACAATTGAAATAATTAGAACCTACAGCCACAGCTCAAGTTGCAAAACAATAGAACAAAAAAAAAAAAATATATATATATATATATATATATATATATATACATTTTTTTTTTTTTTAAAAAACACTTCCTAATTAAATATCAGGCACTTTACTGACTTTAAAGCTCCATCTTGGCATTTTTAGAGACTTGCTCGTTGTCTACATATTTCTCTCTCAGTACAAGTTATGATGCAGGAATGTACTGTATGTCCACCTTTTCTGGGTTAACTTAATATTAGGGTTGTTCCGATCATGTTTTTTTGCTCCCGATCCGATCTCGATCGTTTTAGTTTGAGGATCTGCCGATCCCGATATTTCCCAATCAAATTGCTTTTTTTTGCTCCCGATTCAATTCCAATCATTCCCTATAATTTTTCCCGATCATATACATTTTGGCAATGCATTAAGAAAAAAATGAATAAAACTCAGACGAATATATACATTCAACATACAGTACATGAGTACTGTATTTGTTTATTATGACAATAAATCCTCAAGATGGCATTTACATTAACATTCTTTCGGTGAGAGGGATCCACGGATAGAAAGACTTGTGACTTTGTATATTGTGACTAAATATTGCCATCTAGTGTATTTGTTGAGCTTTCAGTAAATGATACTATAGCCATGCCCAAATGCATGATGGGAAGTGGAACCATGACTGTGCGTAGTGCTACCAATTGATATATCTTCTCTGCGTTGGGAAATAACATAAGGTGTTAAGAAAAAGATCATTTGCTACCTTGCTTCCCCACATTGCTTCCCATAATATTTCTAAGCGTAGGGAGAAGAATTGTAAGGCTTTAGCCATTAAAAAAAAGGCTCCAAAGGCTGCCAAAATTCACTCTACTCATTTTACGCTGCCTTTTATATATAGGTTATATAGGTAAAACGGTGCCATTACAGATAGAGCACGATAATGCGTGAGTGGGTCGTGCAGCGCATGCATTAATTGCGTTAAATATTTTAACGTGATATATTTTTTTAAAAATTAATTACAGTCGTTATCGGGATGAATTTGATAACCCTACCTTAAACCTAAACTACAGACTCTGGATGAGTGAAACATATAATGTCTGCAACGTTAAATGCAATTAAAAAATGATTTAATTAAAAAAGATATACATATTAGGGCTGTCAAAAGATTAAAATTTTTAATTGAGTTAATTACAGCTTAAAAATTAATTAATCGTAATTAATCACAATTAATCGCAATTCAAACCATCTATAAAATATGCCATATTTTTCTGTAAATTATTGTTGGAATGGAAAGATAAGACAAGATGGATAGATACATTCAACATATGGTACATAAGGACTGTATTTGTTTATTATAACAATAAATCAACAAGATGGCAATAACATTATTAACATTCTGTTAAAGTGATCCATGGATAGAAAGACTTGTAGTTCTTAAAAGATGAATATTAGTACAAGTTATAGAAATGTTATATTAAAACGCCTCTTAATGTTTTCGTTTTAATAAAATTTTCAATCAAAAAATAAACTAGTAGCCCTATTCTGTCCTCAGTGTGTGTGAGTACACAAATTGACAGATAGCGAACATAAGTTCCAAAAAGAAATCAGACAGTGTGGCAAAGTTGCATGGGCTTTACTGAAGTCATCTCTTTTTGACAGGAGCACGTTTCTTGTATTTTTGTAAAACTGAAAATAACAAGGCAATGTGTCAATAACTTGCATAAATCACAAAATAACAAAATGTACACACACGTGTCCATTTGAGCAGTAGCACAAGCCAATTAGCTCACAAGCATCTAACAATGTAACTGCATTTCACCATATATGTGAACAAATTCAAATACACATCATCAATAACTATCTAATGCTCATGAATATAAACAAAGGAGGAATATAACTCACAAGCGATGCATGTATTAGACACAAACAGTATGATGGGGCTATGAGAACTGCCACTGAATACTGGATGCGGACGTTAGCTGGTCTGAATAGCACTGTCTATTAGTGTGAGTTTGCGTCGACATATAATCACGTCAGAAAAGCGCGCCGAAACCCAAATAATCAGCTGCACTGAATCGCCAGCAGAGGGCGACATTACGCCACATAACATATGCAAGTCACACCCAAGCGCCAGCAGAGGGCGGAAAAACTCCATAAAACACAATTAACAAGTTGGCCTTTCACTGTACTGACATTTAAATCTGTCTGAGCGGGCCTAGTGCGTTAATTGCGTCAAATATTTTAACGTGATTAATTTAAAAAATTAATTAACGCCCGTTAACGCGATAATTTTGACAGCCCTAATACATATTAAAAAAAGGCATGGCCGATTATTTTTTTTGCTGATTCCGATACTTTGAAAATGACGTGATCGGACCCAATCGATCGGGACATCTCTACTTAATATACCACTACTGTACTACTATTAATATGAATTTAATAATAATGGAGAGTGAGTGTGTCACCAGAGAGAAAAAATAAAACACCGGCTGTATAATGAAAATGTTATTTTGGAACAGTTGTTTAAAATGGCAAAAGAATTAAGGTTGCCAACAGTCCCGAATTGTGCGGGGCAAGCTGCAATATAGGAAGTTCTGATTGGTACAGCCGCTGCCGACAGAACCAATCGGAACTTCCTTATTCCGGGTTGTCCCACACAATCCGGGAATGTTGGCAAGTTCCCTAGCGCGGAAGACTTTGTAAAAGTTGGCTAATGGTAGAAAGGAACCCGTATAGCCGTCTTGGCATGCTAACTAGCCTCATGAACTGCCTCGTTAATTGCCTCGTATTACTATTGCTAGACACACTAAACATGCTGGAGAGAACTCGTAGCTGGTGAAAAACGTAAATGACAGCGTTTACTTACCTTAAATTTTGTATAAAGAGACAGATGATGGTCACGTCAATGAGAAATCAAGTTTGAAGTGTTGCCCCCCTTCGCAGCCATCCTCTGCAAGCAAGTCTCGACGTCTGATGTCCTTAAGCCTTGGCTGTCTGCTTTGTTTCGAAATTACTACAAAATACTCCCATGCAAGTGTTTGGAGGTTTTTTGAAAAAGGTTTTTTTGAAAAAGCTCACCACCTTCAACCATTGTGTCAACTGTAGTCTGTAGCACAGAGTAGCGTCACTGACGGACAAAGCAACAAATGGAGGGAGAGGGGTGATAAATGGCTAATACCATACTACGGTATGACTGAAAATTTTAGTGTTTTTGAAATCGTGACGTTTTAATAACACGATAAACCTTGAAATTGGTAACTGGCACATGCCTAGTTGCCATAGCGCACTGCAGACTGTGTACCAAGCTTAACGATGATGAACGCAATTCTGGCCAGATCAAAGCTACAAACCTGTCACTCATCGTCAAGTACCAAACGTCAGCTGCACTGGTGACCAAAAAAATGTTTGGTCGCACTCCTTAGCAGGAGGGAGGGTGAGAGGCTGTACAAGCATTAAGCAGAAAAACATAAAACCAGATTCTTTTCACCAGATGACGAAAAATGGCGCAATCGGCCCGACTTCTGATCACGTGATTGGATCGGGACATCTCAAATGAGTACAATGTGGTCATAGTGAGTCATACAAAGTCTTCCCAAACAGAGCTATTCAAGTCATCTGGTGAAAATTCTTTTAGTTTTATTTAGGTTAAATGTGATTTGTGTTAAATCTGTATTAATCTATCAGATGCCCTTGAATCGAACATTTTAGTTTATATATAGGAGGTGAAGTTTTCTGTAAACACCTGATTACAACTATATGCTGTTTTACAGTGTTTAGGAATCACTGAAATTGAACGTGTAAATTATTGCAAGAAAATTGACAGATGCCCCCAAATCTTAAGAATAGCCAATCGAGTCCTCGCTCCCTGGAACAAACCGGCGTCTCCGGAGGACCCGCTGGGATGGAAGGCGGCTATTGCTGTGTCTACCTGCCTGATGGAAGCGCTTCCCTGGCTCCGACCCCTTCTGGGCTGCCCATAAGAGACATGCTGGCTGGTCTGTGTGAGAAAAGAGGCATCGCACTGAAAGATGTCATCATCTACCTACAGGGCAAGGAAAAGGTGAGGAAATGGCAACTCGTATGACTACTGTATATCCTTCTGAGGGAAGAAAATGTTTCACATCTCAAAATTGCACGAAATGAGATGATTACCATTTTGCATTGTCTTGCTTCATTACTTTTTTAACTTGCGTAAAAAATAACCATCTCCGATTGTAACGTCATTTTGTCCTTTTTTCATAGCAGCCATTATCATTGGACCAGGACTGCTCTGTACTGAGAGATCAGCAGGTTCTGCTTGAGCTTCGGGTGACGTTTATGTAAGTCGATGTTCTTGAGTCATTTCTGTGTTGTTGGATTTGGTCTTTATTACACATGTCAGCGTCCACTCGCACACTCCAGGAGGGCAAGTTCATGTTTCAACACTTTGACCTGTAATGATTTCTGTCACACTTGTCATTGTAAAGTTCGACTAGCTGCTGTGAATAAGAGCTCTTCAGCGACTGTCGCCTTCACTTTACTCTGTTCTAAAATCCTTTTGCTCTTAACCTGCCATGGTGGATGAAGTACTTTTTTTTTTTTTTTTTTACTTAAAAATACTTAGGTAAAAGTACAAAAGTATTTTCTCCTGATGCAAATATGTGATTATACATACATAAATACATATGCAGTTAGGAGCAGAACTTCCCTCCAAAATGTCATATGACTCGTTACAGGAGTGTTGTCGGCATTGCTGCAGAGATTGAAGAGGTGGGGGGTCAGCTTGTTAGTACTCAGACCATAGGCCGCACTCTACATCAAATTGGTGTGCATGGCTGTCACCCCAGGAGGAAGCCTCTTTTGAAGACTGTACACAAAAACGCCTGCAAACAGTTTGCTGAAGACATGTCAACAAAGCACATCGATTACTAGAACCATGTCCTATGGCCTAATGAGATGGGCGGGCTTTTTTTGTGTACAGTCTTCAGAAGAGCCTTCCTCCTGGGGTGACAGCCATGCACACCAATTTGATGTAGAGTGCGGCGTATGGTCTGAGCACTAGCGGGCTGACCCCACCAACTCTTCAATCTCTGCAGCAATGCTGACAGCACTCCTGTAACGAGTCACATGACATTTTGGAGGGAAAATGACAAGCAGTACTCAATTTGGACATTTAGGGATGTACGTAGTTTCAATGGGTTTACTAATTTTTAGTCATTAGACAAGAATATTGCAGTAACGAAGTACTATTACTTTGTTTACTTCGTCCCCTAGCAAAAAGTATGGAATCACGGGTCTCGGACGAGCACTCACTCAGACATGCTATCATGTAAAACTAACTCAGATAAAAAGCTTGAAAAAATAATGAATTAGTTCAAAAGTGCAGAAACACAAAAAGAAATGAATAAAAAACATTGTGGTGGTCAGTAAAGGTGACTTTTATAGAGCAAGTGCAGGGAGTATATATGGAATCAATCCATTCTGAGGAAAGAAATATGGAATCATGAGAAACAAACAAGAAAATAACATTTAAAACACATCTCTAGTATTTAGTAGCACCACCTCTGGCTTTTATGACAGCTTGCAGTCTCTGAGGCATGGACTTGATGAGTATTCTTCATCAATTTGGTGCCAACTCTCTTTGATTGCAGTTGCCAGATCATCCTTGCAGCCTTACGGTGGACCATTTTTTTTTTCCAATTTCCACCACAGTTTTCAATAGGGTTGAGATCTGGGCTATTTGCAGGCCATGACATTGACTGGATGAGTCTTTCTCCAAGGAATGCTTTAACAGTTTTAGCTCTGTGGCATGATGCATTGTCATCTTGAAAAATAACATATTTTCAATTGAAGGGATGAGAAAGCTAAAATTTCAATGTAAACTTGTCCATTTATTGAAGATTTAATCACAGTCATCGCTCCAGTGCCTTTGCCTGGCATGCAGCCCCATATTATCAAGGCCTGAGGGGAATTTTGAGGTTTTTTTTTCCAGGCAGTCATCTTTGTAAATCTCACTGGAACAGCACCAAAATAAGTTCTTTGATTCTCTTGATTCCATATTTTTTCCTCAGAATGGAGTGATTCCATTTGTTTCCTTGCACTTGCTCTATAAAAGTAACATTTACATTTCCAAGCTTTTTATCTGACTTTGTTCTACATGATAAAATGTCTGGGTGAGTGCTTGTCCGAGACTGGTGATTCCATACTTTTTGCTAGGGGTTGTAGTTTATTCATTCATTTTTCGAGCAGCCTATCCTCACTAGGGTCATAACTAGGGATGGGAATCGAAATCCGATTCCAGTTCGGAACTGGTTCCGAGTGTTTCGAGGCCTCGACATCACAATGAAAAAGCCTTAACGATCCCTTTAACGATCCCTAAAGACGCATATTGCGTCGTGACGTGTCTTGTTGTCCAGACGCATCAAACTAGCATGGCGCCAAGAACCACTCGCTCCAAAGTTTGGCTACACATCACCAGGAAAAAGGGTGAAAATGAAAGGTTACGATAGTTTAGCACGAGCATTGCCGCCGTAAACATAACAATGACAGCACGTAGGTTCGAACGCTCGAAAGTGTGTCTTCACTTCACGAGGAAAAATTACAACAAAGCGACTTGCAGTCATTGCGAGATGGAAATAACTGCATCGGGAGGGAATAGACTGCACTGTCCTCACCGAGACAATAAGACTCAGTCCTGGCTATACAGCTAGCTAAACTCCCAAATGACGATGCAGAAGACGTTGGTATAATTTGCTGACTTTATTCAACCATTTCTTGAAACTAAAAATAGAAATGAAACAAATCAATTTTGTCTCCAATAACAAACAGGTTTGCATCAACCTAAATCAGCGATGATTAGCTGCTAACACAGTAACAACAAACAGTTAGCATGCGTTCGCTAGCATTAGCACATCGTTTAAACCACTACACAACTGTATTTAAGTGTCCGATCGCGAGTGGAAACACACAACAACAACACAGAAGATGATACATACAGGCGTTGGCGCTGTAGATATTTTACAAACATTAACAAAGAACGTAGGCTTGTGGCAGTGTTTCCCTTTCTCACTAACTCGCTCACTCGCTTGGATGAGGCATTTCTTCTTCTTCGCGTGTAAGCGCGCTCTTCTTCGCGTGAGGAAGCGCAAGGGCGCCACCACTTGAGCGTGAAAGCACCATAAAAACTAAAAGGCATGCATTTCAATATACTGGTAAATAAAAACAGGGGTCCCCAAACTACGGCCCGCGGCTCCATATTTGATCCGGCCCCCTGAACAATTCCAGAGAGCATTTTGAATTTTTTTTTTTTTTCTCCCTCAGTAGTGTTATTTATTTCCTGGCCTTTTTCAGTGAATAACTCAGAGAGGGTTATTTGGTTATTATCTATTTAATTAATAGTGCTATTATTAATTATTATTATTATATTATATTATTATTTTTATTTTATTTACTTTTGTTCCGTGAAGAATCCACAGAGGATTATTTGATTGTGGCTTTCTGAAAAAAAATCATTTTTTTACATTTACGCACTCCTGCAATCGTCACACTTTTTCTGTTACAAACTGACCCCGGCCTCTCATCAGAGAAGGGAAAAGTTATTTGGCCCTCTCAGGAAAAAGTTTGGGGACATTGCCAAAGGCAGAGCAACAACCTATATGCCAAAATATACCAATATTTTTTATTTCTATTAGAAAAATGTTTCAATAAAATGTTATACATTCTTGTGCATTTGCCACTTATTGCCACAGTTAACATTGAGGCTTTGGGCCTCTTTTGACCTCGTTGTGAGTTTGTAAGGTTGTGACTTCTGATTAAACAAACTTGATGCCAATCAAAATGTTTGTTCTTCTTTTTCCCGAAATTATAATTGATAAGAGAATCGCTAAAGAATCGAATCGTTAAGCAATATCGATAATGGAATCGGAATCGTAAAAATCGTATCAATTCCCATCCCTCGTCATAACTACATATTAGATTTGACTTTATTTTTTGCCAGAGATGGCCAGAGTGGCTCTACCTGTTTCATTTATGCAGTATGTGCAATTGTGTTTTTCAGACTGGAAAATGCTCTTACAGGAAGGACTGGTGGTATCATGGCAAAGTCCAGTAAGACGCTACAGGAAGCCCTCTCCACGGTGTTACAGAAGCATAGTCTAAAGCCTAACGACGTCCAGGTTACCACTGTGAGTATTTTTATCAAATGAAGAACCTATTATTATTAAATGGCGTTTTTTGTACTTTCTGTTTTAGCCATATAATCATTTAAAATCCCCAGATATCCCCACTGAATCACGCCCTCACTCTGTCAAGCTGTTGCGGGAAGGCAGCAGATTGCTTATTAATATCATGTGTCATCACTGTATGTTTTAGGTTGGGAGTGACGAGGCAGTCACCATGAGCACTACTGTGTTCAGACTGGCCAATAAAATGCTGCGCCTTGACAAAGCCAGAGGTGGGAATGCATACTTAAACTATTATTTGGATGGTCCTGAAGTAAAGCAAATACTTTAAACTTTACTAAACTTTACGCTCATGTTAAATGTTTGACATGCCCCCACACGCACACACATCATTTCCTGTTCATTGACTAATTTCTTCAATGGTTCTTTGTCATTGCCACTATCCACGTGACTGACCTACTTTTTCTCCTGCTACGTCTGTTGTCATCTTTCTCTCACTTTGATATTCTATGTGTGCTTATTTTTCCAAAGCGGCAATGTCTTAGTTCATTTGGTTTGTTGAATGCTACGTCAAGTTTACTCCCGCTTTCACTTTGCCTAGTGCTCATTCACCAGATCAAATTTCAGATAGAATCAGTGTCACTTTCATCAACTTCAAAAACCTCATGTTCAAAGAGATGTACTGTATTAAAGGAAATGTTATATTGCCTCCAAACTTGTAATGAAAAGTGTCCTCTTAAAAAACTTCAAATGTTTCACCTTGATTTGAAAGCAATGCAAAATGCTGTACCGTATTTTTCGGACTACAAGTCACACCTGAGTATAAGTCGCACCAGCCATAAAATGCCCAACTAAGAGAAAAAAAAAAACATAAGTTGTACCGGAGTATAAGTCGCATTTTGGGGGACATTTACTTGATAAAATCCAACACATAGAACAGATCTGTCATCTTGAAAGGCGATTTAATATGAAAATACAATCGAGAAAAACATGCTGAATACTGTAAGTGTACAGTGCATGAACAACGAAATGCGAATATACTGTCCTCACCAGGACGCTACGGCTCGGTCCTGGCTATACAGCGAGCTAAATTCCCAAATGACGATGCTTGACGTCCGTATAATTTGCGGAATCAATTTCGTCCTAGTTACCAAACAGGTTCGCATCAACATAAATAAATGATAATTAGGTGCTGTTACAGCAATGACACAAACAGTTAGCATGCGTTCGCTAGCATTAGCACATCGTTCAAACAACCACACAACTGGCTTTAAGTGTCTGATTGTGGGTGGAAAACAGATAACAACAACAGAAATGATACACACAGGCGTTGCCTCTGTAGAGATATTTTACAAGCATAAACAATGAATGTAGGTTCGGAGCAGTGTTTCTGTCTTGCTAACTCACCAACTCACTTAAGCTGCGTAGCTGTCCGTCTTCTTCTGGCGTGTGAGCGGTCTTCTTCACGAGTGCCCCTCACGTGGGCGTGAAAGCGCCACAAACTAAAAGCATGTATTTCAATATAAAAAAGTCAATTATACAATTGAACACACATTGCCAAAGGCAGAACGGGAACGTGGCCATAGCTATTAAGAGTTATTCAGGTAACTATAGCATAAAGAACATGCTAACAAGTTTACCAAACCATCAGTATCACTCCAAAACACCAAAATAACATGTGAAATGATATCATAATGTGTTAATTATTTCACACATAAGTCGCTCCTGAGTATAAGTCGCATCCCCAGCCAAACTATGGAGAAAAAAAAAAAAAAAAAAAAAAAAACCCTGCAACTTACAGTCCGAAAAATACTGTACTTTCCAAATCTCCACATTTCAGATTTTGCAGTGACATTAGTTTTAAAAATGTCTTGGCAGTCTTAACATGATTAGGTGAAAAAGCACAAAAGTTCATCGGCTGCCCCTTTACTCCCTTGTAGACATGTGCCGGTTACTAGTTTCAAAGTATACTGTGGTATGAAAATGTCAGTTTCAAAACCGCAAGAATTTTTCGTCATACAGTCCCTAAAGTATTACCGTAATTTCCCGAATATAAGGCGCACCCGTGTATAATGCGCACCCCAAATTTACTTGTAAAATCTAGGGAAAATTATTGTACCCGTTTATAACGCGCACCCTAATTTTAGCACCAATAAATAGAAGAATAAAAGAAAACAGAGCTTGTGTACGGATACAGAAATGTCATTTTACTGACTGGTGAAACACAGCACAAGCACAGCACAGTGGTAGTTCAAAATATTACCATAAACTGACAATATTTATGGTAATAATATGATTTGACAACTTCTCCAACTTACCAGAATCTAGGAGAAAACAAAACAGATGTGACTTCTCTTTTAAAGGCTGTTGTATAACTTGCTCGTTTCATCATGATGAATAAATGTTTCTTCCATGGATTGATATGGTAAAATGAAAGTGAGAACGTAAGTCGTGAGAATCCGTGAGAGCTCATCGCTGTCAACACGATAGTAACAATAGGAACAATTATTTGGGTTTGTTTCTCGAGGGACAGATATAATTGACGGACACAGGAAGTCTGTGTGCTTACGCTTGTTATGGTCCGAGTTGCGGAGCTGCAATAAACGTTGACTCAAATAAGTTCAAGAAACTAAATTCTGTGCTTTATGAAGAGTGAAAAAATCAGAATTTAACACAGACGTAATCATTCGGCTGATTAGAGTGAAGTATTACCGAAACAAAATGGTGACGTCACGTACCGTAATGGTCGGCAACGGATCGCCGCATACGTTTCTTCAACACAACGTGGCCTTGTCAATAAAAAAAAAAATCGGTTTATAATATATATATATATATATATATATATATATATATATATATTTCTGTCTCCATCCATGTACCCGTTTATAATGCGCACCATGATTTTACAAGTTGATTTTGGGGAAAAAAAGTGCGTGTTATATTCGTGAAATTACGGTAGCTATTTTTTATGTCCAAAAATGCAGGGAAGAATCCCTCGCTTGCAGCTGCAAGGCTCAACCCTCCCCCACCCGTTGTTGCTCAGTGTCAGTGAGTCAGCTGTGCTACACGATGGCTGGAGGAGGTAAAACTCCTGAACTTTTCCCCCCATCGAGAAAACGAAGTCACTGGTATGGGAATACTTCGGCTACAGAAGCGTTACAGACGGCTGCAGCTTGGAGGAGGAGGGCCACCCGACATGTAAAACATGTTTGTGGAGGTTGGTTGCCGAGGAGGCAATTCGTACAAAATTAACGGCTAGTAAACACTGTCATGAATGTTTCCCACCAGCTACGAGAGTTAACTGCAGTGTGTTTAGTGTGTCTAGTGGTGGTAAAACATTTTTTTTTTCTCTCTGGAAACTGTCTGTGTTGAGAACGAGAGTATGTGTGTATAATGTAAACATGATATGAGTCATACACGTGCTTTTTATGGAAAATAATTCAATAATTTTTTACCTGATGGTGGTAATGTATAGCTGTGGGTTTTGGCTCACCTAAAGGACTGCATTTATTTTAATTAGAATATTTCAGTTATTTTTATGATTTTTGAAATACATTTTAACCGAACATTATACTTATGTTCCAATTTGCTAATGTGTTGAAAAATAAAAAAATCCTCTTCAGTGGAATTTTTTTCTTTATCTCAGAGTAACACATTTGAGCTGTTATTGCGATACTGTGAAACCGTGATATTTTGGCTTAATGTTATCATACTGTCAGAATCTCATACCGGCAAATGCCTACTCCCTTGTTCATCATCTACAGCTTTTGGTGCCTAGGAAGGCCATCATAAAAGATTATACACACCCAGCTTCCACCTTTTGAACCTGTTGCCCTCTGTTAGGCGCTACAGGGTCGTAACAGCCAAAACAGGCCGAGAGACGTTTTTTTTCCCCTTATGACCTGTCACCATACTCAAGTTTGTACTTAAATGTCTCAGTCATTGCACTGGTAATGCCCCAACATTGTCATATGCATCTCACCAAGGGTTGAATTTGTTGAATTTGTAATTCTACGGGTTTGGATGACACTTGTCAAGTTTCTTTAGTTTTCCTCAGGTCATAGCAATGGCAACGCAGATGATAAGTGTGTATTTACAGCTGCAGCTAATCAATATTGAACAACAAATGTTGCTAATACAATGTTGAAGTCTAGGCGACACAGAAGATGTTTGCGAATGTTTGAAAACGGTGGTGGTGTGCCGAACCAGAAACGACGTTCCGAGCGGACCAATCAGTCCTTTGACATCACGACGTGTTGACGTAATGCGTAATCAGGATTTTTTGGGAAGCACACGTCAGGCGTAGGGTCGTAAATCGGGTCTGCGTTAATGACGTAGGTACGCCATCACCGCAACGCAGTAGCATGAATCGGCCTTAAGTAAAATGTTCTCAGACATCTGTCTCAATCTGGGTACTGCATATGCAATACTTGCAGTTACATCAATATCTATGCACAAATTGTCATTTGCACCTTCATATCAAGTCAGCCACCTCCTAGTCTGAGTGCTGTACATTGTGATATATGCACTGTTATAGTACAACTACCTCACCACTTGCTGCTAGTCACATAGGCTAGGTTCATGCAGCAGGTCTTAATGCACAAATCCGAATTTTTTCCGTGTTTTTCCGACTCAAGTGAGGCATTAACTTGACTGTCTGAACGTGACAAGTCGCATAGAAGGGGACCATTTAAAATCCGATCTGGGTCACTTTCGTGTGTGGTTTAAATCTGATCTAGGCCACATTTTTCCAGAATTTAGCAGTGGTCTAAACTGTCAAGTGTCCCAATTCAGAATTCATGCAGCAATTAGGTCAGCAAAGAGTGAGAGGGCCAGGCAGGACGGCAGTGATGTAGATGTGCATTAGCGTTAGCACCTAGCTTGAACTCTGCTTTTACGCAGGCGGCGGTCATAAAAAAAAAAAATTAAAAAAGCCTGATAATGCTCAATTTTCTTTCTGTGCGCCAAATGAGCAATAATTCAGTGTTGCTTTCATGGTCGAGTCGGGGCAAGTTGACGCACACACATAAGGCTTATGTGCATGCGTCATGCATGCACAGTGTGTGTTTGGGTTCTATCAGTCCATGTAAACCTTCAATACAACACTAAATGGGGATTATTATTGTATGTTATTTGTGCCCTCTTTTTGGACATCAAAATATGATCACCCTGGAATGACATGCAGCCAGCATGTGTAGTTATTTGTTTTGATGCTTCCGTGCATGAGGGGTCAGTTTGCTCAGCGCGTGTCGGACTGCGAATTAGTGTTCATGCGTAATACTTGAAAGGGCTAAATGGACAAAAACTGGACGGCATGCCAAAAAAAAAACAATGACAAAACATTGGAACTGTGTATTAAGACCTGCAGTATGAACCTAGCCTTTCACTTTATTCTCAATCTGTGTACCCTGAGTTTTTATATATGTGTCATTGTACTTTTTTAGTACAAAATAGTTTTTTTCTATTCTGACTACATTTATTTGTTGAAGCAGGAAGAGACCAAAGCAACAATCCTCGAGCCAGTGGAACTGCTGCTGTAACACAGGCAAGGCCATTTTCATCATCATTTACAATTGTGGTTCCCAGCTATTGGCAGGGATTGGGCAATGACTGAGCCATGATTAATAAAAACCTGAAAAGAATTGATGCCTTAAAAAAAATACTAATGAAAAACAAATGGTAATTACCTTGAGATGCCTTAAGACGGCAGCAAAGCATTTCGTTTCCCTTAGCCTGACTAAATGAAGCAGCAGCCCTCATAAAGTATACAGTTTACTGTAGTTTCTTAGCTTTTATTTGATGGATTTTTATGAAGAAAAATCTTTTGTGTGCTAATGTAACACCTGGATCTTTCCCCTGGCGTCATGGAGAGATTATTCTTTTTTTATGTATTTCAAAGGACATACAGTACTTTAGCTTTGGTGTGAGTAATAAAATGGCAAATGTGTGAGGATTTTCAACTCCCAAGGAAGTTATGAGACGAAGCTTCCAATTAAACTTGCCTATTTGCAAATACCTAACTGCTAAAATGCAATGGTTCACTGCAGTGAATAGAACAGTTAAATTGGCTTGTTAAACAGCAGTAGACTCCATTACTTTTATCACACCAAAATGATCTGGGAATAATTCTTTCCCCAATAAAAGCTAAACCTGTTAGTTGCCGTGCAAATGTTTGTGTGTTGAATTGAAATCCAGTCATTTGTATAATGGCAAAATGTGTATCATCTGACTTGATCCAGGCTGGTTCAGGCGCTTCGGAGTCCCGGTTGTCACTTCAGATCGACAAAGTCAAGACACCACCAAAGCCCAGTAAGAACCCCGACATGGATGGTAGGACTCCTTAGGGTTAACGTAGCGTGCTGGGTGAATATAAGCAGGGGTGCACATGTGCTGTCAATCAACCAAAGTTCAGTGGGAGGTTGGAGACTAGTCCATTGGACATTTAGGTAGGTTTACTCTCACCCGGACTTAAACGTTCCACCTTTTAACTGGCATGTACAACTGCCCCTGGCTGCTTAAATACAGAACTAGACAGAAGTGCACCCCTGATTCATAGGAGTCTGCTAAATAGAAGCATCTTCGTGTATAATGCGGTTTCCAACTACGTATAAATGTTGTCTTAGATCTAACTCCAAGCGTAATTGGTGTCATTTGTGATTTTGTGCAATCTTATTTCAGGGCTACTGGACATCCTGACCAGGGCCCAGTGCTGCAGAGTTGAAGACCAGCGTGGGCTTCTAACCAAAGAACAGCTGGAAGTTCCTTTGTTCCTGCAGCTGCCACAGGAGCCCCAATCCCAAGAGTCCAGCACAGATGCAGATTCTACTGCTCATCCGGACAAGGTTACAACTGACAATGCCCCAACTTCTAGTCCGTCTGAACCTCAGCGGCAAGACCTGCGAGAAACTTCTGTATAAAAGACTGTGTGTAGGATGGAAAAACAAATCTAAAGAAAATCCTTAACACTTATACAGTCAAAGGTTTTTGCATGGCACTTTTTAGTCATTATTGACAAATAAGCTCACAGGTAGTGTTATACTACTACTTCTACTGAAGCTCAAGTTTGACCTTTTTGGGCAGAAGAAAATTAAGGCATGTTTGACAAACACTGCACTTTCCTGTGAGGAGAGTGTTTCAGATGAAATAATTTTATTGGACCAAAATGAAAGTGCCTTGCAGTTATGGAGTTGGCCCATGGTATTTTAATGAGAAAATATCACATTTATTCCTAAACAAGAAATGCACAAATTGCACTGTTTTTAAAAACATTAAATGTTTCAATTCAAGATAATTCAATGTTTTAAGGTGGATTAGAGTTCTTATAGGACATTGTTTTGTGGCTGCTTGTTTTCCCAGTTTGTATTTCTCCAGATTTAGTTTTGTTTGCTGTGATTGCACTTTGAAAAGTCCTGCTCTGTGTCCACCTGCCTTAAAATATACCTACAGTAAATCCTCACTTTTGTGTTGGAGGAATTCAATTAGTAGACATAACAGCTTAGGAAAGATATCCAAAAATTAAAAGCTTGTCAAACATGATTCTTGCTCTCCATTTCATATCACATCACATATTGTCATTTTGGAACTATAAATTGCTTACTGCAACTTTTTTTCAAACCTATAACCCCTTGGTTGATATGTGGATTTTTACATGCTAATACAGGGGGTTGGTTACCTTTAACAAGGAAGAAAGAAAAAAAAAACTACCCAGTTTCCATAGAAAACTCAAAGCTGCACGCTCATATTGATTCAGTCAATTAGAGTATATATGTTTGGTTTTATACATATAAATATGTTAGTGGAAAACACTCAGGTGACTTAAGTTCCGCTCAGAAAATTGTCCTGTATGCATGTGTGATACATCATTGGAAAGCTTAAAATCTCAATTTTCTGGTGTAGGAAAAAATTTGAACAGGATGGCATTAAAAAAAAAAAAACCCTATCTGGTGGTGAGAGCACGCGAGAGCAGAATTAAAGACGCATGACTTTAACGAGATTATCGCATATTTACTTTGTTTTGATCCAAAAACTCCTTGTGGCATGTACATTGTATCACTGAGTGTCAAGACACAACTGTGAATGACCACAGCTAGATTTTTCAAAAAAATTTATGGGTGAAACACAGTAATATAACAAGTGTCGCGATGCAGAAATCGCAAACATCAAGGAGTGGTCGAGATTTCCATATATTTACCCTTTCTAAACTTTTTTTTTTTTTCAATTTTTCTTCGTTTGGATCGATTATCATATATTGGAGAAAATGTGACAGTAACAAAAAAATGCAATGAAGCGATAGTAATGAGGTAGATATCCGTGACTTTTTTTACATACACCATTTTTTTCATTGTGACATCATTTGTTTAATATATGTGAGTGAATAATGTTTTTAAGTTTTAAGTTTTTTTTTTTTTTTTTTTTAAGACCTCAATGATTAAGCTAAAAATGACATTTTGAATAATAACCTTCATTTTATGGCTGCGTTGAAACAAAAGCGGTTGCGTGACGTCTGTAAATGTGGGTTTCCAGGGTAAAACAGACAAAAATAGTTCGGGGGCTTAATGCGCCACGTATCTGCTATAACAGCATATAGACATTGTTCTATCAAACAAAGTGTTTTGGCTTAAAATACGAAGATGATTATATTTATTATTCAAAATGTCTTTTTGAGCTTACAATCATTAATCAATGTCTAATTCTAAAAAAAAAGACTTTAAAAAATTATTCACTCGCATATTTTAAACCTTTTAAACAAATGACGTCACAATGAAAAAAATGGCGTCTGTAAAAAAAGTCAAGGATATCTACCTCATAACCATCGCTTAATTGTATTTTTTTTTTTGTTACTATCACATTTTCTCCGATATACAAGATGATAAATAATCGATCCCCCAAATTTTTTGAAAATGTTTAAAAGGGTAACTATATGAAAAAGAAAATCTCGACCACTCCTTGCGATTTCTGCATCGCGATCCTTGTTATATTACCATGTTTCACCCATAAAATCCCCAAAACATCTAGCTGTGGCCATTCACAGCTGTGTCTTGACACTGGATGATACATGCTACATGGAGTTTTTGGATCGAAACAAGGGAAGTACGCGACAATATCTCGTTAAAATCATGGCGTCTTAAATTCTGATCTCGTGTGCTCTTAACTCCAGTTAGGGTTTTGCTGTTAATTTTTTTTTTTTTAAACGCCCCCTTGTTTAAAAAATTTCTTCCCCCAGAAAATTTAGATTTTAAGCTTTTTAATCACACATGCATATCGGACAATTTTGAAAGTTGGCCAAATTGGGGGTCTCAGAGCGGCGCTTCAAGTCACCTGAGTGTTTTCCGCCATCGATATATATTAGACCACTGTTGTTAATAACACAGAGTATAACAGTGTTTCTAACATCATTTTTTCAGTAGTGAGTAATCTAATTACTTTTCCCATCTCTGTAACGCCGTTACTGAGGATGCGAAAGGGTGCATTACAACAATTTGGTTGAATGAGGCACAATTTGATTTTATCACAGCTGCCTGGGACACAATAGCGGGAGGTGGGAGGAAGAAAGGGGGTGGTGATACCGTTCAAACGCGATGATGATTGGCATAGGTGGCATAACATTCGCGTTCTTATTAGGATTTACGTGATGAGCGTCATCTTAAACTCTGGATTTTTTATTTTTTTTATTTTTTTTAAACAAACTGTTCGTGGTGTCCGGGTGGGTAGAATTAATTGAAACTGATGTAATATTTTCTGCTAAGTGTGCATTATCATCGTCAAGTTGCCGTTGTCCTTGTAAACGCTACAGTATTATAATTTTTGTTTTTATTATAACCAAAAAGTCACTTGCCTTAAACTTTTCTTGAATGACATATCCATGAACCTTTAATCAAAACAACCAGAGCAAATCTAGGAGAGGCAGGAGATTTAGAGCCTCACCTGCATTTTGAAAAACAGGAGCAGAAGTATTTGCACCCATTGTGATTTTGCAATCCCAAGAACGCCATCCCCACTGTGAAGTATGTGGGTGGAAACTTGATGCTTTGGGGCTGCTTTTCGGCAAGGGGGACTGGACTACTGTACTGTATAAAGCAGAGGATGAATGGTGAAAGGTATTGCCAAATTTTAAGCCACAACCTCCTTCCCTCAGTCAGAGACGTGAAGATGAGTCGAGGCTTGATCTTCCAACATGACAATGATCCGAAGCACACAGCCAAGCTGACCAAGGAGTGGTTGCGTAAAAAGCATATCAAGGTTCTGGTGTGGCTTGGCCAGTCTCCAGACGTCAATCCAATAGAAAATCTTAGGATGGAGCTGAAACTTCGTGTTTCTCACCAACAGCCCCTAAAACATGACCGATCTAGACTAGGGCGTAGGTTTGGTCTCAACATGGTAGGGACGATATTACTGTAATGCAAATAATGCAAACAATGACCCAAATAACGAACGACCAGCTTGACTTTTTTGTTCCTTGTAGAGGCTGGGATGACAGCAGTAGTTTTGCAGGTTAGCAAGTTGAATGTTATGCTAACTCTGATGCAGGTCAGACTTTCAGTAGCAAAATTAGCAGTGCTTCCCCCCACTTATAAAACTTGAAATCTTTTTACATGACTTACAGTTGCTGCTGCTGGCCCAAAAAAACCTAATATCCCACCTCTCTGAAGGGGGAGGCGGCATGTTGTTGGCATGAATCTGTTGGGTCTGTGTGAGTATGTGTGTGTGTGTGTCTTTGTAGCGGGACAGGAGCCTTCAAGTCATCAGCCAACAAAACGTTCGTTGCGGGGGCGGTGGACCGGCATATTCAGCAAGTAAAAAGGAACAAATGTAAGTCTGAACATAATGAAAATAATTCACTTAATAATGGTAGGGTCTATTCTATTATTACAACATATGGGAAGACAATCAAAATAACCTATATAACTGAACATTATATAATGCAAATGAGGTTGCTTAAAAGTTGGTGGGGACAATTTGAGCATCCTGAAAAGTTGGTAGTGTTATGTCCCTATCGTCCCTATGCAAACCTACGCCATTGGATCAAGATCTAGAGAAGATTTATGTGGAGGAATGGGCCAAAATCCCTGTGTCCATATGTGAAAACCTGGTGAACTATAGAAAGCGTCTGACCTCAGGGGTACAAATACTTATGAACCCCACTAAATTACAAGTAAATTATTGAAAAATCATATAATGATGAGTTCCACATTTTTTAGATTATATCTCTATAAGTGGAAATACATCTATGACTGGAATTTCAGACCTCTACCTATTTTCTAAGTGGGTGAACTTGCAAAATCACATGGGGTGCAAATATGTCTGCCCCTCACCGTATATAAAAAAAGGTTCATATAAAAAATGGTGCCTGACCACTACAATAGTGCATGTAAAATACCCTAGCTGTGCAATCCATTACACACACAATAGAAATAAAGTATATATCTTGTGCATGCTCATATATTTCCTGGTAGAAGGCATCTGCCTCACTTATTAAACTAATAGACAGCAGTAGAGAGCTTTAAAGAATCGATTTAAAAAAAAAAAGGAATCCATTAATCATTGTGCTTTTATACAGCTGTCATGTTCTCCATTTACTAAGATGCATACATTAGCAGACAGAATTGTGTTTGGCATACCAGGTGTCTGGTCTGGCATTATCGCTCTCTTTCCTAGTCTCTCTCTCCCCATCTGTGTGTGTGCCTGTCGCCATCCATCCATGCATGAATGGTGCGTCGGTGGACCGCTGAATGGGCAAAGGAAGAGGCGTGTGCTCACACAGACTTCATAGCAGCAGTGACACCAGGAGCATCTCCTCGGCTGGACGTCTGTATTGGGAGAAGACGACGATAAGCAGGTGTATGCTTTATTTTTTTCATCCACCCCATATAAGTATATATTTGCTTTACAGTGCTAACTCTCCTCTTTTCATCTAAAAGGCTGAAGATGTTGTTTCCCCATTTATGCTTTGTTCCATGCTGTAGCTCTAGATTATGGGGAGGATAACCATTTGTAAAGATTGCAGCACTTCTTTTTCCCTAACATAGTTTTGCAGATGTGTTATGTGTTTTAGGAAACTGATTGTATCAAATAACTGCATGAACATCAGCGTGCTTAATTGGCGAAACATTCAGTCTGCATGTGCTAGGTTCACAGGGACAATGAATGTGCGAGACAATATATGATAAAAGACGGACATGATGTCCTTATCCCGGGTGGGCATTTGAAGTTTTTTTCCCTAGGATTTTACTGTGTCATATGTGCACATGATCACCTTGGTTGTCCCTCAACCACTGCGTACACGTATGACTGTTCATGTTTTTATATAGAGTATATGAACTTCATACTAATAACTATGGGATTTGACTAATGTTAAAATGTTGTATTCACCATCTTCGTGATTGTATTTGACCTGAGAAAAGATATACTAGACACTTCTTGGTCCATTGCCCCCATTCAACACCTTTTGTTACTCGGAATTTTCTCCAGCAATCAGTCTAGCTTCAATCTTTTGATAACATCCCTTTGAGTTTAGTACTCTGATGAGTGCGTTGACATCTGGTAAATTACCTAATTAGTTTCATATTGGCAGGGTTCTGAAGTCTCACGTATTTCAGGCCATTCTCACGCCCGTTCACCACATGTCAACGGTGCTCTATTGGATTGAGATCTGGTGACTGTTGAGACTATTAGCGTAAAGGGAACTCATTGTCATCTTCAAGAAACAAGTCTGAAGCTAAATCTACACTAAGAGGGATAATGGCCTTAAATGTTCAAATTATTATACCGTATTGGCTCGAATATAAGACGACCCTGATTATAAGACGACCCCCTCCAGTCATTTCTAGACCGATGGATTGGAAGTGATGGGCCAATTCCTTGGCCGCCACGTTCACCAGATATCACTCCCCTGGACTTCTTTCTATGGGGCTATGTTAAAGATATCGCGTATCGAACAAAGATAAGGGACCTTACTGACCTCAAGTGAAGGATTACTGATGCCATTGCCACAATTGATGAGGCTATGCTACAGTGAACATGGCAAGAAATCGAGTACCATCTTGATGTGCTTCGTGCAACTAATGGTGGCCGTGTAGAAGTGTATTAAAAGAGGTAAAAGAAAACCTTAACAACGATAAACGCTGAATACAGTAGAACAAATTAGAATAAAATATCTAATCAATTGCATTTTTAATAAATTTTTGAAATGGTAGAGATACTTTATGGACACCCTGTATATTGGTGCATAGACGGAGTTTAACTTTTGTTGGAGGGGGGTCACGTTTATGACCCCGAAACGCAGTGATAGAAATAAAATTAATTTACAATATATAATATAAACTGTCATGGACGAAATTATTGGCACCCCTGAAATTAAAAAACAAAACAAAACAGCATTTCTCACAGAAATTAATGCAATTGCAAATGTTTTCAGTATGAATGTATTTATTTCCTGGATGTGCATTGGGAAAAAAAAGCTGAAGTGAAAAGCCAAAATGTACACAATTTTACACAGAATGCAAAAAATGGGCTGGACAAAAATGTTGGCACCCTCAACTCGATATTTGGTTGTGCATCCTTTAGAAGAATTAACAGAAAGCAATCGCTTCATATAACCATCAATAAGTTTCGTCCACCTCTCAGATGGAATTTTGGACCACTCTTCTTTTGCGAACCGTTCCAGGTCTCTCAGATTTGAAGGGTGCCTTCTTGCAACAGCAATCTTGAGATCTCTCCATAGTGTTTAATATGATTTAAATCCGGATTCATTGATGGCTACCTCAGAATCTCCAGCGCTTTGTCCCCAACCATTCTTTGGTGCTTTTTGAGGTATGTTTTGGGTCACTGTCCTGTTAGAACAACAATGACCTCTGATGCAAACACAATTTCCTGACAGGACACCCTACATTCTGACCCAAAACATTTGGATAGTCTCCATATTTCATGACTCCTTGCACACTGTCAAGGCACCCAATGTCAGAGGCAGCAAAGTAACCCCAAAACATCATTGGAGCTCCACCATGTTTGACTATAGGCACAGTGTTCTTTTCTTTGTAGGCCTCATTCATTTTCTCTGGCTCTGGTCTCCAACCATTTCTTGCTATTTGAGGTATGTTTTGGGTCAATGTCCTGTTGGAACACCCATGAGCTGTCCAAAACATTTTCGATAGTCTCCATATTTCATGATTCCTTGCACATTGTCAAGGCACCCAGTGTCTCTGAGGTGCTAGTTACATGATCTGTTCAAAAAATAATTCTGACCCACTATGAAATACTTTGCAGGGTTCTTGTTCATTTGTGACGTGGCTCAGTGGTAGTGTAGTCGTTCCCCAACCCAGAGGTTATGGGTTTGATTCTCCCCCCTGAACTTGTCTCAGTATCCTTGAGTAAGATACTGAACCCCACGTTGCTACTGGTGCAGCGTCACCAGTAGGTAGATGAGGAGACCGTGTAAAGTGCTTTGAGGGCCTTTAAGGTGGAAAGGCGCTACACAAGTGTAACACTATTTCCCATTCATTTTTGTTGTTTAAGTGCTTTACGTTTCTAGACAACATTTTAACGGCTAGGCTTTATTTTAAAGGGGAAGTTCTGAATTTTCGACATTAGGCTTAATCTTCAAGTATCCGGGGGTTTAATTAAAGGCTTAATCTTCGAGTATTTGGGGGTTTAATTAGTCGGTTGAGTTGATTTCAACAAATTCCGTGCAGTTTGTCAGTTATTTGTTAAGGCCGAGTTATACTTCCGCGTCAGACCTGCGCCGTCAAGGAAGACCTGATTTACGACCCTGTGCCGTAGCCTGATGCGGTCCTATTGATTTTTCAAACCCTAGCGTCAGCCTAGCGTCACATCAACGCATATGACGTGGGGGAAATGGACTTTGATTGGTTCGCTCAGACTGTTGTTTCTGGTTCAGCGCAAAATCACCGCCATTGTAAAACATTATTTTTCTAAGCGCAAACATGGAACAAGCCGACGGGAGTATAATCGAAGAGCAAGTCTCGTCAAGACATTATTATGATTGCAAAATGGCAAGGTCGGCGATTGAAAAAAAAAAATGGAAGAACCACCGAGATGTGTGTGTTCGTAATCGAGTGGCCACACGAAGCGGTGACCCAGTCGGCCAAAAACTGCCAACTTTTTATCACTTTATGTCGTATTTTTTGGCTGGTGCACTTCATCATTTATTGTGTACATATGTTTGCTGTGAGTCTGTGACTTAATTACGTGTCACACTTCAAGTATGTGAAGAATAAAGCACAGGTTTGGTGTCAAAAGAGTTGTTTTGATCTTTAATTTTCATTAACAGACAGTTCACACACGATACATCATCATTGATTGAGAGTGCCTCGGTGCTTTTTATGATAACGTTAAAATCAAGGCTCCCAACGCAGTTTGGGACGTTCCATAGACGCCAGAAATATGCTATGGCTTCCCACTGGCTGGTTGTAGGACATGGCAAACAAATCGGGCTGGAGGGCTTTGCAGACCTTGGACGCAGTGCTCGACGCCAGTTTGAAGCTAGCCGCCACATCAAAAGTCGGCCAGACTGCCTCGAAACCATCTTCTGCGTCACCTGCCCCTCAACATTTGTATGATCAACATTTATTCAGTGTTGATGAGCAGAAGATTTACATTCAAGCGTTCCATCTTGCACTGTTTATTTTCTTCTCCGTTAAACTTGACTAGCGGAAGTCAACAAGCATGCCCCAAAACAGTACAAACATAACACCACACCCTTCTAGTGGCTCGGCGATGAATTACAGAGTTCACTCACCGCAGAACTATCGAATCCTCATTGACGCCGTAATCACTTCGCCGTCACCGCAATGCAGGAGTATAACTCTTTAGTTTCAGGGCTCTGCAGTGGCTAAGCTAGTGCGAGTCAATGGTGCATGCTTAGCATGACAATAAAAAACGATTCTAACTGATCTAACATAGTCAAATAAATTCAAATGTAGGTCATTGTTCGAAATACCCATGCAGCCAAAACGACGTCACACCAGACTGCCGTAATTCATTTCATTCTGCAGGACTGAATATTTTTTTTAAATGTGTAATGCAACCACAATGGAGAGGAGTGCTTTGGCCAATCTTGCTCAGCCTGATGAGGAGTCCTTTTCATTCCTACAAAAAAATGGTGGTGAAAAATACAACGCAATATCACTCTGCCCTGCTTGCCTAGACAGCCTGTTTCCTACAGAGCTGCTGGATTACAAATGTTGCTGTCCATATTACAATTATCGACATACAGCGGCAAGTCTTAACAACTTTATCCTGAAAACATAGCTAACATTACTGATTGCATGGGTCATCGGTGATTCTCATGCATGCATATGTTGTTTTTTATTGGTATGCTAGGCAGGCACCATTGACTCGCGCTAGCTTAGCCACTCTGGAGCCCTGAAACTAACAAATAAAACTGCACGGAATTTATTGAAATCAACCCCACCAATTAATTAACGCCGCCACCAACTCGAAGATTAAGCATTGTGTCACAAATTCTGAACTTCCCCTTCAAATTAATTTATAGGAAAGTCAAGTACATGCAGTAACATTTTTCGGCCGTCGGGGTAGGTTCCAATCGCACAACCAAATACCGTATTTTTCGAACTAGAAGTCGCAGTTTTTTTCATAGTTTGGCCTGGGGTGCGACCTATACTCAGGAGCGACTTGTGTGTGAAATTATTAACACATTATGATATCATTTCACATGTTATTTTGGTGTTTTGGAGTGACACTGATGGTTTGGTAAACTTGTTAGCATGTTCTTTATGCTATACTGTAGTTATCTGAATAACTCTTAATAGTTGTGGCCACGTTCGTGTTCTGCCTTTGGCAATGTGTGTTCAATTGTATTATTGACTTTTTTATTTTGAAATGCATCCTTTTAGTTTGTGGCGCTTTTACACCCACGTGGGAGCGCACTCGCAGTTGTTTACGCAAAGAAGAGCACTCACACGCCAGAAGAAGACGGACAGCTACGCAGCATCTCTGAGCGAGTGGGCGAGAGAGAGAGAACCGGCTGCGAACCTACGTTCATTGTTTATGCTTGTAAAATATCTCTACATAGGCAATGCCTTAATCGTTTCTGTTGTTGTGTGTTTTCAACCCGCGGTCGGACACTTAGAGCCAGTTGTGTGGTTGTTTGAACGATGTGCTAATGCTAGCGAACACATGCTAACCGTTCGTATCATTACTGTAATAGCACCTAATTATCATTTATTTACGTTGATGCGAACCTGTTTGGTATCGAGGACGAACTTGATTCAGCAAATTATACGGACATCCAGCATCGTCATTTGGGACTTTAGCTCGCTTTATAGCCAGGACCGAGCTGTAGCGTCCTGGTGAGGAGAGTATATTCGCATTTCGTTGTTCATGCACTGTACACTGTACACTTATTCAGCATATTGTTCTCTATTGTATTTTTATATTAAATTGCCTTTCAAGATGACATATCTGTTCTATGTGTTAGATTTTTTTCAAGCAAAATTCCCCCAAAAATGTGACTTATACTCGGTGCGACTTATACATGTTTTTTTTTCCTCTTCGTTGGGCATTTAATGGCTGGTGCAACTTATACTCAGGTGCGACTTGTAGTCCGAAAAATACGGTAATACATATTTTTACAGTGAAACTTGGTGGTGGGAGCAGTCTTAATTTGATTCATGTTGATATATTACTCTTTCTCGAAATTCCAAAAACTAGGGATTTGAGCAGGGGTGTGTAGGTGTTATACTGTACATCAAGTGTGAATCATAATGGCACTTTAGTTGAGTGCTTTCTGCGGGGGCTATTTAACTTTCTCCAATGTCAATAATGATCATAGCTTTCTTTACATCTTCTTGAGAAGGTCACCATTCTGCTTTCTCTGGCCTTAACACCACAAAAGCTTCACTTGCCTGTGTAACTTTTACTGGAAACTTCTTGCCGGTTGCATTTTGCTGTCAACCAGCTTCGCTATCCGCTGCGAAATAGTCTTTCTCCTCAGCCCTGACTCTGCATTTTACTACTAATGCACTGTGATTTCCAATTCCATATTTTGCCTGCTCCTGCTGTATTCTACAGCCAAAAGTGATGATGGGTGGGAGTAAAGTATGCATACGACTGCAAGGCAACATTTTGTGTTTGCCCAGCCTTGCAGAAAGAGGCCTGCATTAGCTTTTAAGACTCACATCTGTTGCTTTTGTCATATTGTTTGCCCTTGTGCACGCTATTGTACGTGGACATGGACGTTTGTACATGCAAATAATACAAGCCTTCATCTTTGTAGTCGTCTCATCGATGTGAGGTCCTTTTTCACGACTTAGGAAGCACCGCATTTGGTGTTACTTGGTGAAACGTGTCAATATCTTACTGTTTTTTTCAATGAGCTTGTCACAGATTTACTAGGCCTTAATGCAGAAATCCTCCAAAACCTCATCGGTCTGTAGTGTACTTCTTTATGTTAAGTGCACTGACTTGAGTATGCCAAGTGAACCGGCTCGGCATGTCTGTAATGGACCTGGTGCATGAGAGCTGCAGGGAGTCTCCTTCTGGGTCATTCAGTGACTTCAATAGGCTGTACTGACACATTGACCTGGAAGCATCCAATTGACTTCCTGGCAACACAAATAGGTGGTGCTGTGACATCATGGATGAGAAAGAATGGATGAGTGATGGTGGTTGAACAGCATCCATTTACCCTTCTTGAGATGAATGGCTCTTTTACAAAGTGTTTTTGGCAATCCTTTGAATTTTCGTCTTAGGCCTTGTTCAGACTAGCAGCAAAAGTCCGATTTTTGCCCAGCTTATTTTAAAGTGGACGGCTCTTTTGTAGTCTGGACAGTTACATTACACAGAAATCTGATTTTCCCGAGATGGATTGAAACCACATAAGAGATACCTCATTTTCGGATATGGATAAGATGCTTCTCAGTCTGAACAGCTCAAATGAGTTCTGACTGTCCGTTATGTCAATCCATGCTGGACGACGCCTTTGTTGCCACAGCAACCTGCCAGGTGTGTCAATAATGTGGCCCAGTCTGAACAGGCTCAGATCTGATTTGGACACTTGCTCAAAATAGTGTAATAGTGTAGTGTAGCCCTAAAAATCAGATTTGAGGAGGGCTCTGAATCTGAATGCAGCCTAGTCTTTTGAACGCAGTGTTGTTTTTGGCAGACCTTTTTAATATTCATCTTAGTCTAGACGATAATACTTACTGGTCTTAGTCATACTTTAATGTCTCAAAATGTGACTAATTTAATGACTAATAAAATAGTGACTAATTTTGTCCAATTTTAGTCGACATTTAATAAAAATGTTTTCGTCTGTTAAATTAAAAAAAATAAAAATGACTTGGGTAATTTTTTTTTTCCTTTTTCAAAATGTGTTCACTACAGCGGGCATTGGAGAATTTGCCTAATATCCTCCTGATGACCAAATTTTCATATGTAGAGGTCTTTTTCAAATCTCAATATGACTAACAACTGAAATAACTACTGTAATTTCTGGACTATTGGTCGCCCTGATTACAAGCCTCACCCAGTACATTTTTAAAGGAAAAACCATTTTGTACCATAAGCCTCTCCTGTCTATAAGCCGCGTATGCCCACATCGTAACATGAGATATTTACAAAGAAATACACAGTTTTCAAAATTTTAACAACATACCTTAACTTTTTTTTCCAAACAGCGGTAGCAACACGGAAGTTGTATAACAGCCACACGGCAGTTACATAGCAGCAACACGGCAGTACAGCACTAACTGGGCTTGTTATTAGAAACATAAAAGTCTTTGTTAGCAATCTTGATCTTCCTCCTTGAAGTCTTCACCCTCAGAAATGAATAGGCTCAGATACACTTCACCACGCACCTAGTCAGTCTCTCCTTCGCTGTCGCCTTCAATGTTTCCCATAATGAAGCAAATTCACTCCTGAGCCCGTGCTGTCCTCCTCGTCACGCAGCAGACCAGCACCTCGAAACCCATTGGTAATGGCGGACTTCTTTCACGCTGCTCCACGCTGCCAGGACCCACCAGCAGACCCGTGCAAAAGCTACTGTTTGCATGCGACCAGTCTTAACAAACAATCTCTCACCACTGGTCATCCAAGCCTCCTATTCAACTTGGAGTGCCACTTTAATTTCTTCTAGCATTTTCAATGATGCGGGTCTGCCAATTTTACTCATGCACAAAAACAAGGGTCTGCCACCTCTATTCATGCACAAAATACAAAGTTAAACCACCGATAATAGTGCAAACTAGTGTCTTCCTCGACACATATATTCCACGTGTCTCACTCCCACATTTCATGCTCGAGCGCCCCTGGCGGCAGGAAGAAAAATGCACAAATTGGGAGGGGAAAAAAGTAGCGGCTTGTAGTCCGCAAATTACGGTACTTTTATTTTTGTACAATGCGTTTTCAAGGATTGAGCTAAATGTATTCAGGCATGTGAATGATTAGGTTTAACAACTTCATAAGGTTATAACAAAAGGATTGTGCTTATTGTTATTTTTACTAATATTCTTTTTTTTTTTTTCCTAAATAGATATCATCTCAAAGAAGTTTTTCAATTAAAATCATCCCTCATAGCAGAAGTAAGCCATGGAGCAAAAGACAAATGAGGTATATTACCACTGAAATATTTAATCATGAGTGCTTCAATGAAGGCAAAACAGCTTTTCTAATTTTCTGATATTTGTCTCAAGTGCTCTGCCAGCACCTCCCCTCAGAAACGGATGAAGAACCGCTCCAAGTCCATAGAGGAGTCGCAACAGTCCAAAAGAGTAAGAGCAGTGCTTCAAGTCCATAGTGTAAAAATAATGCAAACATCATGTCTTCCTTTACAGGCCTTTTCTTCACAGAAATCCCTTCCTGGAAGACCAGAGCTGGACAGAGTAAAGGTGAACAAAATACGTTTCTTTGCTTGTATTCTCTTGCAATGTGAATCTTACAGACGGTATTTGAATGTTGCAGGAGTGCCTTGAAGGTTCTGAGACGCCTTCATCCTCTACTGAAGAATTGAAAGGATAATCAAATTGTCATTAGACGCAAAGATGTACATGCCATATGATATATAGAACTAAAATAAGTGACACAACTGTAATGTAAAGCGATACGACTTAATTACTGCAACCTGCTACATATATACTGTACATTATAATGAGAACGCATGTTAAAAATAAAACCAAAAAAACATGTTTTTATTCTCCTGTTCTGTTATAACTATTACAAATTGTGAATTGAGAAAAGGTAATGACATTAGGTGTACTTATTACTTTGTTCTAAATACCAAGCCTATGCGAGGAAGAGTTTTTTTTTGTTTTTGTCTATGTTGTTTTTTCAAAATGTGATTTTTGTTGTTGTTGTTGCATGCTGTAGCCAATAAAAGAGAAGGAAAAAAAAGATTTAGTCTCCTAACCTATTTGCCTATTTTCAGCAGAATGTTGTTATGGCCGATGTGACAATTTTTGGTTTCATATTGTATATTGTATATTCTTTGTTGCAACAATTTTTTAAACACTTAATTTGTCCAAAATATCAGAAGCCACAGTCAGAATGTTGCTGTGCATATTTAAAGCATTTTTAATGTAGAGCAAACTCACAGTGCTTTTCAAAGGTGATCTTTTTTTCTGTTTTTAAATTTACTTCCTGTAATGGATTTCATCAATATTGTTAAAATTTAATAAAATCCTCTACAAAAAATGTGCTGCCATCTTTGTTACAGATGTGCTAGTTCAGTGCTTATATACCGATATACAGTGGGGCAAATAAGTATTTAGTCAACCACCAATTGTGCAAGTTATCCTACCTTGAAAGATTAGAGAGGTCTGTAATTGTCAACATGGGTAAACCTCAACCATGAGAGACAGAATGTGGAACTCCCCCACAGAAAATCACAATTGTTTGATTTTTAAAGAATTTATTTCCAAATTAGAGTGGAAAATAAGTATTTGGTCACCTACAAACAAGCAAGATTTCTGGCTGTCAAAGAGGTCTAACTTCTTCTAACGAGGCTCCACTCGTTACCTGTATTAATGGCACCTGTTTTAACTCATTATCGGTATAAAAGACACCTGTCCACAAACTCAGTCAGTCACACTCCAAACTCCACTATGGCCAAGACCAAAGAGCTGTCAAAGGACACCAGAGACAAAATTGTAGACCTGCACCAGGCTGGGAAGACTGACTCTGCAATAGGTAAAACGCTTGGTGTAAAGAAATCAACTGTGGGAGCAATTATTGGAAAATGGAAGACATACAAGACCACTGATAATCTCCCTCGATCTGGAGCTTCATGCAAGATCTCACCCTGTGGCTTCAAAATGATAACAAGAACGGTGAGCAAAAATCCCAGAACCACACTGGTTCTGGAACTATCGAATGACCTACAGAGAGCTGGGATCACAGTAACACAGGCTACTATCAGGAACACAATGCGCCACCAGGGACTCAAATCCTGCACTGCTAGACGTGTCCCCCTGCTGAAGCCAGTACACATCCAGGCCCGTCTGCGGTTAGCTGGAGAGCATTTGGATGACCCAGAAGAGGACTGGGAGAATGTGTTATGGTCAGATGAAACCAAAATATACCTTTTTGGTAGAAACACAGGTTCTCGTGATTGGAGGAGAAAGAATACTGAATTGCATCCGGAGAACACCATATCCAATGTGAAGCATGGGGGTGGAAACATCATGCTTTGGGGCTGTTTTTCTGCAAAGGGACCAGGACGACTGATCTGTGTAAAGGAAAGAATGAATGAGGCCATGTATCGAGAGATTTTGAGTGAAAATCTTCCATCAGCAAGGGCAATGAAGATGAGACGTGGCTGGGTCTTTCAGCATGACAATGATCCCAAACACACAGCCAGGGCAACAAAGGAGTGGCTTCGTAAGAAGCATTTCAAGGTCCTGGAGTGGCCTAGCCAGTGCCCAGATCTCAACCCCATAGAAAATTGAGTTGAAAGTCCTTGTTGCCCAACGACAGCCCCAAAACATCACTGCTCTAGAGGAGATCTGCATGAAGGAATGGGCCAAAATACCAGCAACAGTGTGTGAAAAGCTTGTGAAGAGTTACAGAAAACGTTTGGCCTCCGTTATTGCCATCAAAGGATACTTAACAAAGTATTGAGATGAACTTTTGGTATTGACCAAATACTTCTTTTCCACCATGATTTGCAAATAAATTCTTTAAAAATCAAACAATGTGATTTTCTGTTTTTTTTTTTTTTTTTTTTCACATTCTGTCTCTCATGGTTGAGGTTTACCCATGTTGACAATTACAGGCCTCTCTAATATTTTCAAGAGGGAAAACCTGCACAATTAATGGTTGACTAAATACTTATTTGCTCCACTGTACACTGAATCAACCTTTTTTTAACAGCGGCCTATCCTAAAACTTGCCGACAAATATCCATGGTCACACGCATAATGAGTTCTTCTCCAATAGTGAAAGGATTCTTAACTTTAGCAATATGGTTCGCAATGAGGTATGATGCTCTCAGTGCATTCGCTTTTGTTGCCTCGTTTGCTAACTTTTAGCCACATATTATGCAGAATGGACTTGATTGTAGGCTCCTTTTCTGGCTCAGCAGGTGGCCTTTTCCCCGTAAAAAAGCTGTCCAAAGATGTGGCAGACCGCAGCACACAGTCAACAGCAGCTAAAATTACTGTTCACATTGAGTGGCACTGAGCTGCTCTAGGTGTGCAAACACCCTAGTAATTGCGACCAACCACTAGATGACCTATACAAATCTTTACATGGATTTCTTTTCGCCATAAATATATATGCCGGAAAACACAAAGGTGATTTGAAGTTCCGCTCTGAGACCCCCAATTTGGCCAAATTTCAAAATTGTGCTATATGCATATGTGATACATCACTGGAACGCTTAAAATCTCAATTTTCTGGGGGAACAAACATTTTGAACAGAAGGGCATTTAAAAAAAAAATTTTTTTTTAATTCAAACAGCAAAACCGTAACTGGAGGCGAGAGCACGCGAGAGCAGAATTAAAGACGCCACGGTTTTAAGGAGATATTACCGCGTACTTACCTTGTTTTGATCCTATAACTCCATGTAGCATGTATCACCGAGTGTCAAGACACAGCTGTGAATGGCCACAGCCGGATTTTTTTATTTTATGGGTGAAACATGTTGATATAACAAGGGTCGTGATGCAGAAATTGCAGACAACAAGGAGTGGTTGAGATTTTCTTTTTCATATAGTTACCCTTAACCCACGTTATTTTTCATTTTTTCTTTTTTTGGATCGATTATCATCTAACATATCGGGAAAATGCGACAGTAACAAAGAAAAATAAATAAATAGATAAATAAATACAATTAAGCGATAGTTATGAGGTAGATATCCGTGACTTTTTTACAGACGCCAAATTTTTCATCGCGATGTAATTTGTTTAAAAGTTTAAAATATGTGAGTGAATATTTTTTTAAAGTCGTTTTTTTCTTAAAAACTAAATTTTAGACATCAATTAAGGATTTTAAGCTAAAAATGACAGAAATTTTGAATAATAAATATAATTACTTACCTTCTTTTTATGGCTAGATTGAAACAAAAGTGGTTGCGCGACATCTGTAAACATGGGTTTTCAGGGTAAAACGGACGAATTAAAAATAGTTCGGAGGCTTAGTGCGCCATGTATCTGCTATGGCAGCATATAGACATATTGTTCTATCAAACACAACAGTTCTTTTGGCTTACAATACCGCAGTTTATTTTAAAGAGGGGTGCAAGAGCAGAAACTGCTTTTTCAGTCTTGTCTGTTTTCCACCATATATATATACATATATATATATATTTTTTTAAAAAAAATCTCTATTTATTTAAATGATATATATTGAAATCTGTCATAACCATTCATTCTGGTGCCGAGGTTGGCGTTGGGGCAGCGTAGGGTCGGTTGCCAACGGGTTTACACTCACAAGGGATTCACACGATTACTGGGTTCTAGATCACAATACTGATTTGTATTCACTCTACCCCTCCCAATAACTTAGCTTACAGTCTCCCCCACCCCTCTCCCCTTCTTTCCCTGGACAACAGGCCCACCCACATGGTGTCAACCGGAAATACATCTAGCTGACGATAGCACCAACATATTAATAGTTAATGTACACCTTCAATGTCTTTCTTGTTGTAGCCGTTCTTTCGTTTTTTTCTTGTGTTTCTTTTTTTCTGTTCCCCCATAACCCCTTCCTGTTCGCTGCTTTGTCATAATAAGTGAGGTATGTTGAATGATCACAATGGGAGTATGTCATTGTTAGGTTTTGTGTTGGTTTCTCCTAGTATGACTTGTCCCTGTGATTACCCATTGCTCTCACCTGTGTGTGTTTTCCCAGTGTATCCTGCAATCTGCAACCACCTGTGTTACCCAGCTGTTCCTCGTCTCGTTACCCCTTGTCTGCGTATATAATGACCCAGTTTCTTGTCACTCCTTGTTGCGTCATTGTCTATGTCAATGTCAGCGTCCATGTCCGTGTAAAAGCCAAGATCCTGTCCAAGCCCTCGTGTATCCGTCCCTCCGATTTAAGTAAGTTTTGTTTGAATCTTGCCCTTTTGATCCCCAGTGGTTTTGGTTGTACTTTGTGTTTTTGTTAGATATCATTAAAACGTTTTTTGAGTTCATCGCCATCCGCCTCCTGCCTTGCATTTTTGTTTCCCTGCATTTGGGTCCATACAACCTGCCTGCCCGTGCATTCCCTGACATGTCATACTCTCAATGTGAAACATTAAAACTGTTCAGACCAACCAGACACTTAGACTTCCATTCTCCGTGTGAGATAGCTGAACAGGACAGGTTAAAAAAAACAACAACAACAAAGAAAAACAAGCATTCATTAATGCTCATGACAGTGTCAGGTCATTATTATGACGGTCCTATGACAGTCTTATGAACCCATTGTTAAATAAATTGCTACCATTAAAAAAAAAACAATAATAAACTGAACAATAAAAAATTATATGTTATTATATATTGCTATAGTACATTCAATATTATAAATAGATACATATTTTTATACTTATTTAAATGATACTAATAGAGAGAGAGAAAGAGAGAGAGAGAGAGAGAGAGAGAGAGAGAGAGAGAGAGAGAGAGAGAGAGAGAGAGAGAGAGAGAGAGAGAGAGAAGGTGTCATGAGCATTAATGAATACTTAAGAACTTAAGATAGATGTCAATAAGTGTCATCCTGGAAATTATGTGATTTTTGAATGGATGTAAAAGATGCGGACTGCACCGTCATGATTATGACATGACAGTGTCATGAGCATAAATCAATATTTATGACAGATGTCATTAAATGTCATCCGGCAAATTATTTCACTAACTCCATTTATGTCCAGTCTGCCATAAGCATTCATTAATTCTCATGACACCTATTTTCTGTCTATATAAATATGATATAAATAAATATACAGTCATAATCATTTATTTGTGCTCATGACACTGTCATGTCATACTTTTAATTACGAAGGTGTTGTAACAGTGTTATGAACCCATTGTCAAATAAAGTGTTACCCAAAGGAAAAAAAAAGACATGAACATATTATGTATTTCATTGATTTATTTGCTTATTTTTATTTTTTCATTGTTTTTTTTTTTTTTTTCAGCTAACACACCAACACACTTTTGGTCCGTCCATCGCAGCTGCTGGGCACCAAATGAATATTGCAAAATTTATATTGAGCCGAGTGTATAGGGAAAACCTCAAACTGTCAATGTTATAAGGATCAATACTATTGATGTAATAGTTTGTGCGTGTATGGGCTGTTGAGTGGGAGACTTTGGGAAGTTGTTCAACAGTAATTTTACCGATGCAGCATTATCTTCACCTTCACTTTAGCTGTGTGTGGAGCTTTTGTCTCTCAGAGTCCCAGCTCTCATCACAGCTAGGAAAACAATTTGTTGGAGGGAAGTGGGAGTTATTAAGTTGTATTTCTCTGAGGTCCACATGTTAAGCTTATAGTATGTTGGATAGCTCTGCTGATATGACTAAACGGACAATAGACCAATTAACAGACACCCTTTTATACAGTTTGTGTGGAACATATTGCCTGTCTTGTGTGCTTGATACTTGAGTTCTAGCTTGCAAAACATTCATGTACAGTACAAACTATGGTACATAAGAGCAGCATTGTATTGGAATAGTGGATTGTGCCAAAGTAAGTCTTTCTTTCACACTCCAAAAAACAGGGATATTTGGCTCTGAAAATTGACAAGAAGTGTGAATGTGAGTGTAAATGCTTGTGCCTTTCTGCTATTGGCTGGTGACCAGTCCAGACTCCAGCAACTTGCGTCTTGGCCAAAGTCGGCTTTGGCTCACAGGCGACCCCAATAAGGATGAAATTGATGGACAGACGATTCACTATCGTGGTCTCAATCTAATTAACTGTAAAATATGATAAGACGTACATTTCCACTAGATGGCAGTCTCCCACTTCTGCCATAAACCATACCATTAGACCAGACCCATTAGTTTACAAATGATTTTTTTTTTTTTTAAACAACATTCCTCATCAATTTTCATAATCAGCCCCTGAATAAGAAATTACAGCCAAGTAATTATTCATCACTTGGTGCAAAACACACTTTAACAATGTACATGCATCATGTATGCAGGACTGTTAATGATTAACAATGGGATCAAGTTGATGATAAATATGGATGATGTGAATCCTCTATGCTTCACTTCAATTATTTTACTCAAATATTGCCTGCACGCAATAAACTCAAATCGTGTGCCCACTTCCTTTTTTCCTGCTAAATGAATGCCTTTTTTTCATTTAGGCAAAAAAAACTGTCAACCACCCTCTGATCCCCACCATAATTCCTTCTCTATATAAATTTAGCAATAGTTGTATATTTAAATATTTTGTTAACATTATTCAATTAAATTTGTGACAATAAATCAATCAATAAAATGTAGAGATAATTGGGTATAATCTGAGTTTAATCTATTTCGTTTTGTGATACATATACTTTCAGTTTTACAGCATATTAGGTCACAGTTTGGTATGTACCTTGGTACGGGGTCATGGTTCAGTATCGGTTTGGCTTTTTTTGTTCCTTTTCTATCACAGATAGTGATAAAAAAAAAGTGAAAGTTAAAAGTTCGTCCTACTGGCTAAAACTAAAAAGCAGCTATTGTCAATTGCAAAATAAATAGAACATCAACATTTTCAATTTGTGTTTTTATTCTCCTGACATTCTTTAATTCACTCTTTATGTGCAAAAACAAACAACACACCCTTTTTAAGTCAGGTAGCACTCTCCAGCTGGTAACCTCAGTAACTTTTTTTAGAAAAATAACATGCTACAATTTTCACTGTTGGATTACACACACATAACTGTGAACAATTATCAGTGAAGATACACGCCCACATAAGATGTATTTTTACATTGGCTAAAATTAACAAGTGCAAATAATTTTAAAGTGCCTGTGACACGAAAAAGCATGTTTATTTCATAATACACGCTGTATTTTATGCTCCTGAATGAAATGGACTGCTTGGATGTGTGTGGAAGCGATCGCTATATTTATTTAGTTTTTTTAATCCCGCACCATGAAAATGAGTGACTTCCGGCAACAGTCTCGAGTTGAGAAAGAGGGCGCTGTGACGTGTACGGAGGAAGGAGTCCTCTTCACTATACAGCCGTACAGTTGTATGAGAAGGACTAAGGATTCAGCTGATTTTGCGGTTTAATACGTTTATTTTTCGCATCACGCTGCAATGGCAAACGGCTGCAGAAAAATCTTGCTGTACGAGGGAGAGGCGTGTGCGCCTTTTTGGGGTTTCAAAAGGTTCCCATTCACCGGTGGATATTGGCCAAAACAAGCCCTACTACTGTTGGACCATGGGACTTACGAGGAAGTGTGTAAACATCATGTTTTGTATTATGTCAAATACTGTGATCATTTTAATATGTAAGTGGCTTGCATTTTGCAGCTGACATGCTCCTTGTCCCCTTGGCCGACGACCGGCGGCTTGTCGCACATCCCCCCGCCGGGAGAGCACTATACTCGGCTTATTGCTCTCTTCATGTGCTTGGTGTTCTGTCAAATTTTCCGCCCGATCAGAAATCGCAACTTTGTGTTAAAACACTACAAACACTACAAACTTGATGTCTACTACTTACGTTTGATCATGGATGGGCATATAAAAAGCTCTCCTCATACACATTAGCTGCACTTGTTAGCTGCACAACAACAGCAGCCGCTCTCGTATGACTCTCTGTTTCAGTCTTCGCCGTGTAGTAAAGCATTGTTTTGCCATATTCGTGTTGACCACTTGGCAGCTACACACTCTTCCGACGTCGGCCGGTTTGTTCGGCGGTCATTGTCCAGCTGCTTCCCCGGCAAGCTCTCCTGTCCGTAGTAGCAGGGCAACGAGCTGGAAATTGCTCTCCGCCGGGCGGGTTGGCGATCGGCGAAGACAATTGATTACACAGTCGTCATGTGAAATGATCAGAGCTAGTGATGTGTGATTTTCCACTTCGAAGACTTTGAAACATCACTCGTTTCGGGTTAGCATGTCGGCTAGGTGTAACGCCTCTTGGTTTTTTTACATTCTCCGAAGCTGGGGAAGGGAAATGACATAAACCCGATCTAGGTGGCAAAAAATATCGTTCGGGAGGTGCGACAGTAAAGGTGAAGTCGACAGTTTTGACCATTATGGAGTAATTTTGCCATGTCGTCTTGAATAAATACATTTTTATTATTTCATATTACATTTAGCACAAGACTGTTATTTGTCATGACCATGCCATTTATTTAGCTGTTGGGGAAAAATATCAAGGGACAGAAACAATGACATTTTGCATCGCTCTTCGTCGCGTTTTCCTCGTTGGGAATAATTCCCCCTCAATGGGCTGCATACTAAATCAGATGAAATCATGATTCCACTGACGTTGCCCACCTGTTGGGGACGCTAGAGCCCTATAATGGTAGGCGTGGCTAACCTGCAGATTAAAAGACTAATTTCTCGTCAACTGCGCTTTGCTAAAATGTTGTATATAGTCGAATCGTCTCAAAATATAATTCTAATTCACATAATAATCCTATTTAAGACTTTTTTTTCTCCTGTCATACGCACTTTAAAACAGAAAAAGCATCTTTTGATATAGGGCAAGAAATAGATTTTTCCCCCTTTTTTTAATTTTATTTATTTTTTTCTTTTTCTTTTACTCAAACGTATTCGCCATTGGTCAAGCCATAACAGAAAAGAAAAAAAAAAAAAAAAAAAACATATACCGTAAGTCGCAACGGAGTATAATTCACATTTTATATAAGGAATTTTATTCATCAAGATCCAACGCCACGAACAGACAATTCATCTTGGGGGCAATTTAACATAATATGGCAAGTGACATAAGGCACAAAGTATAGACACACTTGCCACGTGACTACAAGAAACAGCTCGCTATTGACTTATCCAAGTAGACATTTGTGGGTGTCGCCCTCTTGCGGTGGCCATCATAGCTGGAGTGTTAACAGACCTTAGTAGCAGCCCAGCATTAATCAGTGCAGAGGCTTAATTTCTGCAAAGAAACTTGAAGCACATGATGACAATCTGCAGAAAATTATTGAATCAAACATATACGATGTGAAGTACAGTATGTTAATGGATAGTACACCCTTAAAAAAACAAAACCTGGATTAGGCTGCTATTATGAAGTCCAAATTGCAATGCATTGTGCTAACAAAACAAATTGTAAATTCCTTGTATGGATCCCAAATGTATAGGTTATCATAGATGTGCCATACAGTCAGAAGTGGACTGAAGATCACATCTGCCATCTGAAGAAGGATTACTTTGAGCATCTGCTACCAGCAATTGCAACCAGAATATCAAATGAAGTCATGATAGTGTGCGGACTCAAGTGAAGTACCAGTCTCGACTTTAATTTACGGTAATTAAAAAAAAAAATCAGGTTAAAGTGTTAATTTATTTGATGCTGTTAACTGTTGAAACATTTATTACATGTCATTAAAGAAAAGTAATTTTTTTTTCATTTCATGTTTGATTACTCAAATCTCTGCCATATCCTCCAAATATGCATCACCTTATTGCTCATGAATTTCCATTTCCGATTCGCCTCCTTCAGTTTCCTCCCGGATTAACTGAGGTTGCAAATTACAAAACCCTGCACAAACATCTACGATCTCATCAACATGTTGTATTCAGTGCTTAATTTGTAAATCATAAAGTGCCGTAACGCAAAGAACGTATGAAAGCGCAGGGATTACGAGACGGGTACAGGTCCCGAAACGCAAGCAGAAACTGGTGCTGAAAACAACACGCAAATGCCCACTTGCTATGCTATGGGGCTTACAAGTCTCAATTTCAGATAATATCCGCGGTGTAAATGTAAACAAAATGTAAACAATTTACAATTGCCCACATAACCACAGTCAGCAATTAGTTTCTCAACAGGTCTAACTTGTAAAACATAAAAAAACAAAACAAAAGAAAACAAAAAACAAATTACAATAAATAACACAAACCCATTCTTTCACGAGTTTCATCCCTCCTGTCTTCTCTGGCTCCAAAGTTCCCACTGCCTTACAAATTGTGCAGCCCAAACCTGAATTTCCGATAAGGGTATTGACCTGTTGCTTCAGCTGTTGGTGGTCCACCTGGCTGACTGCTGGCGCTGTAGCTGGCCCCCACTCCGGGTGTCGTTTAACCTGACCAGCTGTTGCCACGGTAGCAGCCTCCTGCCCCGGTTTGCTGGCTGTCTGTGAACCTGGCTAGCTGCTGCGGCGCTAGCCTCCTGCTGCACCCGGTTCTAACCGTTAGCATGATCGCTGTAGCTGCCCTCATCGCCAGTTGTTGCTTCTCTGACTCGTTTTGAACCATCTTCCTTCTTTTTGAAAAAATACAGTAAATGCAAATGTCTTTTTGGCATGTTGAAATACCGTTTTATCCTGGCTGCTCGCTCCCCAGATGCTGCAATTGTTTTTTTTTTTTTTTAATGTTAGGGGCATGGTTTGTTGTCCAGCTTGTTAGTGTATGAACAAATCTCCGACTCTTTCAAATGACGTTAAATCTTTATAAACAACATGCAATTCTTGGGATTTGGTCTGTAAATGAATTTATTTATTTATTTTAAACACGTTTTTATATTACGAATATGTTCTTTACGCGAGACGTGCCGGATCTGCCCAAATAAGTCCTGGAACACAGGGACGCCAAAATCAAGAGGTGCCAGACCTTGTTCTGGCACAAATTAACCCCTGGTTGTAACCTACTAGCGATTACATTACTCAAAAACAAAAAAAAAGTAAATCTCCTAATAGTTCTTGCCACATGAATTCTGACATTTGATAAGCGATGCATTTGTGCAACTTCATGCACAGAAGGTTCTTTACCAGCTTTACAGGCAAACAGTTGTGGTCTGCGAGACCTGGCCACTGAATGCTGGTATCACACTTCTACAGATGAATATTTTCCACGTAGTTGATATCCTCTTCTGCATGAGTAGATTCAGTAGCACAACTGTTAACCTTCGAGCCGTTGACTGTGTAGAGTGCGAGACATCTTCGTTTGTGTGGACCATGGGCAGATGTCATAGCTCCTGTGTAAAGAGACAGAAGAAAAAAATATGACATTCTTTTTGAAATAGCCATACTTGCTTCTTGCCCATCCTGCAACCCCTAGCAAAAAGTATGGAATCACCAGTCTCTGACGAGCACTCACTCAGACATTTTATCATTTAGAGGAAACTCAGATAAAAAGCTTGAACACTTTAGCATTCAGAAACACTAAAAGAAATGAATAAAAAACATTGTGGTGGTCAGTAAATGTTACTTTTATAGAGCAAGTGCAGAGAAATCAGTATTGAATCCTTCCATTCTGAGGAAAAAAACATGGAATCATTAGAAACAAACAAAGAAATAATGATCGAAACACATCTCTAGTATTTAGTAGCACCACCTCTAGCTTTTATGACAGCTTGCAGACTCTGAGACATGGACTCGATGAGTATTTTTCATCATTTGGTGCGAACTCTCTTTGATTGGCATTGCCAGATCATCCTTGCTGTGGACCATTTTTTATCAATTTCCACCACAGGTTTTCAATAGGTTTGAGATCTGGGCTATTTGCAGGCCATGACATTGACTGGGTAAGTGTTTCTCCAAGGAATGCTTTAACGCAGGGGTCCCCAACCTATTCCACTAAGGCACACTGTGGGTGCAGGATTTCATTCTTACCAAACAAGATGACAACACTTTTTCCCCAATCTGGTGTTTTACAAGTGCAATCAGTTGATTGCAGTCAGGTGTGGCTTGTTTTAGCAGAAGCCTCATTGGTTCAACTGTCTCTGCTGGATCGGCTGGAACAAAAACCAGGACCCACAGTGTGCCTTGAGGACTGGGTTGAAAACCCCTGCTTTAACGGTTTTAGCTCCGTGGCATGATGCATTGTCATCTTGGAATATGACTAACATATTTTCAATTGGAGGGATAAGAAAGCTGTCTAAAATGTAAATGTAAACTTGTAAACAGTCATTTCAGCATCATCACCTTGTCAAGAGTCAAGAATCTGCATTGGACAAGGTGGCAAGAGTCAAGAATTTCCATTGGACAAGGTGATGATGCTGGAACTTTGGTTTGGTGCTGTTCCAGTGAGATTTACAAAGATGACTGCCTGGGAAAAAAACCCCTCAAAATTCCCTCAGTCCTTGATGATATGGGGCTGCATGTCAGGCAAAGGCACTGGGGATATGGCTGTGGTTAAATCTTCAATAAATGCACAAGTTTACATCTAAATTTTAGACACCTTTCTTATCCCTTCAATTGAAAATATGTTTGTCATTTTCCAAGATGACAATGCATCATGCCACAAAGCTAAAACTGTTAAAGAATTACATGGAGAAAGACTCATGCAGTCAATGTCATGGCCTGCAGATAGCCCAGATCTCAACCTGATTGAAAAACTGTGGTGGAAATTGAAAAAAATGGTCCACAGCAAGGCTCCAATCTGCAAGGATGCTCTGGCAACTGCAATCAAAGAGAGTTGGCACCAAATTGATGAAGAATACTCATCGAGTCCAAGCCTCAGAGACTGCAAACTGTCATAAAAGCCAGAGGTGGTGCTACTAAATACTAGAGATGTGTTTCGATTGTTATTTCTTTGTTTGTTTCTAATGATTCTACATTTTTTTCCTCAGAATGGAAGGATTCCATATAGATTTCTCTGCACTTGCCCTATAAAAGTAACATTTACTGACCACCACAATGTTTTTTATTCATTTCTTTTAGTGTTTCTGAATGCTACAGAGTTGCACTTTTGAACTAATTCATTATTTCTTCAAGCTTTTTGTCTGAGTTTTCTCTACATGATAAAATGTCTGAGTGAGTGCTCGTCCGAGACTTGTGATTCCATACTTTTTGCTAGGGGTTGTACAATGTTCCTTGCCCCACTGCCCGAGATAGGAATGTGCCAGGAAAAGGAATACAACATACAAAATGATGTTTATATCCCAGATGCAATACTGGGTATATGGTGCCCTTTAGTTTGTCTGCCATCAGTATTCCACACACCTTGAACAGAAAATAATAATTAAATCAGTAAATACAGTAAGTGAAACCAACAATACACCATTAAATGCCCACTGGCCCAGATAAAATAATGATGAAAAGTGAAAAACCTCTCTATGTCAAGATATTTTTCCCCATTTAAAGGCTTTCTAGGTAACCAGCTAAGTTCCCAGCAAGCAGAATAGCCCAACTAGCTGGCTAATGACATTAGCCTGTATGTTAGATGCACATATTGAGAAATACAATTTTTAGCGTTAGGCATTTATGAGATTCAGTGTTGTACAACATATAAACATATGCACATGCATCGTCTCAGTTAGTATTCATTCGATTAAATATGAAGCACACAGTAGCCACGTTTACAACTACTGCTGGTGTGCTTGATGATAAAGAACACTCAATGAGATGATCAAACTGCAACGAGATTCAATTTTATCCACCAAAACTACAAATCAAAACAAAGTCCTTTCTGTTGATATTTTTCACCCACTTTTTCCTAATTTGTTGGTCCTCTGCGTGTCCAGAAAATCGATGCGAACTTTATGGCAACATACACGCGCAGTCTTGATGCAGTGAACACTTTGTTCTTCCATTGCAGGATTTTCATGCTATTGTTGAAACAGTTGATGACGAAACATATATGTTCACTCGATATCATGAAAATATACTGTATGTACAGTGACCCCTCGTTTTTCACGGTTAATGGGGACCAGAACCCACCGCGATAAGTGAAAAACCGCGAAGTAGCTACCCCCCCCCAAAAGAAAAAAAAATATTGAGCTGCTTGGATACAGGAGAATTTTATTTTATTTATATTACATTCTTTATATATTTTTTTGTCTTACAGTACACTAGTTTGAAACGTAAATGCAATATTAATACTGTATCCAATAACATGCATATGATGAATAAAATGTACTCACCACACTGATGATCTTGATAAATTTGATAAATTAAGAAAAAACTCCAGAACAATAGATATGAAGATAAAGATGATTTACTGAGAAGCTTCTGCAGGAGGTGTCCTGCGCACAAGGAACATCGTGATGGGGAGTTGTGACAGTTGTTTTTCTGGATGGCATCCTCTTCCAAAAAAGGCCAGTCTCGTCCATGTTAAACACCTGCTCCGGGGAATAGCCACCCTCTTCAATTTATTTGGGAAATTGTTCCTCGACGTAACGAACAGCTGCGTCATGGTCCGCCGAGGAGCCCTCCCCATGCAACATAACGCTGCGAAGTCCAAACCTCTTTTTGAATTTTTCGAACCAGCCCTTGCTGACAACAAAACCACAATTTTCTTCACTTGTGCTAGGCTGTGGTTTATCTTCGTCATTGTCGGTAAAACCGCCACCTTCATTCAACTCTCCTTCAGGAATGAGGCTATCATACAGCGCTTTGGCTTTTGCCCGTATCATGTTTGTGTCGAGACTCGCCTTCTTTTCCCGACAGTCCGATATCCACACTGTTAGTGCATTTTCCATTTTTACAATTGTCTTGTTGCGAGGAGTCAAGCTCACTTAGTGTCCCTGGAAAACGACACTGAAGCGGTCTTTCGGGTTTTCGCCTCGTCTTTTTTTATGTAACAAACGGTTGATTCGTTTAGTCCGTAATGGCATGCAACAGACACATAGCTGTGACCAATTTTAAACATGTCCAATAATTGAACTTTCTCGTGCACCGTCATCATTTTTCTTTTCTTCTTGGGTTCGTTAGAGGATTGAGCAGACAGAGGACGCGTTAGAGCCATTTTCCTTCGATTGCAACAAGGTAAAACCTCTTGGCCAATCAGCTTGCAATATTCCCGAGTGATGCTGGCCAGCGAATCAGAGCGGCCGAATATGAGTTGGGCGGGCTCTCCTTGCCTTCTGTATGGGAACGGGCAGATTTTATATCCTATTTTCTCCATTATTTTAATTTTTTATGCATGTATATATATTTTTTTGACTGAAACAAAATCCGTGATAGACCGAAACCGCGAAATTCGAAGCGTGAAGTAGCGATGGATCATTGTATACACAAAAAGAAAATTAGTCTAATTCCGCAAACCGTAAAGTAGGCTGCTGTTAGCTGTGGGCGGGGCGGCGGCACACTCCTACGATGGCGGACGGGGTACCTCCAGTGTTGTGCCGCACCGCGTGAAAGGTCCCCCCTGACGGGAGCGCTTATTTATAACGCTTTACAAGAGTTCGCTGTTAGACAACACAAAAAAACCTTGCTGTAAAACTTACCAAAAGGCAGAATACTGTCTGAGCGGGACATGTGCGTTAATTGCGTCAAATATTTTAACGTGATTAATTAAAAAAACTAATTACCGCGCGTTCACGCGATAATTTTGACAGCCCTAATTTATAGATATGGACGTAAAACAGTCTCAATTCTTGGTTAAAAGCAAAGAAACAGGCAGTTAGCATTTATTGTACGTAAATGTTGCTAATTATGACGTCATTGCCGTAACAGTTAATTTCTCCCATTGATTTTTTTTCACAACCTTTCAAAATGCATGCATGGTACGAAAAATATAATAATTACCTTGGGGTGGCGTGGCTCAGTGGTAGAGTAATTCTCCCCCCAACCCAGAGGTTGTGGGTTCAGACACTGAACCCCACGTTGCTCCAGGTGCTGCGTCACCAGTAGGTGGATGGTGAGATAGTGTAAAGCGCTTTGAGCACCTTAAAAGGTGGAAAAGCGCTATATAAGTGTGACACCATTTACCTTGAATCCTCAAACAAATCACTCCTGAAAAAAATCCTTTACTGTTTGCATACGGTACAGCTTTCATACTTTTTCAATCTAAATCCGGCGTTGGATCGCTGCATATGTGTGAGAATAACTGCAATCGACTTCGACCAACTGAAGTGGAGTGTGGGACAACGGCCCCCTACTTAAAGGCGTTGCGCAGTGTCTGGGGAATGTGTCGCATCAATATCATTATGAAGTCTATGCTCAAACAATGATTAACATTGTGAGTAACTGATTTTTCTTCCCCCCCCCCAAAAAAAAAAAAACAATGGTATGTTTTTTCTCAGCATAACTTCATCAATATGAATTGTTATTATTATACTGTACTATAAATATTACATGACCACACTGAGCCCCCCAAAAAATCCTCGAATTCAGACTAGAACAACACAATGAAACATCACCCGTCCAAAGAACAGAAGTGCCCTCTAGTGGAGAAAAAAACATTGTTACCTCTGATTGGTATAATGGAGTCATATGGTTATTGTTGCGATGTCTCATCGGTGAAACTGATACAACCACTGTCGGCATGTCGGGCAAAAATAAAGTCAATATGTACAATGAAGAGGAAAATGTAACGACTCTAGTGTAGCCCAAAGTAGGAGTAGTGTTTCTTCTTCACAAATCTACTCAAGTAAAAAGTATTGCATGGTTAACTACTCTAAGAAGTATATTTTTCTCAAAAAGTTACTCAGGTAAATGTAACAGAATAAATGTAATGCGTTACTACCTATCTCTGACCAGCAATGCATCTTAGTTCTTTAAATCACAAGCAGTGTACACTTGAGAGGTTATTCAGTTTTTCAGGTATGCCCAAGAAATATTAATTTTCAATAGAAACTTGTGACAGAAAGAGGCAGGCATTGCAGGTACAGTAGGTTGGACGACATAACACCCACGTAAAAGTGACTAAAGTTGACAGGTATGGCACAGCTACAGTGTATGCTGTCAGCGCCTGTGTGCAGCCTCCACCAGGATGCCACATAGGGTGATAATGATGCCGCTGCAAGTAATTACTGTAATTCCGGCTGCTGTAATGATTCAACTCACTTGCATCCTCTTTGCTTTTGAGAGACATGTTAGCGCCTCCTCCTCGGCTGGGGGCGCCGAAGTGGCAGAGATGAAAAGGGGCAGAAATGGCTCTTTTTTTCCCCAGCCATCAGCCTTTGAATGGAGTTGCTTCTCCGAAGATGGTAAAGTCTGTCCCTGAAAGAGCTTGACTGGCTCGCCGCAGCTGCAGGAAACGGCTTATAAGAGGAGACGTTAAAAGGCCTCCGATGTTTCCTCATTGCGGCTGACTGGGTGTTTACTGGTGGAGAGGCTCAGCGGTGCCTAGCGGTGTATGTAATTTAAAAGCGAGAACCAGCGTGTGTTGCTTTTGTCCTCATGTGATTCATAGTGCACATCTTTTCCTGCTCCAGGAGGCTGATCACTATGTTCATTTATATCTACAGGCTCCCTCTGCTCTTTAGTGTCATCCTGACTTTTTCTCCAGAATACTCCATCCTGCACAAATAATTCTCAAACTTTTCATGGGCATGGGACATGTTTTCAAATACCTTACCCATAAACCTGATGTGGTTTAAAACACTGATAACAATGATGGCTGATTAAAACACTCATGAGCATTAATGAATGCTTATGACAGATATCTTTAAGTGTTACGGTGGTATGAAAATGTATCTGAACCTTTTGGAATTTCTCACATATTCTGGGTAAAATCACCATCAAATGTGATCTGATCATTGTCAAAATCACACAGATGAAAAAACAGTGTCTGTTTTAACTAAAACCACCCAAACATTTATAGGTTTTTATATTTTAATGAGGATTGTATGAAAACAATGACAGAAGGGGGAAAAATAATTAAGTGAACCATCAAATTTAATATTTTGTCCAACAGCAATAACATCAACCAGATGCTTCGCTTAGCTGCAGATCAGTCTGGCACATCGATCAGGACTAATCTTGGCCCATTCTTCTCTACAAAACTGCTGTAGTTCAGTCTGAATCCTGGGATGTCTGGCATGAATCGCTGTCTTTAGATCATGCCACAGCATCTCAATGGGGTTCAAGTCTGAACTTTGACTTGGTCACTCCAGAATGTGTGTTTTGTTCTTCTGAAACCATTCTTAAGTTTATTTACCTCTGTCTTTTGATCATTGTCTTGTTGCAGCATCCATGCTCTTTATAGCTTCAACTGTCTGACAGACAGTTTTCCTGTAAAACATCCTGATAAGCCTTTGAATTCATTCTTCCATTAGTTATTGCAAGTCGTCCAGGCCCTGAGGGAGCATAACAGCCCCAAAACATGATGCTCCCTCCACCATGCTTCACGGTGGGGATGAAGTGTTAATGTTGGTGAGCTGTTCCATTTTTTTCTCCACACATGACGTTGTGTGTTACTCCCAAACAATTCAACTTTGGTTACACAACATATCTTGACAAAACTTCTGTGGAGTGCCCAAGTGCCTTTTTGCGAACATTAAACGAGCAACAATGTTTTTTTTTTTTTTTTTAGATAGCAGTGGCTTCCTCTGTGGAGTCCTCCCATGAACACCATTCTTGGCTGTAGTTTTACATACAGTTGATGTGTGCACATAGATATTGGACTTTGCCAGTGATTTATGTAAGTCTTTAGCAGACACTCTAGGGTTCTTTTTTTTTTTAACCTCTCTGAGTATTCTGCGCTGAATCCTTGGTGTCATCTTTGTTCACTGTTCACATCATTTCACTGTGCATAATTAAAAAAAAAAAGTACTTATTTTTTGTTAGTGTACGGTACTTATGTCATCTTTATTACTAAAAAATAAGTAAATGTTTACATTATCTTCAATTTTAATGTACAATCTATGTTCTTAAGTAGTAAAAAAAAAAAATTTTTGCATTTAGATGCGAGGAAATGAGGGGAAAATAAAAATCAGGAGATGTAGGTTGGCGTAACTGTTTTTTTGTAAAATGTTATTTAGCAAATTATTGGAAAAAAATACAATTTTGAATGTAAAATTAGTTTTTCAAGTATGCCGTGTGACAGTATGTGTAATGCAGAAGCCAGGGGCGGACTGGGACTAAAAAGCAGCCCTAGACTTTGACTCAGCCCAGCCCACAAGAATCGCTGTACGAAGGGAAACACAGACCCTCTAGGGCAGTCCGGGGGCATGCCCTCCGGGAGAATTATTATTTTTTTTTTTACATTTTATTGTAAAATGCATCAATTTCGTGCACTTTGAGAGAAAAATGAAGCGGCTATGGAGAACTACACATTGCACTATAATACATTTTAACTTGAATACTCACTGAGAAATTAACAGCACAGGCCAGGTCTCAATGTAGAACCAAAAAAGGCAGGAGACTGCATGAAGCACAAAGAAAACATGGTATGATTTTTGATAAATCACAATGAAAAGAGGCTGTAATTATACATTTTAACTTGAATACTCACTGAGAAATGAACAGAACACTCTCAGGATCTCTATGTAGAATCAGAAAAAGCCAGGAGAATATATTTCTTCTGAATTAATATTGCTGCTGAGTGTGCATACGTTGTTTTACAGCTAAAATATTTTTTCTGAGGAAAGGGAGAGTAGGACTAGCATACTGTAACTTGACACAATTGCAAACGGGGACATGGACTAGCTGGCACTAACCCTTTAATTGCCGTTTATTTCATTTAAAATGTAGCTACCCGGTGGATAACAATTGCCAATATACCTAGCAAGTAACCCTCTTCATCCCTACTTACTTGCCCTGCGCTTGTCTGGGGAACTTCTACCAACTCACCACCCTCATCTGTTGTCTCTCCCTGCACCGGCTGCACGTGAGAACGGCTGCCGCTCCCACTCTCACCATCGCCGGGGGCTGGGCTGTTGCTAGCTGCGTGGCCGTTGTAGCTAGACTGCTGCTTGCGGACATGTGTGTCAGCTTGTGAAATTTTGATGCTTTGCTCTCGAGTTTCTTCATTTTTTTCTCTCTAACCTTCTCTGCGCCACCCTTCTCTTTTCTTTTTTTTGCCACCACCATCCGTATTGTTTATCCACGCTCGTCGCTATTTTGCTTCCACAAGGAGTGAGGCTTTACCAAAGTAGGCTAGTCTGTGCTTTCTTCGTTCTTCTCCTATCAGATTGGCGGTTAACAGCCAGGTGCATTGCTGCCACCTGTCGGATTGGATGTGAACTGTAGATAATCATAGAGGATAGGGGGGATAAAAACAGTGATGTATGTATGGCGGCCGCCCGCCGTCCAGAGCACCGGCCATTCTGTGATCCTCCAGAAGCTACAGATTACCAGTCTGCCCCTGGCAGAAGCCTCAGGCATGTGTAAAACTAGTTTTTTGTTTATTTGTGTGTATTATAGCTATAATTATGAAAAAAGCAGTTTTCTTTGCATTTCAGTGGTTATAGGAGGTTTGGAGATGCCGTGGCGACCTTTATGTTGGAGACTTCCGGCAAGAAATTCGAGCTACTTTCACCCCTGCTAATAAGTGAAAAGTGGGTATCGGATGGAGGCTGTCTATTGTTTATGGATGATCAAGGGTTTGTCCATTTTTTTTCTTATACAGACGATCTATGGGATGACTTGAACTACCACAGACATACTGTAAAAAGCCTAATAAATGCCCCATTAGATTACTCAATTGCCTTTGCGTTTGTTTATTTTATTGCTTTAAATTAGGGGAGTCCAAACTTTTTGCAAAAGGGGCCAGATTTGGTGTGGTAAAAATGTGGGGGGCCGACCCTGGCTGACGTCCTTTACATAGAACAATATATTTAAGCAAATTTTAGCAACCCAATCCATGTGTCACATTTGCTTTATTATTTTTTTTTATTAATAATTTCAAAAGTCTTGCAACAAGCCTTTGTGGCGTTGTCTTTTGACTCTCGGGCTCTTGTGAAACACTGGTACTGTGAAATTAAACTAGCTTCAAGTTGCTTCAATTTCTCGCTGCGTATCTTCCCTGTATTCTTGTCGTAGATGTCAGCGTGTCATTTGGTAATACCGCCTCACATTGAACTTTTTAAAAACAGCGACTGTCTCTGCAAATGAGGCAGACACCGTTGTTGCGTATTTTAGTGAAGAAATAGTCCAATTTCCACCTATCCTTGAAGCGTCGACTGTCGCAGTCAACTTTCCTTTTTTTGTTGATTGTCGCCATTTTAGAAAATTGGAAGTAAAGGGTCACACGGGGTAATGTTGCTTAGAGTGTTGCTGCCTTTTAGTAGTGAAGAACAAGATTAAGTGTGTAAATTACTTCATACTGTCGCCATTTTAGAAAATTGGAAGTAAAGGGTCACACGGGGTAATGTTGTTTAGAGTGCTGCCGCCTTTTAGTAGTGAGGAACAGCATTTAGTGTGTAAGCTACTTCATATGCTGGTAGCAGTACTGCTGACCAATTCATTAAGTCTGTGTGCGGGCCAGACGTTATTGATTTTATGACAAAGGCTGGAGCCGGATGAAACTTGACTACGGGCCGCATTTGGCCCCCGGGCCGGACTTTGGACATGCCTGCTTTAAATAATAATAATAATTTCATGGTGAATTTTGGAAAAAAAATGGCAGACCTTGAATTTGACACATGTGCTCTGGGCGCGTTCTGTACTGACATCTGGTCTTAGGATGAGGCTCGCATTCAATGCAAATTCACACCATTTTACATTTATTTTTTAAAGCTGGTATGCTCAAAACCTGTGTGAGTGCTGTTCTCGTTTGTTTGTTGGGACACCCGCCGCTTCCGTGCAAAATCTCCCCAGATGTCGACAGGGAGCCCCGCATCACCCTTGCCCCCACTTGCAGTGAAAGAAAATGAAAGACAACAAAATGAAGAACAACAAGAGAAACCCTGAAGAGAATCCAATGGATATAGTAAGTGAAGTTTTTCGATATGACCAGGTTTGGCCTTTTGCAGAGGGGTGCCATTGTATGGGCCTGCAGTTTTGCGCCTCATCTACAGTCAGGGTTGGAAAGACATTCTTCAATCAAGTCACCCCGTGATACCAATATCAATAAAAGACCTCCCGTTCAAAATAAAAAAACAGCACAAATGTTATCAACCCACCCAATACATTTCACCCCACCACGAGTATTTGAAAACAGCCTCATTGCAGTACTTCAGCACAAAATTTGCCCCCCATCCCTCCACTGTATTCCACAGTCCACTATAGTCCAAGACCAAATGATGGAACCTTTTTACACAGTTTCAAACAAACCAAATACTCGACAGAATATGAACATGTCATAATTCATCAAGTCATCCATGCTAATGATAATAAGAGTGCGAAAATAAATGACTTGATTCCCATCCACAAACATCTCACTTGAATAGGCTTACCAGTCAGAAAAATACCCCTAACCAACTGTAATCACTGTAATTACCTCTGTTCATAGAACCTTTTGTTCAAACACGGGGACCTAGGTAATTACTGAGCTCATTTGGAATTCTGTTGCTAACCAAAATATAAGTAATGAGTCACATGAACACCACTGCAGTCAATTGACATCCATAAAACAATCAATTGCTAGGCTCGTGCAGTCATCATGCACTACTGCTATGAACTCCTCAGTAAATATAAATAGTTCTGATGGCAAGGGGGCATGCAGTGTTTGCCTGTGTTGTCTTTGGCAAACCTTTTACACCTCCTCTGCTGTGATGCCAAAATTCAAGAATTCTCATCATCTTCCTCTGTTTGTTTCCTCTGCTATCTACTTAGCGTTGTCCTGCTTGATCATCTTTAACAGTGGCTCAGGAGGCCAGTGTCTGGTTAACAAAGGAGTGATTCATTATGGAAATTCAATCATTTAAGCTTCAAACCATCAACATCCAATTCGTCATTAAATATAGTAAAGAAAAAAATCATTAAATAGAGAATACCTACACACATTTAAGAATTTAAAGGATTAATATGTAAGGTTTGCACTTCAATTACTTATTAAGTGGCCCTAATATTTCCATACACATTAAAGAAACATTTTTTTTTTTTTTTAATTCTTAGAACAAGGTTCTCAATGGTTAGACTGAGATTTTCCCATTATAAAAGTCAAATGTCAGTCCATAAAAGTTGTTATTGCTTTAATTATGTGTTTATAACAAATCAAATTTATTAACTCAGGTTGCAGAAATAAGACAAGGGAATGTATATATATCGTGCACTTTTATCAAAAGCTTGTTTACTTTTGCAACTAGAAGTCCGAGGTGGGTAGTAACACGTTACATGTACTCCGTTACATTTACTTCAGTAACTTTATGAGAAAAATGTACTTCTAAGAGTAGTTTTACTAAGCCATACTTTTTACTTTTACTTGAGTACATTTGTGAAGAAAAAACAGTACTCTTACTCCGCTGCTTTGGGCTACACAAGTCATTAAATTTTTCCTCTTTATTCCATATATTAGATTTATTATTGTTTTTCCAGCGATGCCACTAGCTCTACCAATTTCACCAATGAGACATCGCAAAAATAATCAAGACTCCATTAAACCAATCTGACGCAAGCTTGCCGTTCTATGATCACGCCAGTCTGTTCAATCAGGTGGCGTCTTTAAAGCTACTGTTACTCATTACATGAGTATTCTTTTCACTGGATACTTTTTTACTTGTACTTGAGTACAAGTATTTTTTGGATGACTACTTTTACTTGAGTAATATTGTTTTGAAGTAACGCTATTCTTACTTAAGTAAAATTTTGGCTACTCTACCCACCTCTGCTAGAAGTAAATGTTCTTGTGTGTACCTGTGAGACATGCTAGTGTACTTGTGTTTACTTGTACTACAAGTATACCAACCTGCAAGGCAAGCTAGCCATGCTATTTCTCCAGAAATGGAATTTTTTAGTTTCTGATTAAAATGCAACATTGGTATGATAATGCGGCTTGATGCTCTATTGTAAAGCACTTTTCTGGCAGCCCAATGTGGAAAGGGGATGTTGTGCGTGCTTGTAGAACAAGTACTATAAGTGTTACTATTTCAACAATTTCCGTGCAGTTTGTTAGTTATTTGTTAGTTTCAGGGCACCCGAGTGCCTAAGCTAGCGCGAGTCAATGGTGCCTGCTTAGCATACCAATAAAAAAAACAACATATGCACGCGTGTGAATCACTGATGAATCATGCAATCAATTCTGTTGACTATGTTTTCAGGATAAAGTTATTAAAACTTACTGTTGCATGTCAATAATTGTAGTATGAACAGCAACATTTGTAATCCAGCAGCTCTGCAGGCAACAGGCTGTCTAGGCAGGCAGGGCAGAGTGATATCAAATTGGATTTTCAACCGCAGAGATATATACAGTGCCTTGCAAAAGTATTCGGCCCCCTTGAACCTTGCAACCTTTCGCCACATTTCAGGCTTCAAACATAAAGATATAAAATTTTAATTTTTTGTCAAGAATCAACAACAAGTGGGACACAATCGTGAAGTGGAACAAAATTTATTGGATAATTTAAACTTTTTTAATAAATAAAAAACTGAAAAGTGGGGCGTGCAATATTATTCGGCCCCCTTGCGTTAATACTTTGTAGCGCCACCTTTTGCTCCAATTACAGCTGCAAGTCGCTTGGGGTATGTTTCTATCAGTTTTGCACATCGAGAGACTGACATTCTTGCCCATTCTTTCTTGCAAAACAGCTCGAGCTCAGTGAGGTTGGATGGAGAGTGTTTGTGAACAGCAGTCTTCAGCTCTTTCCACAGATTCTCGATTGGATTCAGGTCTGGACTTTGACTTGGCCATTCTAACACCTGGATACGTTTATTTTTGAACCATTCCATTGTAGATTTGGCTTTATGTTTTGGATCATTGTCCTGTTGGAGGATAAATCTCCGTCCCAGTCTCAGGTCTTGTGCAGATACCAACAGGTTTTCTTCCAGAATGTTCCTGTATTTGGCTGCATCCATCTTCCCGTCAATTTTAACCATCTTCCCTGTCCCTGCTGAAGAAAAGCAGGCCCAAACCATGATGCTGCCACCACCATGTTTGACAGTGGGGATGGTGTGTTCAGGGTGATGAGCTGTGTTGCTTTTACGCCAAACATATCGTTTTGCATTGTGGCCAAAAAGTTCAATTTTGGTTTCATCTGACCAGAGCACCTTCTTCCACATGTTTGGTGTGTCTCCCAGGTGGCTTGTGGCAAACTTTAAATGAGACTTTTTATGGATATCTTTGAGAAATGGCTTTCTTCTTGCCACTCTTCCATAAAGGCCAGATTTGTGCAGTGTACGACTGATTGTTGTCCTATGGACAGACTCTCCCACCTCAGCTGTAGATCTCTGCAGTTCATCTAGAGTGATCATGGGCCTCTTGGCTGCATCTCTGATCAGTTTTCTCCTTGTTTGAGAAGAAAGTTTGGAAGGACGGCCGGGTCTTGGTAGATTTGCAGTGGTCTGATGCTCCTTCCATTTCAATATGATGGCTTGCACAGTGCTCCTTGAGATGTTTAAAGCTTGGGAAATCTTTTTGTATCCAAATCCGGCTTTAAACTTCTCCACAACAGTATCTCGGACCTGCCTGGTGTGTTCCTTGGTTTTCATAATGCCCTCTGCACTTTAAACAGAACCCTGAGACTATCACAGAGCAGGTGCATTTATGCGGAGACTTGATTACACACAGGTGGATTCTATTTATCATCATCGGTCATTTAGGACAACATTAGATCATTCAGAGATCCTCACTGAACTTCTGGAGTGAGTTTGCTGCACTGAAAGTAAAGGGGCCGAATAATATTGCACGCCCCACTTTTCAGTTTTTTATTTGTTAAAAAAGTTTAAATTATCCAATAAATGTTGTTCCACTTCACGATTGTGTCCCACTTGTTGTTGATTCTTGACAAAAAAATTAAATTTCATATCTTTATGTTTGAAGCCTGAAATGTGGCGAAAGGTTGCAAGATTCAAGGGGGCCGAATACTTTTGCAAGGCACTGTATATATATATATATATATATATATATATATATATATATATATATATATATGTATATGTATATGTATATATATATATATATATATATATATATATATATATATATATATATATATATATATATATATATTAGGGCTGTATAATTTATCACGTTAACGGGCGGTAATTAATTTTTTAAATTAATCACGTTAGAATATTTGACGCAATTAACGCATGCACGGAATTATCCGCTCATGCATTGCCTCAGACAGATTACAACGACACCGTTTATGCACATTAAGAATGAAGAGAATGCCACCGGCCGCTTGGGGGCAGCCCCGTTCCATACTAATGTTATTCCTCCTACTAGTGGGAGAATTAGTAGTTGTGAGACGTTTATGCTGGTGCATTGTGCTATTTGTGCTCCACACATATTTCTGTAAGTTTACTTTCTTTCAGTGGCAATTATGTGTCTCTTGTTGTATTTTGGGTAAGATATGTAGAGATATGTATGTTATAAAGGCGAGTGGACACAGGCGTTCATTGGACCGCTCGGTTTATTGGCATAAGCTTCGGCAACTCCTTCACAACAAACATAAGTATCATTTAGTGAAAGCACAACAAAAATAATATTCCTATCTCTAAAAAAAAAATAATGTTCACAAAAAGAAAAGCACTTCAATCTGTATTAATGAGGCCCTTTTCTCACACAGTTAAACAGCTATGCAAAGAGAGCTGGCATTGCCAATCAAAATAGCTATGCAAAATACACATAAAACTTACTCAGACTTTGGTCACTCTATTCTTATTATTGTTATTTTTATTCCTATTATTATATTAACTCTACTTTTGATTGAAAATTTCACAAATTTTACTCAAATGAAAACATTAAGAGGGGTTTTAATATAAAATTACTATAACTTGTAACTATAACATTTATCTTTTAATAACTACAAGTCTTTCTATTCGTGGATCCCTTTAACAGAAAGAATGTTAATAATGTTAATGCCATCTTGTGGATTGTTATAATAAACAAATACAGTACTTATGTACAGTTCGTTGTATGTATACAGTTGTGGTCAAAAGTTTACATAGACTTGTGAAGAACATAATGTCATGGCTCTCTTGAGTTTCCAGTTATTTCTACAACTCTGATTTTTCTCCGATAGAGTGATTGGAACAGATACTTCTTTGTCACAAAAAACATTCATGAAGTTTGGTTCTTTTATGACTTTATTATGGGTGAACAGAAAAAAGTGATCAAATCTGCTGGGTCAAAAATATATATACAGCAGCACTAATATTTGGTAACATGTCCCTTGGCCATTTTCACTTCAATTAGGCGCTTTTGGTAGCCATCCACAAGCTTCTGGCAAGCTTCTGGTTGAATCTTTGACCACTCCTCTTGACAGAATTGGTGCAGTTCAGTTAAATTTGATGGCTTTCTGACATGGACTTGTTTCTTCAGCATTGTCCACAAAGTCTCAATTGGGTTTAAGTCAGGACTTTGGGAAGGCCATTCGAAAACCTTAATTTTAGCCTGATCTAGCCATTCCATTACCACTTTTGATGTGTGTTTGGGGCAAGCATGTAAGAAAAAATGATTCGAATTAAAATCTCGATTCTAATGCCGTACGATAGTAAATCGATTCTTAATTTCCAAATATCGATTTTTAAATTTTTTTATTTTTTTGTCTTTTCGGCCGCCGTACTAGACTTCCGCAATATCAATGTGGTCTGGCCTGCATTGGCTGCAGAGGGACGTGCCACTGCTATGTTTTGTACTTTCTACGGTGATGCTGGCTGCTGCTAAAATGGAGGAAGGGAATGAAAAAAAAAAGAAATACAACCGACTCCGAGATCTTTGAAGGCAAAAGTTTGGAAATACTTTGGTTTTTACCATGAACCCGAGGGCAAAAAAGGACTTGACATGCAATATACCATTTGCAAACTTTGCCACGCTAAAGTGAAGTATTTTGGGAACACTTCCAACCCTAAAGCTCATCTAGACAGACACCACTCTGACTGGGACGACGAACAAACACCACCACCAGCATTGGCTAACCAGCCCACAATCCAGCAGTTGGGAAAACTGCCACACAACTCTCCACGGGCAAAGAAGATCACCAAATCCATCGCCTACTTCATCGGTAAAGACATGAAAACTTATTGCACGGTGGAGGGGGAAAGCTTTCGGTACATGGTGAAGACGATGGAGCCACGTTACGAAATACCTTCACGTACGCACTTCACTAACGCAGTTGTACCTCGACTTTACCGTGACGCAAAGAAAAAGGTTGGTCAAGCCGTGATGAAAGCCGACAGAGTAGCACTCACGTGTGATCACTGGACATCCAGGGCGACCCAGTCATACGGCACGTTCACAGCCCACTACATGACAGCTGAATGGACGCTCCAGTCTCAGGTACTGTAAACTGCTGCTAATATGAATGCAACGTTTCACCAAGTCGCAAAAGAATGGAATCTGTCGCTCGAGGACTTGGTTATTGTAACTGATAATGCAGCGAATATGATTGCTGCTATGCAGATGGATGAGAATCTAACACATGTGACGTGTTTTGCACACACTATCAACCTTGCAGCCAAGCGAGCTCTGAAGCTTGGTACCACCGCGTGGCTGCTGGGGAGGATTAGGCTAATAGTTGGATACTTTCACAGGAGCACGTGTGCGGCTGAAGCCCTCGTATCCACTCAGAAATCTCTTCAGCAACAAGTTGATGAAAAAGGGGTACGTGATTGTGCAGCTAGCCTACACTTATTTCATTTTTGAAGCAATTTTATTTTTGTAAACAAAGTTTACATTGTGAGTTTAGTTTAAATTGTGTCACTATTGACTCAAATGTTTGAGTGACACTGAGAGTTTACTGTTTACCTTTTGCACAATTAATTTTCTTGTTACATTAAGTTTGTGGAAAGTTTGTTTGTTGGAGGGACTTGTGTATTGTTTGTGAGAGTGAGACTGTACTTAGTCTGTACAGGACAGTGAGTTCAAAAGTTCCAACTACCTCTGTCTGCATTAGATCTGTTGCATAGCCCCACTGCTTCTATGACTCTGCCAGGCAAAGTCAGGGTGTCTTTTGTAGAGATTTGTGCAATTTAAATAAATGAGAAGAACATGTTGTATTTAATCTTTTGTCGTTGTTTTTAAATTGTTCAGTTGCTAAATTATAAAACCATTTGTTTAAATATACTCTGCTTTCATGCCAGGAGACTGGAGTAGATCATGCTATAATTCCATTGAATCATTTAACAAAAGAGAGAAAAGGAAAAACCTTTAGAATCAAAAAGAAAGTAATTTTTTGAATCGAGAATCGGAAAAATCGAAAAATCATTTTTGAATTGAATCGTTCATTCCAACAATAATTTACAGAAAAATATGGCATATTTTAGAGATGGTTTGAATTGCGATGAATTACGATTAATTAGTTTTTAAGCTGTGATTAACTCGAATACAATTTATAATGGTTTGACAGCCCTAATATATATGTGTGTGTGTGAAAATGTAATCGTTGTCTCGCCCAGTATGGTCTCTCCTTTCAAGCTCGGGTCCTCTACCAGAGGCCTGGGAGCTTGAGGGTTCTGTGCAGGATCTTAGCTGTCCCTAGGATTGCGCTCTTCTGAATGGAGACGTCGGACGTTGTTCCTGGTATCTGTTGGAGCCATGCGCCCAGTTTGGGGGTTACTGCCCATAGTGTCCCGATCACTACTGGCACCACTGTTGACTTCACTCCCCACATTTTCTCCAACTCCTGATTTTTCTCCAGCTTTTCATGTTCTTTTTTCCTGGTGTTGCAGGTCATCACTGGGGGCCATTTTCATGATGTACTCTTGGAGGGATGTTGTTTCCTCCTGGATAGTGGCTCTGTTGCTCACTAGTCCTTGGCCTCCCTCTTTCCGCTTTGTGTAGAGTCTCAAGATGCTGGACTTAGGGTGAAACCCTCTGTGCATTAGAAGGAGCTTCCTTGTCTTGATGTCGGTAGCCTGTATCTCTTCCACTGGCCAGGATACGATGCCTGCAGGGTATCTGATTACTGGTAGGCCATAGCTGTTAATGGCCTGGATCTTATTCTTGCCATTCAGCTGACTCTTGAGGACCTGCCTCACCCTCTGTAAGTATTTGGTTGTGGCAGACCTCCTAGTTGCTTCCTCGTGGTTTCCATTTGCCTGTGGGATCCACAGGTATTTGTAGCTGTCCTGCACATCTGTTATGTTGCCTTCAGGTAGTTCAGCCCCTTCAGTTGAGATCACCTTCCCTCTTCTGGATACCATTCGCCCACACTTATCGAGTCCGAATGACATCCCAATGTCATTGCTGTATATTCTCGTGAGGTGAATCAGGGAGTCGATGTCACGTAGAGGAGGTGACTGATGGTTGTTCCACTTCGGAACTGGTACCCGAAACCACTCTTTGTGATTATCTGGCTGAGGGTGTTTAGGCCAATGCAGAACAGCAGGGGTGACAGAGCACCTCCTTGGTAGATACCGCATTTGATGCTCACATGTGCAACTGGCTTTGAGTTGGCTTCTAGAGTTGTCTTCCACAGCCCCACTGAATTCTGGGGGAAGGCGTTTAGTGTCCTGTTGATGTTATACAGCTTCAAGCATTCCAGTATCTGTGTGTGGCATTGAGTCAGAGGCTTTCTTGTAGTTAATCCAGGCAGTGCACAGGTTGGTGCTCCTGGCCTTGCAGTCTCTGGCGACTGCCCTGTCCACCAGTAGTTCATTCTTGGCTCCCCTGGTGTTATTGCCAATACCTTTCTTTGCCCTGTGCATCTACTGCTCCATGTGCCTGGTCATTTTAGCCGCTATGATGCCTGATAGGACCTTCCATGTGGTGCTGAGGCAGGTGATAGGCCGGTAGTTGGATGGTACTGTTCCCTTCTGGGGGTCCTTCATGATGAGGACTGTCCGACCTTGGGTTAGCCACTCTAGTTGGGTCCCCGACTTTAGCATCTGGTTCATTTGTGCTGCTAGGCGTTCATGAAGTGCAGTTAGCGTCTTAAGCCAGAAGGCATGAATCTTGTCGGGCCTTGGAGCTGTCCAGTTCATCATTTTGGACAGTCTTGTCTGGATGTCTGCTGTTGTGATGACTACTGGATCTTGTTCTGGGATGTTGCGTGGGATGTTCTGAATGCAGGTCTGCCAGCCATTGGGCGTTAGTGTTGTGAGATTCGCCTCTTTTTTCCAGATACTCTCCCAGTATTGTTCAGTCTCAGCCCTGGGTAGGTCTGCTGTGGTCATGGTACCCTGCCACTAACAGTAGACCTTAGCTGGATTATTGGAGAACATAGTGTTTATTCTCCTGGCCTCTACTTCACCTGTGTACCTCTTTAGGCAGCTAGCAAGGGCTGTGAGCCTTTGCTTAGCAGTCTCCAGTGCCTCGCTGTATTTCTTGGGCAGTTGTTTCTTAGGTTTCATGCCTTTGCTCAGCTCTGTTAGGAGGCAAACTTCTCTCCGTGTTGCCATGATTTTTGCCTCTAGCCTTCGTTTCCATGGAGGCTCCTTCGGGCTACTGGCGCTGTTTATCTTGTAGCCAAGTGACTTGAGGATGACTGATGCTGCTGCATAAATCAGCTGATTGGTCTCAGTGATGTTTATGGTGGGGATGTTCAGCAGTGCTGTGTTTACATCCTCCAGTAGAGATTCTGATGGTACTTTGATGGTTTGTTAGCCTTGGCAGGTAGGAGGTAGTTGAGTTCCCCCAGGACTTCATGAACTTCTCTCTCAGGTCTGCTGCCCTCTCATTCTCTTCCGCTGCTCTTGGGGCTTGGTCCCCAAACACGATGCTTTGTTGTTCCTAGCGCGGTGCTCTTCTGGACGGAGATGCTTGATGTTTCCCCAGGTATTGGCTGGAGCCACTTCTACAATGTGGGGGACACGGCCCCACATATATGTACAGTGATCTTTCGCTACTTTGAGCTTTAAACTTTGCACCCTGAGTCCATCACAGATTTTTTTCAATAAAAAAAAAAAAATACAGATGAACTGTCCCAAGCCGTATTCTCTCTCTCGCTCCATCACTCCCTCTCCCCTGCTGTTTGTTCATCAGGCAGGCAGTGCAAGTGCACTACAGTTGCTTATTTAAGTTAACGATGATTGACAGATGAATGTGTGTGATCTTGCCAGTGTCACGTACTTCAAAAGCGCCACATGTGTCAATCATCATTTAACTTGTTAAACAGTTGCTGTGGCAACTCATTGTGTTTAAGTGAGCAGCTTGAGCGGATTTGAGTAGACTCACTCAATGAAGCAATTAGTAAAGCCAAGCATTTTTCCACCACTACTTTATTCTTGTGTAAAAATAATTTGGTGGGACAGTTACATGTTTAAAACTTATCATAATTACATTTGAAGAACAAAAACCTCAAACTATATATATACATTTTTTAAACTATACTTTAGGAAAAAGTGAAAAAACGTCTTATAAGTATCTCTTTCCAATGCTAAATCTGAATTAAAACATTGAAACCCCCCCACCCCCCCCCCCACACACACACAATAAAAATAAAAAACGCTTTTTCTGGTTATTTATTAAAATGCAACATTGGTATGATAACACAGTTTGATTCTTCATTGTGAAGCTCTTTTCTGGCAGCCCAAAGGCAAATGGGATATTGCTCACTTCAATATTTTGATCCTGATTGCAGTAATATTTTTGGCCACCAGTCTGACATATAGCTCCTTTAAATGACACAGAACTGTAACCTCAAGATTGAGTTATTTGAAATAATGTGACAAGTGAAGGTTAATTGTATTTAAAAAAAATTAAAAAAAAATTTTTTTAGAGCGAGAATTACATTCAAAACCATTTTGTGCACAAAATAAAATAAAATCCCTATGTTTCATTTTGCTTTAGAGATTAATAGTTATTGTGATTTTATTGTTCATTGACCGAATCTCCAGATTTTGCAACTATTTTTTAAATTACCTCAAGAGACAGCAATCATCCTTTATTGTGTTTTAGATGAAAATAAGTTAACACACTTTAAGATGCATCTTTTTGGGTCAAAAAGGAACAGCTTTTGAGCTCTGTCAATGCTGTAAACAAGTGATTTTAGAATTTCCTTTTAATAATAGAGTCAGCAGCTAATAGTGCATTTGACTTGATGTGACGTCACAAAAGCTGTCATCATTAGTGACGTCATCAGCCGTTAACCTCTGCCAAAGCACGCCCACTGCTGACAGTCACCTCTCCGCTCCATTAGAACTCACAGTGCATTATGAAAAGTGGCAGGGCAAAGGTCTCTATGACTAATGCATAACCCCCTCGCACAAAAAACCCATTTAGATTTTTTTTTCATCAGCAATGAGAAGCACGCACAAGTGAAAACTTATAAAAATGCTTATGAGTAAAGCTGAAAGATTACTTTAAAGACTTTGCACTCCCTCGCTTCAGAGTTAGAGGTCAGATGGGGCGTTTCCAGACTTTGTCAAGAACACCAAAAGGTGAGAGGACACTGAACAATGAGTGATTATGATCCGGCTATGGTTAAGTGAAGCAAGAGCACAAGGGCACCAGTAAATAAACAGCAAAGCACTTAAAGTGTGGAGGTGTCAACGCGGCAAGCAAGTGAAATGAGGAAAGGAATGAGGAATAATGCTCATTAGCTTCAGTCTTTTTGACCCCTTTGTGCCACCATAGTTTTTCCTATGCGAATCATAAGCCTTTTCCTAAAATGGATGATAGGAAGAAAATAAGCCCAAACCATGTGATTAGTGATGTGTTGACTCCAAACTTCAAATTTCAATGTGGAATAGCTATGTCGACCAGTCAACCATTTAACAAATCTGTTTATATAATAATAACCTGCTACACATTTTTATATAGCAAATGTGATGTAAATAAAGCTGGATTGATGAACTCACTTGAGACCAATTGGTGTCCTAGTGTTATCACGTTGGTGTTACAGTTCACCGGAGTTTGTGCTTGTTTGGGTTGTCTCTGTGTGTGCTCTGACTTTCTTTGACATTCCAAAATCTTGCTTTAATATAAAAGTATAAATTCCCTATAGGTGTAATATGGTTATTAACTGTACTGTGTGTGCCCTGCTGGCTGGTGACCACTCCAGGGTGTGCAGCTCCTCTCACCCAAAGTTAGCAGGGATAAACTCCAGCTGACTCACCATCTTAATAAGATCAGGCAATATGAAAAAGAGGGAGGATGGGATGAAACAATACGCACATACTGCAGTCCCTGTAATCTGTAACAAGATGTATTATTATTATTATTTTTTTAAATTTCTATTAGACTCAAACAGCTTTACTCTTGCAAATGGATATTAGAAAGTTGCTCTCAGCAAGGATAAATCAGGAAGATGGAATGAGCGAGGTAAGTTAGGTAACCCACCTAGACAACATAAACCACTTTTAGGTCACAACCTACCAGTTGAGAAACATTGATTAATTGCATAACACTTACAGTGATATATCCCCATTTCTGTCCAGACAAGGTAGAGCAGCAAATTGTAGGAAGAGGTGAAGGAAAGATAAAAGTTGATAAGCATGAGCAGTGGTTAATTGACTATCAATAAGCAGACCCGACGGCATGGGCAGGCATTAGGGGGCCGGGCCCGCCCTGAGAGATTGCTGTGAGCTCGATTTTTTTTTTTTTTTAAATCTTTCACAAAAATACACACACACACGCAGAGAGGACGAACCCTCTATTCATCCTATCTTGATCTGTCGTCATTCATTCAACCATTGTTTTTGGCATACCTGTGAAGTTGTACAGTTTCGGCGTAATTTCAACAGGTGAGCACTGATTTTTAAATGTGTACGCCGTACGTTAAAAATCTTTACGTTTTTCGGCCATTACGTTTTTTTTTTCTCTCTGGATTTTGTCACCGTTTCGGCAACGAGACAATGTGCGTCGGTTGAGTGACGCGAGAAAAGTCAGAGACACTGAGAGAGAAGAGCAAACGCGATGCTAGGCTAGGTGCCTCCAATATTTCCCGACTGTAGCCCACAGCCTACAATCTACACCTAGATATCAAATGCTTATAGAACTACATGCGAAATGACAGACGGTGGCGTTAATAAACAGCCGCCATTTTGAAGCAGTAGACTTCTCAGAAAGGCTCTGTTGTAGTGAACCTTTCTAACGAACTAAGTAACTTTTTATCTAAAATACTCCTAAATCGGCAAAATCTTTACCTGAATCTATCTTTAAATGATGAAACAGTTTTAAAACTTTAACATGTCGAAGGTAGACAGAAGGGAACTAATGCAAAAAAGGTAGCAATTTTAACAACTTTAACAGTTGATTCACAACATTAAACGATTTCCAAACATAGCAAAGGTTACCATGTTTTTTGTTGTTGTTGTTTTTTAAATGGAAAAAAAAACAAAAACATGAAAGGTAACATCAGTTACTTTGCCAAGTAACTAATTACTCTTACCTTCAGGTAACTGAGTTACTAACTCAATTACTTTTTGGGAGAAGTAATTTGTAGCCAATTAATTACTCTTTAAAAGTAAGATTAACAACACTGGTCATAAAGATGAAGTCTGCAGAATGAAAAGTGACGAAAGCGAAGATTTCATTCTGCCAATTCGCTGCCGAACACAATTTGCCTGCAACTATTGCTAATGAACTACCTTCAAGTCAAACTGAATTGTGAGCTGAAGTGCCATGAAGTGCAGCCATCAAGACATGATATAAATTGCCAAAAGTGCTACATACAATTATAACAAAAGTCACTGTTAAATGTTAGCAATCATGATGTAACTGAAGATATTGATTGTACTTTGATTGCACCAGGTCATATTTTACAATATTACCAATAAATTCATATTATTTTAAAAATTGAGTTTTATTTTTGTTTCGTATTGCATGCTATATACAACGTTGTAAGATCACCAATAAGGGCATACGTCACTATTTTTAAGATTGCCAACGGCCTCAGGTTGACAGGTATATTTTCGTTTGTCTTATAGATTTTACGATGACCTACCACTTATGACGTCAGTGACAGAAAATATTTCAGTGCACTGATGTAGTAATGTACAGGTAATAATGCCACTGTTCAGGCTAAATTTACGTTGAAGAAGTCTGCCCCCCCAAAAAATGTAATGCCCCCCCTGTAATTTCTTTCTGCAGCTGGGCCTGTCAATAAAGAATGTCCTAAGTTTGATTTTGAATGCTGATAGCTGAAAAACAAAACAAACAAACCAAAAAATGTCACTTTTTTACAGTAACTTGTATTTTGATTTGATTATGTATAGTTTAAAGCGCTATTTATGACTTTGTATGATTGATAAGTGCTAAAAAAAAAAAAAAAAATTGCTCGCTCACCAATGCCCCGCTGTGCCCCTGGAATGTACTCGGTCTAGTCACGCCCCTGCTGTTAATGTAAAAATTTACATCAAAATTCCTCAAATGAAAAATAAAATACCTTTACCGTATTTTTTGGACTATAAGTCGCGTTTTTTTCATATTTTAGCTGTGGGTGCGACTTATACTCAGGTGCGACTTGTGTGTGATTATATTAACACATTATGATATAATTTCACATGTTGTCTTGGTGTTTTGGAGTGACACTGATGGTTTGGTAAACTTGTTAGCGTGTTTGCTCTAGTTATCTGAATAACTTAATAGCTATGGCCACGTTTGCGTTCTGCCTTTGGCAATGTGTGTTCAATTGTATTATTGACTTTTTTATATTGAAATGCATGCTTTTAGTTTGTGGCGCTTTCACGCCCACGTGTGGGCGCACTCGCACTTGTTTACGTGAAGAAGAGCGCTCACACGCCAAAAGAAGACGGACAGCTACGTAGCTCTGAGTGAGTGGGCGAGTTAGCGACAGAGAAACACGGCTGCCATACTAAGTTCATTGTATATGCTTTTAAAACATCTCTACAGAGGCAACGCCTGTGTGTATCATCTTTTCTTTTGTTGTTGTGTGTTTTCCACCCGCGATCGGACACTTAGAGCCAGTTGTGTGGTTGTTTGAACAATGTGCTAATGCTAGCAAACGTATGCTAACTGTTTATGTCATTGCAGTAATAGCACCTAATTATCATTTATTTACGTTGATGCGAACCTGTATGGTATCGAGGACCAAATTGATTCAGCAAATTATACGGACGTCCAGCATCGTAATTTGGGAGTTCGCTGTATAGCCAGGACCGAGCCGTAGCGTCCTGGTGAGGACAGTATATTCGCATTTCGTTGTTCATGCACTGTACACTGTACATTTATTCAGCATGTTGTTCTCTATTGTGTTTTTATATTAAATTGCCTTTCAAGATGACATATCTGTTCTATGTGTTGGATTTTATCAAGTAAATTTCCCCCCAAAATGCGACTTATACTCCGGTGTGACTTATATATGTTTTTTTTCTCTTCGTTGGGCATTTTATGGCTGGTGCGACTTATACTCAGGTGCGATCTTGTAGTCCGAAAAATACGGTATGTTAAAATTAAAAAATAAGATGCTGTACTTACCATTATTGCTGAGAGGTGCATGGAGAGTTAGGGTTTTTAATGGTTTATTTGCAACCGAAAGCACGGAACATGACCACTGTAGGCCGTAGCCAATGGAAAAAAACGGTTTCGTTGACTTTGACTGTTGGTGACGTAAGGCCAGCGTCAAAGCAAAACTGCATTTGGCTACGAGGGAGGCGTTTTTGGGCGACGGATTAACCTAGGTCTGAACACAGCATGTCTCTACCGATGTTTGTCGGTTTCTATCCTTTCTACGTTATTTTTATGATGCTAAGTTTCATTTCCATGGTAATCTGTAATTAATCTTTTAGTTGGAACTAGAATACCTAACTTTCTTCTTTGGGGCCATAATGTGGAAAAAAAGGGTGAAATACGCAAAGATGCCCCCGGCGTACAAACAGACAAGCATTATGCACTTGCTAAGCAAAAACTATGGCGCATGGCAGACGAGGCATGGGCAGGGGCGTTGCCAGGGATTTTGGGCCCCATGAAAAGATATCACTTTGGGCCCCACCACCAGTGCCAGGACACACACACATAGAGGTGTGCGTCGGCACTGCCCTCACGATTCGATTCGATTACGATTCGGAGGGCCACGATTCGATTTGATTCGATTCGATTCAGAGGGTCACGATTCGATTTGGTTCGATTCGGCAATGCATCGCGATGCCTTAAAGCCTGGGATGCATTAAAATTCTAACGCAAAGCATATTTTTTGTGAATCATGAGGCAACACAAGCGGTCAGACATTAAACAACTTTTTATTTGCTCTTGTGTCACTCCTGGGTGAAGTCAAATGAAAATACTTTCAGATATATATATATATTAAAAAAAAACAGATCACAGCATTTAATTGGTGCTTTGAATGAGACCATGGCTTTCTCTTCTTTTTTTTAACGCACAATATAGCAGCCTTTCACACAGTGCAACATCTGAACTCCTGTGCAAAATCAGTAATAACAGTCACTGCATTTTAGTCACAACGACCCATCAATAAAAATATTCAAGTAAATATTAAAGAAAACGAAAAAGAAAATATTGCAGTGCAGCAGCATCTTTATCACAATATCAATCCAGGGATCAGTTCAGTTGCAAACAAAACATCAACTAAATTGCAATGTAGAACAAAAGTAAAATGTAGGCCTAACCCACTATATATGTGCAATCAATCAACTTAGAAATGCAATCAGTAACTACCACATAACAATAAAAAAATAATGAATTAAAATGAAGTTCAGCAGTATTTTAGCAGCCATAACAATCTGTTTTAACATGAGGAAATATCAGTTTTTTGCAATCGAGAGAGCAGAGAGATAGATAGACCCGACACGGCCCGCTGGTATTGAAGCCCGACCCGGCTTGGAGTGACGCGAAAAAAAAAAAAAAACACAGCAGCAGCAATTTATTTTCATTTCTTCGAGTTGGCAGAAAAAAATGCAAGTTTTCTTAATGTTTAAATAGTCTACATATTTTTATGATCATTATAAAAGCATTTACACAACAAAATAACGCTGGGAAAGCAAATGTACAATACAGAGAGCCTGCTCTCGGTTTTATCCCTTTTTTTTTTTTATTTTAAAAAATAATTTATTAGTCCAGCGCAAAGCCCGACCCGACCCGAACGTGAATGCTTAACATTTTGGGCCAGACCCGACCCGTTCGGTTTCGGGCACAAGATCTAACCTCTAAGAGATAGGACATAACATAGCAATGGCTGAAGCGGAGAAAGAGGGAGCGAGAAAGATTATTGATGCACCTAAGACATTGAAAGCAGACATCTGGAGACATTTTGGCTTCTACGAGGTTGGTGGGAAACTTGACCAGAGTTATGCAGTGTGTAAAAAATGAAACATGAGAATAAAAATACAAATGGGGAAACCAAATCCGTTGCATCACCAGAATTGCGCAGGGAAGATTTTTTAACGTACTTATATATTTTAAAATGCGCTGAATCGAATCGGCTTGTTGCCCGCATCGAATTGAATCGGCCATGCCCCGCATCGGGATGCATCGCCGTATCGATTATTGTTGACACCACAACACACACACACATTTAGAGTACCAACTACGTAATTTCCTGCATTCTGGTGAATCTTTACACACTAATTTGTACATTTTCTGCATTAATTTAAGATGAAAATATATGTAAACATACAGCGTATACAGCAATAATGAATAGACTGATATCATCTATAAGAAATGTACTGAAGGCCATCTTTTACAATCTAAATATATTTTTATTAGAAATATTCTCAAAGAAAATATCATAATGAATAATTTTGGAATGTTTTTTGTTTTAACCTAACTATACTACAATATACATTGACCACAATTAAAATAACATCATCTTTAGAATGATATAACAAACAAAGCGAGCAGCAGATTTTTTGACCTTGTATACTATTGATCTACTGTAGCCATACATTTCACAGCTGTCACTGCATGATCCACGGTCCCTTGCTTAGCCTTACTCAACAAGAGCCCAGCGCCGATCCTTCTTGCTAGCAAAGTCACTGATCAAATCATTAAAGTCTAGCTTCCTAGCCAACTGACTATCAATGGACAGCAAGGCAAGACTAGAAAGCCTGTCCTGGCATATAGTGGACCTCAAATAGAGTTTTAGCTGACTGAAAGCTCTCTCGCCACCTGCAACCGTTACAGGGATTGTGCAAAATATACGTAAAGCAATGCACACTTCTCCAAAAATGCTTTGCAGCTGCATCTTACAAATTGCATTCAGGAGACCATATACATATTCTCTCACAGCTGTGTCGATAAGGGGTTTACCCTTAACCACTGATATTTTATGTGTGGTGTGGAAGTGTTCGAATTAACTCCTCATCTCCTTCAGTTGGGAGTCAAGATGAGGCTGGCTCATAAATGGGGTCAGGAGACAGGGCTGCTGAGCCAGAAGCAGCAAGAGGAGTTGTGCCTGTTGCAACAGGCAATTGAGGGCAGAGACAACTGTTTTAGTATGAAGAGATTGTTAAGGGTTTGCCTGCTGTACTGATTAAATGTAAGCTAAAAGTGGAGCAAACACTAAACTAATTAAAGTATTTCATTATGGAGTAGGCTTAGCCCCATCTGGAAACTCGTGATCTCCGTTATAGGCTACAGCTCCGAAGCGAGGTCCCTTGTCAAAAACTAAATTCATTTGATGACAAACTAAATTCAATAAATTCTTGACAAACGGGATTCAAGCCGATTCAAAAAAAGAAAATTTCCACACCAACTTTCAACATCTGTAGCATACCAAAAATGTCATTATTTGGAATTGTCATGTTTTTGAATAGGTGAATGTCGCTCATTGAGGCCGGGAAAATCCTGTATTTCTTACGAAGTGAGCTGGGACCTCGCTTCGGAGCTTTCTAATAGACATCGCGAGGTTCCAGATGGGGCTGGAGTGGGCTAAGATAACAGGTTAATTTTCAGCACTACACTGATACAAGACACCAACCTTCCTTGGTGAAGTACTGTGTCACATTCTGTTGGCCTTCTCTACCCCTCTCCTGATTTGCTTTCTTTTCTTTCCTCTTTTGATAACCCGATTTTTGTTTTGAAAACATTTCTGCAGTACCGCGCAGTCCAAGTCATTCACTGGTGTGAATGCGCACCGCTGCTCCCGGTCTGATCGAAGGAAGGGCGGACCAAACCATTCAAAGAAAATACAGGGGTTGGGGGGAGGGTGGCTGGCAATACATATGCTCTCTTGATGTTTACTTTTTGCCAAAAACAAAACAGGAAAAAGAAACCCTTCGTTTTATTCCTATTAAAATTATAATGATTAATATTTAAATTTGCAAACGATTACCCAATGTTCTAATTTTCTTTGTGGGCCCCATCAGGGCATGGGCCCTTAGAAGCAGTATCACTTTTCACCCCTATACGGCGCACCTGGGACATTGGCAAGTACAAACATCATAGGTCGGGGACATCCTAACCAGAAGGCTCCCAGTAAAGAGAGTCTGGTCAATTCCTAGGCTAGGCGTCATCTTTTTACCTGTCTAAGCCCTACATCAGTTTGATGGTCCATTTCATAAAAAACGAGGGAGAGGTGCTGGTTACAGCCTATTTCTCGGACAAACACATGGGTGAAATGATGCTGAAAATCGGACCCCTGAATCCGTCCCCCGAACCCCCCACCCCCACCACCTCCCCCACCCCCGCGCAGCCTGCAGCCCAGGCAACTGGGACGCTTGTGAAGTTCATCTCGTATGAAGGGGGAGTAATACATAGAACAAAAGTGCAAATTGAGAAAATAAGATGAAACAAGTCACTGGATTCAAATCAGAGGAGTGTTCTCATCCACTTCTAGTCAAATCAAATGAATATTGTTCAGATCTCAGGGAATTATTTCATGAATTTAATTCGTAAAGAAACTCAATATCTCTGCAAACACAAAAAAAATCTCTGACTTTTGTACACATGGAAGTTTGGAGCACAACAGTATAAAACCACTGCTTGTAAGCAGCAAGGCCGAAAAACCACACAGGTTACGGGTGATCTTCGGCACTGTATTCAAAAACAGGAATGCCACTGTACAGGAATTATCAGAAAGGGATCAGCAATACTTCCAGAAACCAATTCAGGCTACCTACTGCACATGGTTAGCTGGGGTAGGCTCCAGCAACCCGCGGCACTCGTGAAGATAAGCAGCACGGACGATGAATGAATGAAAACAATATAGCACATAATAGATGGCACATTACTAAATAATTGTCTTCATTTTCAATTATTAATGCTTCATAATGCACTTACTCCCTCAAACCAAAAACTCTCATTACATTTCACATTCAAAAGCGTCTGGGGCTTGAAAAGCAGATTAACACATAATCATTCAGAGTAGTTAATCACACTGATGGCTAACCTGAGTCAACACTGAAATATTGCAGAGCCTGTGCTGGGGCCACAGTAAACTATTGTTTCAGCTGTCTGTCAGTTCTGGTTTTGTTGCCACTGAACAATCACCTAGCACACCTGGCGCCCAGTGCTAGGTGGCAGTCTGGCAAGGTTACGCAAGCTGTTCGAGGTCATTACGGGGTTATTGACCACGCACATGCCACTAGCTCCCTTTGGGGACCTGACAGGTACTGAACTAACAATCTAAAGAGTCAATGCGAGTCTATGATATAATACTATTCCTATCACACTGTTGTGTATTGCACACCATTAACAAATGAAAGTGAGGGTCATGATCATGCCTTTATAAGTAGAAATTCATTTCCTGTGCAAACCTCCATTGTGTCATTTGATTGCATGTCGCCCACTCTCCATTTAGTGATGACAGGCAGTGCTACCTATTGTCACTAGACATGTGGCAATAACCGGTTTCAAGGTATACCGTTGTACGAAAACGTCAAGGTTTCAAAATGGTAAATATTTTCCGTCATACCGTCCCTGAGGTATTAGCTTTTTTTTATGTCCCAAAAATGCAGGGAGAAATCCTTCGCTTGCAGCTGCAAGGCTCAACCCTCCCCCACCGGTTGTTGCTCAGTGTCAGTGAGTCAGCTGTGCTACACGATGGCTGGAGGAGGTAAAACTCCTGAACTTTTTCCCCCCATCGAAGAAAACAAAATCGCTGGTATGGGAATACTTCGGCTACAGAAAAGTTAGACGGCCGTAGCTTAGAGAAGGAGGGTCGACCGACATGTAAAACATGTTTGTGGAGGGTGGCTGCCGATAAGGTTATACCTCCAATATGATTTCGCATTCGTAAAAAATTAAAGTTTCGTAAACACGGTCATGAACGTTTCCCACCAGCTACGAGAGTTACTTCAGCGTGTTTAGTGGGTTTAGCGGTGGTAAAACGTGTTTTTTTCTCTCTGGCAACTGTCTGTGTTGTGAGTGTGTGTATAATGTAAACATGATAGGAGTCATACACATGTGCTATTCATGGAAAATAATTTAATTATTTTTGTTGAGATTGTAATAATGTTGAGCTGTGGCTGTGGGTTTAGGCTCACCTAAAGGACTGAATTTAATTTTATTTTATTTAGAATCTTTTGGTTTAATTAAAAAAAATATATATATATACTTTAACTTAAGATCTCTCAAAGACACATTTTAGAGCTGTAATTGCAATTAGGGCTGCAGCTATCGAATATTTTAGTAATCGAGTAATCGACTGAAAATTCTATCGATTAATCGAGTAATCGGATAAACATATATATTTTTAGGTGAAGAGCAATTATGAATATACATGAGAAAACAAGACATTTCATCTAATATTGAACCATTTTCAGTCAATCAATCTCTTTATTTTCGATGTACATTGTTGAAAACAGCCAACAATTGCATCTCTGATGTAACTAGAATAAAAAAAAGACTAATTCACTGCTTTCACTCAAAAAACTTTAGGTCAAAAAACAGCTACAAATCAAGTCAGAAACCTTGGCGTAATTATTGACTCAGACCTAAAATTTGATAGCCATCTAAAGTCCGTCACTAAATCCGCTTATTACCACCTAAAAAATATAACCAGAATTAAGGGGCTTCTGACTCAACAAGACATGGAAAAACTTATGCGTGCATTCATTTTCAGCAGATTGGACTATTGCAACGGTATATTTACAGGTCTTGATAAAAAATCAGTCAGGAAGCTGCAGCTAGTACAGAATGCTGCAGCCAGAGTCCTCACAAATACAAGGAAGCTGGACCACATTACACCGGTTTTGAAATCGCTACACTGGCTTCCAGTGAGTCAAAGGATAGACTATAAAATACTACTGCTCGTCTACAAAACACTTAATGGCCTTGGACCAAAATACATGCTTGACTTGTTAGATTCCTATGAGACATCTAGACCCCCAAGGTCGTCTGGAACCGGTCTTCTGCATGTTCCAAGAACAAGAACCAAGCAGGGTGAGGCAGCATTTAGTTATTATGCTCCTCACCTCTGGAACAAGTTACCCGAACGTCTGAAGTATGCTCAAACTGTTAGCTCTTTTAAATCAGGGCTAAAAACGCTTTTGTTTAGCACTGCATATCCATAACTGTCTATATATCTCAATCTACCTGCTTTCTATTCCTCTTGTGCTTATCTCCATTGCTGATTTCAATTATTATTATTAGTAGTAGTTTTTGTTTTATTTTTATTTTTGTTTTATTTTTATTTATTTATTTTTATTCTGTGATTAAATGCGATCTTTTGTCTTGGTTTTTACGTTGTGTTGATTTAAATGTGATTTTTATGATCTTCATGTGATGTAAAGCACTTTGAATTGCCTTGTGTTGATTTGTGCTATATAAATAAATTTGACTTGCCTTGCCTAAAAATGCCATTACGCTTGATAACACACATCACTTAAAAGTAAGGATTTTTTCCCACGTGTTTTAATTGAATTTCTATTTGTGTCAAGGTATTTTTAAGTTCTAGTTAAGTTAGTTTAAACTGTAAGTCCTGATAGGATGTAGAGTTTTTGCAGTGTTCAAAATGTATGATACAGGCTGTATTGGAGCACATTAGGGACCAGTGCTACTTGGTGTTTTATCCAGCAATGACTACTGAGCTAAAATTGGTAGTTAGCATTATTAAGTATTTATTTTACACCCTCATCACTCCACAACGCTATGTTATGTTAAAGCCTGTATGTAAGACACGTTAGCCACGCATCGACAGTGGTCATAATTAATAGAAACCTAGCCCTCCGCAGGGCTAACGTTACGTGAGCTAGTGACAGTAACGTTAATCTAATTTATTAAGCGCTTAGCGCGCTTTATTAGCGCTTAGCGCTCAACTGCTTTAAGATGGCGGCTGTTTACTAACGCCGCTGACTCTTGTCATTTCGCATCTAGTTCAACATACATGTGATCTCTATGAGACGTATCAGACGCTACCTGCTATCAACGTAGCATCATGCGGGCTAGTTTTTAGCAACGTCGATGTCTTTTGTAGCGGCTGTCGGCTGCAGTAAGTTTTTTTGCTTCTTCCTCTACGCACATGACATCAGCGCGTTGTCCTGCATTAAAAGTAGTCCGAGCAAAACGTGATGCTTAGAGCTGTCAAAATAAACGATTACTCGAGGTGAATAAAATTACTCGGATCAGTTTTTAAACTCGAGTTACTCGAGTTGCTCGAGTATTCGTTTCAGCTCTAATTGCAATACCGTGATACCGTTAGGGTTGGGCATCGTTTGAATTTGAACGGTTCCGATTCCACGTTTTGATTCTGGTTCCAAACGATTCTTGATTCCGATTCTTTTAACAGGCAGGGTAAAAAAATTGCATAGTTTATATTAACTTCTCGGTTATTTTTAAATTATATGAAGTTTCAATTAACTATAAATTTCTCACAGGGCTATATTTAACTTGTATATACAGTGTATCACAAAAGTGAGTACAGACCTCGCATTTTTGCAGATATTTAAGTATATCTTTTCATGGTGCAACACTGACAAAATGACACTTTGACACAATGAAAAGTAGTCTGTGTGCAGGTTAAATAATCGAGTAAATTTATTTTCCCCTCAAAATATAGCCATTAATATCTAAACTCCTGGAAACAAAAGTTAGTACACCGCATGGGAACTACGTACATCCCTGAATGTCCAAATTGAGTACTACTGTGCTGTGTTGAAATGCCATCAGCAAACTGTTTGCGGGCTTTCTTGTGTACTGTCTTCAGAAGAGGCTTCCTCCTGGGGTGACAGCCATGCACACCAATTTGATGTAGAGTGCGTCTGAGCACAGACAGGCTGACCCCCCCACCTCTTCAATCTCTGCAGCAATGCTGACAACACTCCTGTAACGAGTAACATGACATTTTGGAGGGAAAATGACAAGCAGTACTCAATTTGGACATTTAGGGATGTACATTTTTTCATAGGGGTGTTACTCACTTTTGTTGCTAGGGGTTTAGATATTAATGCCTATATTTTGAGTTATTTTGAGGGGAAAATAAATTAACTCTATTATATAAGCATCACACAGACTACTTTTCATTGTGTCAAAGTGTCATTTTGTCAGTGTTGTCCCATGAAAAGATATAAACTTAAATATCTGCAGAAATGCGAGGGGTGTACTCACTTTTGTGATACACTGTAGATGTGAGCCGCTACGCACTTTACATACATGTACCTTAGCTGGGAGCTACGAAGAAGCAAAAGGCACAATACTAAGGTTTCCTTATTTGTAAAACTGATTCTGTTGTGTTTACAGACACATGCGATGTTTATGTTGTGACAATACCAGTTAGACCAGTGAGTGGCGCTGTACGAGTGTGTACGCATAATGCGTAGAAGAGATGAGAGAGTCTGACTAGGATGATATGGAGGAAGTCGGCGTGATGTCACGATGACGTCACCTCGCTTAGCAACGTGTCGCCATTTTGTGAAGGGGGTACGCACAGCTTAACATTCCATAGACAGACATCTGAAATACATATATTTCAGGTGTGTTTTGCGTCTTTTTTCCTAAAAAGGTCTTAAACGTGGCTTACTATTATCCCGAGTCACTGCCGATAGACGCGAGGAGAGGATGCAATTTAAAATTAGCGTTTATTGGCGTACAAAGCTGCCGATACAAAGTCGCAGCTGACAGCTGGATAAACAAAGGAATGACCTGCAGTGGAGTTCGGAAACATCTACAACTACTTCATAAAGTCACCCAGTAAGTTGACCTTTATCATTTACATGGAATATGTACTGTGTGGAACTGAGAAAATTGGTAGTATATTCGAAGTGATTATTTCTGCCGTTACCGGTAATTCGCCTCCAAGCTTTATTTAGCCGTCAACACGTCACGGCAAAAAAAACAATTCCCACCAGACCAATAATATACCGATTGACTAATCAGAGCAGTTCACGGCAAAAGAAAAAAAACGCTTTGCGAGTTGCCGGTTAAGGTAAAAATAACCACTGCCTAGTCAATTGAATCGTAGCAGCTCATTGGGGCAAAAAATAATCGATTAAACTCACCAGTAATAAAAATGTCGGCTGCAAACGTAAATGTGCTTGGATTTAGGTTCCCACAGGCGAAAATAGTCCATGGAACCGTCTTCTTTTACTGTTCCTCGATTAATTGCGCTCAGCCATTTGTTACTCCTTTTTTTCTCACGTGGAAGAATGAAGAACTTCAAATGCGGCTCCGAACTCTTCCTTGTGTGACAACCCGCAACACAGCAACTTTTAGCCATTCCGACGGAAAAAAGACAACAAATAAGACGAAAGTTCAATGTGTTTCTATTACAAGTGACTGGTCTTTTACCCCACTGTCAATATGGTTCACGCTTTGTTGTAGCTGTAGCTTTGTAAATGCCCGGATGTCCGACTGCCTCTTGCATGAGCTCACTGCTACGATTTTATTAATAAAATAACCAAAAGCTTCATTTGGCTACTTTCTAAACAAGCAGCACAACAAATTTCTAAAACAAAAGATGCTTTTAATACTGTTGTTTTTACAGAGGCGACAACGCAGACCCGTGCCGCCCATAAGGCAGTTTAAGCAACCGCCTAAGGGCGCACCAGCGTCCAAAAAAGGCGTCAAGAAAAATATTCAAATAATATTTGATGAAAGCAGTATTCAAAAAAATATTCAAAACAATAAAACGAAAGAACAGCAAAACCGTTCATAATAAGTCTTTAATAATAATGAAATCATTTTTCTAGTGTGCCTTCTGCCCGTTTCACTTTTTCCTGTGATGCGATAATTTCACCACGGACCTTAGTCTCACCACCCAGCAGACCAGCGAGCTACCTGAAGGTGCTATTTTTAGCCTCCGCAATTGAGCGACGTTACAGTGACAAGTCAACTTCATGAAAGGACAAAAGCCCTTTGGGTCAGAAGAAAAAGAAAGATGACAGCAAAGACGTGAAGAAAAACAGGTTTGTTGTGATGATTTTTTTCAACGGCATAAGCACGTAGACTTAGCGCAACTGCAAGCTAGCGGTTATTTACATAGAGCTTATATGACTTAGTGCTAAAGCAAAATTATACTGTATCATTAGCCAGACTGTTGTTTTAGAAATATTTTCAGTATTCAGCCAGCTGTGGATTAGTTTCAGTTAAATTTACTCCCCCTCCAATTTTAGAGAAATTTGGACAAAGTGTATGGGAGACTAAAATTGTCTTGCTTATTTTCATGTGATGTGAACCACTTTTACCTTGTGTTAAATTGTGCTTTTCAAATAAATTTGCCTTGCCTAAAAGTGCCAAGGTTAATTAAATAAATACACCATTAAATATGGAATTAATCATTTCAAAGTTCTGTGGTATTGGGGACTAAAAGTGCCACGGATTTAAATGCAAACATTTGTTATTAAATGTGTCATTAATTCATTAAAATAGTGATCACATTCATGTAAAAACATTCAATGCGCTATTATAGTTATGTCATGCTGGTTTCACAATCCACAGCTATTTGACTAATATAATGTAACATTCCACTTTCTTCTCTTTGTAGATGCTCTTTTGAAATATTTTCTTTCTACCTCTGTACATCCTGGGCCATCTTTTACAGCGAACTTATCCACATCAGCACCAAGTCCAAGTCCAGGAAAGAAGCGCACCTTCCAAAACAACTGTCATATGAAAGTGCAATAGATGCTTTTGCATTAGTGAAGACAAGGTGAGTAAGGTTATAAGTCAAGGTGAAAAAAAAAGTTGCATAGTTGCAAAGTTGTGTGTCTTCATATAGGTTTGTGTGGGTGGGTGTTAATCATACTGTATTAACAATTGTAATTAATTTAATGCATTTGTTTTTGAAGTGTTTTCATTGGTGCTTTTGAATAGTTATTACATCATTTTTCTTTTAATTTCTGCACTTGTTCGTTGTCTTTTTTTATATGATAAATTACAAAGAGATAACGTGCTTTTTCAGTGTGAGTGTTTAAATATATGTGGTGAAAATAGGGTGGGGGGGGGTGCCAATAAATATGTTGCCTAGGGCACCAAATTGGTCAGGAACGGCCCTGCGACAACGTGCCACATAAATTACGTAGCTGCTTATATAGCTACACTAGCCCAATGTAATAATATCACTTATTCTCGTACTATTCCATCCATCAATCCATCCATCATCTACAGCTTAATCAGGGGTTGGGTCGCAGAGGCCGCAGAAGAAAACACAATTTATTGTTTACTTATCTGGTTCTGACTGGATGGTGGACCAGTGCAGCGTGTCAAATACGCGGCACTCAGCTATGCACTTGACACTCGGCACTTGTATCCTATGAAGCCGGAGGTGTTTAATCATATTTGTTGTGCAGCCACCTTTACAAGATATAGCTGTGTTGCAAATGTTGCTCTAAGCTAACAGGTCATTTGTCTTTGTGAAGTCGAACTCTTAAAAATTAGAACGGTTCCGTGAGCATCGGAGTGTTAGTCCCAGATCCCGTCGATGCTCGATGTCCAACCCTAGATACCGTGAAACCGTGATATATATTGGCTTAAGGTTATCATACCGTCAGCCCTCAAGTGTCGTCTTTCCCACGACAGTCATAATCATGATCTTGCCACTGTAAGGCAGTGGTCTCCAACCCGGTCCTCAAAGCCCCGCTGTGGGTTGTGGTTTTTGTTTCTGCCGATCCAGCATAGATTGTTGAACCAATGAGGTTTCTGCTAAAACAAGCAACACCTGACTGCAATCAACTGATTGCACTTGTAAAAAGCCAGATTGGTGAAAAAGTGTTGTCATTTGTCTGGTTGGAATGAAATCCTGCACCCACAGCGGGCCTTTGAGGACAGGATTAGAGACCACTGTTGTAAGGATAGAAGTGACCCTACCATTATAAAGTGAATTATTTTCATTATGTTCAGACTTACATTTACCCGTTTCTGACTTGCTGAATGTGCTAGTCCATTTTTCCCCTCAAACGCACGTTTGATTGGCTAATGACTTGACCCAAAGCCCCCCCCCCCCAACACACACCGAGACACCCACCCACCAACACACCCGCCCATACACACCCATAGCCCGGACGGAAATACAACATGTTGACAACATGCCACCTCCTCCGCCCCCTTCAAATAGGAGGGATATTAGAAGTTATTTTTTTCAGCCAGCAGCAGCAACTATAAGTAATGTAAAAAGACGTCAATGTTGTGGAGATGAGCAACACACCGCTAATTTTGCGACTGAAATTTTGCTAAAACCTGCATCAGAGTTTCCATAACATTAAACAGTGTGAATTTGCTAACCTGCGAAACTCGAGTAGGAAGCTGCTTAGAGAGAAGTGTACTCCTGTATGGGTTTTCTACTGTTAGCATTAATTAAACAGTGAGAAATGCAGTGAACCGAGGTTTACCCCCTTCTCCCCAATTTTCATTTTTATTTTATTCATGTTGTCTTAAAGCAGCCAAAAGGAGTTTTCATTTTTTTGCTGAGTTTGACTGTGCTTTTGGACAAAAGCAGTCGTGTTTTACCTAAAGGAAGGCTCCATTTTAATTTATTTTTCTTATTCCCTGTCTAAGAAGTTTATTCAGTCATATTTAATTTCTTTATTTAGACCGACAATGTTTAGTGGTCTTAAGACAAATGTTTATGTTTTGCATTATCAGTTAGTTAAGAGATTATTAACAAGTTTGTATTTATTGTGTATGTTGAATTTAAGTTATGTTCACATATTGCAATTTAAATTTGCTAATAAAATCCAGACATTTATTTTGGAAGTTTTCGAAATGTTTCTTTAATAGGTTTTCAAAAAAAATGTTTGAATCGAACGATGTATCACCTGAACCAGGACATATGACAGCTAGCATAAGTCAATACAAATTTAGCTCTGACCCCCATTCAACCAGTCTGTTGGGTCTTTCATTATTCTTTCTATTATTATTATTATTATTGTCCTGTCCCCAGCAAAAAGTGTACATGCATGTTATGTTGTTATATCGTCCTTACCAATGTTGAGACCAAACCTATGCCTTTGGGCGTAGGCGACACAGAAGACGCTTGTGGAGGTGTTTGAATGTTTGAAAATTGCGGTGATGTTGTGCTGAACAGGAAACAACGTTCTGAGTGGACCAATCACAATTGATGGTCAGATTTTTTTGGAGGCATGGCTATGGCGTAGGGTCCAAATCGACGTCTGCGTTCACGGAGTAAGTCCACCGTCACTGCAAAACAGATATATAAATCAGCCTTAAGAAACATGCAACCCGACTTTCCGGTTTTGAAAGAAATGAGCTGTTGTTGGGTTTTTTTATGCTTTGGCTTGTGAGCAAAAACCTGAGAAACCAACACTATATGCCAGGGGCAAATTATCATTAAATATGGCCTGCACAGGAATCTTAAACTCAGCCAGCGTTTTTTTGCACTTCTTAGCTTTAATCGTAGATGAGTTCGTCACTTAAACAGTCAAGACAGGAATCTGTAAAATTTCAGAATGTTGATTAACATAAATGTATATATAAAAAAAATAATCCAATGAGATAAAACAGTGGTCTTTCGTCTTTCCCACGACAGTTATAATCATGATCTTGTTTGTGATTCTCTTGATAAGAACTACTTTTTAGTTTTAACCGATAGACAATTTTCCGAAGTACTTCGGCATTTCTGCATGCAACTTCCGTTTTATAATTTCTCCATCCAAAACAATAGTGGAGGTAGAGTAACATTACTCATCAAAATCCCTTACAAAAGACAATTTGGAAATACCGCATCCATCTGCCATCATCACAACAGGGGAGGACAACATGTTCATGAAGGCAGATGTGGAGCCAAGCTCGTGCCACCACAAAGAACGGGTCTTTTTGTAGCCATGTTGCCGCTGTGTTATGGAAGGTATGTCCTTCCTATCCCTGCATTTTCATATGTTTTGCACATGCACCTTTCGTTTTCTATAAAACAAGAAATTGAATCATGTTGTGCAAATGTTTTATTGCGATGAGTATCTGTAATAAAAAAGAATGACATACTATTTTTGTTTGTATGTATATACCTTGTAGTAGTTCCTTGTAACAACAAAATCCGTGTCAGCCCTTCTGCATTCGGCAAATGTATAGTAATATTATTTGTAATTTCACCTAATTTTTGTCTCTCAAGTGGCCGACGTATCAATCTACACCTCACGTCAGCACAGGCTGACAGGTTGTTATAATTTTGTCCATGAAGGATCAACGAAGTGATAAGAACAATCATACATTTTTTTAGGTATATCCTTAGATTTAATCACATCCTTGACTTCTTGTCCACAGCTGGTTTTGATTTAAAGCGTATGGCGAGGTAGAGCCACACTGGCACTTTGAAACTGGACGCTGTTCAAAACATTCCACTTCAAACCATACATATAGGCTCTTCCAGGAGTTCACGCACAGCACAGAAAGTCTCGGAGTCTCATCTACGTCATGCTGAATCCATTTTTGGAGATTCCGTGGGTTCCTCTGGTTTGATTTAGCAGTTTTAACTTTGTCAACACACTGCTTACTTCAACCGCAAGTCATGTTGTTCTTTCTAAACCGAAAGTTTTGGAGCAGATATTTTGATGGTGCCGCCCATGTTTAGCTCAGGAAACTTGTCGATAGAAGAAACTAACTTTCACATGCAGTGATTAAAAAAAAAAAAAAAAAACTTTTTTACTATTCCTGTTGTACCGAACCCGTAACGAACCGTGGGCCACATAACGAGGCATGTACTGAACCATGACATGTGTGTACAGTTATACACCCCCAATATATATATACTTATACTGTATATATAATATATAATATTATACCTCTGGATTATTTTGGTGCTTGTAGGCCTTTATTCATTCACTGCTATTAACAGTTAGAGACATAAAATTTCAACTGGGAAGGCAGGCATTGATTGATGATTGATCATGTTTCCATTGATGGCCATAGATGTCCAATCCCATTTGACTGGGGGGTTGGTAGCAATCGAACGATCAACGGCAGCCAATGAGTTACACGATAAAAAAAAAAAAAAATCAGATTCTGATCATTATCATCCTTAACAAATGAAAGCGGAAGGATTTCAAGTTGGCCCTTGCATCCTTTAATATATCAGAAAGCGTCCCGGGGGGGGACAAGTTTTGACACCCCTGCTAAATGGTGAGAATGAACTCAACTCACTTTAGTTGTTCGGTCATAGTTTGGCAGGTTCTGTTCAGAAAGAGACTTCAAGATGATTATTAGAACACACAGTTTACCTGCCAAGATTTGAACCTTAACCCTAAAAACTGACCCAGAGTTGCCCTTTATGCCGAATGTCAATAGCATTTTCACTGTGTTTACACCAATAGGCAGAGGCTCTCTTGGGTGACAATATTTTTTTTTATGGACTGCACGTATGACCGTACGTGTTTGCAATATCTTCTCCAATGACTTCCATAAGATGAGGGCTAATGGAATCATGGCGATGCATTTTGATTAAAGCATTCCAGTAACATAGCAACACAAGATCATGGCTCGACGTGAGGAAGTGGAGTGCCAGATGTGTTGCTTCATTCAGCTTCATATGAATGTATCGTTCTTTATGAGTGACCATTAGAGGAAGTGTGTCAGCTCCTAATGCAAATTGTTTAAAGTGTAACGGAGGACAAAAAGGTGATTAGAAGTCTAAAACGCTAAGCGCAGACCAGGTCACCTCAGACTGACTCTTGTTAAGAGGTGGAAAGTGTTATGAATTTAAATTAGAACTGGCACAAAAATGCGTCATTGTGATTTTTCTGGCTTTTTAAATGGATGTATGTGTATGCACTCATGCATGTACATATATATAGCAGAAAACACTTACACTTTCATTTAAAAATTGTCCGATATGCACGTGTGATACATCATTGGAAAGCTTAAAATCTCAATTTTCTGGGGGGAAAAAACAATTTAACAGGAGGGCATTTAAAAAAAAAAAAACAGCAAAACCTTAACTGCAAAGCACGCGAGACCAGAATTAAAGACTGCATGATATTAACAAGATATTATTGCATACTTACCTCTTTTCGATCCAAAAACTCCATGTAGCATGTATCACCGAGTGTCAACACACAGCTGTAAATGGCCACAGCCGGATTTTTTGGGGATTTTCTGGGTGAAACATGGTAATATAACAAGGGTCACGATGCAGAAATCGCAGACATCAAGGAGTGGTCGAGATTTTCATTTTCATATATTTACCCTTTTAAATGTTTTTTTCCCCCCCAATTTTTCTTTGTTTTGATTGATTATTTATCATCTAAAATATCGGGGAAAATGTGACAGTAACGAAAAAAGTACAATTAAGCTATAGTTATGAGGTAGATATCCGTGACTTTTTTACAGACGCCATTTTTTTCACTGTGACATAATATGTTTAAAAGTTTAAAATATGCGAGTGAATAATTTTTTAGTCTTTTTTAAAAAATATTAGACATTACTTAAATATTCTAAGCTAAAACTGACAGACACTTTGAATAGTATAATCATTTACCTTTGTTTTATGGCTGGGTTGAAACAAAAGCGGTTGCGCGACGTCTGTAAATGAGGTTTTCCAGGGTAAAACGGACAAATTAAAAATAATTCGGGAGCTTAATGCGCTATCAATCTGCAGTTTTTTTTGGCTTAAAATACAGCAATTTCTTTTAAAGAGGAGCGCAAGAGCAGAAACTGCTTTTTCAGTCTTGTCTGTTTTCCGCGATATACTGTACATACTGTATACACAGAGGTGGGAAGTTACATTTACTCCGTTACATTTAGCTAAGTAACTTTTGGAGAAAAATGTATTTCTAAGAGTAGTTTTACCACAGCATACTTTTTACTTTTCCTTGAGTAGATTTGTGAAGCAGAAACACAACTCTTACGTAATCTGCAACTTTGGGCTGCACTTGCTGTTATATTTTTTCTGTTGGTATGAAGTCGTGCACCCACAGCGGGACTTTGAGGACCGGGTTGGAGACCACTGCTTTATTCAGCATATTAAAGATTTGACTTTTTTTTTTTTTTGCCAGCGATGCCAACAGTAGCTCTACCAATTTCACCAATGAGACATCGCAACAATAATTACATGATTCCATTATACCAATCAGAATCAAGCTACGTTCTATGCCCACGCCGGCTATGTTCAATCACCGGTGGCCTGTACTAGGAAGCCGGTTTTCTGGCTTAGCAGGGTAACTTCGAGAGTAACTTCATCACTTGCAGCCTATCTTCCCAGCTAACTGGGACTACGAAAGGTGGATATGTTGAAACCGGGGAATGTTGCGATGGCAACACACGCCACACGGCAAACCTGGTCGTCTCAGAGTTAGATCTTGCTTAACCCCAGGATTCGAATTAACCACGCTCTATTTAAACAGCACTCCTCCGCCGAAGTGTCCTCTTGACAATGACAGCGTACCTGGACGACCCATACGACATTGGCGCACGGATTGTCAGGGGCTCTCTTCAGAGGGCACGGGTTTTTGGAGACTGCCAGAATCCGCTGGCGTACCCGGACGATGCTCTCCATGAAAAATATAGATTTTCAGCTGAGGGAATTCGTTACCTGTGCCAGCTGATCGAGGCGGACATCACTAATGTAGCCCGCCGAAGTCAGGCCCTCACAACCGCGCAGATTATGTACCTGTCCTTGCGGTCTTTCGCCAGCTGACAATATATGTATTCCATCGGTGATGCTGAATATCTGAGTAAGAACACTGTATGCCATGCGATTCGGAGTGGGGTATGGAAACGCTTGAAATTGTTGAAAATGCTATTCAGAAACCTGTGTCAGCTTCGCTGAATGTAAACGAATGTGGAGCTTTGCTCTCATACAAGAAATATATTGAACTTTTCCATCTTTATTTCGTTGTTTAAATGCATTTATAATAATCGTAAAAATATGTAGACTATTTAAACATTGAGAAAACTTTTTTCTGCCAACCCGAAGAGATTAAAATAAACGTAAATCCACTATTTGCCAGATAGAACAGACACAAATATAAAAGGTATGAATGTTTATTGAATTATTATCATTATTGTATTGTCCTGTTTAACTGTGGGAATTCGTTAAGTTAATTTTTTATCATTATGCAACAGGAATAGTTACAAATGTGATCACACAAAACACAACCACACATCGCATTACCATATTTCCTTCTTCTGAGTCCTCATAAATATAACAAAATTGCGAGGGGTTTTCGGGCTCGGGCCTGCAAATCAAGTTAATTGATGGGCTCGAGCCGGATTTTTTTAGGCCTGATCTACCCTTTACTCTGAAGATGTTCAAAGGACATACAGTGTACATCAGAGGTTGCGCTAGACTTTTTCGTTGTCTGTCATTTTGACTGACAGGGTCATAAAAATCCGGTCATAATCTATTTTTACCCGTCACTTAAATTTTTAAAATGATGATAATGACATTGCGGTGACCCTTTGTTTGGCATAATTCACCTTCCGTACTTGTGTGTCCATTTGGCCGAGCGCGTTACCGGTGTAGGTTCAAGCGCCTACACCGGCTACGGCAGTCACGTGACAGAGACACTTAAGTGCCGCGCGCGGTCCCCTCACTATCCACTCGCTCTCGCTACATGATTGGCCGGAGTCGAAATGCTCTCCCTTGAAATGCCTGTTTAAAAATGTTCTCGTTGTTACTTCTTGCGTTCGCTTATAAGTGCCCATTTAAAAAGGAAAAGCGATGGATGATACTACACACAGAGCGTATTATTAACAAATGTTAAAGTTGTATAATCATATAGAGAGAATAAGAAACGTCACTGAGGCCCCAGTAGGTAGGTAGCCTACCATATGTAGCATATGGAACAATGAAATTAACAGTTCACCTGCTGTGGCCTGAACGTAGTCTCACACTTTCCTCCTGGTGCGCATGGACTTGAATTGCGTGCCCGCTTGTGCAGTCCCTGTTTTTTCACCTCTTTTATCAACACCATCGTCGTTTTGGGGCTTTTTGAAGAAATGTCGGACACTCAGTTGCCTTGACATTTTTTCAGAGTAAGGGCAACGACGTCATGCATCAAGAGAGACAATAGCTAATTAATATGCTCACTCGCCACCCTGTGGTCTGGGGTGTGAATTGCAACTGGTCAAAATGACGGATGGACTTCAGTTTTTTCCGTCACCGTTTTAAAAAAATCGGTCAACGACAGAAAATATTCGGTTAACGCGACCCCTGGTGTACATGTTCATACAGTCAATGGGACTAAACATACAATCCTTCTTCATGTGGTGATGCACGATAGATTATTTCTTACATTACCAAATCTTATTTTATTGTCCTGACAGCAGGCTTTCTTTTTATGGACATGAGTAAACTGGCATATTGACGCATTCACGAATCACACGATCTGTAATTCGCTGCCAACAGGCCAGTCGCACTCTACTCGCTGAAGCGGTGTTGGATTTCACGGTGAGGGTGGATTTTAATTCCTCATAACTCCGCCTGATTATCGCACATTCCTCCTCCGTGGAGTAAGATGACCGTGCCCTCGTCACAAGTAGTGTTTGACTCTGGTCTCCACCCCCTTTTATGTGAACGCGCAGTAACTAACTGGGTTGACACAGCAGGTTCGACTAATCAACCTCATAATCAGCGTCGTAGCACCGATTGACCACAAACTAGATAACCAGGTTTTGTCAACTTGTTATCCGCTGGTAAGCAGGATTACTTCTGGGGCTGTTGAACTCCGTTCATAGTTTAGGCCACTGATGTCTTTAAAGCACCGTAAAAAAATAAGTATTTGACATAGAGCCATGCCCTTAACATGCCTCGAAAGCTCGGCTTTGAACCTCTCTCCCAGTTTTTATTTGGTACCGATTGACCACGGGAAACAAACCTGAGATATTTTAATTTCATAACAGGAACTGTTGTGGAATTCCAGTGGTACCTCTACAAATTTAATTCATTCCAGGACCTGGGTTGTAAGTCGAACTGGTTGTATGTCGAGCATGATTTTTCCATAAGAATACATTATAATTTGTTACACAGCCCAAAAGCCTACACTAAATCCTTCATAAATACAGGTTAATTTACAAATAGCAAAACAAATAAATTATCAATACAAATCTGAATAATTATATTAATCCAACAAATCTGGTTATAATGTGGCGGATGTGATTTCCATGCTGTTCCCGAACGCACCGTGTGACTGACGAGAGAGGTGCGTTAGTTTTGACTTTTCATGTTGCCTGCTACGGCGGATCGTAGCCGTGCTGTGCTGCACAAGTTCTGAAAGGGTACCAAGGATAGAAAGACATGTAGTTCTCAAAAGAAATGTTAGTACGAGTTGTAATAATTTGATATTAAAAGCTCTCTTGATGTTTAATTTGTAAAATAAAAATAAACTAGTAGCTCGCAATTGTCGCAGGGCAGTGATGTCACATGGCCGCGCTGCCGTACTTCAATGTCACTGTTTAACTATGTAAGGTAGTGATTTACTGTACACCATAAGGTGTCAATTGTTTTATATGTTCAATAAACACACATTTACATTGAAATTTTAGACCGCTTTATCCCTTCAATTGAAAATAATTTAAGATGACAATCCATCATGCCACAGAGCTAAAACTTAAAGCATTCCTTGAAGACTCATCCAGTCAATATCATGGCCTGCAAATAGCCCAGATCTCAACCCTATTGCAAACCTGTGGAAATTGGGGGGGGAAATGGTCCACAGCAAAGCTGATCTGGCAACTGCAATCAGAGTTGGCACCAAATTGAATACTCAAGTCTATGCCTCAGAGACTGCAAGCTGTCATAAAAGCCAGAGATTGTGCTACTAAAAATACTAGAGATATGTTCTGTTATTCTCATGATTCCATATTTTCCTCAGAATGGATTATACGAATTTCCATGCACTTGCTCAAAAAAAAAAAAAAAAAAAAAAAATTACTGGCCGCCAGAATGTTTATTCATTTTAGTTTCTGAATGCTTAAGAGTTGCACTTTTGAACCAATTCATTATTTAAGCTTTTTATACGAGTGTTCTACATGACAAAATGTCAGTGCTCGTCCGAGACTGGTGATTCCACACTTGTTAAGGGTTTTAGATTGTCCATTTTAATTTGAGTACTCAGCCACATTTGATCATTCGCAGCATCGAGCCACATGAGGGGGGAAAAAAAAGCCAACCATTGAGCCAAAATATTCAATTTTTAAGGGACCCACATATGCATATAACATTTCAAGAATCACAATTTGAAGAAAGTTGAACTGAAATTACAAAACCCTTTAAGTAAATGTTTGCACAACACTGAAATTCATTCATAATTTGAAACGTTTTTATTCTGTCTACACCTGCATTTGATTGTTAGCCATTTTGTTGGGGGATGCACACACCAACATTGACAATTTAAGGAACATGCCGCATTCAACACCAGCCCTTGTGGGACACCTTCACTTTCTTCATATTAATTCTGTTGGCGACAAAGATTAGGGCATGTTATCCATGTGCATGTTAAAATGCAAAGTGAGGATTTCGAGAATGATACGTACCCATTTTTTTGGCAGAGACTACATTCATTCGAGTATACAAGTCCATCACTGCCACATACTGGATCCCATTTCGTGGGGCAAAGTTTTCCATACGTTACACAGGGATCAAACACGTAACACTCACCCTTGTGGGCCACCTTCACTTTGTTCGGATTCCCTCTGTTGGTGAACAAAAAAACCATTGATATATTTGTTTACGTGCATGTAAAACAAAATTTAGAAAACGATACATGCCTATTTTCCTGGCAGAGATAACACTCATTGCTGTATGTACGTCCATCACTGCCACACACTGGATCATGTACTGCAGGGCAATGGGTTCCATACCGGTTACAGGGATGGCACTCACCCTTGTATGCCACTGTCACTTTGTGATTCTTTCTGTGAACAAGAGAAATGTTCATTACATTTGTGTGCATGGACAAACAGAGGTGGACGATACTTGCCCATTTTCCTGGTCGAGGACACACTCATTGGAGTATGTACGTCCATCAGTGCCACATACTGGATCATAATGCGTGGGGCAGACCACTCTTCGGCACTCACCCCTGCGTGCCAGCTTCTGATAAATTCTGTTGGCAACCCAAAACGTGCAAAAAGATTGAGGGAATATATGTGCACATTTTCCTGGCTGATAGTAATCGAGTGTACGTCCAATAGTGCCAATCACTTCTGCACTCACCCTTTGTGTCCCACCTTCTGATTAAATCTGTTTGCAGCAAAAAAGTTCAAATCAGTTAATTGATTGTGTATGTATTAGCATGTAGAAACAATTATACGTGCCCATTTCCCTGGCAGAGAAAACACAGATTGGAATATGTACGTCCATCAATGCCACAATATGGATCCCATTCCAGGGTGCAAAATCTTCCATGATGATATCTCTCACAGCGAATCTGGAGACGACAAATCATGTTTTGCACAAACAAACATACCAGGGATGGGACTAAGATGGCGGGATTGATTTAGAGAAAAAAAAACACCACTTTCAAGCAAAGTTAAAAAATGCTCAGTTAAGAGAGCCAATTAGGCATAATTCACCCCCACCCCCCCAAAAAAAAAAAAACATTCAAATACTTTTGTGCTAGTCATAGACTTCATAACCTACTGACATGACACGGGGCAGATTTCCAAAACCTTAAAATTCAAATATTTTCAAAACCAAAGCTGCTACCGACCTAAAACCAAAACTGGCACCTACATTAGCCATATACGAGTCTCCATGCGCAGTGGCATCAAATTCAAAGTAGTTCCCTTATAAAATCCCGATTCATTATTTTTTTTATACAACTTAAAATGGCTATAAAAAAAGTCAGATTTTACACTAGCTGCACCAAAAAAAAACAAATGCAGAGAATCACCTATATTTTCAGGATCAAATAGCAATATTTAACATATATTAGGGCTGTCAAACGATTAGAATTTTTAATCAAGTTAATCACAGCTTAAAAATTAATATGAATTAATCGCAATTCAAACCATCTAAAATATCCCATATTTTTCTTTAAATTTTTGTTGGAATGGAAAGAAGACTGATACATTCAACATACTGTACATAAGTACTGTATTTTTTTATTATAACAAATCAGCAAGATGGCATTAACATTCTGTTAAAGCGATCCATGGATCGAAAGACTAGTTCTTAAAAGATAAATGTTAGTACAAGTACAAGTACAAGTACAAGTACAAGTACAAGTACAAGTACAAGTACAAGTACAAGTACAAGTACAAGTACAAGTACAAGTACAAGTACAAGTACAAGTACAAGTACAAGTACAAGTACAAGTACAAACTTAGTTTTCGTTTTAATAAAATTTAAAATTTTTGATTAAAAATAAACTAGTAGCACGCCATTGATGTCAATAGTTACACAATGCTCATTGTGCTGAAACCCATAAACTCAGTCGCACCCAAGCACCAGCAGAGGGCGACAAAACAAAAATGACAAAGTAAACATGACACTGCTGTCATTTTTATCTGTTTAAAGGGGGCATGTGTGTTAATTGTGTCAAATATTTTAACGTAATTTAAAAAATTACCGCCCGTTAACGCGATAATTTTGACAGCCCTGCCATATATAGGTTTTTGACCAAAATTTAATCTACTGCAAGTTTAACAGCTAATAAATCACTCAATTTAACATTAGAAACTTAATACTTGAGGAAAACATGCAGAATCAATTATAAATATGTAAATAGCTCATTAATTCTAAATACAATCACAACTTATTATAGAATACCACTTTATAATTATACACTATACAAGGGGTGGGCAAGCCGGTCCTCAGGGCCGCAGTGGGTCCTGGTCTTTGTTCCAATTGACCCAGCACAGAGTTTAACCAATGCGGTTTCAGCAGAAATGAGAAGCACCTGACTGCAATCGACTGATTGCACTTGTAAAACAGCAGATTGTTGAAAAGGTGTCCTCTTAATGGGTTGCAACAAAAACCTGCACCCACTGCGGCCCTTTGTGGAATTAATTGCCCACCCCTTCATGATACTGTTAGCGAATGAGGCTAGCGGCCGCCTGACGTAAACTGCTTTTCTGGCAAAAATTCTTGTGAATAAATGCTTAAATCCCCGAATTCTTAGATATGGACGTAAAACAGTCTTGATTCCTGGTTAAAAGCAAAGAAACCTTGCAGTTAGCGTTTATTTTACGTATGTAGGTTGAAGTACAATCTACTCCTTTAGCGAATGAGGCTAGCGGCCGCCTGACATAAACAGCTTTGCTGGCGAAAATTCTTGTGTATAAATGCTTAAAGCCCCAAATTCTTTAGATATGGACGCCTCGATTCTTTGTTAAAAGCAAAAAAAAAAAAATTAAAAAAAAATAAAAGATAAAGTGCAGGTATTTTACCTACACACAGTATATTGCCAACTATGAGGCTAGTCAGTTTACAAAATTGGCCGCCTCCGTGTGTAAACGAAGAAAATTCCTGCAGATAAATGCTTCAATCACTGAAATCTGTAGATATGGACGTAAAACTCGATTCTTTGGTAAAAGACCAAAAAACGGGGCAGTTACGCATATGTATATGTCAAAGAATGACGCCAATGCTGTAGCGGTTCTCATTCTCCCATTGATTTTTTTCAGGTTTCAAAATGCATGTATGGTACGAAATATATTTACCTTGATTTCGCGAACAAATCACTCCTGAGACAACCCTTTCCGTTTGTATGCGGTACAGCTTTTGTAGTTCAAAAATCCAAGCTTGAATCCAGTTTAGACAAGAGCGTGTACAGTCTTCGCCTGCCTAAGCTAAATGAAGCTCGGCCCACTCTAATAATGCGCGACGCAAAGAATGACGAAGAGTCACGTCAAAAGGTAATGAAGTCTATGTGCTAGTCTTTACATAAAGTTTTGCGAAAGCTGTATTTTTACATATTGTCACACATCACTACAAATGTGGTTTAGTGAAAATTTAATTACTCACCACCAAGAGTTCATGTGGATCAGATCTTGCAGCCCCAAATTTCAGGATATGGACTACACGGACAGACAAGTAGACAAGATTAGTGCAAACCAGGAGTGGAAATGTTGTACATTCCTCATGTAAAAGTCTTAAAAAGTTAAAACTTTATAAATGCTAAAATGTCTGTACATTCAGAGCCAATAACTCACAAGAAAGGACCAGGAAACAACAGAGCAGCACAGGCAGCTTCATTATGTCTTGGATGTGTAGATCTTCCCTTTGTGTCTGATGAAAACAGGTGTCTACCTGTAACACTTAAATAGGGCAATGCTGTCTCTGATTGGTTGAAATTCCAAGGCCATAAGGCAATTTTTTTTTTTTTTTTTTTTTAATGTGAAGTTATATGCATAATATTTTTTATATATATATATATATTTTTTTACTTCATTAAATTTACAATATTTTATTTTTTGGCTTGCTCTGCTTTTTCATTCTTTCGCCAGGTAAGGCAATTGAAAACAGTTCCTTATTTAAAATGCCGGAACAGTTAAGTGTCAACAGCAGGCAGCTGGGGACCCCTCTCTCAATCAATGGATAACTGCTCTAATTGGCTCTATTGGCTTTTCTTACTTTCTCTTTAAATGATCCTGCTGAGTCATTGATTATAGCTATTAATTGTTATTTTCGTTGGTTTTGGGTTCTCCGTGTTGACATATTCATACAATAACAACCTAGGAGCTAAATATCAATTATTTTCATCATCTTGATTATATTTAATTTGGCCCATTTGTTACCGTAATGAAATCAGAGATAATGAGATGACTTAATAACCCTGCGTGAGTCTGTCTGGATGGAAGATTAACATGATTAATTTGTATTTATTTTCATTGCGAATGGGTTAAGAATCAGAAGTCTCTACGTTTACTTTTAAGTTTGGCTTTATTTAAAAGTGCATACGACAGGATAAAAAAAAAGTCTTAAATAGCATTATTATGTGAATTTGAATCATATTTTGAGACGATTCGACTATATACAACAATTTGGCAAAGCGCAGTTGACGAGAAATTAGTGTTTTAATCCGCCGTTTAGCCACGCCTACCATTATAGGAGTCTAGCGTCCCCAACAGGAGGATGACGTCGGCAGGATCATGGTTTCATCTGATTTAGAATTCAGCCCATTGACGGGGGAATTATTCAGAACGAGGAAAGTGGGACAAAGAGAGACGCAAAATGTCATTGTTTCAGTCTCTCTACTCCAATATTTTTACAGGATGTTCTTTTTATCTCAGTATTTTACCTCAATTGCTAAATAAATGGTATGGTCATGACAAATAACAGTCTTGTGCTAAATGGAATATGAAATAATAAAAAAGCATGTATTCAGTACAACATGGCAACATTACTCCATAATGGTCAAAACTGTCGAATCGAATGATATTTTATGCCACTGTAGTTAGTCAGGCTTTTGTCATTTCCCTGCCCACCGGCTTCTGAGAATGTAAACAAAACAAGAAGCGTGACAGCTAGCCGACATGCTAACCAGAACCGAGTGATGTCTCAAAGTCTTATTTCCGCTTTTCGAAGCGAAAAATCACACAAAACTAGCCAGGATCATCTCACACGGCGGCGGTGTTGTCGGTTGTTTTCGCCAATCAGCAAACCGCCCGGCAGCGAGCAAGTTACAGCTCGTTCCCCTGCTACGGACAGGAGAGCTCGCCGGGGATGCAGCTGGAGAGTGCCGCCGGACAAACTGCCACATGGTCAACACAAATATTGCGTAAAACAATGCTTTACCACATGGCGACGATGTAAACAGAGAGCGACATGCAGTTGTTTTGCAGCTAATATGACAGGATGTGTCTGAGGAGAACTTTTCTACATGTCTGTCCATGATCAAAGGTAAGTTAATAGTCCTTTATTTAAAGAAAGTTTGTAGTGTTTACTTTGTAATCGCTGTATTCACTCACAAAGTTGCAATTTCTGATGGGGTTGAAAATTTGACAGAGCACCAGGCACGCGAAGAGGGCAATAAGCTGAGTATAGAAGGGGGGTGTGCATTCAAGCCGCCGGTCGTCGGCCAAGTGGCATTCATGTTGGACAATCAGCAACAAAATGCAAGCCACCTCCGTATTAAATTGTGTGCCATTATCCCATTATTTGACATAATACAAAATACGATGTTTACTCACTTCCTGTTAAGTCCAATGGTTTCACAGTAGTAGGGCTTGTTTTGGCCAATATCCGCGGTGAATGGGAACCTTTTGAAATCCAAAAAGGCTCACACACCTCTCCCTGATGCAGCAACAATTTTCTGCAGCTGTTTGGCTGGCGTGAAAAATAAACAAATTATTCCGCAAAATCAGCTGAAGCCGCTGTCCATCTGCATGCTATACAGCAATGCTGTATTGTGAGATGCTGAGTCACTCATTTTCATGGCGCGGGATTTAAAATTTTAACATATAAAACGATCGCTTCCACACACATCCAAGCGGTCCATTTCATTCAGGAGCATAAAACACCGCGTGAAATATGAAATAAACATGCCTTTTGGTAGGGTTCCGATCATGTTTTTTTTCAAAAAAGGCTCCAAAAGGCTGCCAAAATTCACTCTACCCATTATACGCTGCCTTTTATCTCTCTATATAGGTAAAATGGTGCCATTACAGATTGAGCGTGACAATGCGTGAGTGGGCCGTGCAGCGCATGCATTAATTGCATTAAATATTTTAACGTGATACATTTTTAAAAAAATTAATTACCGCCGACCGCCGTTATTGGGATAAATTTGATAACCCTACCTTAAGCCTAAACTAAAGACTCTGGATGAGTGTAACATATCATGTTTGTAACGTTAAATACAATTAGAAAACGATTTAATTACAAATATATATATATATTTAAAAAAGGCATGGCCGATATTTTTTTGCCGATTCCGATACTTTGAAAATGACGTGATAGTAACGCACAGACGATAACTGAACGTACGAATTGAATTCGTTCCAGGACCTGGTTTGTAAGTCGAAATGGTCATATGTCGAGCGGAATTTCCCATATGAATACATTATAATTGCATTAATTCGTTCCACAGCCCCAAAACTTAATAAATACTGCGGGTACAATTACAAATAGCATTTACACATAGCAAAACAAAAAAAATTATAATTGCAAATCATAATAATAATATAATAATAATATAACATAACCAAGGGCGTAGGTTTGGTCTCAATATTGGTAGGTATGATATAACAGCACAACCTGCATGTACACTTTTTGCTGGGGACGGGACATTAATAAGACCAAACTGACTGGGTGAACGGCGGTCAGGGCTACATTTCTCACCAATTAGAACCTAATTAATTGATAGGCTAAAGGATTAATGCAAAATAAATCTGTATTGACTAATACTAACGTTCACACTGCAAATTTACAGTATAACGTCTTAATCTGATAATTTTTCTGAAATTTAGTCAAATAATTTTGAGTTTTAAAGGTTAGTTAACAGATCAATGTGTCAGATTCCTCCACTTACTTTGCGTAAATATGACCATTTCTTATTATTAAGCCCAAAAATCTAAAAGTCATTTTTCACCTAAATCAAGAAAAAAATACTTTCAAATAATGTTTTGAACGATATATTTTCTTGAATTAAGAACATTTCTGACTTCAAAATAAATATCTGGATTTTATTAGCAAATTTAAATTGCAATTTCTGAACACAAAGTTGTGTATTAACATATAAAGAAATACAAAATTGTTAAACATCTCTTAACTATCCAGGAATGCAAAAAATTAACAGTTGTCTTAATACCACTCAAGATTGTCTGTCTACATAAACTAAAAATAACACAAAAAAATCATCTCAGTCAGGAGATAAAAACTGAGCCTTCCTTCAGGAAAAACTGCTGCGTTTGTCCACAAGCACAGCCAAACTTAACAAAAAAATTAATTTAGATTTAAGACCACACAAGCAAAATAAAAATAAAAACTGGAAGGAAAGAAGGGGATAAGCCTTGGTTCACTACATTTATTACATCTAAGCGAAGTTCACTATATTTCGCAGTTTAATTAACGTTAACATTGTAGAATACAGTACATATACAGGAGGACACTTCTCCTGAAGCAGCTTCCTACTCAGGTTGGCAAGTTCACACAGTTTAATGTAATGGTAATGCTAAACTGTGATGCAGGTTGGACTTTCAGCTGCAAAATTAGTGGTGCTTTCCCCACCTTCACAACAATGACTTTTCACACTACTTACAGTTGCTGCTGGCCCCAAAAAACCCAACAACTAATATCCCTCCTCTTCGAAGCGGGCTGAGGAAGCGGCATGCCAACATGTAACATAATTCTGTACTTTGAGAGACTGAGAAAGTGCGTGGGAGCGTCATCAGCCAATCAAACTTCCATTTGAGGAGAAAACCACGGACTAGCACATTCAGCAAGTGAAAAAGGGGTAAATGTAGGTCTGAAAATAATTCCCCTAATAATAGTAGGGTTTTTTCTGTCCTTACGACATATGGGAAGACAATCTAAATGACCTATAAAACTGAACACATTATATAATGCAAATAAGGTTGCTCAAAAGTTGGTGTGGACGATTTGAGCATGCTGAAAAGGTTGTAGTGTTTTGTCCCTACCGTCCCTATGCAAACCTATGCCATTGAATATAACTATAGTTGCCTAGGGCCCCCAGCCAGCAGGGCCCCCAGAGGGCTAACAGATTTAGCACACGCAGCTTTACTGCACTGTCGCAGGGACAAGTGTGGGGATTGTTTCAATTCCATGGAATCATTTGGCAGATTATCTAACGATTCTGATATCAATCCCAGTCAGTACTAACCATGTCATGCAGATTATACATGTTTTAAGAAAGTCCAATCAGCTATTAATACCACATGATTGTTTGAAGAGTGACTCACCAAGTATTCTTCGGAATGTCCTTGCCGAGCTGTTTTATGTTGATTTTCACAGGCCACCTCATTATTCATGTGACTACTTAAACAAATGATTTTTCCAAAAAAGTCTATTAATGGGTCTATCGTATGCCTTGTCGAATACTCTGTAAGAAAAATATAATGTATATGCATGTAAAATAATTCTAAACAATTTTATTAGCAAATTTAATACCCATTTTGGTCAGTAGTCCACCAATCAGTGGTTTTTACGGAATAATTTGAATTTGGTGGGTCGTAGGGCCAATCTGACTACTGATTTCACACAAAGGTATATACCTCCGCATCCGATGGTGGTATTTTTGTGTTGCTACTCTATCTTCTATTGCTCCAAGTCCAACTGTCCCCCTTACTTGTACACGCTCAAAGGGCCCCATGTTGCTTGTTGCCTGGGGCCTCCGGGGATCCTTGCTACGCCTCTGACTATTCGGGTCCTAATGTGGCGGTTGTGTTTTGCATGCTGTTCCTCAACTGACGAAAGTGTATAAGACATGTGGGTTAGAGTGAGAAGTTTTTACTTTTGCTTTTAATGCTGTTGTTTTCGTCGGCTTCAGCGGACAGTAGCCGTGTTGTGTTGCACAAGTTTTGAAATAAATGATTGAAAACGTGACGAAGCTGGTGACTTCCTTATCGATGTTACAATAATAATAAATTGAAAATAGAAAAGTGATTTTATTGTCATCATAACTTATAGAGAGTGGCGAACAGAAGCTGGAGGAAACAACTGATGGTACATCTGCTTGAGGACCGTCGAGTTCATAGACATATTCTGGCCATATTGTCGAGCCCCTCCACTCACACAAACACCGCACTCATATTTTTCTATCATTTCTTTCTTAATTTCAATGGTAAGCGTCACCTGTTTCCTTTTTTCACCACCTGCACTAACCTTCTTGGGACCAATGTTGATTTCTCTCACTAGAAAATCCGCTGTGCGCAGTGGCGTGGGAAGTGGGGCTGAGGGTGCTGCAGCACCACCTGGTGTTGTTGAGGAAAAAAAGTGTTTTGGTACTCTCGCCCACTTTTTTTTGTTAAAAATAAATCAATAACATGGTCAGCACCTGACAACTTGCTTGCTACCAGGTCAAAGTTGTACAAAGGGCTATTAGAATGAAAAAGTTAACTGTTGACAGAGCAGGCGTTAACATGGCGCAAAAATGAATTAACATTTTTTTTTTCTTGACAAAAACAGCTAAATATTCTCAAAGTCAAAGTTTGGACACGCCTCGTCATTTGTGCTTCTCACTGAAAATATCAAAACTATGGATGAACATGAGCAATTATGTACTTGAAAATAGGTTTTATATTCTACATTCTTCAAAGTATCCACCCTTGAGGTGTCTCCAAACTTTTGGCCTATACTGCATCCATTATGAAATACTTTGTAGGATTCTTGTTCATTTCATTTGTTTTTGTTGTTCGTTTTATTGCTTTACAACTTTTATAGACAGCATTTTAACGGCTAGGTCTTTATTTTAAAGGGGGAGTTCAGAATTTTTGACATTAGGCTTAATCTTCAAGTTAGCGGGGGATTAATTAGTCGTTGGAGTTGTTTTGAACAGTTTGTCAGTTATTTGTTCGTTTCAGGGCTCCGGAGTGGTTGAGTTAGTGCAAGTCGATGGTGGTTGAAATCAACTCCATCGACTAACTATAAACCCCTGCTAACTTGAAGATAAAGCCTTATCTGAAAAATTCAATTACATGCGATGACATTTTTCTGTTGAGGCAGCAAAGGGAGAAAAATTGGGAAAAGTAACTGACAAATTACTTTTAAAGAAACTTAGTTACTTTGATAATAAAGTAATCAGTAAAGTAAATAGATGACTTTTTTTAGGAGTAATCAGTAATTAAATTACTTTTTCAAGTAATCTGTGACAACACTGAACCTCATACACAGCAAAGTTATTCACTTATGCCTGTGCTTCCACATTTTTATTCCTCATCACTCTCCATATGTTTTTTGAAGGGCAGACTTTTCTTGAGGAAGATCAACTGATCTACATGTTCATGTTTAAGTAGACTGCGTTTCGTGGAAACAACATGCCGCCCTTACCACCATTGTAGTGGGTTATTTTTCAGGGTTAAAAACTCACGATCTCTCTACCGCTCCACACTTCACACTGGCTCTGTCCCATGCGAACAGATCTGGCTGCCTTCATCACTTCAAAGTCCGACTTTTGTTTTCCTGGGTACGTTGAAAATCAATCGCTGCACATCGCTGGCGTCGGTGCTCAAACTGTCCATTGTTTTAGCATGTTGCTTCGTTGCCACTACTAGTTTAGTTTTGGGCTATGAAGAAAACGCTACAGAGCATGTGTTACAGTGGTTTTGTTAGCTCTCGCGTTGTTATGACACGCCCGTGACGATCGGATAATGACGGCGACTACTAGTGGTTCTCCCGAAATGCATGATGTGAAGTTGAGGCTACCACGACTGTGAGTGGTGCTTGTCCATATTGTATCATGCGTGCGGTCATACGCTAAGTGCGCTGTGTGGTGTATGACACAAGTGCAGCATGTGAAGTAAAAGTTAAGTTATTATCATATTAAGCAATGCATTGTAATAGGCACTAGTAGCCGATTTTTGTGCTCGCGATAGCCGAATCCTATCTCTACTATTGGCTCTTTGAATATTTAATGGCTAATTACTGTCCAATGGTAGCTTTACTATCGATACAGTTGTATCTCTCACCTGTAAAACCAGATATCCGGTCATATCGGTTTATCGATCTCAAGCTTACTTTGTAGTAGCCTAGTAGTAGTACGTAAACAATCCAGCATCCATGTGTTATGCCATTGTGCACGCCTTATATGGATAAAACGCGTGAGCATAACAAATTTGGACCAAAACGGCTGTTTTTAGATGGGAAAAACAAAACAAGATCCTCAGCACCCCCTGCTGTGAGTGACTTCCAGTGCCCCTAGCCGTGCGTCCGTCTTGCGGGAAAAGAATGAACTTGCGATACTGTCATAAATCGTCGTATTTCGAGCATGTTGTGATCTGCCGATACAAATCCGATGTCGATGCTATCATATATTGAGGTACCACTGTATGTTTTTCCATGTCTACTTCCGTTACATTAGTCGGCTTCTGTTGTTGTCCTTTTGCATTCATGTTGTGGCAATTGGCAGTCATATCTTTCCCCCCTTTTGATTTGTGTTTTGATAGTGCAATTGCGCCCTTCCAAAATTTCACCACATGCCACTGGTTTAAACATTATTTTCTCCATGATTAAAGGTCTAAGACATTCACAATTTGCATACTTTGATATTGCATATTTTTTGAACAACCTTCTTTCACATAAAGGTCATTTATACAAGGTGTGTGTCCCTTGAAATTGGAAATCAAATGCCTGGAATGTGTAGAAACAGTTGATTATGCAAATCTGAGGGGGAAGACTGTTGGACATTTGAGAATAAAGAGACAGGAACTAACCCTGAGCATCAATCCACCTTTTTACATGGTAATATAAATCCACAAGTGCTTTGTAATTTAGTGTTAAAAATGATGTAACTAAATCAGTTAACTTCATCAGGGCAGTTGTAGGGAAAACAAGAATAAACATAGTGATAGAAACCTATTCAGATGGATAAAAAGTAAAAGTTGTAATCCACGTTTCCATATTTTTGGTAAGAGGTAGACAATGAGAATTGTTTGCTTATAGGCTGTTTTTTTAAATCAGATTCCAATCCTCTAACAAATGAAATTGGAAAAAGGTTGGGGAAAGAACAGTAGTTTAGATTACTCTCTTATTGGCATGCATCGTGGCCTGATATTCCTTGGAAGAAGGAATCCTACCATCTTTGGTCCCTTTTCAAAGTTTTTTAATGCAGAACGAAGCACTTAGCAAATTGTCTTTATGTGAAAGACAGTTGCTCAAATTATTTAAGTATGCAAATCACAATTTTTATTTTCAACCTTTGATAAATAAACCCAAGCAGGAACACCGTCTATGAGTACAGCTGCTACTGTCACAACTGTGATTTCAGTTACACCCAGGGGTTAATTTGTGCCGGATCCTGCCGGAACAAGATCCGGCACCTCTTGATTTTGGCCTCTCTGTGTTCCGGGACTTATTTGGGAAGATCCGGCACCTCTCGTGTATAGAACATAATAATAATATGTGTACCGGCGATTTTCCGTGGCTCATTCGTTGTCGCTCCTACGTCCGGTTCTTCCTTCGAGGAGCTGGTGTATTGTATAAAAACAAAGAGACACAGTGCCGGTCACACTGAAACGGGACAGCGGCCCCTTGAGGATGATGGTAATAATGTTGTTTATAATAATTTAATGTAATTTGAAAAAGTCGGAGATTTGTTGATGCACTGAAAAGCTGGGCCAACAAACCACGCCTCTGACATAAAAAAAAAAAAAAAAAATCTTTGGAAATTTTCGGCATCTGGGGAGCAAGCAGCCAGGATCAAATGGTATTTCAACATGCCAAAAAGACAGTTGCATTTACTGTCCTTTATCAAAAAGAAGGAAGATAGTTCAAAATGAGTCAGCGAAGCAACAACCGGCGGTGAGGGCAGCTGCAGCCATCATGCTAACGGGTGCAGCAGGAGGCTAGCCCGGTTCATGGACAGCCAGCCAAGCTGGGGCAGGAGGCTGCTACCGTGTCAGCAGCTGATCAGGTTCAGCGCCACCAGGAGTAGGGGTCCGCTTCAGCGCCAGCAGTCAGCCAGGTAGACCACCAACAGCTGGAGCAACAGGCCAGTACCCTTATGGGAAATTCGGGTTTGGGCAGCACAATTTTGTAAGGAAGTGGGAACTTTGGGGCCATAGAAGACGGGGGGTGGGGAGGGTGGTGATAAAAGTCGAAAAAGAATGGGTTTGTGTTATTTGTTGTTAACTCAGATTTTTTAAATTTTATTTACAAGTTAGACCTGTAGAGAAGTTTTTCTGACTGTGTACTGTAAGTCCAACTTGTGGTTATATGGGCAATTGCCCGTGCTGTGCAGAGCATAGCCTAAATAATTGTAAATTGTTGTCATAACATTTTTACCATGGATGTTATCTGAAACTGAGGCTTGTAAGTCCCATCGCATAGCAAGTGGGCTTTTGCATGTTGTTTTCAACACCATTTTCTGCGTATGTTCCGGGACCTGTGCCTGTCTTGTCATTCCTGCGCTGTCATATGTACTTTGCGTTCCAGCATCTTATGATTTACAAATTAAGCACTGGTTATACCATGCACATACGTAAATACAATGGTAAAGATTATAGCTGTTGAAGTCAGAAAATGTATTGAATGTTTTGCCCCTAACCCTCCTCTAATGGCCGAGTAATGTTAGCCACTGGCAAGAGTAGTCCCTTTGGCTGACACGACGTATTTGTGTTAGGCACAACAGTGATCCCTCGACAACTCGCACTACGAAATTTGCAGTTTCAGTTATTTGAGGATTTTTTTAAGGTACTTTACTTATACTTATAACCTCCCTTGACCTGTCCGTATACTTATAACCTCCCTCGACACCTGTGCATTGTGTCATCTTAAATCATCAAGTGCACAGATGTTTCTTCATTGTCATTGCCAGTCAAGGAAGGATCCACTGACGTCTAATGTCTCATTTTCTTTAAAAATGTTAAGATATATGCATGTACAGTATATATGTACAAATCATTGTTTCCTTTTATATATACATCTCATTTATGTCATAATTATTGCATTTGGCGTGCTTAAAAAACATTTATAACAATATACAGTACATAGGTTTTTTTTGTTTGTTTTCTTTTTTAAATTATACTTTGGGAAAAAGTACTCTGCATCTCTTTGTAATTCTTTCAAATCTGAATTAATACATTGAAAGAAAGAAAGAAATAAAATGCAAATAGGCTCCACCCCTCTACTTGGCAGATTTTCGCTGATGGGGCTCCCCATTAACGGCAAAAAAACGAGGGATCACTTTACTCTGTCAGGCTCAGCACTCTAGATGATTAAAAAGTTAAACTTTGTCATTAAATTGTTGATTAATGGTTGGCAGTCGGGATCTCGGAGTCCATAATAGTACAGTGGTAGGTGGGTCCCAGTTTTCTTTTTGCGTGGCACCTGGGTCAGGGCCTCCTCTTCGTCCAGGTAAGTGGCTGCCGTGGACGTGACGGCCTCCTCTTGTTCTCTTGCCCCCGTCTTTGTCTCCCTTGTCCTACTATCCTGCTTTGGCCCAGACTGTGTCCCATGCATTGCTATGTGCTGGGTGGCTGGGTGTGGCCATCACTCTTCCGGGTTTGGGTCTGTCCTGTGCTGGGCCTTAGGGGCGACTATTCTGGTATTTAAAAGATTGGTAACAGTACAAAAATGCAAATTACAAAGCACAGTTGGGAAAAGAAAGGCAGTACTGGGCCCTCGTGATGAGCTCAGTCCAGATGAAGGTCTCGGATTTCATTGTGCAATAAATAATATATAATTTATTTTATTCTTTTTTTTTTTTTGCTGTAACCCTGCCTAATGTGCGGCTTTGACCTGATGTGGAACAGTGTGATTTAGTATGTGTGTGCTTGATTTTAAGTATACGATAGCTCACACATGGTGTGATTAATGAAATTAATAACATTGCGTTTCCGCAAAAGATATTAGCCATAGATAAATTGCATCAATAGAGAAACATACAGATAGAAATTGATTCCGCAATGCAAGGAATTGTCTATTTAATGGGTTACAAAACATAATCAAAAAACAAAAATAAAATGCCGCCTGGGGGAAAATGAAGACACTCGAAATTGTATTCTTTGGATTTTTCATTTTACATTAACGTCATTGGTGATTAACAAAAAGGCCCATAAATTCATCGTCAACACCGCTTATCTTTGTCAATCTGCTGCAGCTTGTCACAGCTGACCAAAAGCTAAAGGGGGCTCTAAACTGGTCGCCAGTCAGTCGTTGGCAGAGGTGGGTAGAGTAGCCATAGTATAACTCAAGTTAGAGTATCGTTACTTCAAAATAATATTACTCAAGTAAAAGTAGTCATTCAAAAAATGTACTCAAGTACCGTAAAAAAGTCTCTGATGAAAATAATACTTATTTACTCCTGTATAACTGCTTACGATGTTCAATTTTTTTTTTTTAACCTGTCCTATTCAGCTGCTTGGCCCGGAGAGTGGAAATCGGAGCGTCCGATTGGTCTGAACAGTTTTAATGTATCATATGCAAGTGCGTAGGTTTGGTGTTAATATTTGTAGGGATGATTGAACACCACAACCTGCATGTACACTTTTTGCTGGGGACGGGACATTAATAAGACCAAACCGACTGGGTGAACGGCGGTCAGGGCTACATTTCTCACCAATAAGAACCTAATTAATTGATATGCTAAATGATTAATGCAAAATAAATCTGTATTGACTGATACTAACTTTCACACTGCAAATATACAGTATAACGTCTTAATCTGATAATTTTTCTTAAATCTATTCGAATAATTTTCTTCATCTTGTTTTGAGTTTTAAAGGCTAGTTAACAGATTAATGCGTCAGATTCTTCCACTTACTTTTAGTAAATCATACCATTTGTTCTTATCAAGCACAAAAATCTCAAAGTCGGTCATTTTTCTCCTAAATCAAGAAAAGAATGCTTTCAAATAATGGTTTAAACAATATCTATTCTTGAGTTAAGAACATTTCTGACAAACAATTTTTTTTTTTAAAGATTAGATATAGAAGCTTTTTGCTTAAAATAAGTCTGTTAAGCATATTTTCAGCGAGCTATTTTTCTAATTTTGGGAAAGCTGAGTAAAATTTACTTGAAGCACTGGCAGATCATTTCACTTACTAGTTCTAGTAGATTTACACTGAAAACAAGGGAATTTAGGTTTTTCTTTTTTTCAGTTTTAAGGAGATGGGTTTTTGCAGTGCATATGTATAAGTTCAGGTGATACAAACCTTTGTTTTAAAAAAACTACTAAAATAACATTTTTAAACATTCCAGAATAAATGTCTGGATTTTATTAAAAAAAAAAAAAAATTACAATGTTTGAACACAAATTTGTGGATTAACATACAAAAGAATACAAAATTGTTAATCATCTCTTAACTACCCAGGAATGCAAAAATTAATAAATAATAATAAATAAATAAAATAAACATTCGTCTTTATACCAAAATTGTCTAACAAAAATAAATAAAAATGGAGCCTTCCTTCAGGAAAAACACTACTGCTTTTGTCTACAATCACAACAAAAAATGAAAGCTCCTTTGGGCTGCTTTAAGACCAAATAACAAAATAAAAATGAAAACTGGGAAGAAGGGGTAAACCTTGGTTCACTACATTTCTTACAGCTGAGCAGAGTTCACTATATTTTCTCAGTTTAATTAACATTTACATAGTAGAATACACATACAGGAGGACACTTCTGTTGAAGCAGTTTCCTACATGTCGACATGTAACATAATTCTGTACTGTGAGAGTGTGCGTGCGGGGGCTGGGGGGATGTCAAGTCAGCAGCCAATCAAACGTGTGTTTGAGGAAAAAAAAAAACATGGATTGGCTCATTCAGCAAGTGAAAAAGGGGTAAGTGTTAGTCTAAAAATAATGAAAATAATTCACTTAATAATGGTAGAGTCACTTTTATCATTACAACATATGGGAACTAGTGATGTGTCAGTCGCGAACGAGCCGGTACAAAGCCCGTTGTTACTTCTTGCGTTCGCTTAAAAGTGCCCATTTAAAAAGGAAAAGCGATGGATGATACTATACACAGACCGTATTATTAACAAATTTTAAAGTTGTATAAAAGAGCAAACGTTTCCGCACACATGTCTCTCTCGTGTTAGAGGCCAGTAAATATCGTGCCTGTCACGTAAAATGAAATATCGTACATGCCAATTCCCAGACGTACTGTACTTATGTGAATACGCTTAATCTCTCTTTTGGTGGGTTCCATGTTTTTATAGCAATAAAACAGAATTTTCTGTGGGCCTTGCAAAATCAGTCAAAATCCAGTAAAATGGCCGGGAGCGAAGGGCCTTGCTCGGGTGAAAATGGCTGGGAGTGAATGAGTTAAGCGCCTTTCACACACACATATCCCGGTAAATTCCTGTGTAAAGTGACGCGGGATTTACTCATATCATTGCTTTCACACATGTAAAGATATCTCAGGGATGACGCGGGTTGGACATTTTCACAGACTTGGGAAAATGTGTGGGAAGGGCTGCTGGCGCGATTTTATAACCCGGACATTGCGTCATTTTTGCTCAACATCGGCTTTCAAAATGTTGGTCAAAATAGTGTTTTGTTACAGAGCCAGTTGTGGGAGCGTTCCCGACATCGTAACCGGAATTGAATCTTATCAAGACTCTATTAAAGCCTAGGCTATCCAAGAGAAGGGTGCCGAGATATTAACTTGCTGGGCGCCATTCGACACCTCTGCCGCCCTTGTTTAGAAATTCCCTTCATTGCGCTGGTATTTGAGTGTATTTGTTGGCTTATCGGCTGTCTGCCTACGGCTTAGGTTAGTATTATTGATCCCCGTCGGCCTACTGTCGCGGACCCATTGTGTTATTCCCCTTTTCCGCGATCGCGTGTATTTTTGTTTGTATTTAATAAACACTTGAACGATTCCCTCCGTTGTTTTCTGCTTTGAGGTACGACCGTGTTTCCTCAGTCGTGATCGGCAGCGAATTAAACCACATATTTCCAAAGATGGACGATGGACTCTCTTCCTCGGCTCTACGATCCAGTAGCAATTTACTTTTGTTGGGTTTTCAGTTTAATTTAGCTATTTCCATCTTGCTATGTTGATAATCGCAATGTTTGTTTACCACTTTTCGTCTTACTGCAAAGGAAGAGGAAGTGACGATCGGCCCGCCATGATATTTATGTTATCATGTGACCCGGAAATGAAACGCTTGCTTTCATATAAGCCCCGTTCCGGGGCTTTCCTGGGAATTATACTAAGACACGACCCGTGAAATGTTCGCGTAATCTCCGTGTCAGTCGACCCAGGAAATTGCGTTCACGTACAAGGGCTGCCCGTTTAAATCCTGGGATTTTCCCGGTATTTCAGCATTTGTGAAAGGGGCTTTATTAGTCAATTTTTCTCAAAAAGTTACCCAAGTAAATGTAACGGAGTAAATGTAACGCGGTACAACTAAAGATGCACCGATACCGATACTAGTATCGGCAGGGGGCGCCGATCCGGCCCGAAATGGTGGTATCGGCGAGTACCAACAAAGACGACGGCGATACCATTTACCGGTCCATTATTATAACATTTGACCGCAGCCTTTTTTTTTCCTCCTGGCGCTCACTACACTCTGTCTCTGTGTTGTGTGATGACACGTGAACACCAAGCAGCTATCGCTATTGGCCTGCTCCAGACCAATGAGAACGGGCCAATAGCCACTCCTGACCAATGACAAGGCCGCTTGGCGGTGCCGACATGGCGGCGGTCGGGAAATATTTCAAAATAGAAATCCTGTCAATTAAAATCAATGGCTGCATGCAAGATTTGCGGCCTGAAAGTTTCGAGATGTGGAGTTAAATCGGCCAGTTTCAATACCTCGAACCTGATAAAACATTTGAAGACAAAACGTGAACGAAGACGAGTTTGAGCTTGCAAGAGCAGGACTGCTATCCAGAGGAAGGGCGCTGGACCGGTGCAACAATCTCTGGTCAGTTCACTACGTCAACTTTACTTTGTCTTTAATTTAAAGAAATGTTGCTGTAATTTGGGAACTGTTTCCAAAGTAGGGTTGCCACCTTTCAGAAATAGAAATAAGGGACTATCCCCCCTCCCGAAAAAAGGAGGCTAATAGAGAGACGGGATGCTGTGGTCAATTATTATTACTTATAATTGTTAGCGTCCGCAAATGCGGAAACAAGGTTGGACCTCGAAGCGGACAACAAGCGGGGGATACGTACAAGGGTTTAATGATTGATTCAAACACAAGTGTGTCCATATGTGCACTTGACACCAGAACACCCTAGCCCGCAGTTCGATGATCGACTTTGTGATCGTGTCATCGGACTTGCGGCCGCATGTTTTGGACACTCGGGTGAAGAGAGGGGTGGAGCTGTCAACTGATCACCACCTGGTGGTGTGTTGGCTCCGATGGTGGGGGAAGATGCTGGTCAGACCTGGCAGGCCCAAACGTATTGTGAGGGTCTGCTGGGAACGTCTGGCAGAATCCCCTGTCAGAAAGGGCTTCAAAACCCACCTCCGGCAGAACTTCTCCCTTGTCCCGGGGGAGGTGGGGGACATTGAGTCCGAGTGGACCATGTTCTGCACCTCCATTGTTGAGGCGGCCGATCGAAGCTGTGGCCGTAAGGTGGTTGGTGCCTGTCATGGCGGCAATCCCCGAACCCGCTGGTGGACACCAGCGGTAAGGGATGCCGTCAAGCTGAAGAAGGAGGCCTATCGGGCCTTTTTGGCCTGTGGGACTCCGGAGGCAGCTGACAGGTACCGGCTGGCCAAGCGGACTGCGGCTTCGGTGGTCGCCGAGGCAAAAACTCAGACATGGGAGGAGTTCGGCGAGGCCATGGAAATCGACTTCCGGACGGCTTCGAGGAAATTCTGGTCCACCGTCCGGCGTCTGAGGAGAGGAAAGCAGTGCACCATTAACACTGTGTATAGTGAAGATGGTGAACTGCTGACCTCGACTCGGGACGTCGTGAGTCGGTGGAGAGAATACTTCGAAGCCCTCCTCAATTCCACCGACACGCCTTCCTTTGAGGAAGCAGAGTCTGGGGACTCTGGGGTGGGCTCTTCAATCTCTGGGGTTGAAGTCACTGAGGCGGTTGGTAAGCTCCTCGGTGGCAAGGCCCCGGGGGTAGATGAGATCCGCCCGGAGTTCCTAAAGGCTCTGGATGTTGTAGGGCTGTCATGGCTGACACGCCTCTACAACATCGCGTGGACATCGGGGACAGTGCCTCTGGATTGGCAGACCGGGGTGGTGGTCCCCCTTTTTAAAAAGGAGGACCGGAGGGTGTGTTCCAATTATAGAGGGATCACACTCCTCAGCCTCCCCGGTAAAGTCTATTCAGGGGTGCTGGAGAGGAGGGTCCGTCGGGAAATCGAATCTCGGATTCAGGAGGAGCAGTGTGGTTTTCGTCCCAGCTGTGGAACAGTGGACCAGCTCTACACCCTCGGCAGGGTCCTCGAGGGTGCATGGGAGTTCGCCCAACTAGTCTACATGTGTTTTGTGGATTTGGAGAAGGCGTTCGACCGTGTGCCTAGGGGAGTCCTGTGGAGGGTGCTCCGGGAGTACGGGGTACTGAGCCCCTAGGTAAGGGCTGTTCGGTCCCTGTACGACCGGTGTCAGAGTCTGGTCCGCATTGCCGGCAGTAAGTCGAATTCGTTCCCAGTGAGGATTGGACTCCGCCAAGGCTGCCCTTTGTCACCGATTCTGTTCATAATTTTTATGGACAGAATTTCTAGGCGCAGCCGAAGCATTGAGTGTGTCCGGTTTGGTGGCCTCAGCATTGCATCTCTGCTTTTTGCAGATGATGTGGTACTGTTGGCTTCATGAAGCCGTGACCTCCAACTCTCACTGGGGCGGTTTGCAGCTGAGTGTGAAGTGGTTGGGATGAAGATCAGCACCTCCAAATCCGAGACCATGGTCCTCAGCCGGAAAAGGGTGGCATGCTCTCTCCGGGTCGGGGATGAGATCCTGCCCCAAGTGGAGGAGTTCAAGTATCTTGGGGTCTTGTTCACGAGTGAGGGTAGGAGGGAGCGGGAGATTGATAGGCGGATCGGAGCAGTGTCTGCAGTGATGCGGACTCTGCACCGGGCCGTTGTGGTGAAGAAGGAGCTGAGCCAAAAGGCGAAGCTCTCGATTTACCGGTCGATCTACGTTCCTACCCTCACCTATGGTCACGAGCTGTGGGTCGTGACCGAAAGAACAAGATCACGGATACAAGCGGCCGAAATGAGTTTCCTACGCAGGGTGTCCAGGCTCTCCCTTAGAGATCGGGTGAGAAGCTCAGTCATCCGGGAGGGGCTTGGTGTCGAGCTGCTACTCCTCCGCGTTGAGAGGAGCCAGTTGAGGTGGCTCGGGCATCTGGTTCAGATGCCTCCTGGACGCCTCCCTGGAGAGGTGTTCCGGGCATGTCCCACCTGCGGGAGGCCCCGGGGTCGACCCAGGACACGCTGGAGAGACTATGTCGCTCGGCTGGCCTGGGAATGCCTTGGGATCCCGCCGGAGGAGCTGGCTGAAGTGCCTGGGGAGAGGGAAGTCTGGGCTTCCCTGCTGAAGCTGCTGCCCCCGCGACCTGACCCCGGAATAAGCGGAAGATAATGGATGGATGGATGAATGGATGGTTTAATGATTGCAAACAAAAAATAACACGCGATCGCGGGATAGTAGAAATAACAAAAGGAGTCCGTGACAGCAGGTCAACGGAGCTCAATACTACAAACTCGAAGGTTAACTAAGTCGATAGGCAGCGAGCCAAAAAGCCAAAATAAAAACACTCAAATACCTGCACAGGGTAGAGGTTACAAACGAGTGCAGCACACTAACAGAAAAAAACCCAATGCAGGGGCGTAACAAGCAAATGTAGCAAGACTATAGTGCGAGATGTCAAATGGCGATCAGCAAAGCAAATATCTCGGCAGCCTTCTCTGAGCTCACCCGTGCTTAAATGCTGCATTGATGAGCCTGCATTGGATTCAGGTGCGACGTCAGGAACGCCCCCACTAACAGCACAGCAACAAAACATAATCTAACCAGCAGCTGAATGTGACATTAATTTCATGAAAGTTTCACTGTTTGGCCTTTGAGAGGTTTAAAAAAGTTTGCTCAGTTCATTCAGAGTTTATTATTATGAACTTATTTTTACTTTCTTACTGTTGGGCTAGTATTATACTTTGTACTAGTCTTTTTCCTATTTTGCAAAGGTAAGCAACAGCCTGACAAAGCCTTGATAGCAATGATTTCACATCCAATTATGTAGCTCTTTGGGGGAAAAAAAAAAAAAAAAAAAAAAATATATATATATATATATATATATATATATATATATATATATGTGTGTATATATACATAAACGGGGTGGTACCGGTATGGTATCGGTATCGGCCGATACTGCACAGCCAGGTATCGGTATCGGGGTCAAAAAATGGTATCGGTGCAACACTAGTTACAACCCACCTCTTGTTGTATGGCACACATTGAGACAGACAACTATTGGCAGCCTGTTGGAGAAATTGTGTCTTATGTCAAAAATTCTGAACCACCCCTTCAAATTCATTCATAGGAACGTCAATTACATGCAATGACATTTTTCACCCTTCCCCCCAACTTCCGCCTATGCTTACATTTTACTGATTTGATGTTTCCTCGTTCAATGTTATATGAAACTGTTCCAATGATCTTTGTAGTGGAACAGTTCTTGTAGTTTTGACTGACTGTGTGTGACCACTCTGTGATTATAGAGTGGCTGGAAGCCTGAGTTGATGAAGCAGTGATTACATCCGTCAAGGTCTGAGGCTCAGTCATCTGTAAGCATCTATGAGTATTCAGTAGAGCTGCCCAGTCAGAAGTGAATGTATTGTATGTTAATTTGCACCTGCCCCTTTTTGAGAAAAGGAATAGCGGCAAATGGCGGTGTTCAGAGCAAGCTGATTAAGCTAAACATTTTGAGCATGACTGAACATCTTGAGCTGACTTCTGCTACCAGCTTCTAAAGAACAAACCTGCCTCCCTGTCAGTGTTTCTTGCTAATGTTGGATGTGATAGATCTAACACAGCCACAAACACACTGCCACTGATTTGGAATCAATCAGGTAATCAACGCACCACTATACGACTGATATGGCCCATAAATCACCTAATATTTTCATATTTTTAGCAGCATGAGTTCGGGAAACGAGAATGTTTAACTTTTTTACTTACAACTTACAGGGCATATGAAGACTTTGTTGGATTTCAGTGTAATTTGATGAATTTGAAATTTGGACGAGTCTGTCATAAGAACTATGTCATTTCCCATAACAAAAAATTGCTACTTATCTGTTGCTTAATCTCGTCTCGTGAGACGAATTTGATTATCTCAAATTTATCTCATTTGCTTATTTGTTTCTGAGTTTGTGTTCCTAAAGGTACCCTTAAGAGAAACTGATGAGTCAAAATGAGCAAAGATATCACTGAGACAAAGGAGATTGATTTGAGAAAAGCAGATTTGAGCAGAGAAATTCTCTTAATTGAAAATGGAGTTATACTTGTAAAGTACCTTTCAGGCACTCAAAGCGCTTTGACACTATATCCTCATCTACCTGCTGCAGCAATGTGGGGTTCACTGTCTTGGTCAAGGGTACTTAGATGAATTCATCAGGACAGAGAGTTGAACTCACAATCTCTGGGTTGGGGAAGGACTTCTCTACCACTGAGCCACGCACAGATGCAATGTGACGCGGCACATCAATGGAAAGCAACTTCAGAAAGAGCGTGTACCAGGGATGAAGAAAATTTATTTTATTTTAGTTCATTTAATAATTTATATATTTTTTGATATTTAAAGAAAAAACTTCCAAATGGCAGACATGTTGCCTGTGAGCCAGTAGTTTTAGCGAGACATCGTCAGCCAGCATGTTGCCTGTTTTGATTACGTCATCAAAAAAGAGGACTAAGGTTCTTCATACTATTTTATGGTAAACTTTTGGTCTTCGAAACCAAATACCAATAATGCATTTGTAGCGGCCGATAGTTTTCTCTAATTTTTACTTTGAACAAGATGAACCAAATGAACCAGATGTTATTTAATTATTTGCCCAATTATTATATTTTCTTGGATTTCGGCATGAAATGAATTACGATGTGATTGGACATGTGAGAGCAGACACTACTCTTTGTTATGATTATAGAATCTTAAAAACCCAAAACGAGCAATTGCAGACTGAAAGGTTATCAAATTGAGAAATATTTGTGACTGACACAATACAGGGTTGCTTGCCAAGATCAGTAAAAGAGGCAGCTTTGAGGCAAGTTTAAGATATAAAATACTTTGCTCATCCATGTCTTTTAATGAGACATTACTGAGATCGTGACTCCAAGTAAGGAGATAAAATTGAGACACATTTCAGACGGACACAAGTACTCATAGTTGTCTCTTGGTGAGATCTTGAAAGGAGACAACTGCGAGACTTTATTGAAAAATCGTTTCAGTAGAACTATTCTCAAGACCGTCTCAGGTAATGCTCACTAAGAGACTTATTTCTCGTGAGAGAAATTTGAGAAAACTTAGAAAACCACACTGGTCTCGATGATTGTTGATTCACTTCTCAGAAATATAAATGAGACCTGAACAAGATCTCATCTTCAATTTTGTTTTGCTATGGGTTCTAACACATAACTGTGTGAAGAATTTGCATTTTTTAGTTTTTTAGCAGTTCGTCATTACTGCTTTCCTAAACCCGGAAGTGTGATGTCATTTACAGAAGGCAACAGAAGACATGGCGGACTTTAGTTATTTAATTATTATATTTATTTATTTAATAGGGACAGTGTATACTGATGAACATCTATTAGACACATCCAAAAGACATAAATGTGCTGGATTGTAGCAAAAATGCAAATTTACATTCACAGTCCTTAGGCAGGTAACACAAATACACAAAAAGACTAAAAAGAACTGAAGGTTTCAATAAAACAGCACTGTAAAATAGGCTATTTAGAAACTCAAAGTCAGTTGTTGCAGGACTGGTGGACATTTAACCACTGCTTGAGCTGAGTTTGAAGGTTCGTATTGTGGGACACTCCCTGCCATAACAGCACCAGCGATATTTCCAGTGAAAGTAGCCGTTCAAGATCACTTTTACATGACGTTAGCAATGATGAGGGCTCCCAGGAAAGATTATCTCCAATTATTCATGACATGTTTGAACCTGAAGCGTCAGATGACGACGATTTACTCGGCACAGCAGATGGTGGTGATGATGCCGATTGGCGGCTTGACACTTGACGAAAACAAGAGTGGTTAGCCTATGCCTAGCATCATGATTTCTCTCTGAACATTTCTTTCCCCATTCATTATGTGATATAATTGTCAGTAAGGCTTTCAAAGCTTTCGCCACTGAAATGTTGAAAACAAAGAAGCGATCGAGAAGCCGGGGAGAAGTTCCTCTGCTTAACTCTCACAAAGATGTCCCAATCCTTACAGAAGAAGGTAGAGACTCGAGCTTTTGCGTGAGCAATCCATCGCTCCACTTTGAGATGTCATTATGAATCTGGCTTGTAAAACCCAGAAAATCTTTGCAATATATGGCATGGATAGCTTAGTGCGCAACTTCCGTATTGGAGTGCTGGCAAAGTCTTCTGTAAATTACACCAACAGGTAGTGGGTGGCAACGAGGCACGTTATTCATTGCTAAGGTGTTGCTATGGCAATAACTCAAAAACTATGTGGTCAATTCAACATTTTTTTGTAATCAGAGTTTTGAACCAGCGAATGATGAATTCAATACAATTTAACTGAGTAAAACGCTCAAGAAAGCTCCTCGGTGCTAGGGCCCCGGGGATCGATGAGATTAAGGCTCTGGATGTTGTGGGGCTGTCGTGACTGACACGCCTCTACAACACTCTGATTGGCAGGCCGGGGTGGTGGTCCCCCTTTTTAAGAAGGAGAACCAGCGGTTGTGTTCCAATTATAGAGGGATCACACTCCTCAGCCTCCCCGGTAAAGTATTCAGGGGTGCAGGAGGGGAGGGTCCGTTGGATAGTCAAATCTCGGATTCAGGAGGAGCAGTGTGGTTTTTGTCCCGGCCGTGGAACAGTGGACCAGCTCTACACCATCGGCAGGGTCCTCGAGGCTGCATGCGTGTTCGCCTAACCAGTCTGCATGTGTTTTGTGGATTTGGAGAAGGCATTCGATCAGGTGCCTCCGGTGTCCTGTATGGGGTGCTCCGGGAGTACGGGGTACCGAGCCCCCTGGACAGGGCTATTCGGTCCCTGTAGAACTGGTGTCAGATTATAGTCCAGATTTAAGTCGAATTCGTTCCCAGCGAGGGTTGGACTCCGCCAAGGCTACCCTTTGTCGTCGATACTGTTCATAATTTTTATAGAGAGAATTTCTAGGCGCAGTCAAAGTGTTGAAGGGGTCCGGTTTGATGGCCTTAGCAGTGCATCTCTGCTTTTTGCAGATGATGTGGTGCTGTTGGTTTTATAAAGCCATGACCTCCAACTATGGAACGGTTTGCAGCCGAGTGTGAAGCGGTTGGGATGAAGATCAACACCCTCAAATCCTAGGCCAGGGGTGGGCAAACCGGTCCTCAAGGGCCGTAGTGGGTCCTGGTCTTTGTTCCAACTGATCAGCACAGACAGTTTAACCTATGTGGTTTTTGCTGAAACAAGATGCACCTTACTGCGATCAACTGATTGCACTTGTAAGACACTAGATAGGTGAAAAGGTTTCCTCTTGATGGGTTGGAATGGAAACCTGGACCCACTGCGGCCCTGATGAATAGTTTGCCCTATCCTGTCCTTGACCATTATCCTCAGTCGGAAAAGGGTGGCGTGCCCTCTCTGGGTGAGGAATGAGATCCTGCCCCAAGTGGAGGATTCAAGTATCTTGGAGTCTTGTTCACAAGTGAGGGTAGGAGAGAGCGGTAGTTTGACAATGGATCACAGCAGAATCTGCAGTGATGCGGACTCTGCACCGGTCCATAGTGGTGAAGAAGGAGCTGAAAGGCAATGCTCTCAATTTACCAGTTGATCTATGTTCCTACACTTACCTATGGTCACGAGCAGTGGGTTGTGACAGCAAGAACAAGATCCCGGGTACAAGCGGCCGAAATTAGTTTCCTCCGCAGGGTGTCCGGGCTCTCCCTTAGAGATAGGGTTAGAAGATTGGTCATCCGGCAGGGACTCGGTGACAAGCCGCTACCCCTCCGCGTTGAGAGGAGCCAGTTGAGGTGGCTAGGGCATCTGGTTCGGATGCGTCCTGGACGCCTCCCTGGAGAGGTGTTCCGGGCATGTCCCACTGGCAGGAGGGCCTGGGACGACCCAGGACACGCTGGAGAGACTATGTCTCTCGGTTGGCCTGGGAACGCCTTGGGATCCCGCCGGAGGAGCTGGTTGAACTGGCTGGGGAGAAGGAAGTCTGGGCTTCCCTGCTAAAGCTGCTGCGCCCGCGACCTGACCCCGGAATAAGCGGTAAAGACGGATGGATGGATGGATGGATGGATGGATGGATGGATGGATGGATGGATGGATGGATAAAACTCTCAAGAATCTGCCCTCAGATTGTTTTTCAACCCCCTCTCTCTTTTTTTATTTTATTTTATTCAGCTTCATGTTGCTATGCTTTTGCTATTGTAGAATGGCGCTTTAAAAAGGCTTCTGATAACAGAGCAGGTGTTGGCCACGTTAAGAACAGGAACATTGGCAAAAACATTTCACAGTGAATCCTGCCAGAAAGTAGTTCCAGCTTCTTTGAAACTTGTTGTGTTATTTTATTTTTCCTGCTGTTTCGTATAATCCTCCTTTTTGCATGAAAATGTTCACCTTTTTTTTCTACAATCGGTTCCTGTCGTGACCAAGGGTCACGGATGAGTTTGTCTGGTTTTGTTCATTTCCAGATCCAGCCCCTTTAATGACACAAAATCACACTGGAAAAGCACAACTCAAATGATTCATTAAATTACTAACAGGGAGGAAGTATGCTGTATACAAAAGTTTTCCTGCAGGTCATACACACACACCAAACACAGATGTCAAATTTCTAGGGCTGTCAAACGATTACAATTTTTAATCGAGTTAATCACAGCTTAAAAATTAAATAATCGTAATTAATTGCAATTCTAACCATCTATAAAATATGCCATATTTTTCTGTAAATTATTGTTGGAATGGAAAGATAAGACACAAGACGGATATATACATTCAACATACTGTACGTACTGTATTTGTTTATTATAACAATAAATCAACAAGATGGCATTAACATTAACATTAACATTCTGTTAAAGCGATCCATGGATAGAAAGACTTGTAGTTCTTAAAAGATAAATGTTAGTACAAGTTATAGAAACTTTATAATAAAACCCCTCTTAATGTTTTCGTTTTGATAAAATTTCAAAAATTTTCAATCAAAAAATAAACTAGTAGGTCACCATTGTTGATGTCAATAACTACACAATGCTCATGGTCATAAAATCAGTTGTACCCAAGCGCCAGCAGAGGGCGACAAAACTCCAAAAAACAAAAGTAACAAGTGCACATGACTCTGTGCTGTCATTTTAATCTGTTTGAGCGGGGCATGTGCGTTAGTTGCATCAAATATTTTAACGTGATTAATTAAAAGAATTAATTACCGCCCATTAACGCGGTAATTTTGACAGCCATACAAATTTCAGGAATTGAACCTAATTTAGAAACTACTCATACAATTCACTATTATTTGTATGGTTGAGGAAGACATTTAAGCAATAAATAAACATTGAGTTGTCTCTATGTGCCATGCGACTGGCTGGCAACCAGTTCAGGGTGTGCCCTGCCTCCTACTACTTGTCAGCTGGAATGGGCTCCGGCACCCCAGCGACCCTCGTGAGGATAAGCGGTTCAGAAGATGGATGGATAAACATTACGGCCTTGTTCAGACTGGCAGCCAAAATATTTTAGCCCATTCACATTGGAACTGGATGGCTTTTTCGTAGTCTGAACAGTCACAAAGCACAGAAATCAGATTTTTGCAAGATGGATTCAAACCACAAATGGGAGGTAGTTTCAAGTTAGTTATGGACTAGATCGGGGGTCGGCAACCCGTGTTTTGAGAGCCGCATGCGGCTCTTTAGCGCTGCCCTAGTGGCTCCCTCGAGGATTTTCAAAAATGTTTTAAAATGGAAAAAGATGGTTGAGGGAAATATATTTCTTATTTTTATATGGTTTCTGTAGGAGGACAAAAATGACACAAACATTCTTAACGTTTTCCAATGCTGTAAAACTTTGTGAAATAAATATTAAATTATTATTATTATCGGTTATTATTAAATATTAAAATTACGTAGATTTACGTCATAGCCTGCGACACACGTTACTATCAACAGGGCGGGATGCCAGGCAGGTGGCTATTGTAAACAAACCGGCAGCCGAGTACCCAGTTGGGAGTGAGAGAAAAAGTGTTCCATTACCTCTGAAGAAATTAGAGGAGTGCAAAAATAGATTTAAGAAGTGGATTGCATAGCCAAACTCCACTCCTGCTGCATGTTTTGTTGCAACCCGGGAGATAATAATGCATGGAAAACCATTCACAGATGGTGAGTACGTAAAGGACACCTATTTGCAGACTTCAAAAACAAAACCGAGATAATAACGAAAAGCAGGACATGCCCAGATAAGGGGCATGTTATGCTTTCTCCATTTTGTTGTTTTTCGAATCCTCAAAATAAACATGACATCACAAATCTGATTTATTCATTGCATTTCTATAATTTCATAAAAGCAATGAAACCATAATATTGTAATGAAGTTAAACTTAAGGTGGCATCATACAGCAGAGTAGTGCGTCGGATGCATTGCAGGGAAAATAAACATTAAATAATGAAGGCTCTTTATGTATTTTTAGCCGATTTAGTCATTTTGATAGTAGGCTAATATAGCTAATACAGATACATACAGCATGTGTTGCCTTCATTATTAGGCTTATTTAAAGCTTTTATTTTTTTGCAGCTGCAGATATATATATATATATTTTTTTTTTTGGTCCAGCATGGCTCTTTCAACATTTTGGGTTGCCGACCCATGGACTAGATGCTTGTCAGTTAACTCAGATGGTTTTTGACTGTCTGTGACGTCACTCTCTGCTGGATGACGCCTTCGTTGCCACAGCAACCTGTCAGGTGTGTCAATAAAGTAGACCAGTCTGAATAGGCACAGATCCAATTTGGACACTTGCTGAAAATAGCGTGAACAGTCAGCCCTAAAAATTCACATTTGAGGAGGAATCTGATTGGACTCAGATATGCCTGCAGTCTGAATGTGACCTTAGTTATAATTTTAAACCGCCTGTCACCCTAGTTTTGCCGGGTCAGTCGGACCCAAGGAATGTGCAAGTGTCAAAAAATTTTTCAGACTTCATATTATATTGACACTTCCAGCAGACACTGCGCCACACCTTCAGGCTGGGGTGGACTGGGACCAAAAAGCAGCCCATGACTTTGACTCAGCCCAGCCCACAAGAATCGCTGTACCAAGGAAAACACAGACCCTTTAGGGGGGTCTGGGGGCATGCCCCCTGGGAGAATTTTTTTTTTTTTTTTTACATTTTATTGTAAAATGCATCAATTTCGTGCACTTTGAGAGAAAAATGAAGCGGCTATGAAGAACTACACATTGCATTATTATACATGTACAATATAGTTTATGATTTTCTTTGCAGTATGTTAGCCATTTTCTATCTGTGCCATCTTTGCGTATGGATACTCTTTGTACAGTCACGTGTTTTGTCTTCTGAGGGTTGTAAGTAAAAAATGTGTCTAGACTGTGACTGTCTGGGACTTGGGGCGCTCAAAGTACTGCAAGGCTGAACTGGAAATGGATTCAACTTCAGCCCTAGCTCTATGATCAACCTGAACAAACAAATTAAATAATTTATTTTTTAAAGCAAATTTTATGTATCCAATTGATTATAATAGCACCTATCCTCCGTGTCTATAAAATGACTTCATTGTTTATGCCATAATTAATCTTACCACACAAATAATAAATTTCAATGAAAATACAATAAACATTTCAAGACAAATCCTTTATACATAACCTTCATTGGAAAGCATTAACCAGAAAACAAAACGATGTATAAATGATTAAAAATATATATCATACCAATTTAGCTACCTAAACTTTAAAGTAAAACCATTCATTTCATTAATATTTTATATTTCTTCTGAATTAATATTGCTGCTGCGTGTGCATATGTTGTTTTACAGCTAAAATATTTTTTCTGTAGGACTAGCATACTGTAACTTGACACGATTTCAAACGAGTACATGGACTAGCTGGCGCTAACCCTTTAATTGTCATTTATTTCGTTTAAAATGTAGCTACCTGGTGGATAACAATTGCCGGTATACCGAGCAAGTAAACCTCTTCATCCCTACTTACTTGCTCTGCGCTTGTCTGGGGAACTTCCATCAGATTATCATTACCACCTCCCTTTTCTTTTCTCTCTCCCTGCACCGGCTGCCGCTCCCACTCTCACCACCGCCAGGCGCTGGGCAGTTGTTACCCGACGCGGCCGTTGCAGCCAGACTGCTGCTTGCGAAAATATTTGACAACTTATGACATTTTAATGCTTCGTTCTCCAGTTTCTTAAATTTTTTCTCCCTAACCTTCTCCGCGCTACCCTTCTCTTTTCTTTTTTTGCCACCACCATCCATATTGTGCATTAACGCTCGTCGCTATTTTGCTTCCACAAGGAACCAATGAACTCTGTGATTTCTTCGTTTTTCTATCAGATTGGCGGTGAACAGCCAGGCACATTGCTGCCACCTGTCATCCTGAATGGATGCGAACTGTAGATAATCAGAGGATAGAGGGGATAAAAACAGTGATGTATATAATGAATGGCGGCTGCCGGCCGTCCAGGGCACCGGCCGTTCTGTGATCCTCCAGAAGCCAAAGATTATCAGTCCGCCCCTGCCTTCAGGTAGAGGGCCGGCCCACCGCACACCAGTCCGGGCCCCTGGCAGGGAGAGCAATTCTCAAACACAATCTGTGTTCTAAGGCCGCATTTAGGTTGAAACAGGGCGAAACTTTAGCCTACAAGCAGGCATGAATCGGCCCCACGCCCCGTCAATATATTATGAAGTCAATGAATTATTTAAAAAATTGAGTTTAGGCTAATTGGCTGCTAGTGATGGCAAAAAACCTTCAATCCATTTTTGACTGGGAGGGTGCGAATGAATGAAAGTCCCTGTCAAAATGGATTGAAGGTTTTTTGAAAATGGATCGGATGTCTATTGCCGTCAATGGCAATGAGAGTTAAACGTGTCATAAACAGAATTTTTAAAACTTAAATCTAAATGTGCCACTAACCTTCATTAAGCCAAATAGAACACGCTGAATACCAAAATGCCTACTTTGCTTTTACAAGAAGACTAAATATCCTAATATGAAATAATCCCACTAATAATTTCACTGCAAAATATGTGGTAAAATGTTTCATAAATAAAAATTACATTATTTAAAATAGAAAAAAAAACAGGTTAATTTGACCTCCTTCAGTGAACATCCCAATGAAAAAACACAATAAATAGCAATTTCACTTTAAAAGATGTATTAAAATTTAGTTGATGTAACAGGAGGGTTAAAGGTGAATTCAATTTTCATTTTTCCCCCTCACTATTTTATGCAGAGGTTAGGTGGAAATAAGTGAACTTGAACTTTGTCATCTTTGTGCTTTGTGATTAGATTGAAATGACTTTTGTCAAACTGCTCTACAAAAGGGCCCTATCATGACATTACCAGCCCATTTTGTACATCATTCTTGGATTAAACTACAAACTTTATTGTACTAGTTTTACCGTATTCGTACTCATTTACTGGTCCTCTAAAAGCGGTGTGTCAGTACGCCAGCTGCCAAATACAATACATAAATGCATACCAGTACATTTGTTGTAGTCTACTCCAGTTTTTTAATACTGTGTGTAATTGTTCATTAAATAGTTAAGCTTGCTGTTATTAACGCATGCAGAAGTCCGCAACAGATGCATCATTGTCATTAGATTGAATGTGAGCGCTCAAAAAAAAAAAATCTTTCTGTAGCAAAACTAGTGGTGTTTCCCCCGCCTCCACAACATTGAAGTTTTTTCAAATTACCTACAGTGGCTGCTGGCCGAAAAAAAATCTAATATCTCTCCTTTTCAAAGGGGGCGGAGGAGGCGGCTAGTTGTTGACATGAATCTTTCAGGGTTGTGTGAGTTTGCGTATGTGTCTGTGTGGTGGTGACGGGGGGTCAAGTCATTGGCCAATCAAAGGGGAAAAATGGATTGGCACATTCAGGGATAAATGTAAGTTTGAACATATAGTAGGGTCTATTCTATCCTTACAACATATGGGAAGACAATCTAAATTACCTGTACAGGATAATTGAACTCATTCTTCTTTTCTTTTCTTTTCTTTTCAGCTTTTCCTTCAGGGGGTCGCCACAGCGAATCAGTTGTTTCCATCTAACCGTGTCCTCTGCATCGTCTGGTCTCATACCAGTGTCCTCTGCATCCTCTGGTCTCACACCAACTACCTTCATGTCATCATTAACTACATCCATAAACCTCCTCTTTGGTCGTCTATATAATGCAAATAAGGTTGCTTAAAAGTTGACGTGCACAATTTGAGTGTGCTAAAAAGTTGGTAGCATTCCTATGCAAACCTACGCCCCTCGTGACACCCCACATTAAACAAATAATACTTAAGGTTTTCATAAAGGGGACACTTGCACACAGTGTTTTGTTTTTTGGAAGCCCATTTAATTTTTGTTTTATTCTTAGTCTTCTGGACGATAATACTTACAGTATTAGTCTTAGTCATATTTTACTCATCTCAAAATGTGTCTTCTTCTAGTTTTTTGTTGATGAAAACTCAAGACTAATTGTATCTTTATTGTAATTGTATCGTGAGGTAAACACTTGCCACCGACACACCAACCTACCTATGACCGATCAGAGTAAAGAGTTTAAATATACAGTGGTATGAAAAAGTATCTAAACCTTTTGGAATTTCTCACATTTTTGCATTAAATCACCATCAAATGTCAGCTGAGCTTTGTCAAAATCACACAGATGTAAAAACAGTGTCTGCTTTAACTAAAACCACCCAAACATTTAAAGGTTTTTATATTTTAATGAGGATAGCATGCAAAAAATGACAGAAAGGGGAAAATAAGTAAGTGAACCCTCTGCCTAAGGAGACTTATGGAGCAATTGAAACCAATTTTTTACAAAACAAGTCATGTGTGTGCCCAATCACTGATAAATGGTTTAAAGCTGCCCTGGCCACTATAAAACACACACCTGATAAGAATTGTCTTGATAAGAAGCATTGTTTGATGTGCACCATGGCTCGGTCAAAAGAGCTGTCTGAAGACCTGCGATCAAGGATTGTTGATTTGTATAAAGCTGGGGAAGGATACAAAACCATGTCTAAAAGTCTGGATGTTCATCAATCGAAAATCAGAGAAGTTGTCTACAAATGGAGAGAGTTTGGCACTGTTGCTACTCAGCCTAGGAGTGGCCGTCCACCAAAGATGATGCCAAGAGTTCAGCGCAGAATACTCAGAGAGGTAAAAAAAGAACCCTACAGTGTCTGGTATAGACTTACAGAAATCGCTGGAACAGTCTAATATCTCTGTGCACATATCAACTATATGTAAAACTATGGCCAAGAATGGTGTTAATGGGAGGACTCCACAGAGGAAGCCACTGCTGTCTAAAAAAACGTTGTTCGTTTAATGTTCGTAAAAAGGCACTTGGACACTCCACAGAAATTTGGCAAAATATTTTGTGGACTGATGAAAGCAAAGTTGAATTGTTTGGAAATAACACACAACGTCATGTGTGGAGGAAAAATGGAACACGTCAATCACATCAACACCTCGTCAACACCGTGAAGCATGTTGGAGGTAGCATCATGATTTGGGGCTTTTTTTTTTTTTTTTTGCTGCCTCAAGGCCTGGGCAACTTGCAATCATTAATGGAAGAATGAATTAAAAAGTTTATCAGGATGTTTTGCAGGAAAACCTGAGGATGTCTGTCAGACAGTTGAAGCTAAAAAGAGGATGGATGAGACAATGATCCAAAACACAGAAGTAAATCAACTTCAGAATGGTTTCAGAAGAACAAAATACACGTTCTGGAGTGTCCAAGTCAAAGTTCAGACTTGAACCCCATTGAGGTCCTGTGGCAGTACCTAAAGACAGCGATTCATGCCAGACATCCTAGGAATCTGACTGAACTACAGCAGTTTTGTAGAGACGAATGGGCCAAGATTAGTCCTAATCGATGTGCCTGGATGATCTGCAGCTACAGAAAGCGTCTGGTTATTGCTGCCAAAGGGGGGGTCCACAAAATATTAAATGTGATGGTTCACTTACTTCTTTTTCCCCCTTCTGTCATTGTTTGTACACTATCTTCATTAAAATATGAAAACCTATAAATGTTAGGGTGGTTTTAGTTAAAGCAGAGACTTTTTATATCTGTGTGATTTTGACAAAGATCAGCTCATATTTGATAGGGCTTTTATGCAGAAATGTTAAAAATTCTTAAAGGGTCAGATACTTTTTTCATACCACTGTAATATTAAATATTAAAATTTGATCCCATCTGCTGGTTTCAGAGGCAAGCAAAAATGACTAGCAATAAAATAGCTTGAAAAATGACATTCTGCACATCTTTTAATTAAAATGTTCCTGCAATCTGATAAAATTACATCAAAGGTTATGAAAAAAAAGTGAAATAACTAACGAAAGGTCACCTATAAAGCTGTAGTGCATAATCAAACATCAATTGTCAAAAAGTTTCATCATCTGCTTGTTTTTCATATGTGTCTGAATAAGCTTCTGAATGTGAACAAATTCAAAAAAATCTTTCCATGCAAGGTCAATGCATTGTTAAATTAGCCAGCATTGGAGTCAGGAAAGGGCGATTCATTTGTAGTCTGGACATAACGGATTGAACATCTGCTCTGGAGGAAGTCAATTTTGTGTTCTCATTTTTCTATTGCGCTAAAGTGGTGAAAAATATATAAATGAATAAATAAAACCTGTTTTGCATCGTATTATTTTGATTATTTGAACCCTTAAATGTCAATCAAAAAAGTGAAACCCACACCAAGTTGAGACTTTGAAGTGTGTTGCCTTTAAATATGAATTATGACAGACTGTCGAAGAATACAAACACACAGATGGACAGAGAGAATATATCATTTGCAGTCAAAGCATGTTGCTTTTTTTAGGTCACACTCTCCTTGTTGTTGGCAGTTTTTTGGCGGGAGCACTTGGACAGGAAATGCAATGAATTGGACGAAAAACCGGGACTCAAATGCAAAAAGAGGACATTCAACCTGCACTGTGATGTAATATGTTGTTTCATAGCAGTGTTTCAAAAACCTGAAATTCTGTTCCTCAACAAATGCTACGTAACTATGTAACTTTGCAAACAACCAGCCTCCTGTTTCGTGGTTTCAGTACAAGGACGCAGTTTTGGTCTGAACACTGGTAGGAACGATATAACAGCTGTAGGAGATAGTACCTTTTCTCGTAGGCACCGTCTAACTGTTTGTATTACTCTGACACACCCAATATAAAATAAATAGCACTTATACCATAGTTTAAGGAAAAAAAGCAGAATATAGGGCATAAGAGATACATGACGCCTTCTTATCACGGAAGCCCAGCGCGTGCGTCATACAACTAACTGAGCAAGATTGACACTGACAAGCACACGTCTGCACCACCAAGTCTCGAAATCACTTCTCCCGGACAGCCCACAACAAATGGCGGGACAGTCTGTCCTAACACAAGGAACACAGGAGAACGCCCGTTATCCAATTGATAACATGACTCTAAGAGCCCCTTTGACGCTGAGGTGGCAAAATCTTCAAGCCTCTTTGCCCGGACAGTAAATCCCGAATCCTCCTGTCCAATACACAAAAAGATAGTTATCCCAAACACAACCTGCCCATGGACCACCCCGCGAGAGCCTTCAAAAGACTGAATGTGTAAGTTATTGTTGTCATTTTTCTTGGGAAACATTTGTTGACTACTGATATGATGAACATGGAACGAGCTTGCCTCCCCGCCTTAGTGCTTCTATTTCGCCTAGCCGTTTTGATATCTGTGGACCCGAATAAATTGTCAACTTGTTCTCAGTGAGCTTTCTTTAAACATTTCAAAATGGAGTCAGTACAAAGGGTTAAGACTAAGGCGCAGAGTTTGCCCTTCTGGCCGGAGTGCCGGGGTCCCGCCAGCGCGGGTCCGGCAGTTCTGCTGGCGCGATTCCGGCGGTCTGGCTAGAAGGTCAGATTCCTTCACAGCATATCCTGCATGTACACTTTTTGGTGGGGACGGGACATTAATCAGACTGAACAGGTTGAGTGAATGGGGGTCAGGGCTACATGTCTCCCTAATACGAACCTTAATTGATAGGCCAAACCAAGTGGGGCTCATTACGATAAGCGCAATCAACCAGTCGATCGCAATGCTAGTGTGGGTAGCTCGCGGCTTTAAAATAAAAAAAATCTTTTAATTTACATAGTTAATTATGTGTGTGTTGTGTGAGCTACATATGCATACTCGTCAAGTTGTACGGTTTTGGCGTAATTTGTACAAGTGAGCACTGATTTTTAAATGTGTAAACCGTACGTTCAAAATCTGTACGTTTTTTGTGCATTACGTTTTCTTTCTCCTTTCGGATTTTGTCACCGTTTCGGCACCGCGAATTCACTGAAAAGGTGTGCGTTACTACGTTGGTTGAATGACGCGAGAAAAGTCAGAGACACGGAGAGAGGGAAGAGTGTTGTGACGCTGTTGCAAACGTGATGCTAGGCGGCTCCAATATTTCCTGACTGTAGCCGACAGCCTACAATCTACGCCCATTTGATGCTACGCTAGATATCACATGCATATTGAACTAGATGCGAAATGACAGACTCTGCGGCGTTAGTAAGCAGCCGCCATCTTAAAGCAGTAGACTTCTCAGGAAGGGCTCTGTTGTAGTGAACCTTCCTAGCGAACCTAAGTAACTGTATCTAAAATACCGGTACTCCTAAATCTGCAAAATCTTGACTTTAATATCTTTAAATGATGAAACAGTTTTTAAACTTTCACATGTCGAAATTAGACAGAAGGGAACTTATGCAAAAACGGGAGCAATATTATCACCTTTAACGGTTGATTCACAACATTAAATCACTTCCAAACATAGCAAAGGTTACAATGATTTTTTTTTTTTTCTTTGAATGAAAAAAAAACATGAACGGTAACACCAGTTACTTTGCCAAGTAACTAGTAACTCTTACATTCAGGCAGGGGCGGACTGGGACTAAAAAGCAGCCCTGGACTTTGACTCGGCCCAGCCCACAAGAATCGTTATACGAAGGGAAACACAGACCCCCTAGGGGGTCCGGGGCCATGCCCCCCCCCCCGGAAGACTTTTTTTTTTTTTTTTTTACATTTTATTGTAAAATCCATCAATTTCATGCATTTTGATGAGAGAAAATGAAGAAAATGTGTCTAGACTGTGACTGTCTGACTTTGGGCGCTCAAAGTACTGCAAGGCTGAACTGGAGTTGGGTTCATTTTCTGTACTAGCTCTATGATCAACCTGAAAAAACAAATGAAAGAATTTATTTTTCAAAGCAAGTTTTACGTATCCAACTGATTATAATATATCTCTATATATCTCTGTCTATAAAATGATTTCATTGTTTATGCCATAATTCAGTGGTCTCCAAACTATTCCACTTCATTGGTTAAACTGTCGGTACTCGATCGGTTGAAACAAAAACCAGGCCCCACAGCGGCCCTTGAGGACCGGTTTGGAGACCCCTGCCATAATTAATCTTGCCATACAAATAATAAATTTCACTGAAAATACAATAAACATTTGAAGACAAATCCTGGATACATAACCTTAATTGTAAAGTATTAACTAGAAAACAAAACGATATATACTGTACATCAGGGGTCAGCAACCTTTTTGGTGTGGAGTGCCACTTTCAAATTTTCTTGTCAATCAGTGTGCCACCCCAAGATAAATGACGCGCATCCGAATTTTTATATTCAGCAGAGCTGTAATTTTACTCCAAATAAAAAAAACATGGACATACATTTAATTTGTATAACTACCATTCGTCCTCATCAATTAACTAAAAACTAATGCATATTGTCGAAAATATCAAAACTTGAAAATAAGTGCAACAGTAATAACAGCTGTACAGCTGCACCAGTTTATGCAAACATATCACACACACACACACACACACACCCCAGCACGCAAAGGGGAACAGGTGTGATTCTCAGTGCAGGTCTCTCAAAGTACAGGGAGCCTTCAAAGTCAGAACAGCCGACTCTTACATTTTGTCTTGTTCACTAGCAACTTAAACAGTGAATTATATGCACAATTTTAGATCTTATATTACAAATATAAAAGATACCTACTTTAATGTGTTCCTTGGCCCTGCTTTCTATGAATTTTCATGTTTTGTCTCGTAGTGGCGTTTGACACTTGTTGTGTGACACACAACTCTCTCGAGGCATAATGCACAAAAAGAGCTACCAGAAGTAACCAGGCAACCAGTTGTTACCGGTATCCCCAAGGGGCCGCTGTCCCCTACAATATGATCGGCTTGCTAGTTAAGCGTAGAAGAAGAATTGGGCGTCTGGGCGAGAAAAAGAGAGGGAGCGAAGGAAGGTGTAGAGAGAGAGCGGAGAGCGGCGTGAAAAGGAGAGAAGAGGCTGTGTCCCCCGCTGGTTTTTGTTTTGTTTAATAATAGTCTCCAGTAAAACGCCATCCAACGCGTCACAGTGTTTTTATACACCTTGCCACCTCTCCGAAGTAAGCACCGGACGAATCGACGGCAACGAGCCACGTTAATCGCTGGTCCACTCCATACTACAGTGCAAGCATCGCTTCACCCGCTGCCCTGACCTGACGGCTGGCAATCGGGGTCCAACTGGAGTGTTGCGATGCGCCGGGACAGGGGTGTACAGCCCCGTATCTTAAGCGACCGGCCTCCGCGCCGGGGCGAGGGTGTGACATCGGGATCTCAATTCAAAGTTAAAGCGACGGGGCTCCCGGCGCGGACGCCGGCCATTCGCCGGCTGTCTACTCGCTTACTGGCCCGCCGGCCTCCACGCTGGGGCTTGGAGTAACAGTACCAAAAAGTGCAGATTGGTAACACTATGTACTTCCATCAGCTCTCTGACTGGTTGGCTTCGTGACACGTTAGTAGCGGGTGCTGAATTGAGCGCGCAGAGGAAAAAAAAAAAAACGACGAGCGCAGGAATCGAGAAATTGAAGAGCTGGAAGTGTGCTCAAAATCCATAATTGTTCGCATATAACGCTATAGGCAGAGGGGTCCGGAGGGACGCTCCTGTAAAGCCCTAAATAACAGGGCGTGCAACTAAAAATGTCCTAATTTCAGGTTTAAAATTTTTTTTTTTTTTTTTTTTTTTTTTTTATTATTTTGCCATGCGCTCGCGTGTCATTGGTTAACCCTTCGCGTGCCAGTGCTGACACGCGTGTCATAGGTTGCCGACCCCTGAAAATATATATCAATTTAATTAACTAAATTTTAAAGTAAAACCATTCATTTTCTTAATATTTTGTTATATTTCTTCTGAATTAATATTGCTGCTAAGTGTGCATACGTTGTTTTACAGATAAAATATTTTTCCTTAGGAGAGTGATAGTAGGACTAGCATACTGTAACTTGACACGATTGCAAACGGACTAGCTGGCACTAACTAGTGATGGGTCCAGTGACATTCATGCGCCGGCGCGCGCGCCGAGCTCATGGAGCAACCCCTGCGTCGGTGCGCGTATCGCCACATGAAAATCACGTGACCGATGCATGAACTCATTGAACTGTGTCAACACAGTCATGACGCGGCAAACTGGTTCATAACGAAAAGCGTCTGTCAACGCGATGGAGCTGCTGAAACAATCCACATCTCACTGTTACGTCCTCGTTGTCTACATGCTGTGGAAATGGACGTAACACAGGGAAACGCACTTGTCATCTTCCATTCAAAATACAATTAATTTTAAGGTAACTCTTAGTTTATTAGTGTGACGGTTACACGCGGGTGCGTCATTTGCGGTGCGTGGAAATATCCTTTTTGATGCCTTCATGAAAACCCAATGGCGTTCAACCTGATAGCATAATGGTCAGAGCACACGCATATCGTCTGCGACGCGTCTTACGCGCAGGTACGACTCCTGGGCTGAACGTCGCTGAATGGATTGCGTCGCATGGCGCGGCTTTAAGGTTAACGTAATATTTTTTTGCAGGTGAAATGTCGCATTTGTACTTTCAACCTGTCATATACAAACAGTAGCCACCTCCTCAATGCTGAAGCATTATTGGGCCAAGCACGGGAATGAAGTTTCTGATACACCCAAGATAAACACAGGTATAGACCCTACCCACCTACGTCACAAAACCACGTGCTCGCTGTATGGTTCCGCCCACTTGTCCGTCATTTTGACTCTGTATTAGCATTGTTTTCAATTGATGGCGGAATTTAAAATGCATTTCATGGAAGACCCGGTGCTTTCTGATGCTGCAAACTCACTGGATCTGTTGCATAAAAGGCGTTATGAGGAAAAGCTTCGTTCTATACAGTCGCCAGATCCATATTTGATGCCCAAATCGATGTTTTTCGACCCACTGTCTTTGCCCTGTCTGCCTGACATCTGCTACGCAGATATTTACAATTATCTTGTCCACACTAAATCAGCCTATTCTCACGAAAATATGAAAAACTTCAAGAGCTTGGAGGCTTATAAATACTTCATTGCTGGTTGGGTGAAACAGGTCCTCGTCCACGAAAATTCGGCAGGAATCTATCTTGTGCTTGGAAAGGTGAGTTACGAAATTTTCAATTCAAAATCTTTTGTTATTGCTAACATCCACTGTCAAGTCTAATGTATTTCATGTCGTTTGTCAATGGAGTTAAGGCTTTTAATGTTTATATGGTTTAGCGATAGCACTCTCACTACATACATACGTGTATGTTGTCGGCGATTAGCCTAGCAATGATCTTAATTGTGGTTATTTGTCAGCCCCGTAGACGAGGCCAGTTTCTTTCACTTGGTACCAGCTAAATATTATTCAAAAAATAACGATGGTGGAAGAAAGGGAAGTCACAAACATCTTGAATTTGAAACTATGTCGTACTACGTCATATGTTGTCGGCGATTAGCCTCGCAATGATCTTAATTGTGGTTATTTGTCAGCCCCGTAGACGAGGCCAGTTTCTTTCACTTGGTACCAGCTAAATATTATTCAAAAAATAACGATGGTGGAAGAAAGGGAAGTCACAAACATCTTGAATTTGAAACTATGTCGTACTACGTCATATGTTGTCGGCGATTAGCCTCGCAATGATGTTAATTGTGGTTATTTGTCAGCCCCGTAGACGAGGCCAGTTTCTTTCACTTGGTACCAGCTAAATATTATTCAAAAAATAACGATGGTGGAAGAAAGGGAAGTCACAAACATCTTGAATTTGAAACTATGTCGTACTACGTCGTATGTTGTCGGCGATTAGCCTCGCAATGATGTTAATTGTGGTTATTTGTCAGCCCCGTAGACGAGGCCAGTTTCTTTCACTTGGTACCAGCTAAATATTATTCAAAAAATAACGATGGTGGAAGAAAGGGAAGTCACAAACATCTTGAATTTGAAACTATGTTGTACTACGTCGTATGTTGTCGGCGATTAGCCTCGCAATGATCTTAATTGTGGTTATTTGTCAGCCCAAAACCCTCTAAGTATATCTTAAATGCATCTTACCGGATATAAAATGACTACTACATAGTCTGTGGTGATTTTTTGGTGCCCAGTTTTCACGTCGAATTGCAGCCGTCCATTTCGCTCTCTTTGGATCCCTCGGAATACGGTAAAACTTCAAGTCTCTCCTTCCATCTTCTCTGTTAGTGCAACCAACAGCCACACACGCCTTCACCATTTTGATTATTAATGTTAAGGAGCAGAAAAACACGCCGTAAATAGGAGAAATGTACGTAGCCGTAACAGGTTAACACTATGTTTTGACGGACAAGTGGGCGGTACCATTCAGGAGAGCGGAGTTGTGACGTCACATGGGTAGGGTCTATAGAGCCATTCCTTTACTTTCCCACAATAGCTTTTTTGGTAATTTATTAGAAATCGGTAATTAAGTTATAATTTATGTATTGTCCAATTTTTTTTTCTGATGGCTAAGAAATTCTTGTGCATGCTGGCATCGTTGGTTCCATGCGAGTGTGTGTTGTCCACAGCAGGGGAAATTGCTTGTTTAAAAAAAAAAAAAAAAATTTTTAAACTTTTTAAAAAACTATGTTTTTGAATAAAATTTTATCAGAACAAAAAGTCCACAAGCATCCTCATTCACCCATTCATTATTACTTATATTTTCACATTATAATATACATATGTTCACATAATTTAAAGATATAGACTAATGCAATATGAATGCAGGCTTAAATGATTTGATTTTACTATGTCGTCAATTCAGTGTCAGTCTGTCAAGTGGGTTGCCTGTAGGGATTTTTTATGTCCAGCAGGTGTCAGTATTCGATGACACAGTATCCACACTGTGTCAACACAGTGTGTCACTGTGTCGACACGCTTCATGAGGTCTCACGCACCCATCACTAGCACTAACACTTTAATTGTCATTTATTTCATTTAAAATGTAGCTACCTGGTGGATAACAATTGCCAGTGTACCGAGCAAGTGACCCTCTTCATCCCTTTTTACTTGCCCTGCGCTTGTCTGGGGAACTTCCACCAGCGTATCATTACACCCTCGCTCTTCATTTCTCTCTCCCTGCACCGGCTGCTTGTCAGAGCGGCTCCCGCTCCCCCTCTCACCATCGCCGGGGGCTGGGCTGCTGTTACTCGACGTGGCCGTTGCAGCCAGACTGCTGCTTGCGAAAATATTTGTCAACTTATGACATTTTAATGCTTCGCTCTTCTACAAAGAACCAATGAAGGCTACTTTGTGCTTTCTTTGTTCTTCTATCAGACTGGCGATGAACAGCCAGGCGCATTGCTGCCACCTGTCGGATTGGATGCGAACTGTAGATAATCAGAGGCTAGGGGGGATAAAAACAGTGATGTATAATGAATGGCGGCCGCTGGCCGTCCAGGGCACCGGCCGTTCTGTGATCCTCCAGAACCCACAGATTACCAGTCCGCCCCTGCATTCAGGTAACTGGGTGACTAACTCAATTACTTTTTGGGAGAAGTAATTTGTAACTCTAATTAATTACTTTTTTAAAGTAAGATTAACCGCACTGGTCATAAAGATGCAGTCTGCGTCACGGAAAACGCGGGCAGGCAGGTGGTGTGTGGACCCAGATGCAGGGAAAGGGAGGCGAGGCAGGTAGACGGTGCAAAAATGATTTGATTAAGGCAAGCAAAATAACAAAGTATCAACAAATAATGTGGAGATCCCACAAAACGCAGCAAACAAAACTCAGGTCACTAACAAAAGGCTGGGTATCAAAAACTTACTGAGGCAAACACGAGGGCTTGGAGAGAACTGATGAGAACAGGTTCGGACGTGCACATGGACATTGACAATGATGCAACAAGGAGTGAAAAGAAACTGGGAGCTTATATACACACACAGACAAGGGGTAATGACACAACGAGGAAAAGGTGAGCACAGGAGGATGCAGATTGGAGGATACACTAGGAGGCAAAACAGGTGAAATCAATGGGCAATCACAGGGACAAGTCACACTAGGAGAAAACCAACACAAAACCTAACAGTCTGCAGAATGAAAAGCTATGCTGTGACGAAAGCGGAGATTTTATTCTGCCAGTTTGTTCCCGAACACAATTTGCCTCCAACTATTGCTGATCACTTCTTAGAATTAGCAAAAGAAATGTTGCCTGACTCAAAGATTGCATTGGTAAGTTAATTTTATCAATTGACCTTTTTAATTCATAATTGGACACACTAACGAACTACCTTCAAGTCAAACTGAATTGCGAGCTAAAGTGTCATGAAGTGCAGCCATTAAAAGACATGATAGAAATTGCCAAAAGGGCTAAATACAATTATAACAAAAGTCACTGTTAAGTTTTAATAATCATGATGTAGTTGAAGATATTGATTGTTCTTTGATTGCACTAGGTTATATGTGACAATATTACCAATAAATTCATATTACTGTTTATTTTAAAAATTGAGTTTTATTTTTGTTTCATATTGCAATATATATACATATATATGTATATATATATATATATATATATATATATATATATATATATATATATATATATATATATATATATATATATATATATATATCACTATAACGCTATATAAAACGTTGTAAGATCAGTCACCAATTTGTAAGGGCATATGTCATTATTTGTAAGATTGCCAACGGCCTCGAGTTGACAGGCATATGAGGTTATGTAGCCCCATGTACAGTAAATGTACATAAATTAGTTATGTTGTGTGAGCAACATATGAGGACCTCCTCCCAGCTTTTAAGGTAGCTCGCAGGAGGTTGTTGCCTTGAAAAGTTGATCTTGGAGTTCTAATTGGTTCTAATATGGCGGATGTGTTTTGCATGATGTACCTGAACGCACAACGTGGCTGACGACAGAGTGAGAGAGTTTTTACCTTCACTTTTCATGTTTTGTTGTTGGGAGTGAGCTGTGGCGGACAGTAGGCGTGCTGTCTTGCACAAGTTCTGAAATTATTAAAAACCTGACGAAGCTGGCGATATCTTTAGCGATATTATAATAATGATAATGATTGTCACCTTAACTTATAAAGACTGGCTAACAGAGGTCGAAGGAGGACCCTCGAGATCGTACAAATTCTACGGCCGTATGGTCAAGCCAGTTCATGGATGTGCACACCACGCTCATATTTTTCTACCATCTTCATTTTCTATCATTCTATCACTTCATTTCAATGGTAAGCGTCATCGTTTTTCCCTTTTTCATTACCTGCACCCATGTTGAGTTATCTGCCAAGAAAATCCACCGTGTGTCCGTCTTGCAGGAAAACAGACTGTGGCACTGTCATAAAGTCATACAATGGGGCAAATAAGTAATTAGTCAACCACCAATTGTGCAAGTTCTCCTATTTGAAAAGATTAGAAAGGCCTGTAATTGCCAACATGGGTAAACTTGAACCATGAGAGACAGAATGTGGAACCCCCCCCCCCCCCCCCCCACACACACACACAGAAAATTCACATTGTTTGATTTTTAAAGAATTTATTTCCAAATTAGAGTGGAAAATAAGTATTTGGTCACCTACAAACAAGCAAGATTCCTGGCTGTCAAAGAGGTCTAACTTCCTTTAACGAGGTCTAACGAGGCTCCACTCGTTACCTGTATTAATGGCACCTGTTTTACCTCATTATCGGTATAAAAGACACCTGTCCACAATCTCAGTCAGTCACACTCCAAACTCCACTATGGCCAAGACCAAAGAGCTGTCGAAAGACACCAGAGAGAAAACTGTAGACCTGCACCTGGCTGGTAAGACTGAACCTGCAATAGGTAAAACACTTGGTGGAAAGAAATCAACTGTGGGCGCAATTACTAGAAAATGGAAGACATACAAGACCACTGATAATCTCCCTCGATCTGGGGCTCCATGCAAGATCAAACCCCGTGGTATCAAAATGATAACAAGAAAGGTGAGCAAAAATCCCAGAACCACACGGGGGGACCTTGTGAATGACCTACAGAGAGCTGGGACCATAGTAACAAAAGCTACTATCAGTAACACAATGCGCTGCCAGGGACTCAAATCCTGCACTGCCAGATATGTCCCCCGTGCTGAAGAAAGTACACGTCCAGGCCCGTCTGTGGTTCGCTAGAGAGCATTTGCATGATCCAGAAGAGGACTGGGAGAAAGTGTTATGGTCACATGAAACCAAAATAGAACTTTTTGGTAGAAACACAGGTTCTCGTGTTTGGAGGAGAAAGAATACTGAATTGCACCCGAAGAACACCATACCCACTGTGTAGCATGGGGTTGGAAACATCATGCTTTGGGCTGTTTTTCTGCAAAGCGACCAGGACGACTGATCTGTGTAAAGGAAAGAATAAACGCGGACATGTATCAAGAGATTTTGAGTGAAAATCTCTTTCCATCAGCAAGGGCATTGAAGATGAGACATAGCTGGGTCTTTCAGCATGACAATGATCCCAAACACACAGCCAGGGCAACAAAGGAGAGGCTTCGTAAGAAGCATTTCAAGGTCCTGGAGTGGCCTAGCCAGTCTCCAGATCTCAACCCAATAGAAAATCTGTGGAGGGTGTTGAAAGTCTGTGTTGCCCAACGACAGCCCTAAAACATCACTGCTCTAGAGGAGATCTGCATGGAGGAATGGGCCAAAATACCAGCAACAGTGTGTGAAAAGCTTGTGAAGGGTTACAGAAAACGTTTGGCCTTCGTTATTGCCAACAAAGGGTACATAACAAAGTACTGAGATGAACTTTTGGTATTGACCAAATACTTATTTTCCACCATGATTTGCAACTAAATTCTTGAAAAATTAAACAATGTGATTTTCTGTTTTTTTTTTTTTTTCCACATTCTGTCTCTCATGGTTGAGGTTTACCCATGTTGACAATTACAGGCCTCTCTAATATTTTCAAGTGGGAGAACTTGCACAAATAGTGGTTGACTAAATACTTACGACACTGTAAGTCGTAAGTCAGCTTTATTGTCATCTCCTTCATATGCACGTACATACAAAGAAAATGAAATTGTGTTTCTCTCCCTATCCCTATGAAAGACACATAACACAGGGCTAACATAAGTGAGTTATACATACATTGGAACACGAACATGACTGGTAACAATAATAATAATAAAGTAATGCAGTGGCAGCCAACAATTGAGACAGTCCATTGTTGTGTATTGCAATGCCCAAGTAGCTCTTATGAGGTAGTAAATTATCAAAGTGCTCGGTGCGTGTATATGTGTGTACGTGTGGAAGTCAATGATGGAAGGCAAGGGAGGGAAATCGTTGTATTTCGTCTGTCGTCACATGCATCTCTTTAGAATAGAATAGAATAGAATAGAATAGAATAGAATAGAATAGAATAGAATAGAATAGAATAGCCCTTTATTGTCATTATACGGTTGTACAATGAAATTGTGGAGCATCTCTCTTTACAGTGCAGGACAAGTAAAAGACAAATCTCAAAAGTGACTTGCAACAATAAAGTATAAAATCTAAACAAAATATAAAATACGTATTAGGTAGTCATATGTTCATGCAGTACAAATAATCGAACTGCCTTTAAGTGCATCGATGGGTTTAGCAATTATGGAAAAATCTAAATCGGGATTAATATTTACTGTTTCTAACTTTTTTTTTTTTTACCTCGTTTATGATTAATGTATGATTATCTAAAAAAAAAATGTCTGCATAGGCTGCAAATAAAAATATTTTCAAACGAATGATGTAGGAAATAAATACATTTTAATTGATAAATGAAATGCACTAATAAGTATTTTGTTTCAAACAACATGCTCTAGCCTTCTTTCCTTTAAAACCAGGCCGTTTACAAGAAGAAAACAACAGCAAGTGTTTTTTTTTTTTTTTTGGACTGTCAACATTTTCCTGTGAAACTCAGACTAGGACCTCTCTCTCCAAGTAGATTCTTGCTCACATTTTTCTGGTTTTATAATTTCCAGCTGAGTTCACTAAATTTCTCACAGTTTAATTAATGTTCACAGTCGAAAACAGATAAAGGAGGACACTTCTCTCTAAGCAACTTCCTATTTTGGAGTTTTGCAGGTTAGCAAGTTCACACAGTTTAATGTTAAGCTAACTCTGCTGCAGGTCAGACTTTCAGCAGCAAAATTAGAGGTATGTTTCCCACCTATACAACATTGACTTATTTTACATTACTTACAATTGCTGCTGCTGGCTAAAAAAAACTTCTAAAATCCCTCCTCTTCGAAGGGGGCGGCATGTTGTCGACATGAACCTGTCGGGGCTGTGTTGGTGTGATGTGGGATTTCAAGTCATCAGCCAATCAAATGTGTGTTTGAGGGGAAAAAATGGACTGGCACATTCAGCAATTTTATGTTCTATGTGGCATGGTGTTGTGTGCTTAGCATGTCTTGGAGTTTGCATGTTCTCCCTGCTCCAGTGTGAGTTTTCTCTGGGTTCTCGGGTTTCCTCCCATATCCCAAAAACATGTCCTCAGGTATGAGTATGGGCATGAATAGTTGTCACATTTGTTCCCTGCCTAATAGCCATACTTAGCTGGGTTAGGCTCCGGCACCCCCACAATACCCGTGAGGATACGCTAAATGGAAGATAAAGTTATCTTGTACTTAAATGAATACGTATAAATCTCTAATGTCAGGGTTTGTGTTTGTTTAGTGTCTTGTTTCATTTCATGTTTGTTCCTTGCCCTGTGTCTTGCCCTTGTGATCGCTTATCGATTTTACCTGTAGCTGCCTGCTCCTTGCGTGTCAACCAATCAGCAGCCTCTTAGGTTGCCGACCTGTTTCTTATTGTTTTGTTACACCAATCAGCAGCCTCTTAGGTCATCGACCTGTTTCTTATTGTCTTGTTACACCCTGTCTGTCTACATAAGCTAACAGTTTTTGTTCAGTCCTCGTCTTTCCCTACCCTTGGAAGTTCTTTTGATGTTGGGCTTGATTTGTAACTTTGTCTTTCGTTTTGCATTAAATATTTTGTGAAAAAGAACATGTTTATGTTGAATAAATACTTAGTTAACACCAGCTCCTCTTTTTGGGAGCACTCGGGTACTGTGTGATATTTTTCTAGATAGGGCTGTTTTAGGAGCCACGCAGCAGGCGGACGAGGTTGTTTGTACATGCTGGCAGAGTGAATTCACACTCGGCAAAACTAGTTCCGTGCAGCCTCGCTGCAGGTTAATTCAAAATATAGGCAGGAAGAGGCTAATAATTATTTTGCTGTCCCATGCATTTCATGTGCCCCCTTAAGACTAGCGTCTGGTGATGGTTCTGCTTGAAATTCTTCTACGCATCTGTGTGTGTGTTTAATATATTGTGTGTAGTGTACATGGAAAATGCACTCACATTACTGAAAATAATGTAAACATCCAAGTTGTTTCTCATCAATAAAACCTCCTTAACAAATCCCGCCACAAAGTACTGGTAGGCCCTGATTCTTTTATAGGCTTTTAAACTTTGGTTTGTGTATGTCCTTTCTGTATTTAAAATGTCTTCCAAGGTAAACCAAATTCAGCCCCTCGGAAGCTGACAATGCCCTTAAAACTCTTTAGGCAACAAATATGGATCGGTTGAACCAATCTGTGTATTGAACAACTCCTAATGAATGCCTGATAATGAATTTTTTTGACAACAAAATAATTACCTTTGGTTTTCATATCAGTTAACGTTGAGTTTGATTGTCAATACACTGTATTAGACTTCCAAAATAATGGAAGGTTCTCGTTGGAGTTGAGTCACGTGATGGTGAACAACCTCTATATTCTATGCGCCTATTTTTACCACTTCAGGTTGTACCCAGACTCCGGTTCAAAATTTATAGCTGAAACAGATTAATGACATTTCCATTCATTTCAATGGGGAAGTATAGTTTGAGAAATACGTGTTTTAACAGGGTTCTTGCACCGAATTTATGGCTTTTGAAGACATTTTTGAGACCTGAAAAATATAATTTAAGAGCAAAACATGTCGCATCAATTTCTGATGAAGAAACAAACACATTTTATTCTACTTCTGGCAGAGACTACTGGTGTTTTTCCTCCTATCATGTAAGACTCGAAGGCTTTGGCCCTTGTTGTCCCTAACGAAAAAGTCTTTTTGCAGACATTGCACTAGGGGTTAGAAGGGGGTTGCTCATGATCAGGGGTCGCGTTAACCGAATATTTTCCGTCGTTGACCGTTTTTTTAAAACGGTGACGGAAAAAAATCCATCTGTCATTTTGACAGGTTGCAATTCACACCCCAGACCACAGGGTGGCGAGTGAGCATAAGAATTAGCTATTGTCTCTCTTGATGCATGACGTTGTTGGCCTTACTCGGAAAAATGTCAAGGCAACTGAGTGTTTGCCTGGCACGGCCAGACTGTTCTCCCTGTATTTTTCAAACACTGAGAGAAAAGTCTGGGACCCAGCCCATTAACGGCCTCTCGAGTAGGTACAAAATCAATCGACAAATCAGATTTGTTTATTTGCGTGACGTGTTCTTCACGAGCAACGTCACTCTTGCGCGCCGAAAGTCGTCTCTACAACAACACGGATGACGAACGGGAGAGCCGAGAATATGTTCCAATCTGCGGTAAATTCCGTTTTAAATGAGCTAAAACACATCGACACGAGTCATTGACAACAGTCTGTCTTGCGCTAGCCATATTGAATAAACTCCGCTCTCCTCGTATGTTTACTTCCGCGCGCAAGTCCCTCGTTCTGCCCTCGTCGCTTTAATAACGGCACGTCTGCCCGTCGCTGATTGGTGCACTCCACTGTCTGTTTGCCTCTTGTTAAGCTTGTTCGGACAGAATATTAATTAAAAATGAATGAAAACTAAATACTATTGAATATGTCATTATTTTTCATTTTAAAAATGTAAGTGACAGGTAAAAATAGATTATGACCGGATTTTTATGACACTGTCAGTCAAAATGACAGACAACGAAAAAGTCTAGCGCAACCTCTGCTCATGATACAATATGGTTTGGGAGGTTTCATCCGCTGCCATCGCCTCCCAATTCAAACGGATTGGCCGTCTTCGGCTGTCAGTGGCAGCCAATGCCAGGCAATTTTGGGGCATTTCACGTCATTTCCTGCTGATTTGCTGTCAATTCCTTTCCATGTTACCTTCTGTAGATTTTGGGGTACTAAAAAGGAAGTGACTCAAAATCCGCAGGAAGTAACCTGTAAATGCCACAAAAGAAAAGTAACAGGAAGTTATCTGTAAATGCCCACAAAAGACTGGCTGTGAAATACAGCTAGGGGGTTTGGCAGAAATGTACTGTTACTGAGATGGTTCACGATGACCGACATAATTTTGACCATATCATAAATTGTTGTTTTTTTTTTTTTTAATGAAACGACTAAATTAGTCTTTTTAGCCTACTTTGACTATGGGTTGTTCAGCTACGCTCATTCCCCTTTAAGAAAGTACAGCCAGTGTGCTTACGTGTGAAGTCACGTGGCAATCAGAAACTCGAACAAACAGAAACCCATTGCTATCAATCGATACGCTAACGCTACAAGTGAACGTGATGGAGTCGGATAATAGTGAAACAGATACAGGTAGCAAAATCACAGGCATTTCGAGTGTAGCATTAGTCAGTGCTCATAGTCTGATGTTGGTGCCAAGAAAGAACTTGACGCCGGTTGTCTGGAAGTATTTTGGATGCGAGGAGGTCTACGAACCACCTACGTCAGTGTGACAGTCTATTTCATAAATAGTGGGTGCGAGAGAAGTGCTTTGGACACGAACTGCACCTAGCAATCAGTATGTTGTGTTCTTTTGTATCTTTGTGTGACTTCTCTGATAGCTTCATGATGGTACAATTCACAATGGATCAGCTGAGCATAAAGTACAAACCAACAGTGTAGCCTATAATATGACCATTTAATGACCACAGCTATTCTTCAGCATGTGCTTGCTTTATTCTGTGTCATTACTGCCATCATAAATTCTTAAATGTTTAATTGGCATAAGAGTAAGAGGAGTATAGCTTAATGTGTGTCTATGTTGGGTGCGTGTGTGAGTGTGTTTCAGAAAATGCTCAGAGAAAAACCTGAAAACCTTGAAGTAAACACTTGTGTTGAGTGATGATGTCACAGCAGCTATTAACAATAAGCTGTCTGATACTCGGTCCTCTGTTTGAAGTGCAGTGTTCAAGCCCCTCTTGCTGTAAGTCATTTGTGTTACAACAACATTTTTGCACAGTGGCCATAGCCATATTTACAATGTTGTACATCGTTCAAGTCATACAAACTTTTAAATATTTATCCTTGAATGTTTATTGTTGACAAGTTATTTTTATACACCAAATGTTTACACTGAATGTTAACATGTTAAATATGTGAAACTGAAAGCTGGTAAATAAATCCTACAAATTGTTAATTTGAATTTTCATTTCATTTTCAAATTACATAACAGTCCGCTTGGGCAAATTTATTGTCATTTATCGTCATCGGGGTAAATCTGCTCAATATACCCTGATAAGTACTTAAGACCATATCGCCCAGCTCGACTGCGAATGCTATAGTTTCATTGACAGCGCCAAACGTCCAATCTAGTCAAAATGAATTGGATGTCTAGCGCCGTCAATGGCAGCCAGTGAGCTAACACTATTCTAATGGGAGATTTTGCCGACACTGTCGCCAAGGCTGGAGACAACGTACTGTATAGACCCTACTCACCAACGTCACAGAATGACGTGTCGCTGTATCCGGCCGCCATATTGTCCGTCTCTGTTTAGCCCTATTCTCAATGGTTTCAATTAGTCGTTCAGTTTATAGAGCAATTCATGGAAGCCCCGGTGCTTTCAGACGCTGTAAACTGATTGGATGCGTTGCATAAAAGGCGTTATGTGGAAAAGCTTCAGTCTATCCATTTGCCAGATCCATATTTGATGCCAAAATCGATATTTTTCGACCCGCTGTCTTCGCCCTCTCTGCCTGACATCTGCTACCCTGATATCGACAACTAACTTGTCCACACAAAATCAGCCTTTTCTCACGAAAGTTTGAAAAACTTTAAGAGCAGCACTCTAAGCAACATTACCCCGTGTGACCCAATTTTCTAAAATGGCGACAATCAATAAAAACAAAAAAAGTTGACTGTGATGGCCGACGCTTCAAGGATAGGTGGATATTGGACTATTTCTTCAATAAAACATGCAACAACTGTGTCTGCCTCATTTGCAAAGAGACAGTCGCTGTTTTTAAAGAGTTCGATGTGTCGCGATCATATTACCGAACAAGACACGCTAACATGTACGACAACATTACAGGGAAGATACGCAGCGAGAAATTATAGCAACTTGAAGCTAATTTAATTTCACAGCAGCAGTATTTCGCAAGAGCCCGAGGGTCGAAAGAGAACGCCACAAAGGCGAGATTGTTGAAATTATGAATTTAAAAAAATAACAATAAAGCAAATGTGACACACAGAAGGGCTTGCTAAAATTTCTTTAAATGTATTGTTCTACGTAAATCAGCCCAGGTAGCCCCCCACATTTTTACCACACCAAATCTGGCCCCCTTTGCAAAAAGTTTGGACACCCCTGTTTAACCGATGATCCGTAGATGAGGCCAGCTTCTTTCACTTGTTACCAGCTAAATATTATTCAAAAAATAAAGACGGTGGAAGAAATAAGCATCTTGAATTTGAAACGGTATGTTGTCGGCGATTAGCCTAGCAATGATCTTAATTGTGGTTGTCAGCCCAAAACCATCTAAATATATATTAAATGCATCTTACCAGATATAAAATGACTACTACATAATCTGTGGTAATCGTTTGGAGCCCAGTTTTCTCGTCGAATTGCAGCAGTCCATCTCGTTCTCCTCTCCGTGTCTCTCGGAATACGGTAGAACCTCAAGTCTCTCCGTCTTTCTTCTCTGTTATTGCAACCGACCGCCACACACGCCTTCACCATTTTGATTATTAATGTTAACGAGCAGAAAAACACGCCATAATAGGAGGAATTTACGTAGCGGTAATGCATCAACAATGACGAGTTGACGGACAATATGGCGCGGGGGCGTGGCTGTGACGTCATGTGAGTAGGGTCTATAACACAAGGGCATAGGCAGGGCCGACCCAGGCTATTTGGGGGCCCTAAGCATAATAATGCAAAGGGGCCCATATTTTTGGTCCACCATTTCGTCACAGTGTACTGTGAAACCCATACATGCAATCCAACCCATACGTCCATAGTTTGTATATTAATCAGATTTTGTTGCACTGCATACTTCAAACTTCTCACCCCAAATGATTGTCAGAACTTACAGTAGATAGCGCCAAACCTTTTTCTAAAAGAGGAAAGAAAGAAATTAAAGAAGGACTTTTATTTTTTTAAGTTTGTAATCAAGTATCAAAACTCACAAAAGTCAAATAAAGCAAACTGTAGTAAACAAAATAGAATATAAATTAAACAATTGCCAAATTGGGGGCCCCCTAGTGGTCAGGGGCCCTAAGCAGCTGCATAGTCTGCATATGGGCTGGGCAGGCCCTGGGCATAGGATTGGTATCAACATTGGTAGGGACGCTATAACAGCATAACCTGCATGTACACTTTTTGCTGGGAACAGGACATTAAAAAGACCAAACAAATTAGGTGAACGGGGTCAGGACCACATTTGCCACGAATATGCCAATGTGTTTCCTACGTAAAAATAGAAAAAGTTAAAATTATTATTTTCACGAGAGAAATTAAATTTTAGAAATAGGGGAATTCCCCCTTGCATCATATAAAGGAAATTTACAGTGGTTGTTTTTTCTTTCTTTCTTGAGGGGCAGATAATACTTAACCTAAACATGCAACTACATGTTAGGTTACATTGTCCTTCACCGCAAGAGTAATATGTTGCTTCAACTGGTTGTCTCTTTCATTTTCATTCCCTTATTTTCATCTCTACAGTACATCAGTAGGTTGAGCAATTATAGAAAAAAAAAAAAAAAAATCTCAGTCAGGATTAAACTTTTTATGTCGATTATGATTAATGTATGATTATCTGAAAATAATGTCAGCATAAGCTGCAAATAAAAATATTTTCAAAATAAATACCGGTAATGTAGAAAATAAATGAAAACATTTTCATGAATAAATGAATGCACTAATAGGTATTTGGTAGAGATGTCCCGATCGATCGGCCCGATCATGTCATTTTCAAAGTATCGGAATCTGCAAAAAAATTATCGGCCATGCCTTTTTTTAATATATATATATGTTTTAATTAAACCGTTTTCTAATTGTATTTAACGTTACAGACATAATACGTTACACTCATCCACAGTCTTTAGTTTAGGCTTAAGGTAGGGTTATCAAATTTATCCCAATAACGGCAGTAATAAGTTTTTTTAAATGTTGTTAGGAACGGCAAGCCGTTAATGTGGATCCAAAACACAGACCAGGAGATCAGTAGAGTAAATGTTTGTATTTAATAAGTACAACAAAAGGAGCACGCTAACAAACGCGAGTTTAACAAGTACAACTAAGGGCACGCTAACAAACGCGAGTTTAACAAGTACAACTAAGGGCACGCTAACAAACGCGAGTTTAACAAGTACAACTAAGGGCACGCTAACAAACGCGAGTTTAACAAGTACAACTAAGGGCACGCTAACAAACGCGAGTTTAACAAGTACAACTAAGGGCACGCTAACAAACGCGAGTTTAACAAGTACAACTAAGAGAGCACGCTAAAATGCATGAATATAACAGAGTACAAGAGTCTAACTACAAAGTCCAAAAGAGCACTAAAGTAAAGCTAACCAAACCAGAATACGACCGTAGAACGTCGGGAAACTCGAAGGATGACGATGAACACACAGGCGGTAAGCAAGGCAAATAGCAAGCAATAGTCCGACACTTGCAGATGGTGACAGGCTTCCTTAAATACTGAGCTTTCCTAATCAAGCACAGGTGTGTCGTGTTACCCCGCCAATCTGGCTCAATCAGGTGCTGCATAAAGAAAAAAGAACTGAGAACACACACAAATATGACAAATGTATCACGATAAAAAAGTTAACACAATTAATGCATGCATTGCATGACCCACTCACACATTATCGCGCTCAATCTGTAATGGCGCCATTATACCTATACAGAGAGATAAATGGCACCATAAAATAAGTTTTGGCAGCCTTTGGAGGCTTATTTTAAATGGCTAAGGCCTTACAATCTCTCTCCCTACGATTAGAAATATCATGGGAAGCAATGTGGGGAAGCAAGATAACATTTGATCTTTTTCTTAACACCTTATTTTATTTCCCAATGCAGAGAAGATATCGCAATTGCTAGCACTACGCACAGTCATGGTTCCACTTCCCATCATGGTTCCACTTCCCATCATGCATTGGGGCATGGCTGCAGTATCATTTACTGAAAGCTTAACTAATACACTAGAATGCAATATTTAGTCACAATATACAAAGTCACAAGTCTTTCTGTCCGTGGATCCCTCTCACAGAAAGAATGTTAATAATGTAAATGCCATCTTGAGGATTTATTGTCATAATAAACAAATACAGTACTTATGTACTGTATGTTGAATGTATATATTCCTCCGAGTTTTATTCATTTTTTTCTTAATGCATTGCCAAAATGTATATGATCGGGAAAAATTATCGAGAATGATTGGAATTGAATCGGGAGCAAAAAAAAGCAATCGGATCAGGAAATATCGGGATCGGCAAATACTCAAACTAAAACGATCGGGATCGGATCGGGAGCGAAAAAACATGATCGGAACAACCCTAGTATTTGGTTTCAAAATGTTAAGTCACAACATGCTTCTTCCTTCCATCCTTCTTTCCTTCTAAACCAGGCCGTTTACAAAAAGAAAAGAAGCAGCATCTATATGTTTTTGACTGTCAACACTTTCCTGTGAAACGCAGACTGTGTCATGGCACCTCTCTCACTAAGTAGTGTCTTGTTCATGTTTCGCTGGTTCTATAGTTTCTAGCAGAGTTCACTACATTTCTCACAGTTCAATTAATGATAACAGTAGAAAACACAGTGCAAATTTATAATTAGACCATAAATATGTCTGTCAATCTTCCTTTCAGCTAGCTATTTTTCTGAAATCTGAATAAAATCTACTTGAAGCTATGGAAGATAATTTCACTTATTTTTAGTAGATTTACACTGAAAACAGAAGAATTTAACTCGTTTTAAGGAGGTGTATTTTTGCAGTCTGCTTGAGTTTTGCAGGTTAACAAGCAAAATTAGTGGCGTCAACAACGTTGACGTTGTTTTACATTACTTACAGTGGCTGCTGCTGTTGTTGGCCGAAAACGACTTCTAATATCCTTCCTCTTCGAAGGAGGAGGAGGCATGTATTTCTGTCGAGGAAATACAGAGACTGTCTGCTAAAAGGGTCAATAACGATTGTACTTCCTAAGGGAGCTTAACTCTATTAATGTTGATAAGGTTATCTTGTCCTTTTTCTATAAATCTTTCACTGAATCTGTTCTTACCTTTGCTATTATTGCCTGGTATGGAGGTATCAGCCTGCAGGAGAAAAATAGCATCAACCATATTGTTAAGGTGGCTGGTAAGATAATAGACTGTCCACGGGTCTCCTTAACAGATATTTACGAGAGGCAGGTTATGAGGAAGGCAAATGACATACTGGATTGTCGAAATCATCCCCTTCATTGTTCGTTTGAGGTCCTCCCTTCAGGCAGGAGATTCAGAGTCCCTTGTTTTAAGTTTAACAGGACAAAGAACTCCTTCTTACCAAGTGCAGTTAGGTTGCTAAATTTGCACAATTCTGCTTGCGCTTATATACGAAGCTGTCTATAGCATTTTTAAATTGTAGTCTGTGTTATTTATTGTGTGTGTAGGCGTTATTTGTTGTGTTATCTGTATGCTTACCTGCTGTAAGACAAGTTTCCCCTTTTTAGAGGACAATAAACTTAAACTGAACTTAAACTAATGATTGTGTGCGTTTGTGTTGAGAGCGGGAATAGGGGGGGGGGGGTCTAGTCATCAGCCAATCAAACGTGGGGTTGAGAGGGGAAAAATGGACCAGCACATTCAGCAAGAAAAAGGGGTTATTGTAAGTGTGAACATAATGAGAATAATTCACTTTATGATGATCAGTGCTATCCAACATATGGAAAGAAAAATTAAATGACCTATATAACTGAAGTCATTTTATAATACAAATAAGATTTCTTAAAAGTTGGTGGGGACAATTTGAGCATCTTGAAAAGTTGGTATTGTTTTGTCCCTATGCAAACCCACGCCTTGGTATAACATATATTAATCCCAAACTTTCCTATTTAGCGCACGGCCATTAATAAAACAGCAGATGATAGTGATTTCCCAGGCATTAAACGCATCATCTGGAAATTTAGTACCTACCGCAAGTTTCCATTAATTTTTAGACAATTGAAGACCTTGATTATCTGGATTTTAATTTTAAGACTTTTTAAGGACCCGCTGGAACCCTGTTTAATTTCCAGCACTTGTCTCTCAAGGCACCACTTTATTTCAGTGTTTCAACTTGATCAGGCTTAAAAACTCACCTAAAATAACTGATGGTCCAATAATAAACATACTACGTACAGTGGTATGAAAAAGTATCTGACCCTTTTGGAATTTCTCACATTTCTGCATAAAATCACCATCAAATGTGATCTGATCTTTGGTAAAATCACACAGATGAAAAAACAGTGTTTCCTTTAACTAAACCCAAAATCATTTATAGGTTTTCATATTTTGACGATGATGATGATAGTATGCAAACATTGCCTTATAAGTGAACCATCACATTTAATATTTTGTGCCCCCCCCCCTTCTTTGGCATCAATAACTTCAACCAGACGCTTCCTCTAGCTGCTAACCCTAAAACCACCTAAACATTAATAGGTTTTCATATTTTAATGAGGATAGCAATGAACAATGACAGACGGGAAAAAAACAAGTGAGTGAACCCTCTACCTAAGGAGACTTAAAGAGCAATTGAAAGCTATTTTTACCAAACAATGTAAATCAGGTGTGTGCCCAATCATTGATGAGTGTTTTAAAGCTACCCTGCCCACTATAAACCTGATAAGAATTGTCTTGATGAGAAGCATTGTCTGATGTGCATCATGGCTCGGTCTAAAGAACTGTCTGAAGACCTGCTATCAAGGATTGCTGATTTGTATAAAGCTGGGAAAGGCTACAAAACCATCTCTAAAAGTATGGACGTTTATCAATCGACAGTCAGAGAAGTTGTCTACAAATGGAGAGAGTTTGGCACTGTTGCTTCTCTCACAAGGAGTGGTTGTCCACCAAAGATGACGCCAAGAGTTCAGCACAGAATACACAGAGAGGTAAAAAAACAACAACCCTAGAGTGTCTGCTAAAGACTTACAGAAATCACTGGCACAGTCCAATATCTCTGTGCACACATCAGCGATGTGTAAAACTATGGCCAAGAATTGTGTTCATGGAAGGACTCCACAGAGGAAGCCACTGCTGTCTAAAAAAAACATTGTTGCTCGTTTAATGTTAGCAAAAAAAGCACATGGACACTCTAAAGAAGTTTTGGCAAAATATTTTGTGGACTGATGTAACCAAAGTTGAATTGTTTGGGAGTAACACACAATGTCAGGTGTGGAGAAAAAATGGAACAGCTCACCAACACCTCATCCCTACCGTGAAGCATGGTGGAGGGATCATCATGATTTTGGGCCGTTTTGCTGACACAGGGCCTGGGCAACTTGCAATCATTAATAGAAGAATGAATTCAAAAGTTTATCGTGATGTTTTGCAGAAAAACCTGAGGCTGTCTGTCAGACAGTTGAAGCTAGAGAGAGGATGGATGTTGCAACAAGACAATGATCCAAACACAGATGTAAATCAACTTCAGAATGGTTATAGAAGAACAAAATACACGTTCTGGAGTGGCCAATTCAAAGTCAAGACTTGAACCCCATTGAGATGCTCTGGCATGACCTAAAGACAGCGATTCAAGCCAGACATCCCAGGAATCTGACTGAACTACAGCAGTTTTGGAGAGAAGAATGGGCCAAGATTAGTCCTGATTCGGGCTGTCAAAATTATCGCGTTAACGGGCGGCAATTAAGTTTTTTAATTAATCACTTTAAAATATTTGACGCAATTAACGCACATGCCCCGCTCAAACAGATTAAAATGACAGCAGTGTCATGTCCACTTGTTTTTGTCGTCCTCTGCTGGCGCTTCTGTGCGACTGATTTGATTCACCATGAGAACTGTGTAATTATTGACATCAACAATGGCGAGCTACTAGTTTATTTTTTTCTAAAAATTTTACAAATTTGATTAAAACCCAAACATTAAGAGGGGTTTTAATATAGAATTTCTATAACTTGTACTAACATTTATCTTTTAAGAACTACAAGTCTTTCTATCCATGGATCGCTTTAACAGAATGTTAATGTTAATGCCATCTTGTTGATTTATTGTTATGATAAACAAATACAGTACTTATGTACAGTATGTTGAATGTATATATCCGTCTTGTGTCTTATCTTTCCATTCCAACAATAATTTGCAGAAAAATATGGCATATTTTATAGATGGCTTGAATTGTGATTAATTACGATTAAAGCTGTAATTAACTAGATTAAAATTTTAATCGTTTGACAGCCCACTGATCAATGTGCCAAACTGATCTGCAATTACAGGAGGCATCTGGTTGAAGTTATTGCTGCCAAAGGGGGGCCAAAAATATTAAATGTGATGGTTCACTTACCCTTCTTTCCCCCCTTCTGCCATTGTTTGCATACTATCCTCATTAAAATATGAAAACCTATAAATGATTGGGCGGTTTTAATTAAAGCAGTCACTCTTTTTTCATCTGTGTGATTTTACCAATGGCCAGATCAAATTTGACGGTGATTTTATGCAGAAATGGGAGACATTCCAAAAGGTTCAGATGCTTTTTTATACCACTGTACATACATACATAAAAACAAACCAGTGGAAAAACTGTATTCCATAATTTATGATATAACATGCCCTACAGAATGGCTGTATGGCATATTTCTTGCAACTCTCCTACATTGTATTCCCATATAGGAATATCCAGAAACAATTCCAGTCATAGAACAGTCCCTGAACCGATTGATTTATCAGCATGTGCAAGTGTTGGATTAGCATCATCCATCATTGGAATAAATGCAGTGCCTACGAAATGCTAATAATCTAAAAACGGTGACAAAAGGTTCGGTGGCTGATAGGTTGCTATGACAATCCTGGCTTGAGTCATTTCCAGTGTGTGCAACTTTACGATAGATGCGTGTCCTTTTCACAGTGAATAACTATGTATTGTATTCATACGTTGGAGGGTACTCTAGTGTTTTCCTTTCTTGTCTCCCCCTGCCAAGCACCTCCCATCATTCTAGGTTAGAGGAAGAGTGCAGTGACTCTATTCTAATTGGCAAGTTCCTGTTGCACCTTGGCGTGGTTGTATGCAATGTGTAATGCATGAAGGGGCTACCTGATTTGGATTACAACAAGCAATGGCACTGCCAGAAACTTAATTGCTCTAGTCCACCTCCACCGGAACGTTTGGCCGTGAATTCATAACAACACTTTCTCATAAGCGCCAAATGAGCAGTGCGAAATGTCTGGCAGTGGCAGCATGTTTGCGTTTGTGGACTCTGTTTGACGCAATAGATGAAACGGTATCACACAACGATGGCGTCTTTGTTCCAAGTTTGTCACGTTTAAAAAGCAATATCCTATAGTTGAGTGTAAAAATAAAGGGTTATTATATGGCAAAGGAGGATTGGATGTGGGGAATTCGAAGATGCGAATATGATTCCCCATGAAAAGAGGTGTTGACGACGTTACGTATTCATGTAAAGATGCAAGCAGTGTAAGAAATGTGCAATGTGTTGCACTGCTGGGCTGTGCCTTAAGAGTAAAGGCAGAGTATAAAAGAGGGGGATTTGCATGAATCACCGGCATAAAAGATTCATTTGATAGAGGCAGGCTTACGGAAAGGGGGATCAGAGTGGTGGAAATGGCCTGACAAAACGGAACTCATTTCAAATGCCAGCTGGTTGTGTTTCCAGTGATCCATATTGTACTTATTCAAAGGTTTGGAGATGAGCAGGCTTCAGGTTTAGATAGTAGATGGTCTCTGCATCAAAGTGATGGCCTTGGGATGGATGATGTTAAACCAACTGTCACTTTTGCAGGGTGACCTTAGCACAACAGATGGTGCCGGTAACGTTTCACGCTCCGCAGCACAAAGCTGATTGTCATCACATTTTGGAAAATTAGCAGAGGAGAGGCACAATAGTGTTTTCTTTCTGGCGACAATTGAACTTTTGTTTTGTTTCTCTGTCATTTCCCCCCCCACTTGGTTTTACAAGTCATTGTGCTTTCACATTGCAAATTGGATAGGGCAAGTTGTATTGTTTTCTTTTGACGTTCTGTCTGGACTGTGCTAAATCCGTCCAAATGATTTCCTTGAAACACTGAAAGGGATGGAACATATGTAAAGCTTGAGTCCATGCAATTTTTGGTACAAATGCAGATTTGGGAGTTTTTCTTTTGACTAGAATGCCTAGTATGAAGGCAAAAATACGTAGTGATTCTAATTGCTTTTGGTTGATGTGAAGAATTATTCAATCATGACACAACTGATTCTCATCACACTTTGTAGATCAGCTGCCCGTTTTAAAAGATTTTTTTTTCTTCTTCAGAACTTCGTCACTTGATTATTTTTTTAAATCCCACTGAGATTTTACATTTTATTTATTTATTTATTACTATGCCATCTACTATGATCTGCAGTGCCATCAATGGATGGTGTTCAAAAGTAATTGGCATCACCCATCAATTCAAAGTATCTTAATATTCCCTCATGAACCAGAAAGTACTGTATGTTTCAAACATACAATGTTAAAAACAAATATATTATTATTATTTTTTGTAAGAGGATGCCATCAGCTTTTGCCAGATGCCAGGGGTTTAATTAGCAGTTAGCAGCACAGATAACGTCTTCTTTTCGGAAACCATTCCTCCCAAAAAGGGTTTAATGTTGTTGTATTGTGAATAGCCTTTGTTTGGAAAGTTACATTATCTTCTGAGGTCAGGATAGGTCCAGCTTTAGCATTTGCATCACATAGAGTTGATGTTAATCCAATGCTGGCACATCAATTCAAATAAATCTAAATAAATGTTCTCTATGCAGCTGGAAATAATATCACAGTTTGTGTTTGCTTCGTCTGTTTGGTTTGGTTTCATTCTTGTTAGTTCCCATGCCTTGTTTTATGTTTTGGATTGGTTTCATTCTGTTTTGTTTCCCAGTTTTGCTTGTCCTTGTGATTACCAATTCATGTCAACAGTTGTTGCGGGTTCTTAGTGTGTATGGCCAATTAACTTCCCCTCTACCTTTTGTGCTTGCCAGCTCTATCTCGTCTTGTAATCCCATGTCTGTATATTTAAAGCAACACTAGGGAACTTTTCAACCTTTATAAAATAGTTTCATTGCATTTATGATGATATGTTGACCGTAGTTGAATTTCACCTCTGTTATGACCTGAAGGGGTCTGTATGGTTTTCACGGGCACTAATCAACTTCAGCAGGGTGGCAGAAACCCTGCTACACAAATGTGCTGACTGCTTTATGGCATACCTCACTTCACCCATTCGTTATAAAGATCGAAATCGATGCGAACGCTTTCCTCTAATTCTGCAAAGATGGCAGAACAACAAAAGAGACTAAAAGTTTTGTTCAAGGAGACAAAAAAAAAGAGGAAAAATGGGGGCTACCAGGATAAAAGGACACTCAAGAATAAACTTTAGCCAGGCTTTCACTCGCTGGTGGGCTCCCCCCCATCCCCCCTCCTACACCCAAACTCATCAACGAGTAAAGCCTAAGTAATGCTACCGCGTTGCGGTGACGTCGCAGCGACGAAGGCGTCATTCGACATTCGATGGTTCTCCGGCCAGGTGACGCGTTGCTCTGTAATTCACTGCCAAGCCACTAGAGGGGTGTGGGGTTATGTTTGTACGGTTATGGGGCATGCATGTTGACTTCCTCTTGTCTAGTTTAACGGAGAAAAAATGAACAATGCAAGATGGAACGCTTGAATGTGGATCTTCAGCTAAACAACATTGAATAAATGTTGATCATACAAATGTTGAGGCACAGACGACGCAGAAGACTGTTTCGAGGCAGTCTGTCCAATTTTTGATGCCGCGTAGAAAGTTCTAGCCTCGAATGGAAACCAGCTAGCTGTGGTGGCTAGCTTCAAACTGGCGTCGAGCACTGCGTCCAGCATTTTGTGCGAGGTCTGCAAAGCCCTCCAGCCCGATTTGTTTGCCATGTCCTATCACCAGCCAGTGGGAAGCCATAGCAGATTTCTTGCGTCTATAGAACTTCCCAAACTCCGTTGGAAGGCTTGATGTTAACGTTAATCATAAAAGCACCGAAGCACTCTCAATCAGTGATGATTTATCGTGTGTGAACTGTCTGTTGTTAAAAATTAAACAACAAAACAACTCTTTTGACACCAAAACTGTGCTTTATTCTTCATATACTTGAAGAGTGACACGTAAATAAGTCACAGACTCACAGCAACCATATGTACACAATAAATGATGAAGTGCACCAACCAAAAATACGACGTAAAGTGATAAAAAGCTGGCAGTTTTTGTCCGACTGGCTCACCGCTTCGTGTGAACAATCGATTCCGAACACACACATACTTGTCTCGGTGGTTCTTCCATTTTTTTATTCAATCGTTTGCTGACCCACAGCCCCGTATTTTCAGCAATCTCCTCACACGAATGGCTTGCCATTTGCAAATCTTCATAATATCTTGACGAGACATTGTAGACGTTGTCGTAGATGCTCTTTGTTGATACTGTCGTCAGATTGGTCCATTTTTGCGTGTAGAAAAATAATGTTTGACAATGCCGGTGATTTTGCGTTGCACCGGAAACAACAGTCTGAGCGGACCAATCATAGTCCATTTCCACCACATCACACGCGTTGACGCGACGCGAAGTCAGAAAAAAAAGAAGGACCCAGAGAGGCTACGGCGGCGGGTCGTAAATCAGGTCTTCCTTGACGGCGCAGGTCTGACGCGGAAGCATAACTCGGCCTTAAGTCGGGAAACACGGTACAAAATCAAACGTTTCTTATTGTCAACATCGTCATATGCTATTGTTTAGCCACAACTGGATTCATTACGTCATCACTATTCATCCTTCACACAGCTGCTGGAAACAGAAATTTCTTTCAATCCAACTTCAGGCGACCGGGAGATCAGGATTTTACGATACTGTCTTCCTTAAGGCAAAACACAAGCAGAAATCGACATAAACTGAAAGTTCCCTAATGTTGCTTCACGCTTCCTGGTTCTGTTCTTGTTGTGTAATTGTATATGTCATGTCCTGTGTGAGTTTTGGTTTGCGACTTTTGTATTCTGAAATAGCAGGCACAAGCAAGCACAAAATGGGAAGAGCAAGGGCTCTTCTGACTTCTGACGTAGATGCTGTCAGGAAGTGAAAAGCGGGTGGACTCCGGAAGGCATATTTACTGTAATCCAAAGCACCACCGCATTTATTTTTCATTGTTACACAAGAAAACCCGTGACTTTCCCTACTTCAAGGAATAGGGGAGATTTTATTTATATTATTATAACTTGTCCTGTTCAGCTGCTTTGACACGACAATAGAAATCTGAGTGTCCTTATGGTCTGAACAGTTTTAACGTGTTGTTACGGATTACTTAAAAAGTAATTTAATTACTGATTACTGATAACACCTAAAAAAAGTAATCTAGTTACTTTACTGATTACTTTATTATCAAAGTAACTAAGTTACTTTAAAAGTAACTTATCAGTTACTTTTTACCAATTTTTTCCTTTTGCTGCCTCAACATAAAAATAACTGAAAAATGTCATCGCGTGTAATTGAGTTTTTCACATAAGGCTTAATCTTTGAGTTAGCGGGGGTTTAATTAGTCGACCAGCCATTGACTCGCCCTAGCTTAGCCATTCCGGAGCCCTAAAACTAACAAATAACTGACAAATTGCACAAAATTTGTTTAAATCAACTCCAATGACTAATTAAACCCCTGCTAACTCCAAGATTAAGCCTAATGTAAAAAAATTCTGAACTTCCCCTTTGAAATAAAGACCTAGCCGTTAAAATGTTGTCTCCAAAAGTTGTAAAGCAATAAAACAAACAATAAAAATTAATGAAATGAACAAAAATCCTACAACGTAAAGTTTTCATAATGGGTCAAAATCATTTTTCGAACAGATCATGACACTAGCACCTCGGAGACTATCCTTTGCTTTGCTAAGCCAAAACTACACCAGAGGAGGCAAGATGGATATTTAGAATTTCTTTAAACCTAAGCTTTCAAACGCTGCCAACAACAACTTGAACAGTTGATTGAACTCGAACAGTGTCAAGATGTGTATATACATATATATACAGTATTGGCCAAAAGTTTAGGGACACCTCAAAGGTGGATACTTTGAAGAATGTAGAACACAAAACCTGTTTTCAGTTATTTCACTTTTTTTTGCCATTCCACATGTTTGTTCATAGTTTTGATGTCTTCAGTGAGAATATATAATAGTAGTGAAAATATATAAAACGCAAAAATCATGAAGTGTGTCCAAACTTTTGACTTTTGTTTCAGTCTTCAACATGCTTTTCCCCCAGTCCCAAAAATGTAAAACTTTGCCTATGATTACAAAGTATAAAATGTACATAATTACACAAATTATAAAGGCTGGTTACAAACTGTAGAAATGCTGGCTGTCTCGTTACCTGTCGGCTTTGATTCGAGTTTTTTCACGTTGTGCTGTAATTCCAAGTGCTTCCTTGTTGAATTGGATGTCGAGTTTTTAGCGGTCGACAGTCTTTCTGAGCCTGCGCAGAGTTTGCAACGCACGGAGATATTTTTGTCATCCCTCCTGGACGGATATGTGAAGTAATGGCTGTATCTCCAGTGAGCAAATGCAGCCGTTTGTTGTATCTCTCCGGCTCCTTTACTGTTAGCATCCTGATAGGTAGCCACTAGCCAGGCTATGTTGTTGACCGACGTGGCAGATGGCGCGCGCACAGGCAGGATGGTAATACACGTGACCCGTTTTTTTCCCCCCGATGAGAAAACGTGAGATGTGATGTCACTCCCAAACTCAAGCGCAGTATTTTCTTTTCAGATGCTCTTCGTACATGACTACAATATTCTTCATTCTACATACAGTATGAGGCAACAACAAAATAGTAACGCACAGGCACCGAGGAAACTAAATTTAATCAGATTACTGGCTTGGAAAAATGAACGCGTTAGATCGTTACTAAAAGAAAGTAATCAGATTACAGTAACCAGTGTTGTCAGTAACGCGTTACAATGCGTTACAGTAACACGTTACTGACAACACTGGTCACATGGGAGTTTGATATACTCCCATTGCGGTTGTTCTTTATATTTTATTCATTAGGAGAAAGAGGTGAACGGGAAGGGGTTATGTTGGTATAGAAAAGAATGAAGCAGACAATAACAAGAAATACATTTTTACACGCCTATGCTACCTATGAACATAGTGGTGCTGTCGTTAGCTAATTACAGTATATTCACCCGTGGACACTATGTGGGGGCCTGATAACCACAGAGAAAGAAGAGGGGAAGCAAGTCAAAGGGAACGGGATTAGCTGGGGTTGAGTGACACAAGTCAGCAAAGTGAGTTGTGGAGCCCAGTATTAACACTGGTCCCAGGAAGTCCCAGGGTTTTTTTGGCTATAAAGAAAGACCAGAAAGGCGTCAAATGACCCCAATACCAAACTGAGTACTTGGCTTTGTCAAACAATAGACCACTCAAACAAGCAATCCAGCAGACAAACCCCCTACACACTCCTGTGGAGTCACTGCCTGGGTGTGGGGGGGGGGTGGGTCACTCTGAATAGCTGCAATTAGCATCATGAATATTTGCAAGTCCAAGGCTCCCTTGGCTTCATCAAACACAGAGGAGCATGGAGCTGGCCAGTCGCCGTGTTCTACATTGTAATTGACATGGCATCACTGAATGCATATGTGTTGTATCAGGCATGCACCAGAAGACTAGAGAGACAGGTTGACTTCTTGGTGGGTCTTGCAGAGGAATTAGCTCACTCTCATGTGGACGCAAACGAGGCACAGAAGGAAAAATTGCTTCGGCAACAACCTCCAACACCTAGCCCCGGGAAAAGGGCGAAGTGTCATATATCACCACATAAAAAATATTTGTTTTTTATTAAACCGTCACTTGTACGTAGGCTAACTGTAGCTTTTGGATGTAAAAAGGTTGTCTGCCTGATTGCCTGCCTAAGCGGTCCACTGTCCAACAAAGCCATCACAGCCCTGCAAACATTCAAAATGCTAATTGGAGCAATCCAACCCTGTGGTTTTGCGAGTGTGAATGGTAATGACTAATGAGGACCTCAATGCTCACAAAAGATATGCTGATTAGGGTCAGATGACCCTTCTCTGGATACAAAAGGGATTTTTATCAACTGATCCACCCTTGTAATTTCTAGTTTAAGTGAATCGTATAGTAAGTGTGCATATGATGACATCCTATTCTATGCTACCGGACTGCTAAACCTGGCACCGACAATCTCTATACCTAAGTGTGTCTAATTGAACCCAGTCATGCGTGAACCCATTCCGGTGTATGATAGTTTTGCTGAAAAATGGAAGTTCTGCATGTGGGCCGCTCCAGGGCCCTAGTACTGCCCCAGCCAACGAGAGGGGGGGCAGATGAGTGTGGCCCCCCCCTCCTCCTGCAGCTCCGGCAAAGGGGCCACCGACATCTACAAGGGCGGTCCCCCTGAATGTCCAGGCCCCCATTAACCGGCCCTTAGGGAAGGGATGAGGGGAAGCGCCACCGCCCGCCTACCTGAAGCCACAGCTACCACCGCAACCCCCCAACCGATGCGGCACGACGCCCCACCGGCACCCAACAAATAGGGGGGATATTAACAGCCATGTAGAGTTTTACTAGTGTCGGTGATTTTTTTTTTTTTTTATTCGTGAACTACATTTCCACACAAATGCACATCAGGATATGATTTAGCTTAGCAAGGAGAGGTTTGAGAGCCATTTTTTGAGTGTTGCAGAGCTCTTGAAACTAAAAAAGTACATAAACAAGGTTTCCTCGGTTTCCTCATGATGTGTTACTCAGTCCGCCGAAGCAGCACAAATATCAGTACGCCTCAGCTATTGGATGCGTTGTCGACATTAGCGCGGCAACGCTGTGAAAATGGAACAAGTTTCTATTTTGGGCCCCGCTCCCCCGCGAAATTACTCAAGACTGGCCGCGCACACTATCTCTCCGTGCTGCTGATTGTGTGAAACGGGTCTTACACAAACTGTATTGACACTATGCTGGTCACTCAAGGGTTACCTCTGCAGTATTTGTAAAATCATTGCAAGTGAACAAAATGAAAATAAGAACGGAAACATGCTGCAAACCCAACATCTACCTGTGAAATTACATTAAATCTTTTTAATTGTCACTTTTTAAATAAAAATAGTATCTTAACATTGTATAATTTCAGCTCAATTTGTTTCCTGAGTTGTTTGTGACAAGGTTTAAAATGAGTTTAAAACCATTTTTGTGTAAATGCAAAATTAGTTGGTATGTAAATTTTTCAAATTTGTAATTCACTTCAGTTCTTACTCTCACATAGTATTTATTCGCTCTCCCACCCTACACCATGTCTAACTGTATGTCTAGGTTCTCAATGAACATGTGAAATACAACGTGAAAATTTACTCAAGCTGTATTAGATGTTTGACAATCTGAATGGACTGACATTATCATTAAATATGCATGCAAACAACTGCATTTTTACGGAAGGGGGTGGATCGTCCCCGACCCTTCAAACAAGGTATTGAGTACACATTTTCTTTATCTGGACAGAAACGTCCAGGATATTCGGCTTTAAAACGCCCTGCCACATGCACAAAAAGGTCTTACTCATTTTTTTCCCAAAATCTTAAAAAAATAAAATCCGGAACTCACTTTGTATGATTTTTCAATAATTTATTTGTAATTTACTGGGATTCATAAGTATTTGTACCCCTGAGAAAATCAGTGCTAATATTTAGTGCAGAAGCCTTTGTTTGTAATTTACATTTTTATTACACGCTTTATTTATACATTTTTATTAAACGCTTTCTGTAGTTCTTCACCAGGTTTTCATATATGGAAACAGGGATTTTGGCCCATTCCTCCACACAAACCTTCTCTAGATCTGTCAGGTTTCAAGGCTGTTGTTGAGAAACAGCACACAGTCAAGGTGACCAAGGAGTGACTGTGTAAAACGCATATCAAGGTTCTGGAGTGGCCTAGCCAGTCTCCAGACCTCAAGCCAACAGAAAATCTTTTGATGGAGCTGAAAGTAAACTGCGACTCTTCCACACTAGACGCAATGATTATGTTGCAGAATGGCCTCGCCTTTATATGGTGTCAGCGAAAACGGAAGGCGAAGACGCAAACTAAAGATGCACGATAATATCAGAACCCATAATTATCGGCCAATAATGGCAATTATAACATCAAACAGATAATCCAGATTAAAAAAAAAAATCGAACCAAAAATGCAACCCGGTAATTACATGCTTGATTTAGCCTCCAAATGTGCGCAATCGAAGCAGTTTTGTCCAATTCTGCACCGCAGCCTCAACCCTTCCTCCCTCTGAAGCATGAGTGACGCGTTACACGACATGGTTGAAGCAGTTGGATATTATGGTGGCTCTGTCACCAGCGTGGGTTGATTTTTTCGTGTGTGAAACAAACAACGTTCTCGCCATCTGCAAAACATGCACTGCAGAAGTTCCACGAGGCGCTAAGAAAGCGTCATTCAACACCACGAACCTGATCAGCCATTTAAAGCTGTATCACAAAGATTTGTGGAACAAATACGAGGCTGCCGCTAGCGCGAAGGCTAAAGCTAATGTAAACAAACATAAACTAAGCTAAGCTACGGGGTTTGTGACGATCAGAGACGCTTTTGACGGCTTGGTCTCGGGCAGTGCCGCCGCCACTCATCTCCGGTTCAACCCATTAGGCACCACGGCCAGACTGAGGCCAGGTGCGGGGGCTGATTTTGCGGCTGGATGGACTGGAGAGCACAGATGACAGGCTCGGTCGGACGAGAGGCGTTTTGACCGAAGTGACATGAGAGCCAAAGCCCCGGATGAAAAAATAATGTAGTTTGTACATTTTATACAACGACCATTCTTCATGAAAACATGCCAATCACATCAATTTCACCACGAATATTTGGGCAAGTGGTGTCAGTCAAGTAAGCATGCTTATCATGACGGCACAATGGTTTGATGACAATTTCAACATGCACCAAACCACACTCACAAGAAGTCAGTCCGTCAGTAATGCATTCAGTACACTGCAAATTTAAAACGTCTCAATCAGATTATTTTTCTTATATCTAGTCAATGATTTTTTTCAATCTTGAGTGTTAAAGAGTTAACGGATGAATGCGCCAGATCATTCCACTTACTTGTGGAATTACCATTTGTTCTTAATAAGACCATACGTCTGAAAAAAAATTCTTTCAAATAATGTTTTGCGCCATACTTATTCTTGAATAAAGGCCATTTCCGACAAACAAGGATTTGGATTAAATATAATTTATTGCTTAAAATAAGGCTGTTAAGCTAATTTTAGATAGCTATTTTCATTTTTTAAGAAATTTAAATGAGTGAAGATTACTTGAAGCACTGGCAGATCACTTCACTTATTTCCAATAGATTTACACTGAAAACTGACTAGTTTTAAGGAGGTGTGTTTTTGCAGTGTACTAATGTTATATATGCTAGGAATGGTTTACTTTTAAAGGCATTTTTGTGCATCTTAGGTATTTACTCTGTAAGTAACTGTTGCCAAAAGTTTACCATTACACAATGTCATACAATATGTCATTATTTAGATGTTGGAATTTACAACTATTTCACATTTGATGAAAAAAAGAGCAATAAAGTCCATTTTTGCATAGTTATATTTGCTCTTGTGTACAGGTATACTTTAAAATTTTATATACTGTATACAGTGGTAACTCAACATAAGATCGCTTCGACACACGATCTTTTCGACATCCGACGTAAAATTTGACACGCCATTTGTTACTGCATCCGACGACATGCTTGAAATAAGACGACCTGACAGCACTGCAGACGAACGCACGGCAGATTTTCTTGTGTGAAAAATCAACAGAGGTTTCAAAAAGGTTGGTGCAGGTGGTGAAACAAGGAAAAAGGTGACACTTACATTTTAAATGAAGATACAAATTATGGAGAATTTTCACATTTTATCATTTCTTTCACAACTTATCCAAGACAAAACACCTACCGCAGTTGACGTTGTTCTCAACAAAACATTAAAAACGAAAGTTCACCGTCTCTGTCACGTCAGCCCCGCGGTGCGTTCAGGTACAGCAAAAAACGTCCGCCACATTAGAACTTGATTCGTTACATTATTACAGGAATTATTATTATTATTATGTTATTCTGATTTTTTTTCATAATTTATTTATTTTCCTCTGTGTAATTGCTATTTGCAATAGTAACAGCAGTATTTATTAAGGATTTAATGTAGGTTTTTGGGCTGTGGAACGAATTAATGGAATTATAATGTATTCTTACGGGAAAATCCTGCTCGACATACGACCATTTCGACTTACAAACAAGGTCCTGGAACGAATTAACTTCGTATGTAGAGAGACCACTGTATCTTTTAATAGAATTATCGGCTTGACATTATCTGTTATTGGCTGGAATGATGGGGAAATTATTGGTTATCGCCATTGGTTGAAAAACGTATTATCGTGCATCACTAACGCAAACCTAGCAAAGTGGAAGGATTCCATTGCGGGGCTTGCTCGGCAACCATATCAGTGGAAAGCTCTCGCGCAGATGACGTTAGCACACATCACATAGGGCGTGCGCAGCGCTGCTACTAAACATTAAAAACGGCAAACATGGCAGAACGTCGGCTTTAAATGATTGTATTTATAATATGTTTAATTTAAACTAGGGCTGTCAAAATTATCGCGTTAACGCGTGGTAATTAATTTTTTAAATTAATCACGTTAAAATATTTGACGCAATTAACGCACATGTCCCGCTCAGACAGTATTCTGCCTTTTGGTAAGTTTTACAGCAAGGTTTTTTGTGCTGTCTAACAGCGAACTCTTGTGGTCGCTTTGCGACATGGTTTATTGCTTTCTTGGCAGTTCAATATGGCTGCATGATGTCTCGGGCTGACGCCTACGTTCTAATGTTGTGCTGATATGATCCTTGGACAAGATTTGTCCGTAAGTATGGTTGTTGTAAAGAATGTACATATTATGTTAGTAAGCGAAATATTGTATTTTTTGTATGAGACGCTTTTTGTTTATGTTTAGTGAACCTGTATAGCGTGCTAAGCTAACGTTGTTGCTAATGCAATGCTTGTGTACTTTTTTAATAGTTTCACTACGGTCTAATGAGGACAGTGGTTTGAGGCCATTTTAGTAATAAATCAGATGAAAAAGGAAGAAGTCTGATTATTAAGGCGTCGTTCACTCGCTGTCTAGCTTTGGAAAAAGTAGACGCTTCGGAGTGAGGACAGCATAGACAGATTTAAATGACAGTAGAGTGAAATGCCCACTACAGTCCTTATGTACCGTATGTTGAATGTATATATCCATCTTGTGTCTTATCTTTCCATTCCAACAAATTATTTTACAGAATATATATATAATTTACAGAAAAATATGGCATATTTTATAGATGCTTTGAATTGCGATTAATCACGATTAATTAATTTTTAAGCTGTAATTAACTCGATTAAGAATTTTAATCATTTGACAGCCCTAATTTAAACATGTTTAAGGTTTCCATTTTTTTGGCTTTTGGAGCAAAAGAAAAATGTCATTGCTTGGAGTGGGCGGGTATGCTGTCTTCTAAGTTGAGGAGGTTGTTGGTGTCAGAGTATGTCATTGGCTGTCGCCTTGTAAATCTGTACTGCCCCCTAGAGCCTAGCATGAATACTACATCATTTTCGCACAGAATTGTGACATTGTTCGAATGGAGACGGAAGCATATAAATGCAAATATGAAATTTGTCGTATTTTTATAGCATATTCTAAGTGGGTGAATTTGCAAAATCACAAGAGGTGCAAATACTTCTGCTCCTCGCTGTATACAGTAGATATTTATTAAGTTCATTTATAGGAAAGTCAATTACATGCAGTGACATTTTTTTGGCTAACTGGGGGTCACTGCCCCACTCACAATCCGTTGATGGATACACCTTCCCTTATTCCTTGCTTGCTTTCCAACCACACCATGACAAATCCAGTCATTAAAAACAGAGCTGAGATGTTACTATTTCTACTACTGCTGCATTAGCAAATAAAATGCTTGCAAAACAGCTGAAGTGTTGATCTTTTGTCTCATATGCATCATTGGATGTCAATTTCAACTACAAAATGGAATTGGTCTCTGATTGCACTGGCTACTTTTAAAAATTCCACTTTTTAGTAGCTCAGCCTTGTGCTTTGCTAAGTGGAATTCTTATCCTCCACTCATATCACAATCAATATCAAATTGTCTCTAAAAAGGGTAAAAAGAAAAAAAAAAAACTACTCCTTCGAGGTTCTTCTGAAATAGTGTAATCTGTGTTTGTTTTCTTCAATATCTTTTTCAATTTGGTAGAAACTCGTCTTGAGTCAAAGCTGCACTCAGGCAAACTTGAAAAGTACGCGAGGCATATCTGACATTTTCTGCCTCCTCAATGACACATCTAAACGAGTAAAAAGCACACAAAGGCATTGAGAGTCAGCTCAAACGTGTTGTGAGATTTTATTCTATTCTTTGTTTCTCACAAAGCAATGCTCAGTCATGACACAACGGTGGTGTGAAGTTGTCACTCACGCTTCCATAATCATCCTCCTCATTGTATTTTTGTGTGGTGCATCTGTTGGGTCAAATGGTCCTTCATGCCTCAAGTGAATTATGATGCAAAGCCAGTAACACAAAACATGAAAACGATACATAACAGTGAGTTATTCTTGTTGTTAAATTAGCTATAGAGTTGCAATGTGGGCTCATTGATTCGCAATGTATAATTAGATTGCTAATTAGTCACGAGTCTTAAAGAACAATAATCAGTGGGTCTAACAGTATCCCACTATGACAAATCACAGCACCCCTTTGTTTCCCTCATACCACTGAGTTTTCTCCAATGCGAGGATAGTCGGACTTTTTCCAAGTGGCGGCAATTCAATTAAAATACGTCGAAGGAAAACACAATTTGTGTCACTTGTATTGTTGTATTATTGTGTAATTTTGGCAGAATTAGTGGAAAGGGGAAAAGGACAAGCATGTGTCTAGCTTCAGATTGGATTAGTATTTTTTTTTAATTTACTTAATGACCATCAGACAGCTTTTAAAAATCATTATGCAATCACTGTTATGCATCCAATTCCGTTGGAAGGTCGCAACGGCATCCTCTACCACAAAGACAAAGACATTAAAATGCTTGGTGACAAAGCCAATATAGTGTATACTTGAAAGATATTATTTTGGCACAAATAAATCCTTTATTAACTTTTCACGTTGGTACTGAATCACAATAATTTTGAACTTTTGCCTCATATTATGTAATATAGAGCGAGAAAATGAGTCACTCATTTTATATTCATGTCTTTTATTTTAATAGGGTTTTTGATGAGGAACAAAGGGAGAAACATTCTGTGCAGTGACAATGATGTGAAAGCAGCAGGGGCCTCACTAGACCTAAATCAATACTAGTGCAGAGCTGAGCACTGACGAGCGAGCAAAAACATTTTTTTTAGCACATATCTATCATAAAAATCAGAACTAGCGCTTTAAACTATATATAATCAAACCAAAATACATGTTTCTGTAAAAAAAAAAAATAAATAAATAAAAAGTTTTTTTTTTTTTTTTCACCCATGAGTAATCAAAATAAAAATTGGGACATCCCTTGTTGATAGTCAATTCACCTCTGCTCACGCTCATTAACTTCCATCTGTCGTTCACTTCTTCCTACACTCTGCTGCTTTTCTTTGTCTGGACAGAAATAGGGATACATCACTATAACCCCGGTAGTACACCAAGCACATATACGGCGCAACAACGTAGCCGCCGCGTCAACGCAGTGAAACGCGGTCGTTAAAGTCAATCCATAGAATACATGACTATTGAAGTGTCACTTTGTCATTCTTTGCGTAACGCCTTATCAGAGGGGGCCGAGCTTCATTTAGTAATAGCCGAAGACGGCACTGGCTCATGTCGGATTTAAACTTGGATTTACTTACGATTGGATTTAACTACAAAAGCTGTACCGCATATAAACAGGAAGGATTGTCTCAGGAGTGATTTGTTTGAGGATTCAAAGTAAATATTATATTTTTCGTACCATGCATGCATGATAGAAGCATTTATTCGCAGGAATTTTCTTCTTTGTTTACACATGGAGGCGTCTAATTTTCGTAACTGACTAGCCTCATAATTTACTTTTAACCAAGAATCGAGACTGTTTTACATCCATATCTATAAAGAAGTCAGGGATTTAAGCATTTATTCACAAGAATTTTCGCAAGAAAAGCTCCTTTTATGCAAGGCGGCCGCTAGCCTCATTCGGTAACAGAGTTGCATTGAACTTCGACAATATACGTAAAATAAACACTACCTGCACGGTTTCGTTGCTTTTAACCAAGAATCGAGACTGTTTTACGTCCATATCTATGAAGAATTCATGGATTTAAGCATTTATTCATAAGAATTTTCGCCAGAAAAGCTGTTTACGCCAGGCGGCCGCTAGCCTCATTCGCTACCAGTATATAGTGTATAATATTTATAAAGGGCTATTTTGTTCTATAATAAGTTGTGATTGTATATAGAATTTATTAATAATCTATTTACATATTATTTATAATTGATTCGGCATGTTTTCCTCAAGTATTAAGTTTCTGATGTTAAATTGAGTGATTTATTAGCTGTTGAAAACTCGCAGTAAATAAATACAAACAAATTTAAGTTGCTATTTTGGTCAAAAACTTACATGATATGTTAAACATTGCTATTGATCCTGAAAACATAGGTGCTTATCTCTACATTTGGTGATTTTTGTGCATCTAGTAAAAAGTCTGAGATGTTTATAGCCATTTTAACCCTTGGGCGTTATTTTATCTTGACTAAATTCTTGTGATTTTGTCCAAAAAATGGCTTTTCCTTTGAAGTGTGATAACTAAGTCATTTCTGAATATTTTTTCACTTTCAGCCACTCAAAATGTTCAGTGGCGTCAGACCTATCTACACATATAAAGTTTTTTATTTTTTTTATTTTTCAATGCCCCCTATGGACAATAATAGCAGCATTATCCGAATAGCAAAACTAACTATGCTGTATATATATAAAAAACAAAAGTCTAATTTGAATATTCCATATCACATAGTTAGAGGCTTGAATAAGTCGTTAAGTCATAACAACTGATTTTTTTATGCATGCCCAGTTTTTACACATTTGCAGTTTTCTCATTTACACTAAACTCTTGTGATTTTGTCCAAAAAATGGCTTTTCCTTTGAAGTGTGATAACTAAGTCATTTCTGAATATTTTTTCACTTTCAACCACTCAAAATCTTCAGTGGCATCAGACCTATCTACACATATATAGTTTTTTATTTTTTTTATTTTTCAATGCCCCCTATGGACAATAATAGCAGCATTATCCGAATAGCAAAACTAACTATGCTGTATGTATATAAAAAACAAAAGTCTAATTTGAATATTCCATATCACATAGTTAGAGGCTTGAATGAGTCGTTAAGTCATAACAACCGATTTTTTTATGCATGCCCAGTTTTTACACATTTGCAGTTTTCTCATTTACACTAAACTCTTGTGATTTTGTCCAAAAAATGGCTTTTCCTTTGAAGTGTGATAACTAAGTCATTTCTGAATATTTTTTCACTTTCAGCCACTCAAAATGTTCAGTGGCGTCAGACCTATCTACACATATAAAGTTTTTTTTTTTTTTTTTTTCAATGCCCCCTATGGACAATAATAGCAGCATTATCCGAATAGCAAAACTAACTATGCTGTATATATATAAAAAACAAAAGTCTAATTTGAATATTCCATATCACATAGAGGCTTGAATAAGTCCACAAGTCGTAACAACCAATTTTTTTATGCACAACCACTTTTTACACAATTGCAGTTTTCTCATTTACATTCAACTCTTGTGATTTTGTCCAAAAAATGGCTTTTCCTTTGAAGTGTGATAACTAAGTTATTTCTGAATATGTTTTCATTTTCAACCACTCACAATGTTCAGTGGCATCAGACCTATCTAAACATATAGTTTTTTTGTTTTGGCCCCCTATGGACAATAATTGCAGCATTATCCTAATAGTAAAACTAACTATGCTATATAGGCTATATATAAATCAAACTAAAATATTTTATATTACATAATTACATCATTGGATAAGTAAACGTCGTAACAATAGATTTTTTGTTTTAGAACAAGACTGTGACAACGTGACAATAACTGATTTGATGATAGAATTTATGTTAACAATTTTACAAAACATACATACAATATAACAGTTAACATAATAACAACATACACAATTCATGATGTGCACTTTGAGATTTGTTGTTCAAATGTAAAGTGCGTTATAAATAAAATGTATTATTATTTATTATTATGTTCGAAGCCCGAAGTGGCTTTGTGCAAAGGCCACATTGTTTGCGCTTGGACGGGGGTCCAGCTCGCTGCTCAACCAAGCCTTCGGCAGAAGGCGGTGGTTCCCGTTTTAGGACTTCTGGCCGAATTAGAGCCTTGCCAAGTTCCTCAAGAAATAGTCGGCGCTTGTAGCTTTTCTTCACGTTCCACTCAGGGTAGATCTCCGTGAACAGCACAAACGAGGGTAGATCTCCGTGAACAGCACAAACGCGCTGCATGACGAAATGTCCGGCATGTGAAAAAACACACATTGGCCACCTGAGTGCGCGCCGGCGGCAGGAGTATGTGCCTCAGGCCTGCAAAGCACAAGCGCACGCAACAATAACAGCTTTGATCTTTGATCAGCTTTTACAAGACAAACCTTGATATGCAAAACATTTGCTTACTCACTCTCGTCATTACCTCGATCGCCGTCATTTTCGTCATGCGCCTCAACGTGGTCATGTCCGTGCCCCCGCCTTCTGCTCCCCGCTTTCATCTCGTTATGTTGTCAACTATTTCCTAATCCTCGTCATCAAAGCCGTCCTCCTCCGGCATCGAAAGTCCGGAAGAATTTGTTCAATGTCTTCTGGGCTCTCCAAAGAAGCGTCCGAACAAAGGTCGTCGTCGTCGGAATCAGGATTTTCTAACACCATTCGAATCGTGTCCTGCGGTGAAATACTCCAAGCCGCCATCGATCATAAGTTGTGTTGGAAGAAATGCAAAATGGTGATCCTCGCGAGAACAGAGACTCCCAAAATGCCCAGAACCAATGAGAGTAAAGAAATTCAAACACCCAACCAATAAAAGTTGAAATTCAAACGACAACAATAAACACGTGGTTTTTTGTTTTGGTTTTTTTGCATTTCCGGGAAGTACCTTTTTATTGTCTTGTGCAAACGTGCAAAATTGCAAATACGCATGCCCAAATAGACTGAAAGTGAGCTCAGACAACATTGACACCATTTTTTTTGTAAAGCCAACCGTCTTTATTGCATTAATTTTTGACCGATCTGAAGCTAGCTTCGCAAGAAAATTCATGTATTGGCCTATGGCTCCATCTAGTGACTTCTGGGTGTCAACACAAAAAAAATTTTATCTGCATGTTTTTGACTCGCCAAAGAAGCGATTGCATCAATAATCACGGAAAATGCATGATAAAACATCAGGTTTACAGCATATTAAAAATCATGATTTATAATGGGAGTCAATGAGCCAAAAAATGGCAAAATAACAAGAGTTTAGTGCAAATCTTCCCAGCCTGTTTGCAATAAGTTAGAAATTGCCGGATGGTGCCATTTCGAACTTCTACATGATTTAGTATCCTGCAGGAAATATCAGCTCCCTAGTGTATTTTTTCATATGCTTTTTTTCCTTTTAAACACAGAAAAAAACGAAAAAAGCCAAAAAATGGACAAATAACACCCAGGGGTTAAGTTGTGTTATACTTATATAGAAAATAATTAATCGGGATTTTACAAGGGAACGACTTTGAATTTTTGAATGCTGCTGCTCATGGAGATTCATATATGGCTAAGGTAGGTGCTTGTTTTGGTTTAGGTCAGTAGCAGCTTTGGTTTTGTAAATATTTTAAGTTTTTGAAAATAGGCCCCCTATGAATCGGCCCCGTTTCCCGTGTCATGTCAACAGGTTATGAAGTCTATGGTCTACACTAGGCATGTTGATGGAATAAATGAAAACACTGAAAACTGAACTGAAAACCGACCACGCTCGCAATTTCTTTGGCAGTGTTACCACAATTACAGTTGTCACCTTAACTTATGAAGATTGGCGAACCGAGGTGGACCGCCAGCCGAAATCGACATTCTACAGCCCTATTGTCGACCCAGTTCATGGATGTACACACCATGCTTATATTTCTCTATCGTTCACACCTTTCTTTTAAATGGTAAGCATCATCTTTTCTCTTTTTTCTCCACCAACACTAACCTTTTTGGATCCATTGTTGATTTCTCTCACAAGAAAATCAGCCTTGCATCCGTCTTCCGGCAAAACAAAGAAACTGTGCCGCTGTCCAAAATCGTCGTATTTAGAGCATGTCGTCGAATGTAGAAACAAATGGCGTGTCAAATTTTACGTCGGATGTCGAAAAGATCGTGTGTCGAACCGATCGTATGTTGAGGTACCACTGTATATGAGAACAGTTTTAAAGGGTGCTGTGGCTTAGCTGGTCAAAGTGCCTGTCTAGTAAACAGGAGATCCTGGCTTCAACTCCCAGCAGTACCTGCAGTTGCTGTATGGGGTCTTTCAGAGCATTGCATCAAATTTGAGAGGAAGACCTGGTTCTTTGAAGAAACTGTTTTTAGCATTATGAAGAAACCCTCTTTGTGTCAAGTCATTTGCTCTGAAACTTTAGACAACAATTTAACATTATCTGTAGACCGATGCGCAGGTACTCCCAAATTCCCTCTAAAATTACTGGAGACTTGCAAGTTCTAAAGCTATCACCCCCAACTTCTCTAAGGTATACAGTGGGGCAAATAAGTATTTAGTCAACCACTAATTGTGCAAGTTCTCCCACTTGAAAATATGAGAGAGGCCTGTAATAGTCATTGTAATTTTGGCTGTCGTTGGGCAACACAGACTTTCAACTTCCTCCTCACCCCGTGGCATCAAAATGATAACAAGAACGATGAGCAAAAAAGACACCTGTCCACAATCTCAGTCAGTCACACTCCAAACTCCACTATGGCCAAGACCATAGAGCTGTCGAAGGACACCAGAGACAAAATTGTAGACCTGCACCAGGCTGGGATGACTGAATCTGCAATAGGTAAAACGCTTGGTGTAAACAAATCAACTGTGGGAGCAATTATTAGAAAATGGAAGACATACAAGACTACTGATAATCTCCCTGGATCTGGGGCTCCATGCAAGATCTCACCCCGTAGCGCCAAAATGATAACAAGAACGGTGAGCCAAAATCCCAGAACCAAACGGGGGGACCTAGTGAATGACCTACAGAGAGCTTGGACCACAGTAACAAAGGCTACTATCAGTAACACAATGCGCCGCCAGGGACTCACATCCTGCACTGCCAGAAGTGTCCTCCTGCTGAAGAAAGTACACGTCCAGGCCCGTCTGAGGTTCGCTAGAGAGCATTTGGATGATCCAAAAGAGGACTGGGAGAATGTGTTATGGTCAGATGAAACCAAAACAGAACTTTTTGATAGAAACACAGGTTCTCGTGTTTGGAGGGAAAAGAATACTGAATCGCACCATACCCACTGTGAAGCATGGGGGTGGAAACATCATGCTTTGGGGCTGTTTTTCTGCAAAGGGACCAGGATGACTGATTTGTGGAAAGGAGATCCACAAAGGAGTGGCTTCGTAAGAAACATTTCAAGGTCCTGGAGTGGCCTAGCCAGTCTCCTGATCTCAACCCTATAGAAAATCTGTGGAAGGATTTGAAAGTTCGTGGTGCCCAACGACAGCCCCAAAACATCACTGATCTAGAGGAGATCTGCATGGAGGAATGGGCCAAAATACCAGCAACAGTGTGTGAAAAGCTTGTGAAGAGTTACAGAAAACGTTTTGCCTCTGTTATTGCCAACAAAGGGTAAATAACAAAGTATTGAGATTAACTTTTGGAATTGACCAAATACTTATTTTCCACCATGATTTGCAAATAAATTCTCCAAAAATCAAACAATTTGATTTTCTGTTTTTTTTCCCACATTATGTCTCTCATGGTTGAGGTTTCCCCATGTTGACAATTAAAGGCCTCTCCAATATTTTCAAGTGGGAGAACTTGCACAATTAGTGGTTGACTAAATACTTATTTGCCCCACTGTATGTCTGTTTTTTTCAGTATCCGACATGGTATCAGATGTGAGTCTCACCTCACATTTTGTAACTTCTAGGAATTTAAAACTGATATTTTTTTTAGCACATTGTTTTTTTTTCTTTTAATGATTACATTTTTAACTGATCAGTGTCGCTGTGGCGCAATCGGTCAGCGCTCGGCTGTTAACTGAGAGGCTGATGATTCAAATCCACCCAGGGACATGTGTCTTCAAGCCCTTTGTATATGCACTGGGGTGAAATAGTATTTAGTTGTGCAAGTTCTCCCACTTGAAAAAGTTAGAGAGGCCTGTAATTGTCAACATGGGTAAACCTCAACCATGAGAGACAGAATGTGGAAGAAAAGCACGTTGTTTAATTTTTAAAGACTTTATTTGCAAATCATGGTGGAAAATAAGTACTTGGTCAGTACCAAAGGTTCATCTCAGTACTTTGTTATGTACCCTTTGTTGGCAATAACGGAGGCCAAACGTTTTCTGTAACTCTTCACAAGCTTTTCACACACTGTTGCTGGTATTTTGGCCCATTCCTCCATGCAGATCTCCTCAAGAGCAGTGATGTTTTGGGGCTGTCATTGGACAACATGGACGTTCAACTCCCTCCACAGATTTTCTATGGGGTTGAGATGTGGAGACTGGCTAGGCCACTCCAGGACCTTGAAATGTTTCTTACGAAGCCACTCCTTTGTTGCTCTGGCTGTGTGTTTGGGATCATTGTCATGCTGAAAAACCCAGCCACGTTTCATCTTCAATGCCCTTGCTGATGGAAGGAGATTTTCACTCAAAATCTCTCGATACATGGCCCCATTCATTCTTTCCTTTATACAGATCAGTTTTCCTGGTCCCTTTGCAGAAAAACAGCCCCAAAGCATGATGTTTCCACCCCCATGCTTCACAGTGGGTATGGTGTTCTTCAGATGCAATTCAGTATTCTTTCTCCTCCAAACAAGAGAACCTGTGTTTCTACCAAAAAGTTCTATTTTGGTTTAATCTGACCATAACACATTCTCTCAGTCCTCTTCTGGATCATCCAAATGCTCTCTAGCGAACCGCAGACGGGCCTGGACGTGTACTTTCTTCAGCAGGGGGACACGTCTGGCAGTGCAGGATTTGAGTCCCTGGCAGCGCATTGTGTTACTGATAGTAGCCTTTGTTACTGTGGTCCCAGCCCTCTGTAGGTCATTCACTAGGTCCCCCCGTTTGGTTCTGGGATTTTGGCTCACCGTTCTTGTTATCATTTTGACGCTACGGAGTGAGATCTTGCATGGAGCCCCAGATCCAGGGAGATTATCAGTAGTCTTGTATGTCTTCCATTTTCTAATAATTGTCCCACCGTGTATTTGTTTACACCAAGCGTTTTACCTATTGCAGATTCAGTCTTCCCAGCCTGGTGCAGGTCTACAATTTTGCCTCTGGTGTCCTTCGACAGCTCTTTGGTCTTGGCGAAAGTGGAGTTTGGAGTGTGACTGACTGAGCTTGTGGACAGGTGTCTTTTATACCGATAATGAGTTAAAATAGGTGCCATTAATACAGGTAACAAGTGCAGCCTTGTTAGACCTCATTAGACCTCGTTAGAAGACGTTAAACCTCTTTGACAGGCAGAAATTCTGCTTGTTTGTAGGTGACCGAATACTTATTTTCCACTCTAATTTGGAAATAAATTCTTTAAAAATCAAACAATGTGATTTTCTGTTTTTTTCCCCACATTCTGTCTCTCATGGTTGAGGTTTACCCATATTTACAATTACAGGCCTCTCTAATCTTTTCAAGTAGGAGAACTTGCACAATTGGTGGTTGACTAAAAACTTATTTGCCCCACTGTACAAAGCTGTTCCACCTAGTTAAGCAATGTGTGTTAAAGCGTGTGTCTCACACAGAGTGAACTGGAGAGAAACCATGGGCCAACAGCAGGTTTTCTCAAATTAAGATTACGAATGTGGAATTCAGTCAGGAAATTGTTGTTACCCAGCATTAATCTTAGCCAGTTGACGGGAAGATTGGTAAAGAAATGTTATGTCAAGGGTCCTGTGGCTTAGCTGGACAAAGTGCCTGTTTAGTAAACAAGCGATTCTGGGTCAACTCCCCGCAGTTGCTGCATGGTGTCTATCAGAGCATTGCATCAAATTTGAGAGGAAGCCCTGGTTCTCTGTAGAAACTGTTTTTAGCATTATGAAAAACACCCTCTTTGGCATTTCCATTTTGCCCAGGCATTTGCTCTGAAACTTTGGTCTCCAGATAATGTTAAATTGTTGCCTAATGCGCCACAGGTACACCCAAATTCCCTCTAAAATTACTGGAGACTTGCAAGTTCTAAAGTCATCACCCCAAACTGCTCTAAGGTATATGTGTTTTTTTTTATCAGTATCCGACATGGGTCTCACCTAACATTTTGTAACTTCTAGGAATTTAAAACTGATATTTTTCAGCACATTGTTTTTGTTTCTTTGAATGATTACATTTTTAAAATGGATCATTCATGTAATGTGCGCCTTATAATCAGTTGGGCCTCATGGTGCGGGAAGATACAGTAATGATTTGTTTCTATATCGTCAGCTGATCAGCGTCTCTGTGGCGCAATCGGTCAGCGCGCTCGGCTGTTAACCGAGAGGCTGGTGGTTCGAATCCACCCAGGGACGTGTGTCTTCAAGCCCTTTGTACTAATCTTGGCTACAAGTACTATTATATACAAACCTGTTCCACGTAGTTAAGTAATGTTCTAGGATGTGTCTCACAACTACTGAGCTGGAGGGAACCCATAGGCCAACAGTGGGTTTTCTCAAATTGACATTTCAAATGTGGAATTAAGTCAGAAAATGTTCTTTATTAAATTTCAGAAGAAGACCTGGTTCTTTGATGAAACTGTTTTTAGCATTGTGAAGAAAAACCTCTTTGTGTCAAGGCACCTGCTCTGAGACTTGAGGAAACAATTTGCCATTATCTGGAGACCTATGCGCAGGTACACCCAAATTCCCTCTAAAATGACTGGAGACTTGCAAATTCTAAAGCCATCACCCCAACTGCTCCAAGGTATATGTCTGTTTTTTCAGTATTCGACATGGTACCAGATGTGACTCTCACCTAACATCTTGTAACTTCTAGGAATATAAAACATATTTTTTTAGCACATTGTTTTCGTTTCTTTTAATGATTACATTTTTAACTGATTGTCAAGGAAGTTCAATTTTTAACCCCAAGACAAGTAGCAATCAATAGCTCAAATAAGAGAAAAGAATCAAACCCCGCCAAGGATTGCCTGCTTTGAAGACTTTATAAACAAGATGTATACCATGGGTACAAATGGTGTGATCCAGCCAGGAGCTTTGACCACACAGGAGTACAACGAAAATACACAAGTTAAGGGTCTAATTGCTTGTTGAAAGGGCGTTGCTACCTATGAAACGATACCTTCTACAAAAACAAAAGTGAACTTTATTACAGCCCAACTCTGGTGATTTTCCACATAAAAACATCCTGAGTTATGACCTTGGAAAGTAGCTGTAGCTGGTACAAGAGGGAGTAAAATCAGATAAGGCAGTCAACAGATACTAACTGTAGAATGTTCAAAGGAATATATGTGCAGCACAAGAACATTGATACAGTCTCACATGAAAGCCTATAAAAAAAAAACATATAGTTTCACAGCAATTGATGATAGTCTTTTTATGAGCATTAATAAAGTATTCTTTCACACAGACTAGTGTCTCTTTGGTGCAATTGGTCAGAACACTCGGCTGTTAACCAAGAGGCTGGTGGTTCGAATCCACCCAGGGATGTGTGTCTTCCAGCCCTTACTGCTAGTCTTGGCCACAAAGTATGGTAAAGGGTGTTATACTTATATAGCACTTTTCCACCTTTCAAGGCGCTCTACACTATCTCACCATCCACCTACTTACTGGTAACGCAGCACCAGGAGCAATGTGGGGTTCAGTGTCTTGCTCAAGGACACTTAGACGAGTTCATCAGGGCGGACACTTGAACCCACAACCTCTGGGTTGGGGGACAACTAGTCTACCACTGAGCCACGCCACCCCACAAGTATGTAGAAACCTGTTCCACCAATGTCTGTTCAAGGGTGTGTCTCACACATACTAAGCTGGAGAGAACCCATAGGCCAACAGTGGCTTTTCTCAAATTGAGATTACAAATGTGGAATTAAATCTTCTTGTTTCCCAACATTAATCTTAGCCAGGTCATGGGAAGATTGGTAAAGAACTGGGATTTAAAAGTCCTGTGGCTTACCTGGTCAAAGTACCTGTCTAGTAAACAGGAGATCCTGGGTTCAACTCCCTGCAGTGGCTGCAGTTGCTGTATGGGGTCTTTCAGAACATTGCATCAAATTTGAGAGGAAGACCTGGTTCTTTGATGAAACTGTTTTTAGCATTGTGAAGAAAGCCTCTTTGTGTCAAGGCACTTGCTCTGAGACTTAAGGCAACAATTTGCCATTATCTGGAGACTGATGGGCAGGAACACCCAAATTCCCTCTAAAATTACTGGAGACTTGCAAGTTCTAAAGCCATCACCCCTAACTGCTTTAAGGTATACAGTATGTCTGTTTTTCTAATTATCCGACATGGTACCAGATGTGAGTCTCACCTAACATTTTGTAACTTCTAGGAATTTAAAACTGATATTTTTTAGCACATTGTCTTATTTCTTTTAATGATTACATTTTTAAAATGGGTCATTCATTGAATGTGCACCTTATCAGTTAGGCCTCATAGTGCGGGAAGATACGGTAATGCTTTGTTTCTTATTTTTCTAACTAATGTTCATGTGGTAGTAATGCTCCTGAAAGTCTATAATGTAAGAAAAATAACATTCTGTACTATTTGAGTCAGTGTTTGAATAAATCCAGCGGGAGATTAGGCGTTTATTAAAATTGATGTATTGTTTTCAAATCTGCTTGTGAATACTGTGTTGAAATGGAACACTGATAATGGGACATTGATACATCATTTATTCTTATTAAGAAAAAAGATATTTTTCAACAGTGCTGGGACATAACCTTGTTCTTTTTTGGATACAAACTTCACCAGCTTTAGTCGCTCACGTTGAACTGAGGAGACGGGTGCACAGTGGTACATTTACTTACAAAATTAATTGGTTCTGGAAGTAGTTTTTTAAGATGAAATTTCATGAATAGAGCAAAGTTTTCCATGTAAGCGTTAATCCTTTCCAAGCCCCCCAAAATTCAGACATAAATCTTTAATAATGCATAAAAATGCATCAAAACGTGACAGATAAATGTTACAATTAGATTATTGCACAATAAACATAAAATCAGAGTTGTGCATAATGTAAAAAAAAAAACAAACAAACAAACAAACAAACAAACAAACAAAAAAAAACAAAAATAAAGAATAAAAGTTAATACACTCATGTAAAGCTGTCGGAACACAAGGGGTGAATGAAGAGGACACTGGGATATACACATATAGTAGAAATCCCTCTTAGCTAATTGGATGCCAGGAATGCTAGGCAATAGCCAATGGCAGAGCAGGTATAAGTAAGTTACGTCCAGTAAACTCTGGGAACTGCGAGTACCAACTGTACCGTATTTTTGCCTTTAGCACCCTGAAATTGCTGTCATTAAAAGAGGCAATATTTTCCCGTTGAGGCGTGTCTTAACCTGAAAATTCTGTATGTAGGGACGTTCGTAAGTAGAGGTACCACTGTATCTTAAAGCAAGCTTATGAACAAATATTAATCATGTACACTCAGACTTATTCTACAACTATGAATAACAAATACCTTATCTGGATACACCAGGTCAAAATGTGACTGATCATTCGCGCTTATATACAGTCCCTCTGCGGTCAAAAGTTTTGAGACAATTTCTCATTCTAATGAATGGTTAAGTGTCTCATAACTTTTGTCATCGGGTGTATATCAGTGTTGTTTTTTTGCAGACCTTTTTCATTTTCGTCTTAGTCGTAAAAATGTTTTCGTCTGTGAAATAAAAAAAATAAAAAAAATTCACTCCAAAAATAAAACAATAAAAAAATAAAGGTTTCCAATTATTTCGGATGTACAGTGCTGGCCAAAAGTATTGGCGCCTCTGCAATTCTGTCAGATGATGTTCAATTTCTCCTAGAAAATGATTGCAAATACAAATGCTTTGGTAGTAATATCTTCATTAATTTTACTTGCAATGAAAAAACACAAAAGAGAATGAAAAAATGTTTTAAATTATTGTCATTTTACACAAGACTCCAAAATTGGGCCGGACAAAAGTATTGGCACCCTCAGCCTAATACTTGGTATCACAACATTTAGACAAAATAACGGCGAACAGCCGCTTCCGGTATCCATCAATGAGTTTCTTACAATGCTCTGCTGAAATTTTAGACCATTCTTCGTTGGCCAACTGGCCCAGGTCTCTGAGATTTGAAGGGTACCATTTTCAGATCTCTCCACTCATGTTTTATGGGATTCAGGTCTGGACTCATTGCTGGCCACTTCAGAAGTCTCTAGTGCTTTCTCTCAAACAATTTTCTAGTGCTTTTTGAAGTGTGTTTTGGGTCATTGTCCTGCTGGAAGACTCATGACCTCTGAGGGAGACCCAGCTTTCCCAAACATTATGCTGCAAAATTTTTTAGTAGTCTTCAGACTTCATAATGTGCACACAGCCAAGCAGTCTGGTGCCAGAGGCAGCAAAGCAACTCCAAAACATCAGGGAACCTCCGCCATGTTTGACTGTGGGGACTGTGTTCTTTTCTTCGAAGGCTTTTTTTCCTGTAAACTCCTTTTCCCAAAAAGCTCTATTTTTTGTCTCATCTGACCAGAGACCATTGTTCCAAAACGTTTTTGGCTTTCTCAGGTAAGTTTTGGCAAACTCCAGCCTGACTTTTTTATGTCTCTGGGTCAGAAGTGGGGTCTTCCTGGGTATCCTACCATAGAGTCTCTTTTCATTCGGACACCGACGGATAGTACGGCTTGACACTGTTGTACCCTCGGACAGCTTGAGCTTGTTTGGATGTTAATCCAGGTTTTTTGTCCTCCATCCGCACAATCTTTTGTTGAATTCAATCAATTCAATTCATCAATTTTTCTTTTCTGTCCACATATAGGAAGGTTAGGCACAATGCCATGGGCTTTACACTCATTGATGAAACTGCACTCGGTACACACAGGAACATTCAGGTCTTAGGAGATGGACTTGTAGCCTTGAGATTGCCCATGCTTCCTCACAATTTTGCTTCTCAAATCCTCAGACAGTTCTTTGGTGTTCTTTCTTTTTTCTCCATGCTCAATGTGGTACACACAAGGACACAGGAGAGCGGTTGAGTCAACTTTGATCCATTTTAACTGGCTGCAAGTGTGATTTAGTTATTGCCACCACCTGTTATGTGCCACAGGTAAGTAACAGGTGCTATTAATGACACAAATTAGAGGAGCATCACATGATTTTTCAAAAAGGTGCCAATACTTTTGTCCGGCCATTTTTGGAGTTTTGTGTAAAATGATAATGATTCATTTTTTTCCCATTCTCTTTTGTGTTTTTTCATTGCAAGCAAAATAAATGAAGATATTACTACCAAAGCATTTGTTAATTGCAATCATTTTCTGAGAGAAATTGAGCATTATCTGACAGAATTGCAGGGGTGCCGATACTTTTGGTCAGCACTGTACATTGACAGACGAGCACATATTGTAGCGTCCGTTATATAGTGACTGCTAGGCAAATGCTACAAGTTACATTTAGTGTGTGATGATCACTCAGCACAGACCTTTAAAGGCTAAAGCAACATTGCATATTCTCTTTTGCCAACGTAAGCAAACAAATTTTACCGTGGGTGCGTGGGTGCAAACCTTGAGACTGGAGAGGACACTGCACTGGTGACTTGGGCGATGCAGCATGTCACATGAGTGACGCAACCAGACACTGCTACGATGCAGGCAAACTATACATAAAATCTCACACAATGTAAACATGTGGAGGAAACTATTTTCATCTCTTCAGAAGAAACTGGCATTAAGCTTGTTATGTTTTAGTCTCCCAAAACACGTTTTTAGCTTGTTATCGTCATGAAAAAAGTGTTCTTTGATGAAACATTTTCATTATCGTCATTGTTGACGAAAACAACACTGGTGTACATTATATGTTCCGAAATCCCGCTAAAAACCCGAACTGGTATACGAACTGCGACGCCCTTTGTAACGCCACTCGCCTTTAAAGATGCGTGCTTCAAATCGCGCTCTATGAAAGACTTCTCGGATTTTTCAGCACACATTCCGGAGCTTTTGCACAGTACGTCCCATCAATAGTGATAAGATGTCAAGCCAAAATCAAAGTGCAAATATACAAATGGCATATGAAATTATGTTTTTGAGTCTATTCCAAAACCTCTATATGGTTTCAACAAATTACATTAAATGGGCCTGCTTTACATTTAGGCCTCACAAATAAAATAGATCACATTAAGTAATGCAAGGCTGTCTCTCTCTTAAATTTAACCTTTTGGGGCAAGAGGTTATGGGTAAAGTCAGCCCTCAGCAGGAGATCAGAATTTTTAAAAAATGGAAAAATGCAATTTTAATGATACTCCTTGTGGGAGAAAACAGAAGAGGGTAGTTTGGAATGCTCAATCATGGGTGCTCATGATTGTTATCTGAAAACTGCTGGAGAATCTATAAACCAAATTATTAATGAACACTCTGCAGTTACAACATCACTTACACCTGCAAAATAAAAGGTGCTGTCAGATTTTAGTTTTATATACTGTAGTTAAATGATAAATTGTTTCTTGAAGTTAGTATAAAATAATCTGCATGTGGGTGTTATACTTTCCATTATGTTAAGGATCTATGATAGACGTCTAGAAATTATCTGTATTTTGTCAGTGTGTGTTTTACTTATTGTGCATTAATTTAGTTGCTTCCAGGTATTGCTCATTTGTTGCTCTGCCCTTGTGAATAATATCAGGCATTTGCACATCATTTTATGTTTTTGTCTATCTGATGACATTGTTTAAAAAAAATAATAATCAGACTTCATGTTCATTTTGGCAGATCTGGCAGCTCTCGTGCATATAAAATAATAATAATATAAAAACGTTGGGGGGAAAGAAGGAGATGAGTCGTGGATGGCTTTCTCCACTTTATTGTGGCAACAATAAGAAAACAAAATAATAGCGGACTGCTGCCACATTCAACTGCGAAGTTTTGCTTCTCGCTCATCTCCCCCTCGCCTCCTACTACTCACAGCTCTCCAGTCCCAGCGTCTCTTAAACGGATCGTGCATAGTGTCTTGTTATGAGCTTTTTGTTGACAAAGGTATCGAACACACGACGTGCTGACAACTTTGTTTCTTTATAAACACATGGAGCTAACAGTACGAACACAGCTTGGGGCTCTTGGCAGGCTGTGCGGAGCGATAGATAGAGCCTGTGCCTCTCTATCACACTCCCACGTCACGTGACCAAAACAAGAGTAACGTTGCGTGCACTTCAGGGTGCCTCGAAAAACATTATATCAGAATATTACATATGAAAGAGTCGGAGATTTGTTGATGCACTGAGAAGCTGGACCAACAAATCAAACTCCTGACATTTAAAAAAAAAAAAAAAAAATTGAAATTTGCGGCATCTTGGGAGCAAGCAGCCAGGATCAAACGGTATTTCAACATGCCAAAAAGACTGTTGCATATACTGTCTTTTTTCAAAAAGAAGGAACATGGTTCAAAACGAGTCAGAAAAGCACATAGAAAAGAAAGAAAAAAAGGAGTTTGCGTTTTGTTTTCAGCACCATTTTCTGCATGATGTAATGTCCGTAACTGGGTGCGGGCCCGTAAAGGGGCCATCGAACACCAGAGTGGTGATGTAGCGGGAAGTGAGGATAAGAGTGCGACTTGAGAGCGAAGTTGGCAGTCGCATGTTGCAGCAGTTAGCTGTTATTTTTGTTATTTGTTATTTAACTGTTGCCACAATAAAGTGAGGAAAGCCATCATTCACTCCTCTCCTTTCTATTTCCCTATTCGGGCTATTGCAATATGTTCCGGGACCTCTCCACGTGCCGTCATCCCTGCGCTGTCATATGTACTTGCGTTTCAGCACCTTATGATTTACAAATTAAGCACTGTTCCACAACAGTTGGCAGCACCACTTTGACAAAGTCATCAGTCATCTATCCAAAAATCACACTTACTTTTTTGCAAATCCTTGATCATAAGCAGACCGGTTGAGGAAGCAGGCATCTTCGAAGTCTTTGTAGCAGAGAACATGACTCGATGATGGCGTGCAATTCATTCGCTTAGTGTGAACAAAAAATGTCCATTTACATGCCCTGCTATCCTTCAGCCACTCATACAACTTTTCTTTAGATTGAGAACAATACATCGCCACACACCGCCGAGGCATCTTACCGAGAAGCAATGCAACAATACTGTGTGTATTGCAGACTTCCATCGCAGTTCTCGGTGTGACGTAATTTCCGAAGATTGTCGAAGAAAAGCATTTTCGTTGTCAAGGGCGTTGCTATGGGTTAAACAAAGAATCTGGAAGGGTTGCGTTAAAAAAAATAACGAAAATATGCTTATAATTGTTTAGCCATTGATATTATTCAAAAAGATGGTTGGCCAACCTTACTTCACATTTGGTCTTTAAAAATATGTGGTGTTCATGGCTGTTTCAGCCAAAAAGGTTCCGACCCCTGATTTAAGGTCTGCATTGTTGTGTGGGACCAGTTGATTGCATTGTATATTGTTATTAGATTGATTTTGTCTTCGTTTTAGATGGTCTAATTCCTTTGATGAGGGAGTCTTCCTCAGTGTCTTGGAAGACGATCGTTGTCTATTTTTATGCCTCTTAACATGAAACATTGCCATAAGGGCAGCCTCGGACATTGTGGGTATAACGGATGTCACAAGCAATAGCAGACTACAACAGTTTTGGCATTTCAAATATTCTGCTAGCAGAAATGTCATCTACCTCCTGGAAATATTGCCTTTTAATTAATGTTTCTCTCCAGTATTACAAGTCATAAAATTTGAATTATTTGTTTTTTAAAATTGTTGGAATAGATTCTTTCCACTGGGATGCACTTGATCAACGTCTTGTCTTGCATTTTAACACTAGAAAACCCAAGGAGGGATCAGTTGATGAATATACCTTTTGTGCCCAGAGAGGGATCATCTGATCCTAATTTGCACATCTATTGTGGTCGTTGATGGTGGTCGTTTGTTACTCACGCCTACGGACAATTTGGAATGATCAATCAGCCTAGCATGCACGTCTTAGGAATGTGGGAGGAAACCGGAGTCTTTTTCTATCTCTACATAGAGAAAGAAAGAAAAAAAAAAAAAGCAAATGTGTATGTATGTGGGAATGAAGCATTTAGCTACAGTAAATATGCCACAGACCTAATGTGGATGTGTAGCTGAACAGGTTGACTTTCATAGTATATTGAACTATATTTTAGCAATCTTTTTTTTTTTTTCATCTTGAATCCATTTCCAGCAGGCTTATAATGTAGACTCTAAGCCTAAACCAATGTAGGATAACAAAGACAAAATAACCGAATTTCAATCTCTGAAAGATTTATTTAGAGCAAAACAAAAAACTGTACAGTGTACTGTATACAATCCTGACACATCACTGGGTAAGGCGTACAGCATGAGCCACAAGTCAATCGGCCACATTTCTGACACACATGAGACATTTTTTTCCCCCCGTACACTTTTTTATTTGGCAGCGCCTCCTTTTTGCTGGTGGACTGTGTGTCATGGGAACAAATAAATCTTTCAGAAATTAAATTTGGGTTGTTTTGTCATTGTTATCCTATGTTGCTTTACACTAGAACCACCAGGGGTTTTGGTGCTTCCTAAAACTACCAAGGGTGTCCCATTTTGGGACACCCTGGGATCCGCCCCCAAGCCGAGCCCATCTCATTTCTACCCCTCGGCCCACCCCTTGGCCCTTCAAATGAAGCAATAAGGGGTAGGGGTAAGGTGTAGGGCTTGAAACATCACCCTAAGAATTGGGACACCTCTTTACACTCGCGTACGTCATAAGTCCGTTCGAACAGTTGTTACGTAACCAAAAGCGACGATAAAAAGTGCACTAAGTGCACTTGTGCATTTAGCAAAACTGAAAAACAAAACAAACATTACAAATGAAGAAACACAATGAACAAGCATTACAATAAGTGGTGTCGATTTTTAATTTAGTACACCCCTAGATAGTGCACTTTTTATCGTGATTAATTTTTTTTTAACTATCACTTTTCTGACTGAAGAAAACACATTGAGAGTAGATAATACTGGTCATCAGCTGTTAGAGTATTATTTGGATGTATCAAGCTTGTTTCATTGAATTTAAGCAAAGCAAACAAAACAAACACTTGTAACAAACGGAAGGGTCCACAACACATGCACACAGATGTGGAGCACTAGTTCAGTTTAATTTAGTTTTGTTTCAAATTCAAATATGGTTTCAAATTCAATGTAATATTTACACCATTGTATGAAACCTGAATGATAGTTTGTTTCTGAACCAAGAGTGGTATTTACTAGTCTTGCATATTTTCTTCCCAGCCATTTCATGTGAGGTGCTTTTCTTGTTACCACTGTTGCTTGGTGTGCTTAGTTGTAGTATTTCTGAATATCTATGTATATCAATGTATATCCACAGCAAATTGTTAACTGATCTTTTCAAAAATGTTTTTTAACATGTAGAGGGTATTCAAACAAATACATCCGAATGAATTAGAATTATTAAAATACTTTTATCAAAATATTCTCAGAAGTTTAGCAGTTTAGTGTCAAGTAAGAAATAAGTGTCTGATAGGCTACTTTAGCTGAAGAGGGGGTTGGGGCGAAACAGGCTCAGTCAGGCTACTTTAGCTGAGGAGGGGGATGGGCGAAACAGGCTCAGTCAGGCTACTTTACCTGAGGGGGGTTTAGGCAAAACCTTGCTGAGTGAGGCTGCTTTCTCTTTCGCTACTACTATTAGTCAGGCTACTTTCAGACACTTATTTCTTACTTGCCTACTGTAGGTTGATAAATTTGTAGGTAGATCTGTCTATGTCTTAGTCAATCCCAAAAAAAGGTTCCTTCAATCAAAGTATATATTTTCAATAGAAAATAAAAGTCACTTGAATGAAAGCAAAATGTGTTTGAATGCAAAAGTTGCCTGAATGATAGCTTGTTTCTGAACCAAGAGTGGTATTTACTAGTTTTGCATATGTTTTTTCCAGCCATTTCATGTGAGGTGTTTTTCTTGTTACCACTGTTGCTTGGTGTGCTTAGTTGTAGTATTTCTAAATATCTATGAATATAAATGTATATCCACAGTAAATTGTTAACTATTCTTTTCAAAAATGTTTTTTTAACATGTAGAGGGTATTCAAACAAATACATCCGAATGAATTAGAATTATTAAAATACTGTTATCAAAATATTCTCAGAAGTTTAGCAGTTAGTGTCAAGTAAGAAATAAGTGTCTGATAGTCAAGCTACTTCAGCTGAAGAGGGGGTTGGGGCGAAACAGGCTCAGTCAGGCTACTTTAGCTGAGGAGGGGGATGGGCGAAACAGGCTCAGTCAGGCTACTTTACCTGAGGGGGGTTTAGGCAAAACCTTGCTGCGTGAGGCTGCTTTCTCTTTCGCTACTACTATTAGTCAGGCTACTTTCAGACACTTATTTCTTACTTGCCTACTGTAGGTTGATATATTTGTAGGTAGATCTGTCTATGTCTTAGTCAATCCCAAAAAAAGGTTCCTTCAATCAAAGTATATATTTTCAATAGAAAATAAAAGTCACTTGAATGAAAGCAAAATGTTTTTGAATGCAAAAGTTGCCTGAATGATAGCTTGTTTCTGAACCAAGAGTGGTATTTACTAGTTTTGCATATTTTTTTCCAGCCATTTCATGTGAGGTGTTTTTCTTGTTACCACTGTTGCTTGGTGTGCTTTGTTGTAGTATTTCTGAATATCTATGTATATCAATGTATATCCACAGTAAATTGTTAACTGATCTTTTCAAAATTGTTTTTTAACATGTAGAGGGTATTCAAACAAATACATCCGAATAAATTAGAAGTATTAAAATACTGTCAAAATATCCTCAGAAGTTTAGCAGTTTATTGTCAAGTAAAAAGTGTCTGAGAGTAGCCTGACGCCCAACCCCCTTCCACAGCTAATGGCTGGTTGCAAGTAAAGAAACAGCAGCCTGACTTGTTCAAACACATTTTGCTTTCATTCAAGTGACTTTTTTTTCTCGATTGAAAATATATATTTTGATTGAAAGAACTTTTTTTTGGCTTGACCAAGAAATAAACAAATCTACCTACAAATTTATCAACCTACAGTAGACAAGTAAGAAATAAGTGTCTGAAAGTAGCCTGACTAGTAGTAGTAGCGAAAGAGAAAGCAGCCTCACTCAGCAAGGACTCGGCAAAAGGATGACCGGAAGTTAAAAAAAAAAAAAAACGCAAATTTATATAGAAATGATGTCAATCGTTTGTGCTGTAAAAGTTTTGTTTGAGCTGCTTTCGTTGTAGAGATACTTACAATTCTTATATAGGTAAATCTGAGGTCAGCTAGCCCCCCATTTCAATTAACAATTGTGTCAATCGTTTGTGCTGCAATGGTTTTGTAGATCAGTATTATGCTTTTATTCAGATATTAATTTCGAGTGGTTACGTCACTCGTAGCTTTTCCTTAGCTTAGCTCCCGTGGCTAATGCAGCATACCAACTCCCAATAACAGAGGGGTGTCCTAGCTACCTACCTAACAAGCACGATCATAACACAAACAAATTCGGGTCCGTTTCGCAGTAAATTGGGGGGCTTTAGATATTAATTTTGAGTGATGACGTCACTCTAAGCCCCTCATTTACTGCAAAATGGTCCTGAAGTTCTGCCATTGGTATGCTCTATGAGCCACGGGAGCTAAGCTAAGGAAAAGCTACGAGTGACGTCACCACTTAAAATTAATATCTCAATAAAAGCATAATACTGATCTACAAAACCGTTGCAGCACAAACTAGCACAAATGACAGACACAATTCTGAATTGAAATGGGGGGCTAGCTGACCTCAGATTTACCCAAAAAGAATTGTAAATATCTCTAGAACGAAAGCAGCACTAACAAAGCTTTTACAGTACAAACGATTGACATCATTTTAATATAAATATGTCTGATGGGGGGGAGGGGGCCAACTTCACAGAGGTCCGTAGAGATGGTCAGATAGCACATACAGCAATATACAATATGTCCTTTTTTTTTTATCTTAATTTTTTTGTACTTCCAGGTCATCCTCTTGCCGTCGTGTTGTGGGATTTTGCTGTTCTGTTGCGGGATTTTTGCTGCTGTGTCTTTGCATTTGCCTTCTGAGGCATTCGCGCTGCGAACCAACTGCTGTTGTGTTGTGGCAATTAGGGTTCGTGCTTTTGCCAATTTGCAATCGCGCTTTAGGAACTGGGGATCGTGTTGTGGCGGTTTGCATTCATGCTTTTTTTCTTTTGCAAAGCGTTTGCAATGGGGTTCATGCTTTTTTTTTATTTGCAAAGTGTTGAGACTTTGCATTTCGCCTGACACCTCTCAGCCACCATAATTTCCTGCTCCTGTTCAAATCCACCCCGCCAGTCGACTGTCGTTCGCTCACACTAGCTCGGTCATCAAGATAAGCACATCCCCCGCCCCTTGACGTAGTTAGCACTTTGCATTCAGAAAGCCACATGGCAGAGCTGATCACACTTGGGTTGGGTTGTGAGACCAAAACATTTGAGATTTTTTTGTCGTCACAAATGTATTGATTATTTCATTCATTATAACTTTATACACGTTGCAATGGTCTGTGCGTTTGTTTATTTCATTGCAGTAATTTATACATAAAGTTGGTTGTGTGTGCTATAGGAGAAGAAGAAAAAATGGGCAGAGCAGTGAATGAATAAAATAAAACCATATTCAAAAATAAAACTCTCAAATAATAACTGAAACTATCATGGCAAGAGTCAGTGTAAACTGACCAACCCTTGTGGGTTAGAGTAAGGTTGTTTGCTTGTGTGCTTGAGTGGCCTATTTGAGAGACAATGACACACTCATTTGCACATATACAGATGCTAATTGTGGATACCCAGAGTTGTGGGGATCATCTGATCCCCTTCTGGGCTTTCCAGTAGGCTAAAAAAATGTTGGGTTTTCTAGTGTTAACATGTCCATGGCAAGATTAACAGAAGGTCTACTTCATTTAAGACAGAACAGTGAGTGTGTAAGGATGCATCGCAAAGAGACAAAAACGCAGAATGCAATTATTTTTGCATTCTTGTTTGGTGTAAAATGGACACATGGGTGTTGTATTATGACAGCAAGTTTTTCCAATATCACACTTGACACTTGCGACGTTGAGTGTGAAGTAGTCAAGAAAGATTAATATACAAAATCTTCACAAAATCATATCATGGTTTTAGGTCTGTGGCGGATAATAAATGTTTGAGTGCCAGTCTGACATCCCTCAAGGAATATAGGAGGGACTACAGCATGCCATAGGATGACTAAAACATGTCAGCATCAAGTCTCAAGCGAAAAGTTTTATTTTCAGGTGGAAAACTTTTGATTGAAAATGCAAATGGATGTCTCAGTTTCATTTTACATCGTGGGGAGCAATCAACCACACACAGTTACCTTTAGGGAAAAAAAAGTGTAAGTCTGTTCATTTCACCAGTGACTGTCCAAAGTGGTGTCATAACATCGTCATCATTATTAGTCTCAGCCAATTCTTCTGCAAATAAGTTCTCCCCTACCAGTGTGCTACCCTTATTACCAGTCCCCCGCTTTCTCACTTTGCTCACAACTGCTGTTACTGTTGACAGCAGCTGCTGACAGGAGCCTAGAGGCTGCTAACTCTGAGGGTAGCCGTTTTTTTCTTTTTCTTTAGTTTGGCCTGAAACTAAAGGATCAACGACGTTTAAAATCACTGACTGGCAGTAGGCTAAAAATTATTCAATGGGTGGAGTAATTAGTATTGATCAGGTGTGTTGCAGATGACAAACGCTCCCTAAAATGCTAAATAATGTTCCCTTCTCAGTGCTTTGCACCGTACTGCCTTGGCTTCGTTTTAAAATTCAACATTTCCTCAGGATCATTCTCAGGCTATTGGACAGCTTGCATGATGATTTGATCCTAAATACATATTGACTAATCCGCATTGTGGTGGCCTCCAATGCCACCATTACTGGAGTGTTTGCAGCCCAGCGTCAGTCAATGTAAACAGTAACGTTAGCTGCTGCTGGCTGTCGGCGGCACACCTCAGCAATGGCAAATTGTGCAATTAGTCAATAAATACCCATTTAAAAGTTTCTCTTTCTTTCTGCTTTCAATCACATACAACGCGCTTAATCAAACTGTTGTGCATCACCTATGAGTGTCCCACAGGAACAGTTTTCTTTTTTTTTTGGTCGCATAAACAGCACCTTATTGTACCTCACAGCATCTTATTTTTTACCTTACGTTATTAATATGCAGTGTCACAGATTACTTGAAAAAGTAATTTAATTACTGATTACGCCTCAAAAAAGTAATCTAGTTACTTTATTGATTACGTCATTATCAAAGTAAGTAATATTCTTTAAAAGTAATTTATCAGTTACTTTTTACCAATTTTTCCTCCTTTTGCCACCTCAACATAAGAATGACTACAGAAAAAAGTCATCACATGTAATTGACTTTCCAATGATTCAATTTAAAGGGGAATATCAGAATTAGCTTAGCCACTCCGGAGCCCTGAAACTAACAAACGACTGATATACTACATGGAATTTGTTGAAATCAACTCTACCGACTAAGTAAACCATGCTAACTCAAAGATTAAGCCTAATGTCAAAACTTCTGAATTTCGGGTTATGGTTAACAGCATATCAGTGCCAATGTAAAACAATGCAAACTGACTACACAATAATCAACAAACACAAGTGGATTGTACAGTGCAATAAACACAAAGGTGGTGGCGGGCGCGGATGCACGCGCACAACCTGGGCAGGAAGTACTACTCTCAACACACACGTGGTCGATTTGTCCACAAAACGTGGTAGTAACTAAGCACTTTACACTCAATCGGACTTACAACCAGTGCTATTAATAACGGTGTTAGAACATAAAGGCATTGCTAACGGCGTTATTTTTTTCCAGTAGTGAGTAATCTAATTAATTACTTTTCTCATCTTGGCAACGCCATTACCGTTACTGACAGTTACAACATTCCCTCACAACGTCTCAACACTTGGCTCGAATGTCCACCTGCTTGGCCCACGCCTTTCTCAGTCCCACAACACATGTGACGCGAGACCAAAACAGGAAGTAGCTGAGCGGTTGTCATGGAAACACGTACCGGGAACCTTTTATTTTAGCATTTTCTATTCAAAATGCACTTCGTACATGACTACAATATTCTTCATTCTACATACATTATGAGGAAATAACTAAATAGTAACACGGAGACACAAAGGAAACTAACTTTAATCAGATTACTGGTGTAGAAAAATGAACGTGTTAGATTACTCGTTACATAAAGAAAGTAATCAGACTGACAACTTACTGACAACACTGTTAATATAACATGTTCTGTCCTCACTAAACTAAAATTTGTTCAGCTTTACAGACAGCAAAAAAGGCAATTGTGCATATTTGAAGTTTTTTACTTCATTTTTGACAATTTGTAAAGCTGTAACACACATACATACATTTATGTTCAAAACGACACGCATTTGAACAATAAAACACTTGACACAAAACAATTGGTGTTCAAAAGTCCATCTACTGTACTCTGATCAATATGTTAAATTTAGTAGATTAAATTAGCGTAATTTGCCAAACAACTAGTTTAAGTTCTACGAATACTGACATATTAACAATTCTCATAGCAAATCGCTCACACGTAACTCCGCAAACTGTAGCTATAAACTTAATTACAGCTAGTCCCCGGTTTACAAACAAGTTCCATTTCTGCACTGGCGATGTAACCTGGATTTCCATGTAAATTAGAATTAACCCTTTAAATACCTCAAAACACCCTCTAAAAAAAATATATACATATATACATCCAAAAACATGTATTATATTTCACTGTACTGTCCTTGAAGAGAAGTTGGCACTAAATCCTAGCTAGACAGTGAGCTAAGCTCCGAAATGATGACGTCCATGTGGTTTGCTCACTTTATTCAGCTGCTCATGACATCATCACTTTAAGAATAAAACTAAAATAAGTTGAAATTAAATCAGCCTCATCTTCAATAACAGCAATTCAAATTTGCGTTTACAAATAGCTGCTGATACAGCAATAACAAACGATTAACATGTACTGTATCAGTTAGCGTTCACACATCATCAGAAACAATCACATAAACTCACCCCAAGTATTCGACCACAATTGAAAATGCACAATAAACAGTACAAAAGGAGTCATATACAGCCGTCGCTTCACAAGCAGCAAATGTGCACGCAGGTGGTCTCCTCTGTCACCTGGCTGCTCTGTGTGTGCGTGCTGTGTGTGGGGTGGGTGGTCGCGTCTGTACTCTGTTAAACCACTCGCTTCCTGTTCTGCGCAAAAGTCAACATAAAAAAAAAAAAAATGACCAGACGCAGGCGTCGTAAAGTCGAAATCGCGTAAGTCAGGTCCGTCGTAACTGGGGGACCACCTGTACAAATGTATACAAAAACATATATTGGCTGAAACAACTTACAGCCATATGTGGGACAAACCAGAGCGCAGGTGTCCTATATCCATGTCAGACGAGAGTCTGCTCCTCAGTCATAAGTCGGCCATCCAGCTGACCCAACACTGCCACCAGAGGGCAGTGTACAGTGTATCACAAAAGTGAGTAGACCCCTCACATTTCTGCAGATATTTATCTTTTCATGGGACAACACTGACAAAATGACACTTTGACACAATGGAAAGTAGTCTGTGTGCAGCTTATATAATAGAGTTAATTTATTTTCCCCTCAAAATAATTCAAAATATAGCCATTGATATCTTATCCCCTGGCAACAAAAGTGAGTACACCCTTTTGAAAAAACGTACGTCCCGTACAAGCCCGTCTAATCAGACCATAGGACATGCTTCTAGTAATCCATGTGCTTTGGTGATGTGTCTTCAGCAAACTGTTTGCGGGCTTTCTTGTGTACCGTCTTCAGAAGAGGCTTTCTCCTGGGGTGACAGCCATGCACACCAATTTGATGTAGAGTGTGGCGTATGGTCTGAGCACTAACAGGCTGACCCCCTACCTCTTCAATCTCTGCAGCAATGCAGACAGCACTCCTGTAACGAGTCACATGACATTTTGGAGGGAAAATGACAAGCAGTACTCAATTTGGATATTTAGGGATGTACGTAGTTTCAAAGGGGTGTACTCACTTTTGTTGCGAGGAGTTTAGATATTAATGGCTATATTTTGAGTTATTTTGAGGGAAAAATAAATTAACTCCATGATATAAACTGCACACAGACTATTTTTCATTGTGTCAAAGTGTCATTTTGTCAGTGCTGTCCCATGAAAAGAAATACAGTACTTAAATATCTACAGAAATGCAAGAGGTGTACTCACTTTTGTCATACACTGTATCCTCCATCATTAAACAAAATACAATACTTTTGGACTTTTTGGATCGTTATTTTGGGGTACTTAAAAGGTTAATTCCGATTCACGCAGAAATTCGGTTTATTTCGCCAGCGTAGGAACAGAACTCGTTCATAACCCGGAGACTACCTTTATTAGGTAAAGAGAATTAGATTTCACCAATTTAATACAGTTACAGTTATTCAATACAATTTTAATTCATTTGCCAACTTAAATACTTTTGGTATAATTTATACAATTTATATGCACTATAATTACTACCCACAGAAATCGTTTTTTATATTGTAGAATCTTCTCATGAGCTGTATGTTTGTCATTTAAAGCCATTTATTGTAGCTTCAAATTTTAACAATGCTAAAGTTGTTGATAAACCTGCAAAGTACAAAATACGAGCCACTTGGTAACGGTCTGCAGAGTATATCGATACAAAAAAGAAAAATAATAATAATGATCAAAAAAGTTGTATTTGGAAACTCAGGGGACTTTGTACACAAGGTAAACCGCTTGTCCTGGTCATATGATATGTCAATATTTAAGCAAACAAGCTAGCAAAATAAATAAAAATTTCAAAAAGTTGTCTGGAGATTTTCACAGGCACAAAAAGGCAAAATTATTCAACAAAAAAAATCTAGCAACTTTCCAGATAAACAAGTCTACCATTGCCGGCCGGGTAAAACTTGGTCTTAAAATGACTGACAGTGAAAGAGTTTAAAGTGCACTTCTGGTGGTCACATTAAAAAAATATGATGTAACAAGGAAAATGGCATCCAAATACATCTATGTATCACTCTTGGGAGTAAAGTTAATTTAGAAAAGCTTGCTGGAATTTTCTGTCCAAGACATCACGACATCTTATGCGTGCAGCCATACTTGCTTTTTCTGCCCGAAATGACACAGCGTCATTATGAGGCAAATCTATCACTTGCATGATATGCCACTGACAGTACCTGCTCATATAGAATGCTGAGCAATCATGGCGAAATGCAAAGCATATGATTGCACGAATAAGAAGCCAACAAATAAGCACTACTTTTGCTCTTGTTCTTTGGATTGGGGAAACTCTGACAATAACAACCATTTGGCGTGTAACATAACCCATTCACTTTCAATTATAATGTCACAAGACATCAACTTTTTTCAAGCGCTACAGAGTATTGTGTTCTATGACTAAATGAACTTAAACGATTAGATTCACATTTTCATCATAAAAAAAAAAAAAAAAAAAAAAAGTTTGTTCCTCCTCTTTTTGTTATGAGCAGTTGAACATCATAAACAACATTGTCTATACATTTTGGTAGTGAATGAGTTCATAGGAACTGGTGGATGCATGAAAATTAAACCAGGGCGATAGGTTTGGCAAATACAAGTATATTTGTAAGTATATTCTAGGGATGGATTCGCAAAGCTTGAGTTTCAATTTATTTATCTCAGGGCTGATTAATAAATTGTGATCTTATTGTTGCCTATATGCCCGGAGTTGTCCAGTACACTGAAAAAAGTCAACAAAAATACTATGATAATTTAATTCTTCCACATTCTATTTTTCATTTCAAAACAAAAAAACAGAAAAATTGTATTATTTGTTTTCCAATTTTTTATTTGAAAACAAGAAATGAAACAAGTCAATCTCCGTTTTTGGAGTTTGGATTCCAAAACAAAAAATGAAATAACAAGTCGTTATCCGTTTTCCGATTTTGGATTCTAAAATAGATATGGAATGAACAAATGATACACTGATACCTATAACTGACTGGCGACCAGTGTCGGGTGGTGTGGCTCATTGGTACAGGAATTGTTCCCCAACCCAGAGGTTTTATTAACTCAAAAATGTAGTAGTAGTAGTAGACGCAGAGATTGAAGGGAGGTAGGCGGGGCAGTGCCCCTCCTAGTGGCTGAAAACTGTTGCATGTTCCACTTACCTATATGTATATGGATTTAAAATGAAGACCTAGCTGGTAAAATGTTGCCTATAAAAGTGGTAAAGCAATAAAACAACCAACCAAAATGAATGAAATGAACAAGAATCTACATTCAACCCCTAGACAAAAGTATGGAATCACCAGTCTCGGACAAACACTCACTTAGACATTTTATCTTGTAGAACAAACTCTAATTTAATTCTCGTTGACAGCATATTTGTTTTTTTAAGTACAATGTTGTGGCAGTGTTGATTATTTTGGCACTATTCGAACCGGTTATCATTGTGATGGGCCTAACACAAAGCCCGGTGGTCTTTGTACTGACTCGCCTTGCAAGCGCAGGATGTTGTCTCTCTCTTCTTTTTCTTTCTCTTGATTTGTTTGTGCCGACCACCACGGGTCTTCCAGACTCCCAACTGTGAAACTGCTGTGTGGATTTATGTCTGATATTGACACATCCCCTTTAATCATTTACAAGGCAAACAAACAAATCCAATCAACGTGAAGCGCCCAATGCGGTAGCAGAAACTCAGTGGTAAGGTTTTAAAATTGAATTTAGGCCATGTGGGAAAATCGTGAGGTATTTCTATGCAGCTGTCGTTGTTGGGCATTGTTGTCAAAGACTCCTGAGTATTGCATAATTCATAGGTAGTGTACACACACCCATCACTGTAATAAGCTGATGTGACATGAAAGCTCACCTCCTTCAACAAAGAACAGGATAAAATGTAAAAGAAAATCGCCTCACTGCGTAAAGCAGAGGGTTGCAGATGGTCATACAGAGGATCTATAAGCAATATCGCCAGAGTTCACTTTGTGAGGAATAAAAAACAAAATAATCCTTTTGTCAGCGCAGTCACCTGCTTTAGAAGGATTACTTAGACCATGGAAAGAAAAGGGAAAGACAACACCTTGTACAAATGACCTTTATGTAGAAGACGTTCCCTCAAAGTGTTTATGTATGGCGGAAAACACAGACAAGACTGAAAAAGCAGTTTCTGCTCTTGCACCCCTCTTTGAAATAAACTGCTGTATTTTAAGCCAAAAGAACTGTTGTGTTTGATAGAACAATATGTCTATAAGCTGCCATAGCAGATTCATGGTGCATTAAGCCCCCAAACTATTTATAATTTATCCGTCTTACCCTGGAAATCCCCGTTTACAGATGTCCCGCAACCACTTTTGTTTCAACCCAGCCATAAAAAGAAGGGAAGTAATTAAGTATTTTATTTTTCAAAATGTCTGTCATTTTTGGCTTAGAATCATTAATTGATGTCTAATATTTTGTTTAAAAAAAAAAAAACGACTTCAAAAAATTATTCACTCGCATATTTTAAACAATTTTATACAAATTACATCACAATGAAAAAAAATGGTGTCTGTAAATAAGTCACGGATATCTAATAATAATGGAGAAAATATTTAAACAAAAAAATGACACTGCTTACTTGCTGCCATTTTGTGACGTCAGTTACACTCACGCACATACACACTGAAAGACTCGAGCACAGGTGCATTTTAATTAATATTAATGAGTCAACAAGGAAAGGCGGGTAATTTGGATATTCGCATTTGATTGGCTACAAGAGTACCAGCATTAATAAAATGTTGTTTTCCCATTTTCAGTGGGACCTCGACATACGATCACATCGACATAGGATCCTTTCGATATGGGATGTAAAATTTGACTCGTCATTTGTATCGACATATGACGACATGCACGAAATACGACGATTTACGTTGCAAGGGTGGGCGGGGATTTTGGATCCAGTCCTGCGCTGCCCCGTGGCGGCGTCTCGACGATCTCCTGCGTCCGCCTTCCCCTCTCTTTTCTGCCTGGGTATGCTGGCGTGTGTCGCTGGCATGGTGCCGGTGGATCAGCAAAGTGTCACCCACTCCGGGTGGGGACCCTGTCCTGCCCCAGGCCAAGTAGACCGTGGGGGTCCCACGGTCGGTTGGGTGTTTGCGGCGGTGGCAGGAGGGCCGGGTGTGGTCCCCTCATCCCTTCCCTGAAAGCTGGTTAATGGGGGTTCCGATGATCTAGTGGAGCACCCTGGGTCCTGTGGAGGATGACTGCGGCCCCCTTGCTGGAGCTGCAGGAGATGGGACGGGCTGCACTGGCTCAACTCCCCCTGATTGGCTGGGGTGCGGCCCCCGTGTAGCATTTCCAAGTGTCTGCAAGACTATCACTTGTCTGACGGGATTCACGCATGACTGGGTGCAATGAGACACACTCAAATAGAGAAACTATCGGTGCGAGGATTAGCGATCAGGCAGCAGAGAATAGGATTAACATATCCACAAGGGATTCACACAATACTGGGTTCTACACCTTACGTTGCTGATTTTTGTACACTCCATTCCACCTAATCACTTCTCTTTCTGACTCTCCCCTCCTCTTTTTTCTCCTTCCCCCACATGGTATCAACCAGAAATACAATTACCTAACGATAGCACGACTATACTCATAGTTAGTGTAGGTTTTAAAGGTATTTCTTGTTGTTGTTGGTTGTTCTCTTCTGTGTCTTACTCCTGTTCTGTTTTACTTTCTGTCCCTCATAACCCCTTCCTGCTCGCTGCTTTGCTTTCTCCTAATAAACAAAATACAATGAATAATCATCACAATGGAGTATATCATACTCTCATCTGATACATTACAACAGTTCAGACCAAAAGGACAGATTTCCATTCTCCGCGTCAAGTAGCTGAACAGGACAGGTTTAACAGAAAAAAAAAAAAAAAATGAAAAAGGTGACACGATTGAAATTAAGAAGGAAGTCATTAAAAAATATGAGCGTGCTTATGGTAACATTGGCAAGGAAGTCGGCAGCTTCATCAGGTTTTTAATCATTTATATCAGAACTTATGCAACACAACATGTCTCCTGTCCGCCATAGCCGACGCCAACAACAACAGAACATGAAGAGAGATTGTAAAAGCTTCCCATTCTTCCGCACCTGTCTCTCTCGTGTTAGTCACTTAGTGTGTTCAGGAACAGCATGCAAAACACAACCGCCACATTAGAACCCGATTCGTTACATTATTATTAATATTATTACTCCGATTTGTATTTATAATTTATTTGTTTTGCTATGTGTAATTGTTATTTGTAATTGTTCATGTATTTATTAAGGATTTAGCATAGGTTTTTGGGCCGTAGAACAATTTAATCGAATAATAATGAATTCAGATGGGAAAATCCCGCTCGACACAAGACCATTTCGACTTACAAACCAGATCCTGGAACAAATTGAATTCGCATGTAGAGGAACCACTGTATTAAATATCAGAAAGAATAGATTTTGTGTATTAAACAAGATTCTTTGCAGTGGGAGAGACAATGATAGTGCACCCACATTGCATTGTGGCCAATAAATATTATATATGAGACCTTTTTATTTTTTGGGGGGGAGGTGAAATTATATTGTTTTGTGGATGTGGTTGTATCTATTTTCATGCATTAGAATCTAATCACTGCTAATGGTTATTACAAATTTAATTTTCTTGTGATTCCACAACACATTCTCTTTATGCAATGCATATGTGTGTTGTATAAAGCCTACGGCCCTATTGATTTTTGTTTTTTCAGTCAAATTGTCTGGCATATTGTCCTCATGAGTTAATGTTGCTAATCAAGTTGAATTTATTATTATTTATTGATTAAAAAAACAAAAATCAGTATTAAATGGTCAAATAATGTACCTTGAATGAATTTTTGCAGTTTGGATGTGACTTTTTTATTTTAATTCAGGCAAATTGTTGCGTTTTAAGTCTTCTGTTTATTAACAACGTTAATAAAATTATACTCTATTGTAAGGATTTTTGTTTTTCCTGTTGTACCCAACCGTGACTTGTGTGTTCTCTTACACCCCTAATCATGATTTCAATTCTATCAAATAAATGTGTCAAGTCATAAATACTGTTTCCACGTGTCATGCACCAAACAGTTTTATGCGAAGTGATTTTGTATGTAGTTGCGAGGCTTATCAGTTCTACTTTACACAAACGTCAAAAATGAATAGTACAAAAGAAAAACAAAGCTTGTGGTGGTCTAAGACTTTTTGATAATACTGTAGACGCTATTTATCCATTCAAATTTATTATCCTAAGCCTAACCACATCCTTCAAAGGTGGAATGTTCAACTCAAATCAACAGTCCAATTGAGTCAGTGGAAGTGTGTTATTTCAAACAGGTGGTGTCTAAATATTGAAGAGTTTAGGTAAAGTTAACATGGTGTTTATAGGGTAAACAAGTTTAGAACAAATGTCAACTTCATGTTTGGCGAATGAATATGCAAATTATGGTCAGTATATGCAATCTGGCAACATTGTTCGTCACTTTCATCTCAGGACTCTAAACAGAAAAGCATAACGTAACGACATCTGGTTTGCCTTTCACAATCCAGTTTAATTTTCTCTGACAAATAAAACAGCTCTGCTACACTAATCAAATCTTAAATGTATGATCAGGTGCCAGAACAACACTTTTGAAGATTTACTCTTAATAGTATTCAATTTGTGACTGTAAATTTAAAGTTATTGGGTTTTTTTTGACAAAGTTTGTAAGTGTTTTTTTCATTTCATTTTACATATTTATTTTTTTATTTCATCTGAAAATATCCAATTAAGAACCATTTAATCACAAGAACCGTTTTAAAAAGTAGCGAATAGTAACCGGGATTCGATAACACCTAAACGAGACCGCAGTAATGTGCGGTGCAGTTCATGACGAGTAAGGCACTGACTTCCAGTTAGTTATACAAACAGACACAGCCAAAAGTTTGGACACAAACACCATTGATAAAGCAATAAATTCACTAATCAACCCTGAAAAGGCATACCTGTGAATTCAAAAAACATTTTAGTTGACTCTCTCTTGTAACTCATCAAGAGAATGGCAAGAGTGTGAAAAAAAAGTACTGGAATTTTCTCACTATAAGATGTTACTTTTTCCCTCATTTTAAACCCTGCGGTTTATAGTCCAGTGCAGCTTATTTGTTGATTTATTTGAGTTATAGGCAACACTTCATTTGAAAGTGGCGTCATAGGACTGCCATAAGACCGTCATAATTATGACATGACACTATCATGGGCACTAGAAGTCCTATAGAATTCTGGAGCATAGGAAATGTATTGGGAAAGGCCAAATGGACTTCTGCTGGGTATTCTAATGTGAATGAATGCATATGACAGATTTCGTTCAGTGTCATCCGGCAAATTATGTCACTAACTCCATCTATGTTCAGCTTGGATCGTTTATATCCATTCAAAAGTGAGATAATTTGCTGGATGACACAAAGGCTCGGTTCATACCGCAGGTCTTAATGCACGAATCCGTTTTGTTTTGTTTTGTTTTTTTGTATTTTTCCGATTAACTTGACGGTCTGAACGAGACAAGTCGCATAGAACTGGACCATTTCAAATCCGATCTGGGTCACTTTCGTATGTGGTTTAAATCCGATTTGGCCACATTTTTCCAGAATGTGGCGGGCGGTCTGAACTGTCAAGGGTCTCGAATCGGAATACATGCAGCAATTCCGTCAGCAAAGAGATAGCGAGACAGGGCGCTACGGTAGCGGTGCAGCTGTACTTTAGCGCCTAGCTTGCCTTGAACACGGCTTTTGAGGAAGGGTAGGGCTTGACAACAGTCATAAAAAAATAAAATTGGGTTGAGGATAGGTCTGCAAATAATCTGTTTTTCTCTCTGAACCACATCAGCAATATTTCAAGATTGCTTACATGGCCGAGTTTGGGCAAACTGTCTGTATGTGTGTGTGTCATGCACGGACAGTGCGTGCATGCCATCGGTCCATATACTGTAAACTTTAAATTTAAGATTGAACAGGGAATATTTATGTCTGTTATTTGTGTTTTTTTTGGGGAAATCAAAATATGATCACCTTTGAATGACATTGAGCCAGCATGTGTGGTCATTTGTTTTGATGCTCCTGCGCATGCGGGTGCACATGCGTGATTCTTGAATATTTAGCACAGAACATGCATTTTGATTGTTAGTTACTGTAGCGCTGCAATGCATGCTATGAGGCATCTTCGACGACAACAGTGTTGACAACAGGTGGCAGCAGCAATTGACTGTCTCCACTAAGGGAGCAGTGATGGCCAAATGAAGCTTCTTGAAGCAATGAAGCTTTGAACCAATTGGCTGCAACCGGATCTCATCATGGTGGTTCATTTTGATCTTATGACAATCTTATGATGCCGCTGTCAAATAAAATATTACCGGTTAATATCTTTTGGTGGTGAGGACAGCTGCGGCTTATAGTCCAATGCGCCTTAGCTATGAACAAATGCCATGTCAAATTGTCAACAGAAGACGGGAGATAGAAAAGGGACATCCACACAGTCAGTTCTTCCGCGTGTATCGCTCGAAAAGAGCGAGTAAGGTTTTTCTTCTTCTTTCTTTTGTCTTCTTCATTAGAGAATGAAGAAGACAGCAGATTAGTTCAAAGGCTCATAGTCCGCCTATGATAGGCGCCCTCTGCCGTCCCGTGAGGCAAGCCTCACTGAGTGAATTATTTACAGCCGTTTTATAATTAATCCAGGAGTTTTAAAAATGTTTCAGAAAAACAATTCATACATTACCCAGATTAATGAAATACAGGGCCTATCAACAGTGTTTTATTTGTTATATGGCGGAAAACACAGACAAGACTGAAAAAGCGGTTTCTGCTCTTGCACTCCTCTTTAAAATAAACTGCTGTATTTTAAGCCAAAACAACTGTTGTTTTTGATAGAACAGTATGTCTATATGCTGCCATAGCAGATTCATGCCGCATTAATCACCCGAACTATTTTTACTTTGTCCGTTTTACCCTGGAAACCTCCGTTTACGGATGTCGCGCAACCGTTTTTGTTCCGACCCAGCGATAAAACGAACTAATTTAAATTTACTATTCAAAATGTCTGTCATTTTTAGCTTAGAATTATTAGTTGATGTCTAACATTTCATAAAAAAATGAAAAAAAAAAAAACTTTTAAAAATTATTCACTCGCAGATTTTAAACTTTTAAACAAATTACGTCACAATAAAAAAATTGTGTCTTTAAAAAAGTCACGGATATCTACCTCATAACTATCGCTTAATTGTATTTTTTTGTTTGTTTCTGTCGCATTTTCTCCGATATGTTAGATGATAAATAATCGTTCCAAACAAAGAAAAATTGAAAACATTCAAAATGGTAAATATATGAAAAAGAAAATCTCGACCACTCCTTGATGTCTGTGATTTCTGCATCGCGACCCTTGTTATATTACCATGTTTCACCATTAAAATCCCTCAAAAATCCCGCTGTGGCCATTCACAGCTGTGGCTTGACACTCAGTGATAGATGCTACATGGAGTTTTTGGATCGAAAGCAGATAAGTATGCGATAATATCTCGTTAAAGTCATGGCGTCTATCACTATCACTTGTCTGACGGGATTCACGCATGACTGGGTGCAATGAGACACACTCAAATAGAGAAACTATCGGTGTGAGGATTAGCGATCAGGCAGCATAGAATAGGATCAACATATCCACAAGTGATTCACACAATACTGGGTTCTACACCTTACGTTGCTGATTTTTGTACACTCCACCCCACCTAATCACTTCTCTAGTATAGATTCTCTAGATAGATTCTGCTCTATCATGCTCTCACCACCAGATAGGGTTTCATTCTTTCATTCATTCATTCATTCATTCATTCATTTTCCATGCCGCTTTTCCTCACCAGGGTCGCGGAGGTGCCGGAGCCTATCCCAGCTAACTACGGGCTGAAGGCAGGGTACACCAGTTGCCAGCCAGTCGCAGGGCACAATGAGACATACAACCATTCACGCACACACTCATATCTATGGACAATTTAGAGTGTTCGCTGTTTATTTTATTTTATTTTTAAATGCCCTCCTGTTCAAAATTTTTCTTTTCCCAGAAAATTGAGATTTTAAGCTTTCCAATGATGCATCACACTTGCATATCGAACAATTTTGAAAGTTGGCCAAATTGGCCGTCTTAAAGCGGAACTTCAAGTCACCTGTGTGTTTTCCGCCATATATTGATAGGTTTCTGAGGTACTTCCACTTTACTTCCGCATTTCTGCTTGCGTCTTGCGTTTTACACTTTCTCTAATCAAATCAGGGCAGGAATGGAACTAAGCCCATGCCACCACAAAGACCGGTAGTTTATGTAGCAATGTTGCCGCTGGTGGTATGGAAGGTATGTTCTTCCTATCCCTGCATTTTCATGTGTCCGCAGCTCAAAAAATACTAAAGCTAATATCTAGCACATGTAGCAACTTGTTGTCTTTGATATTGTTATTACAATGATGATTGTAATTATGATGTTTGATATTATTTACTACAACTACTGTACTGTTGTGGCTGCAACACATGGTATCTGCTGCTAGCCTGTTGCTAATCAGTCCTTGTAGGATGGCGCATATGTAAACGCATAAATGCAAGTGTTACAAGTTTATTGTTCGTTTGTTTACAGGGGGAAAACCCTGTTAGGCAAGGGAAGACAAGTTGATGTGTTTCACAACAACACTTACTGTACGTTGATGGACATATATCGAGACTACGTACGTTCTATTTTTATGATGGAAGGCTCGACTTATGCTCCACCTTCGTTAATATTTTTCTAATAATTTCATAAATTGTGATTTATTGATCTGTATTGCACATGCACCAATCGTTTTGAATAAAACAAGAAATGGAATCATGTTGTCCAAAAGTTTTATTGTTATTGTTAAAGTTATATATGATATACTATTTTTGTTTATATGTACATACATTGTAGTATTTCCTTGTAACAACAAAATCCATGTCAGCCCTTCTGCATTCAGAAACTGTAATATTATTTGTAATTTCACATTTTAATTAATAATTACTCATTTTGGTCACTGAAGTGGCCATCGTATTAATCTACACCTCACGTTACCACAGGCTGCACAGGTCGTTATAATTTTGTCCACGAATGATCAACGAAGTGATAAGAACAAACATACAATCTTTTAGGTGAATCCTTACGTTTGAAGCACATCCTTAACTTATTGTCTGCAGCTGGCTTCGATTTAAGGTTTATGGCACGGTAGATCCACACTGGCGCATTGTAGCTACTGGCTGGTTGCTGATCAAACATTCAACTTCCAACCATATATATAGGCGCTTCCAGGAGTTCACGCACAGCACAGAAAGTCTCGGAGTCTCATCTACGTCGTGCTGAATTGATTTTTGGAGATTCTGTGGGTTCCTCTGGTTTGATTTTGCAGTTTTAACTTCGTCAACACACTGCTTACTTCAATCGCACTTCATTTTGTTCTGTCTAAACCGGAAGTTCGGAGCAGAAATCATTAAAGATGGCGCAACCCATGTTTCGCTCAGGAAACTTGTCTATAAATACTACATACCAAATGACAAAAAATCAAATGCACTATATATTATAATTACATATTTATTTTTTTCCATGACTGACGGGTGAGGCCTTGCCTCCCCTGACTGCACGTAACTGCGATACCCATACATAGTCATCACAAGTTTGGGTATGCAAAAATCAATATTTTCAGGTTAGTTAAATTAAATCCCAGTTTAAATATGATCCACTAGCAAAAATATGGGCAGATTTGTAACACAATATGGGGGTATTTTATATATATTTTTTATTTTCTTGAGGCTGTAATGGATGAACAATTTACAAGTTCATTTGTAATGGAAAAAATGATTAATGATACATGTGTTTTAAGCTGCAAGAGGGGTAACAAATTAACATAACTCAAGGCACCACTATACTTCTAACAAGACAATAAGCTCACATGTAGTATCTTAATAGTGCAGCCGCAGAAGCATCCATCCCTTCTCAGTGATGAATTTTGGCTGTTTTCTTTTGCATTTTATGTTGTGTATATCATCTGCCAATGTGTAGACTGGCACAGCTAAGCGTTGAATACTTAATCACTGCAGCTACAGGCATGAAATGGATGAAATTGCCTCAGTAACGATCATTAAACCATAATGACAGCAAAAGTAAATGCTAAGTATCGCTAAATGCACATTACATGCACTGATGGCAAGGTTTGTAAGCCTTAAAGTGAGACAGGAAAGCCAGCAACGCTTAATGCATAGAAGACTTTGCCGGAAAATATGCTGCAATTTTAGGAATGTTTTCCATTAGAAGTACAGTCAGAAGTCACTGTAATCTGTGCTCTAGGCACCAGGAAAGTCTGCAAAGTGCTCGTCACTGGTGTGGCTGAAGGGATTTTATTTTGGTGGTTCAAAACTGACACTCAATTTTGTAAGGCACACAAATTGTCAACCTCATTTAATCAAATTATAAAACTTAATCTTATGTGACAAGCATCTTTTCATTTACCACGTTAACTCCCTCCCAGATGTCCACTTCACTCTTCTTTCCTTCTTACTCACCATTGTTTACCTGCCCTTGTCATGACACATTTCTGTCCTCTCTCTCAAGTTGACTCAAGTTCACTTGCCTGCTAATCAGGGCACCACTATCTTCCTTTCTAAAGACCCTAGAACCCACCGTGATGTAGTTATAGTAGCCTCTTTCCCAGTTGCAGTAAATCTGCAGCCTACAGTGTATCACAAAAGTGAGTACACCCCTCGCATTTCTGCAGATATTTAAGTATATCTTTTCATGGGACAACACTCACAAAATGACATTTTTACACAATGAAAAGTAGTCTCTGTGCAGCTTATATAATAGAGTTAATTTATTTTCCCCTCAAAATAACGCAAAATATAGCCATTAATATCTAAATCCCTGGCAACAAAATTGAGTACACCCCTTAGAAACTACATCCCTAAATGTCCAAAATGAGTACTGTTTGTCATTTTCCCTCCAAGATGTCATGTGACTCGTTAATGTCACTAGGTCCAGGTGTGCATAGGGAGCAAGTGTGTTCAAATTTGTAGTGCAGCTGTCACATTTTCTCATACTGGTCACTGAAAGTTCCAACATAGCACCACATGGCAAAGAACTCTCTGAGGATCTTAAAAGAGGTATCATTGCGCTACATGAAGACGGCCAAGGCTACAAGATGATTGCCAACACCCTGAAACTGAGCTGCAACACAGTGGCTAAGATCATCCAGCGTTTTAAAGGAGCAGGGTCCACTCAGAACAGGCCTCGAGTTGGTCGTCCAAAGAAGCTGAGCGCACGTGCTGAGCGTCACATCCAAATGCTTTCTTTGAAAGGTCGTCGCAGGAGTGCTGTCAGCATTGCTGCAGAGATTGAAGAGGTGGGTGGGTCAGCCTGTTAGTGCTCAGACAATACGCCGCACTCCACATCAAATTGGTGTGCATGGCTGTCACCCTAGGAGGAAGCCTCTTCTGAAGATGGTACACAAGAAAGCCCGCAAACAATTTGCTGAAGACATGTCAATAAAGCACATGGATTACTGGAACCAGGTCCTATGGTCTGATGAGACGAAGATGAATTTGTTTGGTTCCGATGGTCTCAAGCATGTGTGGCTGCGACCAGGTGAGGAGTACAAGGATAAGTGTGTCATGCTTACAGTCAAGCATGGTGGTGGGAATGTCATGGTCTGGGGCTGCATGAGTGCTGCAGGTGTTGGAGAGTTACATTCCATTGAGGGAAACTTGAACTCCAACATGTACTGTGAAATACTGCAGCAGAGCATGATCCCCTCCCTCAAGAAACTGGTTCACAGGGCAGTGTTCCAGCATGACAATGACCCCAAACACACCTCCAAGATGACCACTGCTTTACTGAAGAGGCTGAGGGTAAAGGTGATGGACTGGCCAAGCATGTCTCCAGACTTGAACCCAATAGAACATCTTTGGGTGATCATCAAGCGGAAGGTGGAGGTGCGCAGTCTCAAATGTCCGGCAGCTCCGCAACATCGTCATGGAGGAGTGGAAGAGCGTTCCAGTGGCAACCTGTCAAGATCTGGTCAACTCCATGCCCAGGAGAGTAAATGCAGTTCTGGATAATAGTAGTGGCCACACAAAATATTGACAGTTGACATGTTGTATGTTAATATTGTTAATAACTTTCACTTAGGGGTGTACTCACTTTTGTTGCCAGGATTTGGATATTAATGGCTATATTCTGAGTTATTTTTTAGGGGATAAGAATTACCTCTTAAATAAGCTGCACACAGACTACTTTTCATTATGTCAAACTGCGTGACACAAACATTTTGTGAGTGCTGTCCCATGAAAAGATATACTTAAATATCTGCAGAAATGAGAGGGGTGTACTCACTTTTGTGATACACTGTAATTGCCCTGATGCCCATCCAGCATCAGACCTCCATCCACCTCACAACAACATAACAAGATTACTGTCATTCGTGTCCTTACTTGCTTGCCGAGAAGTGTAGCAATCAAGCACGCTCCACTTATTGACTAGGTGCACGACCCTACTTGCGGTATTACAAGCGTTACCACATAGATTTCTAGCTCGGCGAAAAAGTAATTATTTTTCTCGGGTTGCCTGCAAGACCTCCCAAAGACTACAATTTCAGATGTCCAACGTCTGAGAAAGGGCACAAGATGGACCTGTCAAGTTTTATTTATAATTATGAAGAGAAGTTTTGACATGAAACTGCATTTACATTGTGCTAGCTAGCTAGAAGTTTTAGTAGCGTATGCTCTTCATGAAGGAACGATCGTGTTTTTGAAAAGTGTGATTAATCAGTCTGACCGTGTATCTGTTACCTTACAGACATAACAAAACCCTGAATTAGTCGAGTTATTTTCTCTTCCAGACGCAGCAACAACAGCCATCTCCTGCGTAGGGTGACCACTTCTATAAGGTCAAAATGGAAGACATACTGTATTTAAAAAAATAATAATACACCAGACTATCCATGATAAAGTTTGGCATGTTTTGTAGATCATATTTGTGTAACTAAATATTAAGAAATACCAATTAAAGGTCAAACCTTTTTTAAACGTTTTATTTAGCTTACAAGTACCATGTTTTTAACGTGCCCAAGAACCAGTGTTGGGAATAACGCCGTTATTTTTTCAGTAACGGGGTAATCTAACTAATTATTTTTTCCGCAGTTACAACGCCGTTACCGTTACTGACGGTCAAAAGCGGTGCGTTACTTACTTTGAATAAATTGAAGAAACTACCAGCCGTAGCGAGTCAACTCTGCTCTGTTTATTTGTCATCCAAGACTTGGGGTGCGTTCAGGTTCATGGCAATGAAAATAGTAGACACACATAGCCTACCTTTGCAAGAACGATGGAGTTGCCGTTTGATATGGTAATAAGATGCAGGTCCTGCACCCATCCGCAGCAAAACTGTTCGTAGCTTTGTAGCGATTTGTAATTTCGGAATCGCTGATGAGTTTAGTAACATACACCAAACAATAAATACAGCAGAGTGTCCATTTCGCGTAATTGTGGAAGCCCGTCGATATCTTTACTCCATTTGTCTTCGGCTTGCTCGTAAGGGTCAACATTGTTCACATCCTTAAGTTTGATAACATATCTGTTCTTCGCCTTAGTAACGAGTTCGTCTCGTTATCGAACTGGCAAGTTAAAGTTTAATGTCCCGCGAGCCAGACCTGCTTCCAATATGGCTGCGTTGTTGTCAAATCTCACGTGATCCCCCATTCTGTGACGTAAACGCTCGAGCCTAATAGCGCACGTACTTCAGAGCCGGTGTTTTTTACACACACAAACCGGAACAGCGCGTGCGGCTAACACACCCGCACGCAAAACAGATGGAGAGGGATATGATGGCAGAGCATTCAGAGGAAAATGTGTCCTTTACGAGGTGGAGATATAAACACTATTTATAGTTGGTCGAAATTAAAGGAAAGAACGTGCATGTAAAGTGTAATTTATGTGCCGGGGCAAAGCTTTTGTCGACATCTGTGGTAAGCAATTCAAAGCTGTTTATTTTTGTTGCACTTCAAGTGTAGGATAATTCTGTTGCTGGTGAGGTGCAATAAATATTACAAGGTTCTATAACACAACTTCCTGTCTGTTCTTCTCTATTCAACTGACTCGAATACTGCTCATAAAATTTCAAATTCTTTGACATACAACAACGTCTTTTTAAAGTAACGGAAATAGTGACTCCCTGGTAACTAGTTACTTTACTATAGAGTAATTCAGTTACTAACTCAGTTACGTTTTGGAAAGAAGTTGTGAGTAACTATAACTAATTACTTTTTTAAAGTAACGTATATATATATATATATATATATATATATATATATATATATATATATATATATATATATATATATATTAATATGCAAATAAATGTGCAAAACTATATATATTTTATATATTTTTTTTTTAATTATTACATTTATTAGCATCATGGAAGCTTCCACTTGGGGAAAATATATACATGCAGTATATCCTGTATATACATAATATAATAGAAATATACAGTACTGTACAAAAGTTTTAGGCAGGTGTCCTGCCTAAAACTTTTGCACAGTACTGTATAAATATAAACAACTTTAGTAAGGGGGAAGTGTAAATAAATTATTGGATTAAGATGTGTTATCAATGAAAAAATTAAAAGTGTTCGTTGGCTGTCACTGAGTAGCATTTGCGATCGCTACACAAAGCTAACTAAATTACCACCAAGAACGGTAAGAGACGTAGGACAACCAGAGGATATATAAGAAAGACAGGGCTGATGGTAAAGGATAGCTTGTTGAAACAGAAGAATATCATTGTCAGTTGCGTCGATAAAAAAGCTAAAGCTATGCTTAGATCGGCTCGTTTTTTTCGTCTTTTTCAGCCTTCGACACTAAAGCCATCTCTTTAACTGAACATTTGTATGTTCTTCCACATCATTGCCAGTCAATTTGGCACCTGGCACATCATTTTCGGAGAGAATTGGTAGGTTTAGCGCTGTAAACATCTCCTTCGTACACGATTTCCATTCATTTCCTATTAGGTGGCTTGTCCCTACTTAGCAACAGTAGCTAATGTCACGAATATGAATGAGCGGAAGTGACGTGTTGCTTGCGGTACGCCATTGAAAGCAATTTTTACAAAACAATTTAAGTCAGGTGTGTGCCCAATCACTGATGAGTGGTTTGAGGCTGCCCTGCCCACTATAAAACACACACCTGGCAAGAAATGTCTTGATGAGAAGCATTGTCTGATGTGCATCATGGCTCGGTCAAAAGAGCTATCTTACGATCTGCAATCAAGGATTGTTGATTTGTATAAAGCTGGAAAAAGGATACAAAACAATCTCTAAAAGTCTGGATGTTCACCAATTGACAGTCAGAGATGTTGTCTACAAATGGTGAGAGTTTGGCACTGTTGCTTCTCTCCCAAGGAGTGGCCGTCCACCAAAGATGACACCAACGGTTCAGCGCAGAATACTCAGAGAGGTAAAAAAGAACCCTAGAGTGTCTGCTAAAGAATTGCGGAAATCACTGGCACAGTCCAATATCTCTGTGCACACATCAACTATATAGAAAACTATGGCCAAGAATGGTGTTCATGGGAGGACTCAATAGAGGAAGTCACTGATCACTAGGAAAAAAAAAAAAAAAAAATGTTGTTGCTCTTTTAATGGTCGCCAAAAGGCACTTGGGCACTCCACAGAAATTTTGGCAAAATATTTTGTGGACTGATGAAACCAAAGTTGAATTATTTGGGCTTAACACACAATGTCATGTGTGGAGGAAAAATGGAACAATTCACCAAAATCAACACCTCATCCCCAACGTGAAGCATGGTGGAGGGAGCATCTTGATTTGGGGCCGTTTTGCTGCCTCAGGGCCTGGATAACTTGCAATCATTAATGGAAGAATGAATTCAAAAGTTTATCAGGATGTTTTGCAGGAAAACCTGAGGCCGTCTGTCAGACAGTTGAAGTTAAAAAGAGGACGGATGCTGCAACAAGACAATGATCCAAAACACAGATGTAAATCAACTTCATAATGGTTTCAGAAGAACAAAATACACGTTCTGGAATGGCCAAGTCAAGGTCCAAACTTGAACCCCATTGAGATGCTGTGACATGACCTACAGACAGCGATTCATGCCAGACATCCCAGGAATCTGACTGAACTACAGCTGTTCTGTATAGAAGAATGAGCCAAGATGAGTCCTGATCAATGTGCCTGACTGATCTGCAGCTACAGGAAGGGTCTGGTTGAAGTTATTGCTGCCAAAGGGGGGTGGGGGGGGCACAAAACATTAAATGTGATGGTTCACTTACTTATTTCCCCCCCTCTTTCATTGTTTGCATACTATCCTCATTAAAATACGAAAACCTATAAATATTTGGGTGGTTTTAGTTAAAGCAGACACTGTTTTTCTATCTGTGTGATTTTGACAAAGATTAGATCAAATTTGATGGTGATTTTATTCAGAAATGTGAGAAATTCCAAAAGGTTCAGACACTTTTTCACCAAACACTGTATGTTGGAGTGGTGGAAACCCACATTTTACCAAACTATCAAAAATTTTGGCAGGTTAAAATAAGTTATGTAAAATAAATAACGAAAATGCTAAGAAATAGGCACACACATGTTGACATATTCTGACAACATGTCCATCCGTTTTTCATGTAAAGACTTACTCAATGAAGTAATGACTAAATGTTGTGGGTAGTGAGACTGACTATTCAATAGAAAACCATGATCATCCATTTTAACCATCATGACAGATGCAACTGATAATGTAGGAAACAGCAGAGAATTGTACAAAATCATTTGCATGGATGCTCAAAAACATTCGCAACTCGCTCAAAGAAATGAGAAACTGATTTTTGATGTGCGCTAGTGATACGATAGTGTGAGGATTGAACAAGTAGTTTTGAGAATTTCAATTCTGATCTGAAAAATGTACTAAAGCAATTGAGAAAACTGTGTAGCATCCAGTGGGGCATCACTGTACAATTAGCCATAACACGTTGAATCCAAGACCGCAAAAATTTATCGGTTTGGTATTGTATTTATGGAGTTCAACAATATCGAGATATTGGTTGAAAAGTCATTATCGGACAACTTTAGTTATTTGTCTATATGAGCGAATTATTGGCCGTCGACAACATCACACAAATGGAATGGATATATGGAGGGACAGTCTACGTTGTCACCACTTATCCTGGTGTAACTTTGCGCAGCAATGTTACCATGGTGACCAGGTGCCGACGAAATCCGCTTTGTCACGCCAGAAATTCCATGTTGAACATGAAGGTGCTTCACAGACTCCACACTCACACTAAACTAACACCATTGCCCCACTCCAAATCTGCTCACACGATACTAAAATATGTCCAAAAATGAACATACTAATTGGCAAGAACAACCCAGACATAATAAAATCTGTATCCTGTAATGCATGGTTAAAAAAAAAGTCAGGTTTAAATTTCATATTGGCCTTTTCTACATGAAATTTACATATTATCTCTTAGTACGCCATCTTTCTTTCACAGTTTTAAAACAGGTAGGTTAGGTTCACATGAAGGTTAGATTGATTCCAGATGGGTGCTTAATTTCCCATAGTTAGGATAAGCTTCATTTCCCTCCTGTGTCCTTGAACAGGATAAGTGGTATAGAAAACAGATGGATGGATGAACTCTTCAAAGAGGATGACATTCTGTAGATTGAATCTGGAGGATTTTATGCTGGAGAACCACAGAAACGTCATCTCCCACGCAGGTAAGGACTGACATAGGTAACAAACTGCATAAAACACTGCTGTAATACAACCCCTAGCAAAAAAGTATGGAATCACCAGTGTTGGACGAGCACTCACTCAGACATTTTATCATGTAGAACAAACTGAGATAAAAAGCTTAAAAAAATAATGAATTAGTTCAAAAGTGCAACTCTAGCATTCAGAAACACTAAAAGAAATGCTAAACAAAATTGTGGTGGTCAGTAAATGTTACTTTTATAGAGCAAGTGCAGGGAAATGTATATGGAATCATTCCATTCTGAGGGGGAAAAATTGTAATCATGAGAAACAAACAAAGAAATAACAATCAAAACACATCTCTAGTATTTAGTAGCACCATATCTGGCTTTTATGACAGCCTGCAGTCTCTGAGGCATGGACTTGATGAGTGTTCTTCATCAATTTGGTGCCAACTCTCTTTGATTGCAGTTGCCAGATCATCGTTGCAGGTAGGAGCCTTGCTGTAGACCATTTTTTACAATTTCCACCACAGGTTTTCAATAGGGTTGAGATCTGGGCTATTTGCAGGCCATGACATTGACTGGATGAGTCTTTCTCACCTTGTCAAGAGTCAAAAATCTGCATTGGATAAGGTGAAGATGCTGGAACTTTTGTTTGGTGCCGTTCCAGTGAGATTTACAAAGATGACTGCCTGAAGAAAACATCTAAATTTACCTCAGTCCTTGATGATATGGGGCTGCATGTCAGGCAAAGGCACCGGGGAGATGGCTGTGGTTAAGTCTTCAATAAATGCACAAGTTAACATTGAAATTTAGACAGCTTTCTTAGCCCTTCAATTGAAAATATGTTTGTCATTTTCCAAGATGGCTATGCGTCATGCCACAGAGCTAAAACTGTTAAAACATTCCTTGGAGAAAGACTCATCCAGTCAATGTAATAGCCTTCAAATAGCCCAGATCTCAACCCAATTGAAAACCTGTGGTGGGTGGGTGGGTGGGGGGTGGGGGGGTGGGGGGGTCCACCGCAAGGCTCCGACCTGCATTGATGATCTGGCAACTGCAATCAAAGAGAGTTGCCACCAAACTGATGAAGAATACTCATCAAGTCCATGCCTCAGACTGCAAGCTGTCATAAAAGCCAGAGGTGGTGCTGCTAAATACTAGAGATGTGTTTTGATTGTTATTTCTAAGTTTGCTTCTCATGATTCCATATTGATGATGATGCTTTTCAGCATGCGCATCTTTTGTGGCACGCCAGACCCACTTAGAGTGTTTGTTGCCAAAAAGCTCAATCTTGGTGTCATGTGACCAAAGCACACGGTCCCAATTGAAGCCCCAATACCGCTTCACGAACTCCAGACGTTTGCGTTTATGATTGTGAGTGAGGAAAGGTTTTCCCTCCCAAACAGCTTGTGCCGTGTAGACAGCACCTCATACCCCCTGTGAAATACAGTATAGGGGTGGGTCAGTGATACTGTGGGGCTGTTTCACTTCCAAAGGCCCTGAGAACCTTGTTAGGGTGCATGGCATCATGAATGCTTTGAAATACCAGGACATTTTAAATTAAAATCTGTTGCCCTCTGCCCGAAAGCTGAAGATGGGTCGTCACTGGCTCCTCCAGCAAGACAATGACCCTAAACATATGGCCAAATCTACTCAGAAATGGTTCACCAGACACAAAATCAAGCTCCTCCCATGGCCATCTCACTCCTCAAACCGTGTTTTGTTGGCAAAAGGGGGTTGTACAAAGTATTAACACCAGGTGTGCTAATAATTGTGACACACATTATTTGATGTCAAATAATTTTTTTCTTTATGTGGGATTTTTTCCCCACTTAATGAATGCACTTGTATTGAAGGTTGGATTTTTCTCTTTTTTCTATCAAGGTCCCATATTATTTGAATAAAAAACAAAATATTAGAAGCTAAAAAACACATCTTTTTCAGGGGTGCCAATAATTATAGAGGGCACTGTATTCAATGTATGTAAATTTCCTTGCACTTGCTCTATAAAAGTAACATTTACTGACCACCACAATATTTTTTATTCATTTCTTTTCATGTTTCTGAATGCTAAAGAGTTGTACTTTCAAACTAATTTATTACTTTTTCAAGCTTTTTATCTGAGTTTGTTCTACATGATAAAATGTCTGAGTGAGTGCTCGTCCGAGACTGGTGATTCCACACTTTTTGCTAGGTGTTGTAATACCGTGGGTATCATTTGGAAAATCGAAGTCATCCATTGCTTTATTTTGATTCATATATCAGCCCACATATTTATTTATCGGAACATAAATCGTGTTGCTTGCATGTCTTGATGAGGTTTATTTTAGATCAGATTTATCCCTCCACTGCACACAGCACATTTTTCATTTGGATGATGACCAAGTAATTGCAAGCAAGGTCATTATTTCTTGCACACATCGAACCTGTCAGTTCCCAACCGAGTTTTGTATTGAAGCATTAGTTCCCTTGTCAGTCTGTACTGTAATTGATACTTTGATTCCATAAAAATGTGACGTTTGTTGAATTCTATTAATGAGTTATTGGTACTAATCACAGCATTTTCCCTCAACCTCTAGTGTGTTTTTTTAACCCCCAACCTTAATTCCCACTTAGACTGTTTGCAAAGTGCAAGGTGATTAATCATAGATCTATGCTATAATAGATGCATTGTATGTGTCAGAGTTTGAATTACGGATATTAATGACTCCATATGTTGACTCGACGTACTGTAAAAGAGTTAAGGACTCATATACTGCATCATGTTATATTCATGTGGTGTGTGTTGGGCCACTGACTGGAAAAAGAAATGACAAAAAAAAGTTTCAGTAAAATATTTGGGCAGCAAGATATGAAGTATTGGACTTTTGGATACATTAATGGTTATGAGAGTCTTGAGAGGATACTTTTATACATGTCATTGAAATGATTAACATTATTTTCCACTGATCTCTGCATGAGAGCCTGAAAATTAATTCAGCTGGGAGGCACATGTGGCCAAATACCATCCTTGTTTATTAGACAGAGGCAGTGTTGAAGCTCTGAGATAGAGGCACTGAGATACAGGAGGAAGCGGTCATAGATCTTTAATCCTAACTTCTTAATAGGTTAGTCCTGATTGGGATCTCTCAGGTAAACCCACGTGCTACTGTGTAATGGACCTATTGCAAAACCACGCCCCCAAATCACAAAAGTTAGACACTTAGCCGTAGAATTGTATAGGAATACAATTCCAAGGACAATTTTGCTTGCTCAAAGGTAAGTTAATGATTGATTTGTAAAAAATGTTTTAATATATTTGATAGCATGTAGTATAAACGTAGACTTAACTATTAACGTTAACGTTAGTTTGCTAACATTTGCCTACTTGTTTTCCTGTCACTACACAAATCGAATAAAATAGAACTAATCACAACTGTCAAGACCATAGCACTGAAAGTCCCAAGACCACCCCACAAACTTTCGGTAACACTTTACAATAATGTTCCCTTAATTAACATTAGTTAATGCATTTTTAGACAATAGCTCATGCTTAAGTAACATGACAATAATTTATTTAATCCCTTATCCAACATTTATTAATTTATTAATTAACATGAGTTAATGCATTAAGTAAATGCATTAGTTAATGCATTTTAAGGCAATAACTAATGTTTAAGTAACATTACAATAATTCATATAATCCCTTATTTAACATTTAGTAAGATATTAACATTAGTTAATGCATTAGTTAATGCATAACCAGACAATTTTTACACTAATTTTTAAACTACAGTTTGGTAAAATTAAAAAAAAAAAAAAATAGGCCTATATAGGGTTAGGGTTTGTTAACTTAAGCATTTATAATTTCTAAGTTAGGGGACACGTGTGCTACACTTTACAATAAGGGTCCAAAGAGCATTCAGTAATGGTTAATAAAGGTTAAGGGGGGGGGTTAAGCATTTAAAATTGCTTAGTTAAGGGACACATATGCTACACTTTATAATAAGGTTAGGTAATACATATGAGGTACGTTCACGTGAAATAATACCATACTTAAGGTTAGGTTATGATATTTAATATATATAATACATTACCTAACATTAATTCACATATACATTAGTGCATTAATAAATAGTTATTAATCTATACTGGTACTAGTAAGTGATTATGTTATTTTAAAATGAGAAACATTGCTATGTGAGTCCTTGGGTGCTGCTAACCTAACCTTAAGTTAAGAAGACTGACAAAAGTGAGCACAGAGAAACAAAAGGAACCCACCAAAATAAAACAGGATGTGAACCAACATAAATCAACGCCGCCAGTGGCGGCATGTAACAGTATTCATGTTGCCAATACAGTGTATCACAAAAGTGAGTACACCCCTCGCATTTCTGCAGATATTTAAGTATATCTTTTCCTAGGACAACACTGACAAAATGACACTTTGACACAGTGAAAAGTAGTCTGTGTGCAGCTTATATAATAGAGTTCATTTATTGTATTATTATATTTAAATGGGTCAGGGGTTAAAAAGGCGAGAAGGGTGTGGAGGAAATATGTTCCAGTACACTGTACAACTAGAGCTGTCCCAAATGACAAATTTTCTCCCGATTAGACAGCCATTTTTTACAATGAGTCAACTAATGTAATAATCCCCCCCCCCCCCCTTTATTTTACTAATTTAGGAATTACATTTTTGATGACGCTTATTAATTCACAAAAACATTTTGGAACACTTAAATTCTTTATTAAAATACAACTAAACACATGAATAACAACAAATCACAAATAAACAAAGATATCAAATGCTGATAGCATTAACTAATGCAAAAAATTGGAATGAAAACAGATTCAGAACACTGACTTTGCCTTTCCAACATGATTCAAAACAATTCTTAAAAAAAAATATTTAGCATTAATATTATAGTATACTACTATATATAATAGTAGTATAATAATTATTCATTGCCAATCAGATTTTTCATAAAGGGTGTCATTTTAAAGCTATTCTTGTATAGAATCTAAATTCTGTAGTATGTGGGATTAACTCCAGAAATTGGATTTTATATGACGAACATGATGTGCTTTTATTCTTAAATGTTCACCGGAAGTACATTCGCTAAACCGCTAACCGTAAGCTTTACACTCTGCAAAAAAATGCTCTTTTTGTCACATCATGTGGTTTCATTAATCTTTTTTTTTTTTTTTTTTTCATTTTTTTTGGTTGCAAATGCTGTTAACCAGCATTTTTTATGTTTAAAGTGTCAGCTTTCATGTTTTATAGCAGGCTAAAGTTGTTGTTGTTGTCTTTTTTCCCTATTAGCCTCAATTTAGCAATCCTGACGTTTACCATGTTTAATATAATATAGATGTGTTTCCTTATTTTGTATGTTTGAACTTTAATTCTAAGGCGTATTGATGACCAATAAACATCTGTGAAAGGCACTGGAGTCTCATATGCCATCAGCACGCACGCACAAATGTATGCACGCGCGCGGGTGGCGATAAAACGCAGCCGTGAAAATTACCGCCATCATTTTTATTTACCGTGCGATAAATGGACTCATTGCATATTGCGACAGGCTTAGCAACTTCAATAAAACACAATTGGGTGATGGCGCTTTAGGTGTTCATTCACGGCCAACGTGCAGCCAAGCTTGGTATTGGAGAGACAGGACACAACAGTGTACCCTCTTTTGTTTTGTTGAAAAAAGTCAATGTTTTGGCCGCTCTGGTGCACTTTTTTGGCTTTGTGCCGCTTTCCCCGCTTGCATAGCAAGCGTCCAACATTAAAAATATCTCACGACACCCCCCCCTTTAAAATTTTCTCCTTGGATTTACACAATTCACATAGATCATCCTTTTGAGTTCAAAACGACGAATTTCGCCGAAAAGTGAGATTTTCATGCCTGTTCCTTACACGGCCAAGAGTCTAGCCAAATTATCTGTATGTCTGTGTGTCATGCATGCTATCAATCCTTATAAACTCTGAATATCAGACTAAATGTGGATTATTTATGTCTGTTATTTGTTTCCTCTTTTTGGAAATCAAAATATGATCACCCTTGAATGATGTTAAGCCAGCATGTGTAGTCATTTATTTTGATGTTCCTGCTCATGTGGGTCAGTTTGCTCAGCACATCTCGGACTGCGAATTAGCACACATGCGTTATACTTGAACGGGCTCAATGGACAAAGGCAGTCTGAACAGGAACGCCAAAGAAACAAAAGACCAGACAAAAGACAAAATATCGGAATTGAACATTAAGACCTGCGGTATGAGCAAAGCCTAAGTAGCTCACCTTATAGCTAGATAGATTTTGGCCTGTGCGGTTTCCCGTTTTGCAAGTGAGTGGTAGCAATTCGCCTCGATTATAATAATGGTCTCCTCTCTGTAAAGTTTAATACACTGGACATACCGCTCCACTGTATACTGCAACCCTCTGTCTGCCGCGAGACGAAATTCTTTAAAAAAAAAAAAAACAGGTCTATTGCCAGCTGTGGTAGTGCAAATTCAGAAATTTGAGCTCCCGCCATCGTCCAAAAATCATTCGTTCACTCACTGTAAATGAGAGAATTTGACCGAGCCTTGGGTTGAGTTTTACAAGGGGGCGGGGCTTTGAGATAGGTCCATTGCGCTAGATTAATTTGATAGTGGGAATTATAACAATCCAAAAATAACGGTGTCAGTTGCCACTGTGTAGCTTTGCTTTAATGCTTCCTGTTGTCGTCAGGGTGGCTGAAGTTTATCCCATCATTTGAAAATTCACAACCCCTGTTGATGTAGAGCAATGACCGCAAGGCCGAGCTTTGGGGTCGAGAAGAGTTCCAGCGAGATAAAAGGAAGGGAACTCAAAATTATTCTCATCCTCTAAAACTGGCCGCTTGAAGGTTATGAGAATAGTGGAAAGAGTCACAGTGGCTGATTGCAGGCTAGTGGCAATATACAGAGCAATGAAAAATTATAACGCTCTTCTTTTTTTTGTCATAGTTTCTCCATCTTAATGTCAATGATAAATAAATGTAAATATCAGACAAAAATAACTCAAATGAAAGCAAATACAGTTTCTAATTGTGGCCCTGTGCAGTGTGGGTCAATCCTTACATTGTCCAGACTGGTGTGTTATGGTAGCAAATTTTAAAGCAAGTGGGTTATGATATTTGAAGTTGGATATTTTTTATGCAATTAGGAAGGATGTCAGGCCTTGTTAGGTCACTGAGATTGAGGTCAAAGCTGGAGGAAAATCCTATCCATCCTCCCCGTATTTTTCTCTACTTCCTGTCAAAACATCTGGCTCATTCTTTAGCAAGCAGTCTTCAAAGGCAATATACTGTAGAGTTCCTACTGTATACGTGTATTTTTCTAACAACGGAGACATTTTCAATCAAGACAATTATTATTCTGTTTGTTTTTAAAAGATTGCACTCCTCAGAGCAAAAACGTTTTGTTTTTTCCCCAAAGAAGTATGTGCATTATGTAAATATCATTAATACAGTACTAGTGTATAATATAATGCCAATATCAAACGTTGAAAAAGAATAAAATCCCGGACCTATTTCTACTGTTTGGCTGCTAGTTTGGGCATCAAAAATAGAACTTTTGTCCCACTAAACCAGGGGTCGGCAACCCAAAATGTTGAAAGAGCCATATTGGACCAAAAAAACACAAAACAAATATGTCTGGAGCCGCAAAAAATTAAAAGCCTACCATAAGCCTTGTAATGAAGGCAACACATGCTATATGTTTCTGTATTAGCTATATTAGCCTACTATCAAGATGACTAAGTTGGCTAAAAATACATAATCAGCCTTCATGATTTAATGTTTATTTTCCCTGCAGTGCATCCGACACACCACATGACTACGCTGTTGTATGATGCCACCTCAAGTTTATAACTTCATTACAATATTATGAATTGTTTAATTGCTTTTATGAAATTAAAGAAATGCAATAAAGAAATCTGATTTTTGATGTCATTTTTATTTTGAAGTTTCGAAAAACAACAAAATTGGAACGTGCATAACATGTCCCTTATCTGGGCATTTCTTTGATTTTCTGTATTATCTCGGTTATAAAAAAGGTGTTCTTATATGTTGATGAATGTCTCCTTCATGTACTCACCATCTGTGAATGGTTCTCCACGCTTTATTATCTCCAGTGTAAGGTGACGCGGGATTTACCCATGTCATGGCTTTCAGACATGGGAATATGTATCCGGAATCACCCGAGTTGGACACTTTCAGTCAAGTCCCGTGTTGGCGGCGGGATTTTATAACGTCATCAGCCTTCGTGCCGTTACCTGGAAATTAAACGGCTGCTTTCACACATGCCGTGTCCTGGACATTATACTAGGACACGGCCTGGTTAATGTCCGTGTCATCTCAGTGTCAGTCGACCCGGGAAATTTGCTTACAGACATAAGGGCTATCCGTTTAATTTCAGCAGAGTTCAGCGTATGTCTGAAAGGGGCTTAAGGTAGCAAGTTAATATATGTGATAACTCCTGTTCAAATGTCTTCACATTTTTTAAGCATGATTTTAAACAAGTTGAAGTTTGAGTCCACAACACTAATTAGCAAGCTATGCAATAGCCTGATAATGATTGTGATTATTTGATTCAGGTGTGTTGGAGGGAGACGTGGAAAGCAGACTGCCCTTGAGGACCGTGGTTGGTGACCCCTGCTCTAGGAAGACTTTTCTGCTAATAATGTATTTCATTTACATTTATTTCTTACATTTATTTGCACACTCATTTCACGAAACTATTTTCCACGTAGTTTAACATGCTATAACCTAGCACTCCTGTGGGGTTCAAATCTATGGTACAGCATTTTTGACTTATATATACAGTGTATCACAAAAGTGAGTACACCCCTCGTATTTCTGCAGATATTTAAGTATATCTTTCATGGGACAACACTGACAAAATGAAACTTTGACACAATGAAAAGTAGTCTGTGTTCAGCTTATGTAATAAAGTTAATTTATTTTCCCCTCAAATTAACTCAAAATATAGCCATTAATATCTAAACCCATGGCGACAAAAGTGAGTGCACCCATTTGGAAAAACCTACATCCCTAAATGTCCAAACTGAAAGCCCGCAAACAGTTTGCTGAAGACAATTTCAACAAAGCATACGGATTACTGGAACCATGTCCTATGGTCTGATGAGACGGGCGGGCTTTCTTGTGTACCGTCTTCAGAAGAGGGTTCCCTTGGGGTGACAGCCATGCACATGTAGAGTGCGGCGTACGGTCTGAGCACTAACAGGCTGACCCCCCTACCTCTTCAATCTCTGCAGCAACGCTGACAGCACTCCTGTTACGAGTCTAATGACATTTTGGAGGGAAAATGACAAGCAGTACTCAATTTGGATATTTAGGGATGTATGTTTTTTCAAAGGGGTGTACTCACTTTTGTTGCCAGGTGTTTAGATATTAATGGCTGTATTTTGAGTTATTTTGAGGGGAAAATAAATTAACTCTTATTATATACAGTAAGATGCACACAGACTACTTTTCATTGTGTCAAAGTGTAATTTTTTCAGTGTTGTCCCATGAAAAGATATACTTAAAAATATCTGCAGAAATGCGAGGGGTGTACTCACTTTTGTGATACACTGTATCTCAAACTGAAATATGCTTGATGCACTCGTGTTGTTCACTGTTCAGTTAAAACTGTTTTCTAACTCATGTTGTTTGCATATTACTTATTTTGGACTGATGCCCTTGTGTTCTTCACGAATCAGTTAATACTGTATTTGAACTCAAACTATGAGGAAAAAATGTTTGCTGGCAATTTATGTTGGGAAAACAATTTGTTAAATGTTAATTTAATGAGCAAATTATCAACAACAACAACAACAACAAAAAGACATTTGACAATCAAATGTTTCTTGTGTACAATGACTTCAGGGTAAAACACAGCTAATTTATAATGGTGATAATTAAGTTGATATTTAAATTAATATTTATTCAACAAAAAACATTTAATAAAATATACAATACAATACTCTGCAACCATGAGTAAATAATACTTAATTTTAATAGGTGTTAAGTAATATTAATCAGTTTCAAAAGGTTAAGTAAACATTAGCCAAATTATTTGATTATATTATTGTTGACGCATTTAGCTAATATTTATTAAGTAAAATTGGCTAAACTTTACACAATCAAACTGAGGGTAAATTGTTACCTCAATTTTATTGAGCAAATTCTATAGGTTGTTTTTTACAGTGTACCCACTGCAAGTCAACCTTCCACTGAGCAAACCAGTTTCTCCTCCTATCAGACGAAGAACTAGCAGTTGAAAGAAATGGAATAAAGCCAGTAAATTGGGGGCAAACCACTCCAAAACCTGGTCTGAAACACCACTTTTCCTAGATTTAGTCAGCGTAGGGTTAGGGTGAAAATAGGGCCATTCTTAACCTTCACCGAACCAGGGTTAAGAACCACTGTTTTCGAGATTTCATTGCACACATTTTTAGAGTTAATTGATTTTGTTCCTACTTTTCATGTCATGTGTGAATGCATATCAGACTTTTATAAAATAAAGGAATAAGAAGTACAAATTCCTTGTCTTCTTACATGAGGATAGCTAGAGAGCAGATGGTAATGAAATAGCTTTTAAGGTGTGTGGGCGGTGGTGGACGAATTACAGTATATGGACACCTAGATATTGGACAATGCTTTACTAATCAGAATGGCATAGCATACACTCACTGGACATGTCCCAATGTGCTTTTCACCTACTCTACATAATCTTATATGATACAGGCACTAAATTAAAAATCGGTCTTTTAAAGCAACAGAAAATCTTAATGTTGATTGACAGTTAATTAAAGATTTTATTAGTGTAGTTGTAATTCGGCAGTGCATTGCTATGCCAAGGTCGAATAGGACAGGCAGCAGTTTACCCGTGACAATGAAAAGGAACAGCGATTAAAAAAAAAAAAAAAAAAAAAAAAAAGTGGATGGGTGGTCTTCTGCAACGGTGCAGAACTGCACTGACTTTGCTGTTTCTCATATTTTCCATTAGTACATGATATTGCTTTAAATCTAACTCTGCCTTTGTTTGTAAAACTCTAAAAAACACAATCACTTTATAATGATCAAATGGGTAGTTTAGTTGCAATCTGGCTAACAACACAAAACAGGTACTACAATTTATCGGCCGTAATTACGCTATGAGAACATCAATTACTGTACACCCCCGGCAGGGTGGTCCTACCATTTAATGAGAGTAATGAACATTGTTTACTGTAAATATTTGTCTACATGAAAAATATGCAATTCTTACAAAAATAAATGGCATTTAACTGAAAAAGAGGAAACTACCATTTACAAACTAAAATGATGCATATCACACTTTTCATCAGCAGCACCTTGCTTTTTCACTACATCATTTAATGAAGGTCTAATAAGAATTTAATGGGAAAAACACTTTTGCATAATCATACATATAACTTCAAGACCTCTTTTAGTCTTCATCATTAATCACCGGTTTTGCCTTTTAGTTACGCATTCAGGAGAGCTATCATAAATTGAAAAAGCCACGGACAAGTGATTAGATAACCACGCAAATTTCCTTACACCAGCTTAGCATGTGTTTTCATCAATCCATCCATTCATGTTCTATATACAGTCAATTGAAAAAATTAGGACACCCCATGAAACTATTTGAAACAAATATATCAACAAAAATGCATTTTTTAACTGAGGAAAAGTTAGGACACCCTACCACCTAATAGCTAGTGTTACCTACTTTGGCTACAATAACTTCAGTGAGACGCACGGTGTTTTATGCTCCTGAATGAAATTAACCGCTTTGATGTGTGTGGAAGCATTCATTTTATATATTCAATATTTGAATCCCGCGCCATGAAAATGAGCAACTTCTGGCTCCAGTCTCGGGGTTAGGTCGAATGCGAATATGACGTCACCCGGGTCAGGATCTCACAATACAGCATTGCTGTATAGCATGCAAATGGACTGCGGATTCAGCTGATTTTGCGTATTAATTCATTTATTTTTCGCATCACGCCAGCCAAACAGCTGCAGGCTTTTGTAGCTGCCCCAGGGAGAGGCGTGTGAGCCTTTTTGGGTTTCAGAAAGTTCCCGTTCACCCCGAGATCAGCCAAGACAAGTGTGTGACAACTGTGGGACCATTGGACTTACGAGGAAGTGAGTAAACATAGTGTTTTGTATTAAGTCAAAACTGGAATCATGGCACACATTTTAATACGGAGGTGGCTTGCATTTTTTGGCTGACAATGCTCCTTGTCCATGGAGAATACCACTCGGCTGACGACCGGCGGCTTGTCACACACACCCCTCGGTCCTCTTTGCTTGCCGGCTGGAAGAGCGCTATACTCGGCTTATTGCCTTTTTCGTGTGCTCGATGTTCTGTCAAATTTTCCACCCCGTCATAAATTGCAACTTTGTGTTAAAATGGCCGCGAATACATCGATTACAAAGTAAACACTTCAAACTTTCTTTAAATAAAGAAATACTTACTTACGTTCGATCATGGACGGACATGGCATCAGACACATCCTGCCAAGTTAGCTGCACACAACAACTGTACTGTTTACGTCTTCGCCGTGTCGTTAAGCATTAATTTACGCCATATTTGTGTTGAACATGTGGCAGCTATGTGCTCCTTCGATGTCGGCCGGTTTGTCCGGCGGTCATTTTCCGGCTGCCTCCCCGGCAAACTAGCTCTCCTGCCCGCACCAGGGGAACGAGTCTGACAAGTTGTAACTTGCTTGCCGCCAGGCGGGTTGCCGATCGGCGAAGACAATCGACAACCCCGCTGCCGTATGATATGATCCCGGGCTAGTTTTGTGTGATTTTTCGCTTAGAAAAGCGAAAATAAGAATTTGAGACGTCACTCGGTTCGGGTTAGCATGTCAGCTAGCTGTCACGCCTCTTGGTTTGTTTACATTCTCCGAAGCTAGGGCAGGGAAATGACAAAAGCCGGACTAACTACGGTGGCATAAAATATCGTTCGAGAGGTGCAATAGTAAAGGTGAAGTCAACAGTTTTGACCATTATGATATAATTTTGCCATGTTGTACTGAATAAAGTCATTTTTAATATTTCACATTCCATTTAGCACAAGGCTGTTATTTGTCATGACCATACCATTTATTTAGCAATAGGGGAAAAAAATACATGGATAAAAAGAATATTCTATAAAAATATTGGAGTAGAGAGATTGAAACAATGACATTTTGCTGCTCTCTTCGTCGCATTTCCTCGTTCTGAATATTTCCCCCTCAATGGGCTGACTTCTAAATCAGATGAAACAATGACCCTGCCGACATCATCCTCCTGTTGGGGACACTAGCGCCCTATAATGGTAGGCGTGGCTAAATGTAGGATTAAAGGCTTATTTCTCGTCATCAGCTCTTTGCTAAATTGTTGTATATAATCAAATCGTCTCAAAATATGATTCATATTCACATAATAATGCTATTTAAATAAGGCAAGCCTCCTTCAAAACACTGGGTAATGATGTTCTAATCCAGGGGTTGGGAACCTTTTAGGCTGAGAGAGCCATGAACACCACATTTTTTAAAATGTAATTTCGTGAGAGCCATACAAGAGGTTTAAAACTAAAAATACAAGTAATGTGTGCAGTTTATGTAATTTCAACACTCTTAAAGTACAGCAAGTCTCTGAATTATTTTTTATAACATTTTTATACTGTTGCTAATCAATGATGAGTTCGGGTATGGGTTAATTAATAACTAATGTGACTTGCTGCATGGTTTTGCTCATGATTTTGCTTCATGCAGGCATGCATTGAGAAACTTAGGATGCGTCACAAACTCAGTGAGGGACTTCAATAAATCCACCCCTCTTGTTGTCCCTTTTACAGTCAAAACCTTGCAATTACGCTGAATTGGGATAAATTGCTTACATCCGTTGACTCATCCAAAGCGAAAAGAAAAAAAACTTTAAAACCAATTCCTGCTGAAAAGTACGATACTCCTCATCTTTTTTTCTTTTTCCCATCTTCTCAAAAGGATTTCTAAAATCAGCTGACAAACCCGGAAAACAAAACTAAAAACGAGGGTAGTTTACTTCAAGCACATGTGCACATCGGCGACCCCACTTGAACAATGTCTCTGCCTCATCTGTGTTGCCAATGCAATTGATGGATTAATAAAAATATAGATGGACACAACGACATGTATGCTTGCCACTTTCCCACTAAAATTACTGCAACCGGCTTTCTAATCGCTGGTTGTAGTATACGGACTACGTGTCCCACGATCACCCTGGGCTCATGCAGCCAATGGCATGGGACAAGGATCTAACGTTGCATATTTAGGTTGCTATTTGATGATATCTAGTGCAAATTGTGCGAGTGTTGTTGGAGGATTAAAAAAGTCAACATACGCCGCAAAAGTCACGTCTGCTCATTACTGCACAACACCAGCATATGACCGGTGACCGTCGCCGTTTCGCGCAATGAGCAAAGGAGTATATTGAAACTTAAGATTTGTCCGCGAGCCAGATGCAGCCGTCAAAAGAGCCAGATCTGGCTCGTGAGCCATAGGTTTCCGACCCCGGTTCTAATCAAGTCCACCTGATGTGATACCCCTGTGTGAGATTTTAGGCATTTTAAGCGGGATTGAATGTGGGGGTGTCCTAATTTATTCCTCAACAGAAATTGCATTTATTCAAAATTACATTTTAAAGAAAGTTATTAAAAAAACTTTTTTTCCGTTTTAATTGTTTAGTTATATTACTCGAATCTCTCAAAATTGTTAAAATTGATATTAAACATCCATTTGATCAAATATGTTAGAAAACACATAGGCTTCCATAGGGTGTCCTAATTTTTTCACATGACTCAAGCTTATCCTTATTGGGGTCACAGTGTTTTAAACACACTTTATTGTATATTGTAAGTCTTTATTTTCTTGTCATTCAACAGCTCAAAAGAAACTGCATTTCCCATGGCTGCGAATGGTATGAGAACCATTTAAAATACCAAGGGAAAAAATTTTATTTCAAGAAAATGCATGGTAAAGGAGCATACCAGTCCCCATAGACCATAGAAATACAGCGGATGTAAAAAGTTCACACTGCCCTATTCAAATGCCAGATCTTATAATGTAAAATAAATAAATAAATACATAAAACCAAGCTATATCTTTCAAAGACTTTTCCCCACCGTTGCTGTGATCCATGTACAACTCCTTGAAGAAAAAAATATTTGATCGAAGGTAATTAAAACTCCAAAATTGCTTTAATGTGATTTCACACATTGTGCACACATTCACAATTACCACTTTATAATTCATGTTAAATGGGAGTAAAATCCAGCTTTTTCAGTAGGCTTTTATTGACAATTTTGCAGTCAAATCTTACAGAACAAAACGGGTTTTAGACAACTATTTAAAAGGCTTTTTCAAAGTTTTAAGTCAGGAATAGCCTGCAATATCACGGGGTAGTGTTTCAAGACAGTAGTCTTGTTTTAATTTAAAAAAACAACAACAACAAAAGAAAAAAAACTGCTTGAAATTTCCCAAGTGTATGGGTGAAAATGAGTTATGGTCCGTTGAAAACAAGATTGAACTTTTCAGCACTTGTTTCATGTTGAAAGACATGCAGAGAGGTCTGAAAATATGTCCCCTTCAGGCGGCTGCTCCAGTCCACTGATTTCCTGTGACAGCTTAAACCCGTGCCGAGGTTGTTTGTGCTCTGCTGGGCTTGTTTGGACATAGAAGAGGCCCACTTAGACTAATGACACAATGGCTCTCCTCCTCTCGAAACACAGCTTCCTGGAATTGACGTGTATGGCTTCGCTGCCTGTCCTGTTAGAGACCATTGAAAAAGCAATTACCACCAGATGCCCTAGTCACGTGTGATGTATGTGTGGTAGAAGGCAACAACTGCAACAGCAGCTGGCTTGTGATGGCCTTTTGTTGTGCTGCTTTCATCTTGAAACAGTTTTAACAACAATCTGTCTCACCTGGCGGGAGCCTTAACCACAGAGATAGACCCAAACAGCCACAGTGGTCAGCTCTGACCTCTTGCACCATGTTTTGTAAGATCCAAATAAAGATTTCCTCTCAGCATCCAGGATCAGGAAATGTTTCGGTGTTGTCCACATGGTCTGTTGCTCTCATTAGCTTTGAGAAGATTTCACATGGCATAGGTCATCCGCCAACCGCGCCCCCTGCTTTCAACGACCCTTACCTTAACCCAGTGCGTCTCAATTATTTTCCGTAACGCCCCTCCCCTAATCCCCACCCCACCCAACTCTTTTCCACCATTGTAAATACACTGTAAAAAAAAAAAACAACCTATAGAATCTACTCAATAAAATTGAGGTAACAATTTACACTCAGTTTGACAGTGTAAAATTTAACCAATTATACTTAGTGAATACTACTTACAGTACAGTGGTATGAAAAAGTGTTTGAACATTTGGGAATTTCTCACATTTCTGCATGAAATCACCATCAAATGTGATCTGGTCTTGTCAAAATCACAGAGATGAAAAAACAGTGTCTGCTTTAACTAAAACCACCCAAACATTTATTGGTTTTCCTATTTTAATGAAGATTGTATGCAAACAATGACAGAAAGGGGAAAAATAAGTAAGTGAACCATCGTGTTTATTATTTTGTGCCCCCTTTGTTCTTCTGAAACCATTCTGAAGTTGATTTACTTCTGTGTTTTGGATCATTGTCTTGTTGCAGCACTGATCCTCTTTTTAGCTTCAAATGTTTGACAGACGGCCTCAGGTTTTCCTGCAAAACATCGAGATAGACTTTTGAATTCATTCTTCCATTAATGATTTCAAGTTGTCCAAGCCCTGAAGCAGCAAAAAAGCCCCAAATCATGATGCTCACTCCACCATGCTTCACACTGTGGATGAGGTTTTGATGTTGGTGAGCTGTTCCATTTTTCCTCCACACACGACGTTGTGTGTTACTCCTAAACAATTGAACTTTGGTTTCATCAGTCCACAAAATATTTTGCCAAAAGTCTGTGGAGTATCTTGAGTGTATCACAAAAGTGAGTACACCTTGCATTTCTGCAGATATTTAAAGCAGTAATGTGAAGTAATTTCATAACATGCCAAATAGGGTCACAATTAAAGTAATTAAACATTGTCCAACAAATAAAGCATGAAAAAAATGATTTATATGTTGTATATTTGACAAAATAATCGCTTTTCTGAAGTTCGAGCCTGAAAGGGGACGAACCCGGAAGTGATACGTCACACCGCGAACAGCGATGGCAGCTCCATACATACGGCCGCCCTACAAAGCCCTTCAAACAATGATTCAAACAGCTATATAAGCGATAGATCGAGCGCAAGGGAGGAGATCCAAGTTTTTGAAGAGTTGGAGGAAGAAGAGGAGGTTGGAATTTTATGTTGGACCTAACATGTATTAGCCAGACGCTAATCAGGATGCAAACAATGTGCCTAGACTACCTGACATGGAATGGATACATGACCCATCGAGATTACAAGATTGGTAAGATATAGGCTGTTATTATTTTCATGATTTGAAGATGCAGGCATTTGCACATAATTTTATGTTTTTGTCTATCTGATGACATTGTTAAAAAAAAAAAAAAAAAGATTTCATGTTCATTTTGGCAGATCTGGCAGCTCTCGTGCATATAAAATAATAATATTAAAACATTGGGGGAAAAGAAGGAGATGAGTCGTTGACGGCTTTCTCCACTTTATTGTGGCAACAATAAGAAAACAAAATAATAGCGGACTGCCCCCACATTCGACCGCGAAGTTTTGCTTCTCGCTGATCTCCTCCTCGCCTCCTACGACTCCAGCGTCTCTTAACCGGATCGTGCATAGTGTCTTGTTATGAGCTTTTTGTTTACAAATGTATTGAACACACGATGTGCTGACAACTTTGTTTCTTTATTAACACATGGAGCTAACAGTACAACACAGCTCGGGGCTCTCGGGAGGAAGTGGGGTCTAATGGCGTGAGGAAATGTAGTTTTTCACACAAGCGAACAGATTACAAAGCACCACTTCAGTGTTGCCCCGAGACTACATTTCCCATGATTCACTGCGTGACCTGCGCGCTCGCTGATTCGCTGCCAGACATTAAAAGCAACGCGCTTGTTGTGGTCACCTGTCAGCGGCTCTCGTACAGTTAAACACAAACTAGAAGGCTACCAAGCGATCACCGTGAAAGAAACGCCGAACCGTACAAATGCAATGCAATACTTGAAGCATGAAGGTGGAAATACATAATACAAATACAAATAAATGTGCACAAACTCCCCGTCGGTGTGTCTCTTACTGCAACGTGACCGTGAATGACCGCGACGCCGACCCATTTATATGCCCATCCACACCCGTTTCCCGATTGACACTGGATTAACCCTTTTGGACAAGATCGTAGATGACGCACAATTTAAACACGCTTAACCTAGCGAACGCAACAACAACTATGATCGGGGATTGCCACGAGTTAACTTTCGGCTAACGTCGATAGCTTATACTGTTCATTCCACAACAGTTGGCAGCTCTACTTTGACAAAGTCATCAGTCATCTATCCAAAAATCACACTTACTTTTTGGCAAATCCTTGATCATAAGCAGACCGGTTAAGGAAGCAGGCATCTTCGAAGTATTTGCAGCAGAGAACACTACTCGATGATGGCGTGAAATTCATTCGCTTCGTGCGAACGAAAGATGTCCATTTACGTGGTCCTGCTATCCTTTGGCCACTCATACATATTTTTGTTTGAGTGAGAACAAAACATCGCCACACACCGCTGTGGCATCTTACCGAGAAGCAATGCAACAAACAATACTGTTCTATGGCGGACTTCCCTCGCACTTCCTGGTGTGACGTAATTTCCGAAGATTTCCGAAAAGCATTTTCGTTGTCAAGGGCATTGCTATGGGTTAAACAAAGAATCTGGAAGGGTTGCGTTAAAAAAAATAACGAAAATATGCTTATAACTGTTTAGCCATTGATATTATTCAAAAACATGGTTGGCCAACCTTACTTCACACTACTGCTTTAAGCATATCTTTTCATGGGACACCACTGACAAATGACACTTTGACACAATGAAGAGTAGTCTGTGTGCAGCTTATATAATAGAGGTAGCTTATTTTCCCCCTCAAAATAACTCAAAATATAGCCATTAATATCTAACCATCTGGCAACAAAAGTGAGTACCGCCCTTTGAAAAAACGTACATCCCTAAATGTCCAAATTGAGTATTGTTTGTCATTTTCCCTCCAAAAAGTCACGTGACTCGTTACAGGAGTGCTGTCAGCATTGCTGCAGAGATTGAAGAGGTGGGGGGTCAGCCTGTTAGTGCTCAGACCATACGCCGCACTCTACATCAAATTGGTGTGCATGACTGTCACCCCAGGAGGAAGCCTCTTCTGAAGATGGTACACAAGAAAGCCCGCAAACAGTTTGCTGAAGACATGTCAACAAAGCACATGCATTACTGGAACCATGTCCTATGGTCTGATGAGACGGGCGGGCTTTCAGTCCAAAATTAGTAATATGCGAACAACATGGGTTTAAGAACAGTTTTAACTGAGCAGTGAACAACACAAGTGCATCTTCAGTTTGAGATTCAAATGATGCAAAAATGCTGTACCATAGATGTTTGAACCCCATGGGAGTGCTATGTTGTAGCATGATAAACTACAGTGCAAAATACTTTCATACTTTCTCTCTGCATGCTCTTGCAAACACAAAATGACGGCTACCAGAGATTTGCACTGATTAATGGTCAGTTTACATTTGTGTTTAATTAACAGACTAATATATTTGATCCAAATGAATACCAAATGTTCTAAAATACTGTATATAGCCGGGGTCCTCAATTAGCGGACCGTGGTCCATGATCACATCTCTCTGCAGACCCACGGAGGAACGAAAAAATGAAAAAAAAAAAACACTTTTTTTCAATATATATCATTTGCATGAATCGCCGATTTCTCGCCTTGTGCTACTATTCTATCGCTAAATTCTGAGTACATGGTTTGCGGTACAAGTACACGCAAGTACGTTTTGTTTTTTTTGTTTTTTTAGTACAAGTACATGTACTTGTAATATTAGTACATGAGGTGCACTTGCTTATGTATATGTAGTCCAATCTTTCACTTTACCCAGCCACATTTTCATAGTACGCCATTTAACCTTCGTCTTGTGTTAGCTTTCTGTTGCTTTCCCAGGTGTTCAGGTCGTTTTTGAACCGTGTTTTAAATCTGCCATAGAATACAATCAAAAAACAAATATTCATGATCCAATGTGTCTCTTCTCTCTTGGTTACATTGTTAGGCTTCCTTATCCATGACAAATTGGTTAAAATATTTTTATTGTACCTATTGAGGGCATTCCTTTTGACAGCACACTCATTTTCAATATAAAAAAATCCCAAGACAATTACATAATTAATTAAAGGGTTTTCACGCTACCAGATTATTCCTGAGGGATAATAGAACACATTGTTTAAATGTTCATATTTGTATATATTTACATTCTAATATTATTAACTATAGTAAAATATACAGTGGGGCAAATATGTATTTAGTCAACCACCAATTGTGCAAGTTCTCCTACTTGAAAAGATTAGAGACGCCTGTAATTGTCAACATGGGTAAACCTCAACCATGAGAGACAGAATATGTGTGTGTGTGTGTGTGGGGGGGGGGGGAATAATAATTTAAAAAAAAAAAAATCGCATTGTTTGACTTTTAAAAAAATTATTTCCAAATTAGAGTGGGAAATAAGTATTTGGTCACCTACAAATAAGCAAGATTTCTGGCTGTCAAAGAGGGCTAACTTCTTCTAACGAGGTCTAACAAGGTTCCACTCGTTACCTGTATTAATGGCAGGTCATACTCATTATTGGTATAAAAGACACCTGTCCACAGTCTTAGTCATTCACACTCCAAACTCCACTATGGCCAAGACCAAAGAGCTGTTGAAGGACACCAGAGACAAAATTGTAGACCTGCACCAGGCTGGGAAGACTGAATCTGCAATAGGTAAAAACGCTTGGTGTAAAGAAATCAACTGTGGGAGCAATCATTAGAAAACGGAAGACATACAAGACCACTGATAATCTTCTTGATCTGGGGCTCCATGCAGGATCTCACCCAGTGGCGTGAAAATGATAGTAGAAGAACAGTGAGCAAAAATCCCAGAACCACACGGAGAAATCTAGTGAATGACTTACAGAGAGCTGGGACCACAGTAACAAAGGCTACTATCAGTAACACAATGCCCCGCCAGGGACTCAAGTCCTGCACTGCCAGACGTGTCCACCTGCTGAAGCCAGTACATGTCCAGGACCGTCTGCGGTTCGCTAGAGAGCATTTGGATGATCCAGAAGAGGACTGGGAGAATGTGTTATGGTCCAGATGAAACCAAAATAGAACTTTTTGGTAGAAACACAGGTTCTTGTGTTTGGAGGAGCAAGAATACTGAATTGCATCTGAAGCACACCATACCCTGTGTCAAGGAAAGAATGAATGGGGCCATGTATCAAGAGATTTTGAGTGAAAATCTCCTTCCATCAGCAAGGGCTGTTACCTCCCACGGACGGCTCGCTAAGGACGTAGCATAAAACAAGCCACACAAATTTACAAGTGGACACAAATTTATTTACAACAGTCAAACTCGCAATGAATATATACAGAATGCGAAAGAAGCATGACTTCAGGGTAAGCCCAGGCCAAAACAACAAACAAAAGGAACTAAACTTAAACCCCACCCGCTAACTAAACCCTGATCATGTAAAAGGAACAAAGAAAAGACAGCCACAAACCTAACTTCCTACGCTATACAAAACAGGAGAAAACGGGTTGAACAGGAATGGCGACTTACCCCTACTTGCTTCAGTGCTCTTATTTACAGTGGTGAACAAAAACGATCCAATAATGGAAAAACACAAAAGACCTCACCGAAAAAGCGGGAGTGTATCAAACTACTGATCAAATGCACACAAGAGTGAATGGCGAGCAAACAGCTGGCGAGGAGGACCGCAGTAGAATGCTGTCAAATGAGACCTCCTAGAGCAGGGGTGGGCAAACTATTCCACAAAGGGCCGCAGTGGGTGCAGGTTTTTGTTGCAACCCATTAAGAGGACACCTTTTCACCAATCTGCTGTTTTACAAGTCTAATCAGTCGATTGCAGTCAGGTGCTTCTCATTTCTGCTGAAACCGCATTGGTTAAACCAGCTGTCCTGGGTCAGTTGGAACAAAGACCAGGACCCACTTCGGCCCTCGAGGACCGGTTTGCCCACCCCTGTCCTAGAGCGTTGACAGCTGCAGGTTTTTGAAGCTTGGCGCCTTTTTTCGTGGCCAATCAGCAGCGGCGACGTCGTCGGTCCGTCCAGCGTCGATCAGCTTTCGTCACAGCGGTAGGGGAAGCAGCCAGCTGGTGGAGGCGACGATCAGCTGACTGGAAGAGTATCAGAAAATTAGCTATCAAACGGCCAGGGGCCGTCATAGGGGCATTGAAGATGAGACGTGGCTGGGTCTTTCAGCATGACAATGATCCTAAACACACAGCCAGGGCCACAAAGGAGTGGCTTCATAAGAAGCATTTCAAGGTCCTAGAGTGGAAATCTCAACCCCATAGAAAATCTGTGGAGGGAGCTGAAAGTCTGTGTTGCCCAGAGACAGCCCCAAAACATTACTGCTCTGGAGGAGATCTGCATGGAGGAATGGGCCAAAATACCAGCAACAGTGTGTGAAATGCTTGAAAACGTTTGGCCGCCGTTATTGCCAAAAAAGGGTACATAACAAAGTATTGAGATGAACCTTTGGTATTGACCAAATACTTATTTTTCACCATGATTTGCAAATAAATTCTTTAAAAATCAAACAATGTAATTTAAGTTTTTTTCCCCCCTTATTCTGTCTCTCATGGTTGAGGTTTACCCATGTTGACAATTTACAGGCCTCTCTAATATTTTCAAGTGGGAGAACTTGCACAATTAGTGGTTGACTAAATACTTATTTGCCCCACTGTACGTTGTTGGGGTCAATTTCGACCCGTATATACTGTATTTACATAGATATTTAAAGAGTGGGGAAAAACTGCTAATTTATCTGTGGTTGTTTTGGCTCATGTTGAGGTAGGGCTAGCAGAAGATGCTGCTGTGGACATGGAAGGATTAGTTGGTGAGCTCAGTCGCTGTCTGACCGGTAGTAGCGGCTGAGAGAGACTCACTTTACTTGTTCCCTTTATTCAATGTATGGCTTGACAAATGAATTTCCTAACTCATTGAGAAATATTATCTGCTTGTTTTTGTTGTTGTTGTTGAATTCCACCTTTCGTGACTGAGGGTCAACAACACGAATGCATCATATACATGGCACATCATGGATGTTGTAAAAAAACATAAAATACATTTTTGAAAAAACATCGACCATCTCTTGGCATTTCCTAGGTGTCAGTGGCAGTTAGTTTTTCAAGGTTGTCTACTCCTTCTTTGTTTTTGTTGTGGTTAAATGTAATTTGTTTTTGTTTTTTCCTCACTTCTTGATGACATACAGTGCCTTGCAAAAGTATTCGGCCCCCTTGAACCTTGCAACCTTTCGCCACATTTCAGGCTTCAAACATAAAGATATGAAATTTAATTTTTTTGTCAAGAATCAACAACAAGTGGGACACAATCGAGAAGTGGAACATTTATTGGATAATTTAAACTTTTTTAACAAATAAAAAACTGAAAAGTGGGGCGTGCAATATTATTCGGCCCCTTTACTTTCAGTGCAGCAAACTCACTCCAGAAGTTCATTGAGGATCTCTGAATGATCCAATGTTGTCCTAAATGACCGATGATGATAAATAGAATCCACCTGTGTGTAATCAAGTCTCCGTATAAATGCACCTGCTCTGTGATAGTCTCAGGGTTCTGTTTAAAGTGCAGAGAGCATTATGAAAACCACTGAACACACCAGGCAGGTCCGAGATACTGTTGTGGAGAAGTTTAAAGCCGGACTTGGATACAAAAAGATTTCCCAAGCTTTAAACATCTCAAGGAGCACTGTGCAAGCCATCATATTGAAATGGAAGGAGCATCAGACCACTGCAAATCTACCAAGACCCGGCCGTCCTTCCAAACTTTCTTCTCAAACAAGGCGAAAACTGATCAGAGATGCAGCCAAGAGGCCCATGATCACTCTGGATGAACTGCAGAGATCTACAGCTGAGGTGGGAGAGTCTGTCCATAGGACAACAATCAGTCGTACACTGCACAAATCTGGCCTTTATGGAAGAGTGGCAAGAAGAAAGCCATTTCTCAAAGATATCCATAAAAAGTCTCGTTTAAAGTTTGCCACAAGCCACCTGGGAGACGCACCAAACATGTGGAAGAAGGTGCTCTGGTCAGATGAAACCAAAATTGAACTTTTTGGCCACAATGCAAAACGATATGTTTGGCGTAAAAGCAACACAGCTCATCACCCTGAACACACTATCCAGCATCATGGTTTGGGCCTGCTTTTCTTCAGCAGGGACAGGGAAGATGGTTAAAATTGACGGGAAGATGGATGCAGCCAAATACAGGAACATTCTGGAAGAAAACCTGTTGGTATCTGCACAAGACCTGAGACTGGGACGGAGATTTATCTTCCAACAGGACAATGATCCAAAACATAAAGCCAAATCTACAATGGAATGATTAAAAAATAAACGTATCCAGGTGTTAGAATGGCCAAGTCAAAGTCCAGACCTGAATCCAATCGAGAATCTGTGGAAAGAGCTGAAGACTGCTGTTCAGAAACACTTTCCATCCAACCTCACTGAGCTCGAGCTGTTTTGCAAGGAAGAATGGGCAAGAATGTCCGTCTCTCGATGTGCAAAACTGATAGAAACATACCCCAAGCGACTTGCAGCTGTAATTGGAACAAAAGGTGGCTCTACAAAGTATTAACGCAAGGGGGCCGAATAATATTGCACGCCCTACTTTTCAGTTTTTTATTTGTTAAAAAAGTTTAAATTATCCAATAAATTTTGTTCCACTTCACGACTGTGTCCCACTTGTTGTTGATTCTTGACAAAAAATTAAAATTTTATATCTTTATGTTTGAAGCCTGAAATGTGGCGAAAGGTTGCAAGGTTCAAGGGGGCCGAATACTTTTGCAAGGCACTGTAGTTGCACCTCCATGATGAGTGGACATCAGTATGGCATTCCAGCATTTTATGGGACAGTATGAAGCAGCAAAAGCAGTGTCCGTAAAAACAAACTTTGATTATAGTGGAGCTCTGTCCTTAACCTGCAACAATTTGTAGGGAGCTCAGGTTTATTTATTTTACGGAGCCCACCTTGGTAAGTTTCGTTCTGAGCAGTTCTTGTGCAAGGTCACTAATGGTAAGAAAAAAAAAATGTCAAAAGTGATGTTTTGACCTTAGGCAATGCATTTCTTTATTATTTTTTTCCCTTCGGAATACCACTAGCAGTGTAAATCTGAAGATTCCAGGCGTAGCTTGTTTCAGGGGTCATAGGCGGCCCAGACTTTTATGCCATATTTTCCGGCTTACTGGGCATGTATTGCCAGAAGGGGCATCTTCCTTGGAATGGGAGAAAATGTTTATCCACTTTCACCTGTGGCCCAGGGTTGAACATCAGTTGAAGGAGTTTCACCCATCTCTACTAGACATCCCTAATAGTCAGAAGGAACTGAGCTCCGACAGATATTCCCCCTTTTGGATTTATATGTTTGAACAGGTGCAGCTTCCTCACGAGTGACCACCTCTTTAGATGATGTGTCTGTGTCTTCCTATTGATACTCCACAATGTCTGCCTCCTCAGAACTGGTCTTCTGTATCCCAATGCTGCTCAGAGTCCCCCAGCTTCATCATGAGCAAAGATGTCATCAATAGTTTTGTTTGCAGTGAATGTTTGCCTCATTGTTGTCCGATGTATGTAATCCCAAATGCTTACTCTGTCAATCACAAACATCCAATTGAACTTGGCTGACATGCCTAGGGAAGTCTTTAAAAAGTTCTAGTGGATGGGTTAGGGGTTTCTTGTGGAATGTTGGCTCAAGTTTGGCACCTATTAATGTATTTTTGGTCTTACATTTTAACCGGGTCAAAACCGACCCTAACACCACAAATGTCATAATTTTCCTCACAGTATTTTATAAAGAAACAAAAAATGACAATCCAAAATTTGAAAAAAAAGAATTGTTGCTGTTTCTGATATAGTCATTGATTCTCAATGTGATACAAAAAATATGTAGTGCTCATAAATTTTTAAAACTTCAAACGGGTCGTACCGACCCCAACGCAAGACTAAGATTAAGGAATAATTGTACGGAAAATCTTACATATTGCACCTTTAAAACTATTTCCAAATCATTACTTTTTCATTGTGATTTTGTTGCTTTGTTTTTCCTTTTCTATATGACCCTTTTACTGTAATGTACGATGGAGAAGATGCAAGGTAACAAGTGAGATGAATGTTAATACCCAATTCAAAGTGAGAAAAACACAAGCACTAATTAAAAAACACTGCGGTCCATTGTTAAGGTGTCATTCTGAAACGACAAGTTGATTGGAAAGATAATTGAGTTGGTAAGCAAGAGCCATTGAGGGACTTACACGTCTCTATAGTCAGAACAAAAATTACGTCTGTGTTTGCGCAAATATTTTCAGTCGGGATAAAGTAGCATCCATGGAATATGATGACTCTCGCTCCCTAGAGAAATTAAATACTGTGTTACATGTCCACAGTTAAATTATTTTAAGTCAATTAATGTAACTCCCAGGCAGTTATTTGTGAAAGAAAATGGAAGACTGTTGATTTCACGAGTAAAAAAAAAAAAAAGGAAGCCAGTTTGTTTTAATATTGAGTCAAGTTGAATTTCTCCTCTCTTGGCAATGTAATGGGGAATATTTTTTTCCTTTTTAACGCCTCGCCTTTTCAAGTACAACTCGTGTAAAATGTGACTCATGAGATCAATGCTTTCTCTTTATACTCACATACTGTTAAACTTTTAAGAATAAGAAGGCGGCTCACATCTTGGAAACAATGCACAACGCCTCCCTTCGCCTTCACAATGCCCACATGACTGGAGTTTTTAAAAAAGATTTTTTTTTTTTTTTTTTTTTTTCAAACGTGACGCCCGTATAATGCGGTCTTTGGCGTGAGGCCAGTAGCAGTAGGAGACATTCTTAAGAGGATATAAATAGCAGTATGTAGACCCAAACACATGCACATGCAGCTTCATATGTGGTTGGTAATCTTTTCACCACAACTTTTCCAAGCAACACTTCACCTTCCCCAGGATGACACTTGGCTCCTTTCATATTGAGTGCAATAACATTATCCATGTGTTTTCCTTTCTAGGTTAAGCTCTGTTTCAGGCGTGAATCACAGGAGCATGATATCTCATGCGTCGTTTGTTTACTCATGATTCAGACGACTGAGCCCTGATAACACAGCTCGAGCCAGCACTTGACTCACTAATAGATATTCATATTGAATCACACTCATTTCCAACTAGATGGAAACTCAGCTCTGGCAGTAATGTTTTTGTTGATGTTTATTTTTTTATTTTTCCTACCACTATAAAAATAACTACACATTTCTATTGCTGATGGTGTTTCAGTACAATTTCTTTAGAGAATATTGCACAGCGCAAGAGCTGTATCAGATTCCAGGGACTCACAACATGATTGTAATCGTAACCTCAACAACTGTCAGAGAAGTATTTATTTAACAAGACTTCTCTGCTTCCCAAAACAAAATCAGAAGCATTGAGTCACATTTACCATCTTTATTAACTCCTAATGTTTGTTCTACTAGTATTAGATTTCCACTAGTTTATTCTTTTCCTTTAATTTTCCAAATATACAGTGGGGCAAATAAGTATTTAGTCAACCACTAATTGTGAAAGTTCTCCCAGTTGAAAATATTAGAGAGGCCTGTAATTGTCAACATGGGTAAACCTCAACCATGAGGAAAAAAAAACAGAAAATCATATTGTTTGATTTTTAAAGAATTTATTTGCAAATCATGGTGGAAAATAAGTATTTGGTCAATACCAAAAGTTCGTCTCAATACTTGGTTATGTACCCTTTGTTGACAATAACGGAGGCCAAACGTTTTCTGTTACTCTTCACAAGCTTTTCACACACTGCTGCTGGTATTTTTATCCCATTCCTCCATGCAGATCTCCTCTAGAGCAGTGATCTTTTGAGGCTGTTGTTGGGCAACATGGACTTTCAACTCCCTCCACAGATTTTCTATGGAGTTGAGATCTGGAGACTGGCTAGGCCACTCTTGGACCTTGAAATGCTTCCTACGAAGCCACTCCTTTGTTGCCCTGGCTGTGTGTTTGGGATCATTGTCATGCTGAAAGACCCAGCCACGTCTCATCTTCAATGCCCTTGCTGATGGAAGGAGATTTTCACTCAAAATCTCTCGATACATGGCCCCATTCATTCTTTCCTTTACACAGATCAGTCGCCCTGGTCCCTTTGCAGAAAAACAGCCCCAAAGCATGATGTTTCCACCCCCATGCTTCACAGTGGGTATGGTGTTCTTTGGATGCAATTCAGTATTCTTTCTCCTCCAAACACGAGAACCTGTGTTTCTACCAAAAAGTTCCATTTTACTATTTTGGTTTCATCTGACCATAACACATTCTCCCATTCCTGTTCTGGATCATCCAAATGCTCTCAGAACAGCGAGCAGACGGGCCTGGACATGTATTGGCTTCAGCAAGGGGACATGTCTGACAGCGCAGGATGTGAGTCCCTGGCGGCGCATTGTGTTACTGATAGTAGCCTTTGTTACTGTGGTCCCAGCTCTCTGTAGTTCATTCACTAGGTCCCCCCGTGTGGTTCTGGGATTTTTGCTCACCGTTCTTGTTATCATTTTGACGCCACGGGGTGGGATCGTGCATGGAACCCCAGATGGAGGGAAATTATCAGTGGTCTTGTATGTCTTCCATTTTCTCATAATTGCTCCCACTGTTGATTTCTTTACATCAAGCGTTTTACCAATTGCAGATTTAGTCTTCCCAGCCTGGTGCAGGTCTACAATTTTGTCTCTGGTGTCCTTCGACAGCTCTTTGGCCTTGATCATAGTGGAGTTTAGAGTGTGACTGATTGAGCTTGTGGACAGGTGTCTTTTATAATGATAATGAGTTAAAACAGGTGCCATTAATACAGGTAACGAGTTGAGCCTCGTTAGACCTCGTTAGAAGAAGTTAGACCTCTTTGATAGCCAGAAATCTTGCTTGTTTGTAGGTGACCAAATACTTATTTTCCACTCCAATTTGGAAATAAATTCTTTAAAAACTAAACAATGTGATTTTCTGTTTTTTTCCCACATTCTGTCTCTCATGGTTGAGGTTTACCCATGTTGACAATTACAGGCCTCGCTAATCTTTTCAAGTAGGAGAACTTGCACAATTTGTGGTTGACTAAATACTTATTTGTCCCACTGTATAGACAGAGGAGGGTAGAGTAGCCTTTTGTCACAATTCTCTCTTTGTAAAGGCCAATAAAATTTGAAACAATTTACCACTCGCCATCAGGTAGTGTCCCACAATACGAACCTTCAAAACTCAAGTCAAGCAGTGGTTGAAAGTAAACCAATCCTGTAATAACTGACTTTTAAGTTCTTAAGGCCGAGTTAAGCCTGAGTTATGTTACTGTGTTGCGGTGACAGCGAAGCGACTACGGCGTCAATGAGCATTCGATAGTTCTGCAGCGTTGCTCTGTAGTTCACCGCTAAGCCACTAGAGGGGTGTGGCATTGTGTTTGTAGGGTTTTGGGGGACTCTTGACGACTTCTAGTTTTCTTCCGGTTATATTGCTATGCTAAATTGCTAATGGATATAAAACAATTGAATGTGGATCTACAGCTGATCAACATTGAACAACAAATGTTGAGGCGCAGGCGACACAGAAGACGGTTACGGAGGAGGTCTGATGAACTGTTGATGCTGTCACATTACGAATTTTAGCCTCTGGTGAAAGCCAGCAAGCTGTGGTGGATAGCTTTTAACTGGTGTCGAGCAAGATGTCCAGTGTTTTGTCCGAGGTCTGCAAAGAATTGTGGACAGAACTCCAGCCCGATTTTTTTTGCTGTGTCCTACAACCAGCCAGTGGGAAACCATAGCAGATTTTGGGCGGTTTTGGAATTTCCCAAACTGCGTTGTAAGCATTGATGGTAACGAGTTATCATAAAAGCACCGAGGCACTCTCAATCAGTGATGATGTATGAAGTGTGTAAACTGTCTCGTTGAAAATTAAATATCAAAACAACTCTTTTGACACCAAACCTGTGCTTTATTCTTCATACAGTATACTGTGTGTGACACACCAATAAGTCACAGACTCACAGCAAACATATGTACACAATAAATGATGAAGTGCACTAACCAAAAATACGACATAAATTGATAAAAAGCTGGCAGTTTTTGGCCGACTGGGTCACTGCTTCGTGTGGCCATTCGATTACGAACACACACATACTTGTCTCGGTGGTTCTTCCATTTTTTTATTCAATCACTGGCTGACCTCAAACCCCGTATTTTCAGCAATCTCCTCCCACGAATTGCTTGCCATTTGGCAATCTTCATAATTTGTTGATGAGACATTGTAGAAGTTGTCATACTTGCCCTTCGTTGATACTCTCGTTGAGCATGGCGGTGATTTTGCGCTGAACTGGAAACAACAGTCTGAGCGGACCAATCACAGTCCATTTCTACTACGTCACACATGTTGACGTGATGCGAAGTCAGAAAATTGTGAAAGAAAAAGAGAGGCTACGGTGAAGAGTTGTAAATCGGGTCTTCCTTGATGGCGCAGATCTGCCGCAGAAGCATAAAGGCCTACTTATCCTTCCGCAGAAGCATAAAGCATACTGGCCGAGTTATGGTTCCGCGGCAGACCTGCGCTGTCAAGGAAGACACGATTTACAACGCTTTGCCGTAGCCTCTCTTGTTCCTTCACAATTTTCTGACTTCACGTCGTGTCAAAGTGTGTGATGTAGTGGAATTGGACAGTGATTGGTCCGCTCAGACTGTTGTTTCCGGTTCAGCGCGAAATCACCGCCATTGTCAAACATTATTTTGCTGCACGCAAAAATGGACCCAGTGGATAAAAGTATCAACGAAGAGCAAGTACGACAACTTCTACAACGTCTCGTCAAGAAATTATGAAGATTGCCAAATGGCATGCAATTCGTGGGAGGAGATTGCAGAAAATATGGGGCTGGAAGTCAGCCAGCGATTTAATAAATAAATAGAAGAACCAACAAGACAAGTATGTGTGTGTTCAGAATCGAATGGCCACATGAAGCGGTGACCCAGTCGTCCAAAAACTGCCAGCTTTTATCAGTTTGTCGTATTTTTGGTTGGTCCACTTCATCATTCATTGTGTGCATATGTTTGCTGTGAGTGTGTGACTTATTTATGTGTCACACTTCAGGTATATGAAGAATAAAGCACAGGTTTGGTGTCAAAAGAGTTTTTTTGATGTTTAATTTTCAACTCGATAGTTCACACACTTGATTCATCATCACTGATTGAGAGTGCCTCGGTGCTTTTATGATAACCTGTTTACCATCAAGGCTTCCAACGCAGTTTGGGAAGTTCCATAGCCGCCAGAAATCTGCTATGGCTTCCCACTGGCTGGTTGTAGGACACGGCAAAAAAAATCGGGTTGGACGGCTGTCCACAATTCTTTGCAGACTTCAGACAAACTGCTGGACACAGTGATCGACGCCAGTTTGAAGCTAGCCGCCACAGCTTGCTGGCTTCTACGCGAGGCTAGAAGTCTCTGTGCGGCATTAACAGTCGGACAGACCGCCTCCGAAACAGTGTTCTCTGTTGCCTGTGCCTCAACATTTGTATGATCAACATTTGTTGTTCAATGTTGATGAGCTAAAGATCCACATTCAAGCGTTGTATCTCCGTTAGCATTATAGCATAGCAGTGTAAACCGAAGAAAACCAAAAGTCGTCAAGAGTCCCCCAAAACCCTACAAACACAACGCCACACCCCTCTAGTAGCTTGGGGGTGAATTACAGAGCAACACCGCAAAACTGTCAAATGCTCATTGACGCCGTAGTCACTTCACTGTCACAGCAACACAGTTGCATAACTCAGGCTTTAGTAACCTACTGTGCTATTTTATTGTTTTTTTGCTCTTCTTTTGTCTTTTTGTGTTTTTCTGTTACCTGCTCAGGGACTGCGGATATACATTAGCATTTTTGCTACAATCTGGCATAGTTACATCTTTTGTATGTGTCTAATAAGATGGTCATCAATGTGCACTGTCCCTATTGAATAAATAAATGAATAAAGATTCACTTAAGTAAGAAGCGTTACTTTTAAATAATATTACTCAGGTAAAAGAAAAAGCAATCATCCAAAAATTCACTCACGTACAAGTAAAGAAGTATTCATTGAAAAGAATACTTAAGTAATAGGTAACGTTGTGAGTAACTGCTTAATATGTCTGGTTTTTTTTTTTTTTTAAATAATGGTATTTCTTTTTCTCAGCACAAATTCACCCATATGAATAGTTATTATTATACTGTACAATTGAGCTTTTGCACGTGACGTAACGCTCTTCATCGACACGCCCCCGCCACCAAATCGGATGGCAAAAACACCGCATGTAGTATACGGCGAAGACAGCTATTGTTCCTGGCATGTTGCCAAGTTGTTAGTGTCAGCACTCAAATCATGGTTATTTCGTGTTGTGTAGTCGGTTGCATGCACCAGCAAGGTTGTAAACCGAAAGTGTTGTTTTACAAGATACCTGTAAATGAAGACAGGAGACGGCAGTGGATTACAGCCATCAATCGCAAAGACTGGCGTCCCTCTCAGTATTTAGGCATTTCCAGCAAACACTTTTTACAAGTTGAGACAATAGATGTGTATTTCATGGAAGTAATACTTGTACTCTGTAAAGTATTATAAATTGATATTTGAATTAAAAAAAAAAAAAAAAGTCAACTGACCTATTTTCTCTTACCGTAATTACATATCAGTTACACATTTTAGAATGTCTCTGTGAAAAATTTAGCATGCCAACCTTTATTTTTTACAAGGAAAGAAGAGTCAGGATCCACTGTCAACAGATTACACTCCAGGATTATGACAGGAGGCAATAAAGGGGAAAAAAAGAAAGCTTCAGCAGGCATCTTTATTAGTAAATTCACAATTAAAAAGTGTCTAAATGAAAATACGTAATAACAGTGTGATTGTAAGTACAGTACAGTGAACCAGTAAATTACAGCATATTGAAATTGTTCCTATATTTTGTGACTTTTTCTTTACTCCACCGGATTCAATGGACTGTTTGGTATCTGACTTTAATTTTTCTGGGCATGTGTACTTCATTTACAGCAGTTCTGGTAAAATAACTGATCGAGAGAAAATTTTAACTTTTTGCACTGCTTCTGTAAATAAGTCAGCGAAAATTTTAACTTTTTGCACTGCTTCTGTAAATAAGTCAGCGTCTGGAAATATTCTTTGTATGAAATAATCTGATTCAGAGCAAACCACGAAGTCGCCATATCATCGCTGTGTTACAAACAGCTGTGCTTGCAACTGGTAGTAGTATACACTACTGGCCAAAAGTATTGGCACCCCTGCAATTCTGTCAGATAATGGTCAATTTCTCCCAGAAAATGATTGCGATTAACAAATGCTTTGGTAGAAATATCCTCATTAATTTTGCTTGCAATGAAGAATGGAAATGAGAATTGATATATATATATTTTTTAATCATTATCATTTTACACAAAACAAAAAATGGGCCGGACAAAACTATTGGCACCCTTTGAAAAATCATGTGATGTTTCTCTAATTTGTGTAATAACAAGTGGTGGCAATAACTAAATCACACTTGCAACCAGTTAAAATGGGTTAAAATTGATTCAACCTCATGTCCTGTGTCCTTGTTTGTACCACATTGAGCATGGAGTAAAGAAAGAACACCAAAGAACTGGCTGAGGACTGAAGAAGCAAAATTGTGAGGGAGCATAGGCAATCTAAAGGCTACAAGTCCATCTCCAAAGACCTGAATGTTCCTGTGTTTACCATGTGCATTGTCATCAATAAGTGTAAAGCACATGGCACTGTGGCTAAACTCCCTAGATGTGGACAGAAAATAAAAATTGATGAGCGATTTCAAGGAAAGATTGTACGGATGGTGGATAAAGAACCTTGATTAACATCCAAACAAGTTCAAGCTGTCCTGCAGTCCGAGGGTACAACAGTGTCAAAGTGAACTATCCGTTGGCGTCTGAATGAAAAGGGACTCTATGGTAGGATACCCAGGAAGACCCCACTTCTGACCCAGAGACATAAAAAAGCCAGGCTGGAGTTTGCCAAAACTGACCTGAGAAAGCCAAAAACATTTTGGAAGAATGTTCTATGGTCAGATGAGACAAAAGTAGAGCTTTTTAGGAAAAGGCATCAACATAGAGTTTACAGGGAAAAAAACGAGGCCTTCAAAGAAAAGAACACGGTCTCCACAGTCAAACGTGGCGAAGGTTCCCTGATGTTTTGAGGTAGCTTTGCTACCTCTGGCACTGGACTGCTTGACAGTGTGCATGGTATTATGAAGTCTGAAGACTACCAACAAATTTTGCAGCATAATATAGGGCCCAGTGTGAGAAAGCTGGGTCTCCCTCAGAGGTCATGGGTCTTCCAGCAGGACAATGACCCAAAACATACTTCAAAAAGCACTAGAAAATGGTTTGAGAAAAAGCACTGGAGACTTCTAAAGTGGCCAGCAATGAGTCCAGACCTGAATCTCAAAGAACACCTGTAAAGAGATCTGAAAATGGCAGTTTGGAGAAGGCACCCTTCAAATCTCAGAGACATGGAGTAGTTGGCCCAAGAAGAATGGTCTAAAATTCCAGCAGAGCATTGTAAGAATCTCATTGATGGATACCGGAAGCGGTTGTTCGCACTTTATTTTGTCTAAAGGTTGTGTTACCAAGTATTAGGCTGAGGGTGCCAATTCTTTTGTCAGGCCCATTTTTGGAATTTTGTGTAAAATTACAATGATTTAAAACACTTTTTCATTCTCTTTTGTGTCTTTTTTCATTGCAAGCAATATAAATAAATATATAACTACCAAAGCATTTGTAATTGCAATCATTTTCTGGGAAAAATTGAGCATTATCTGACAGAATTGCAGGGGTGCCAATACTTTTGCCCAGCAGTGTACATGATCTTCACAGCTTCAGAGAGGGACTTGCTGTGATGTACCTGAAATAATAAATACAGTGTTTGTCTGGTAATGATTTTATGTATATGTTAAACATGCCTCTGTGTGCTTGAACAGGTCTTACCTGGATCATTATGAGATATTGTAACAACTCGTTCTGGTAAAAAAAAACTGGTGCGCATCCACACTTTTATATGCTTTTAAATCGGCTCCTGTTTATCACATAATGGCATACATCATGTGGCGTAAACTCTGGCAAAGTTGGCAATTTAATCAAATCAGTGAAGACTGCAGGAGCAAGAACGTAAGGGTCGTTGCTAAACTTGCTAGTTGTAATTTCTGCATATATCGCGATCAATGAGCGCCACGTAAACGTGCTACATCTCCTTAAAATTGAATGTTACATGAACCTGTTGTCGAAGCCATGTTTTCTTTTTGCAAAAACAGCACATGAAACAACTAATGACAATAACTCCTTTTGTCCGCGTATGAGGGTTACGGCGCAGTCACATGATCTAATTACCTTGGCGCAATAGGTCAATAGCCCAATTGTCCCAAACCTCTTTTGCACCACAGACCGGTGTGAGCAGAAAATTACAGTAAAATAATACGCCTGGGCTAAAAACGAGCATATGCTCACCACATGCTGCATCAACCTTTTTTAAAAGCGCCCTTACCTAAAACTTGACGGCAGCTATCTTTGGTCGCAGGCATAATGAGTTCTTCTCCAATCGTGAAAGGTTTCTCAGCATTAACAATACGGTTCGCACAAGGTATGATGCTCCCAGCTTTTGTTTCCTCGTTTGCTAGCTTTTAGCCACATACTATGCAGAATGAAGTTGGTTGTAGGCTCCTTTTCTGACTCAGCAGGTGGCCTTTTTCACGTAAAAAAAGCTGTCAAAGATGTCGCTGCCTGCAGTACACATCCAACAGCAGCTAAAGTTACTGTTTACATTGACTGATTCTGGGCTGCTATAGGCGTGCAAACACCCCAGTCATGGTGGCTATCCACTTGGGGGGAGATGTACGCAAATCTCTACTCGGATTAGTCAATTGGCACAGACAAGATTGGGGGTTAACAAATTATTTATTATTTCTCTGCGGCCCGTAGCACATGCGCTACGGACTGGTACCAGTCACCGTTGGGGGTCCCTGCTCAGTTTCTGAGCAATATTACATGACAATATTATGCTAAAAAGATGACGCAAAAATCAACAAATTTAGACCGGAAAACCATGATGAATTAAGGCTGAGTTATGCCTCTGCGGCAGACCTACGCCGCCAAGGCACACCCGATTTACAACTGTTCACCGTAGCCTGACGTGCATCTTCTCAATTTTCTGACTTCGCGTCGCATCAACGCGTGGAGACGTGACGCAAGTGGACTGTAATTGGTCCGCTCAGACTTGCTTCCGGTTCAGCGCGAAATTGCCGCCATTTTCAAACATTGTTGCGCTACACGAAAAAATTGGACCAAGCCAACGAGAGTATCATCAATGAGGTCCGCAAGTACGACAACCTCTACAATGTCTCTTCAAGACATTATAAAGATTGCCAAATGGCAAACAATTCGGGAAGATCCACATTCAAACATTTCATCTTGCATTGTTTATTTCTTTTCTCCGTTGGCATTGCGTAACTGGGAGAAAACTATAGGAATTCCCCCAAAACCGTCGAACACAACGGCACACCCCTCTAGTGGCTTGGCGGTGAATTACAGAGCAACGCGTTCCCTTGCCGCAAAACTATCGAATGCTCATTGACGCAGTAGTCGCTTCGCCATCACTGCAACGCAGGACCATAACTCAGGCTTTACCCATTCAAAGAGCATGAGTGCCCTCTAAAGGAGAAAAACATTGTTACCTCTGAATGGTATAATGGAGTCATGTGTTTATTGTTGTAACATCTCATTGGTGAAACAGGTAGAGCTACTGTCGGCGTCTCTGGCAGAAATAGAGTCAATATGTAGAATTAAGAGGAAAAATGTAATGACTAGTGGAAGCCAAAGTAACGGAGTAAGAATAGTGTTTCTTCACAAATCTACTCAAGTAAAAGTAAAAAGTATTGTGTGGTAAAACTACTCTAAGAAGTACGTTTTTTTTTTTCAAAAAGTTACTCAAGTATATGTAACGGAGTAAATGTAACACGTTACAACCCACCTCTGTATATGAAGAACTAAAATGGTTAAAAACAGCTCAAAGGTACAGTATATCTCAACAATTTAGGACTACAACATTTATGTTAGCTTGTTTAGCATTTATCGTAAAAAGCAAATCTATGATTTTACATCACTTGACATTTAGTACATCACTTTTAACTTACTTTGTAATTTGGGGTACAAATCCTGTTATGGATGGTATACCGTATAACAATATGCAGCAGTAGTTAAGGTTGTTGCCAGTACAATATTATTGATGGCAAGTGTCAACTGAGTACGTTTAACGATTGAGGTGAAACCTTGAAGTTGACAGACATCCTGCATCAATCATGATGTTTTACCACTTGCCCTGTGGAATATTTTAAAGAGTTAAACTCTGCTTGGGCTGACATTGGCCCGAGTGGAGGATGTCATCCTCACATTGGTGGTTAAGTGTGTGTGACTATCTGCCCTCTGGCCTGCAACTTCATCACGGTCAGTGCCTCTCTTATTCGAAATTATATATTACCTGGGTAAGACGGTGGACTAGTAGCCTCGGCCTCAGAGTCAGCGTTTCTTTCTCTGCCTCTCTCCACATTCCAAAAATCACACGTTAAACTGAATACAAAGGTTCCTTGGTTTCGCGACATTGACAGCATTGAGAAATTCTGAGGTCATGAACTGTGCGCTGTAAGAATAGGTGGTCACGCAGCGCGAGAAAGCACGCTCAGTTACTGCCTTAATTACTATTCTTCTTTTTATACTTCAAAATTGATGGTCTAGAAGTACTTTTAATCAAAATATTTACAGTAATTATGACTTTTTGTAGTTATAAATTGACCACAATGAATGACGTGGCAGTCTAGGAATACTTTTGTCATGCGGCCTGCTCAATTCCTGCCTTACTGGCACGTCTTCATTTTTTTATACCGATGACCAGAATTGTTTTTAATACAAATATAGTACTATTCTTCTTTTTATGCTATTATATTGATGGTCTGGAAGTGTTTTTAATCCAAATATTTACTGTAATTATGACATTTTGGGGTTATAAATTGCACGCAATGAATGGAAGGGCAGTCTAGGAATACTTTGTCATGCGGTTTAAGACTAAACGCTCAATTCCCGCCTCACTGGCGCGTCTTCATTTTGTTTTATACTGATGACCAGAATTGTTTTTAATACAAATATTTATGGTATTTAGAAGATTTTTGGTTGGAACAGTGCACGGTGAAATACACATTACATACAAATTTGGATTTCATGTTCGCAGTAGGGTTAGAAAACCATCGAAAATTGAAAACTACTTTGTCTATATTACCCGGCAAACACAGCCTCTAACCCAGAGTCACCTGGGATAGACTTCAGATGACCCGTGGACATCGTGAGGACAAGTGGTACGGATGATTGATACCTCTACCATGCTTGTGAGGAAGAGAAAAAAATGGCATATTTTTCAAGATCACAGTAAACACACATTCGCTAGACGCCATAACTCTGATTTGATCTTACATAAGCCTGTTTGTATTTCAGAAAAAGGATGTCACGTGGTTTGAATGTTTGCACACATAATACTGTATATATGTATTCTCTTGACATGTGCAGACTTATCCAGCAGTGTTTGCACATCCATGCTTCTGCTCAGCCATTATCCGACAACGAATTGGTGCAATGAAATCTCAGGGACTGGTATATTCTAGTTCTCAAATGCCACTACATTATGCACACCTGCAAAAAAAATGAAATCCTATACCACAGCTCTATTTAAAAATAAATATGCTTTTTGAAATGGCCAATCAACAAAGGTGTAGGTTTGGTCTCAACATTGTTGGGGCCATTCATTTCATTCATTTTCCATGGCGCTTTTCCTCACGAGGGTCGCGGAAGTGCTGGACAACAGAATAACCTGCATGTACACTTTTTGCTGAGCACAGGACATTAATAAGACCAAAATTATTGGGTGAACGGGGGTCAGAGCTACATTTCTCACGACTATGAACCTACAGGTATTTAACTTATAAGCTAAATGATAATTGCAAAATAAATCCGTACTGACTTACCATAACGTTCATATGTATTGGTTCAGGTGATACACTTTTCGATTGAAACCTTTGTTTTCAAAAACTAAAAAAGAAAACATTTTGAAAACTTCCAGAATAAACGTCTGGATTTTATTAGCAAATTTAAAAAGCAAGATTTGAACATAAATTATATTAACATTCACAATAAATACAAACTTGTTATAAATCTTTTAACTATCAAGGTATGCAAAAAATAAACATTTGTCTTAAGACTACTCAACACTGTTTGTCTAATAAATTAAATATAACTGGAAAAAAAACCCTCTTAGTCAGGGAATAACAACAAAATAAATAAAAATGGAGCCTTCCTTCAGGTAAAACACTACTGATTTTGTCCACAAGTACACCCAAACCCAACAAAAAATGAAAGCTTCTTTGGGCATCTTTAAGACCACATGAATAAAATAAAAATGAAAAATCGAGAGGACGGGGTGAACCTAATATTGACAACATTTCTCACAGTTTAATTAACGTTAACAGTAGAAAACACCTACAGGACACTTCTTTCTATAAGCAGCTTCCTACTCGAGTTTTGCAGGTTAGCTAATTCACACAGTTTAATGTTATGTTTACTCTGATGCAAGTGGGACTTTCTGTAGAAAAATGAGTTGTGTGTTCCCCACCTCCACAACATTAACGTTTTTTTTTTTACATTACTTATAAATGGTTGCTGCTGCTGGCCAAAAAAAACTTCTAATATCCCTCCTATTCGAAGGGACCGGAGGGGGCGGCGTGTTGTCGACATATTGTATTTCTTCCTGGGCTGTGAGTGCGTATGTGTGTGTGTGTGTGTGTGGGGGGGGGGGGGGGGGGGGTCAAGTCAGCAGCCAATCAAATATGCGTTTGAGGGGAAAAAATGGATTGGCACATTCAGCAAATGAAAATGGGTAAATATAAGTCTAAACATATTAAAATGATTTACTTAATAATGGTGGGGTCAATTCTACCGTCACAGGAAGAAATGCTAAATGACCTTTATACTGTGACTGATGTCATTATTTAATGCCAATAAGGTTGCTTAAAAGTTGGTGGGTACAATTTGAGCGTCCTGAAAAGTTGGTAGTGTTATGCCCTTACCGTCCCTATGCAATCATTCACCCTTGCCAGTTGCCAATCTAATAAAAGTAACTATAGTCACTATATTACCAAAACAAGTATTAATACAGCTTTTTTTATGCACATAATGTTGGAACCCTGCATTTCATGTTTTAAAACTAAAGCACATAAATTCAATACAGTGATTCCTCGTTTTTTGCAGTTAAAGGGGACACCCTTTCCCCCCTGCAGAAATTGTAAATCCGTGAAGTAGCGGTGGAGCTTATTTACATATTTTAAAAAAAAAATACATATATACATATATATATATATATATATATATATATATATATATATATATATATATATATATATATATATATATACATATATATATACACATATATATGTATATATATATATATATATATATGTATGTATGTATGTATGTGTGTGTGTGTGTGTGTGTGTGTGTGTGTGTGTGTGTGTGTGTGTGTGTGTGTGTGTGTGTGTGTGTGTGTGTGTGTGTGTGTGTACTGTATATATTTTTAGTGTGTTCAATGTATTTATCCAGACTATCAGCATTGGAAAGAGATACATATAAGACATGTTTTTTCTGCTTTTTTCCCGAAAGTATTAAAAAAAAAAAAAAAACTTTATATTTTAATGTTTTTTTGTGGACTGCAAATTTAATGATTGTTATATAAATGAGATATATGTAAACGAAAACAATTATTTGTACATGGATACATGCTTATATCTCAACATTTTTAAATAAAATACTGTATCTATTTTTTTTTATTTTTTTTTTATTGAAATAAAATCCGCTATGGAATGAGGGCACGAAGTATGAAGCGCCAAATAGCGAGGGATCACTGTAATCGTAAAAATATTAATACAATTCACATCTAAGAGTCTTTGAATAGCCCCAAAAGTGTTGTTTTATCTAGATTCAATTCGTGCATCTTTGCTTATGGCACTTTAACCTTCCTCCTTCCTTGCTTTTGTCGCTATTGAAATAAATATTTTTTTGAGGCTTGCAAAAGTTAACATATACCAAGAGAAGCATTTATGAGGTACATTTTTAATACTGACCATGCACATTCCACATGAGTATTCATGTATTTTTCAACTTTTTTTGTGTGTGTGCTCAAAATGTAACTCTGTGATTTGTACACACCACTCAATGTTCAGAAGTCACTTCAGAATTGTGCAGAAGGAAAATAATCAGCTCCAGGCTGAGTTCTGTTAATCTGCCCAAATACCTTCCAAGCTTTTGCAAAAGAAAGCTGGGAAAGCAGCTTTGCCCCTCCAAAAGCCTCCCTGTGTTTACGTGCGCTTCGGGGTCGGCCAAATGATTTTCTTGAAGGCTTTCCTGAAATCCCTGTTGAAAATCGTGTAAATGATGGGGTTGACAGAGCTGTTGCAGTAGCCAATCCAAAAGAAAAGATTGAAAAGCGTGCCAGGGATATAGCAGCTGTCCCTGCAGATAGCGTGCAGGCTGTAGGTGAAAAAGAACGGGAACCAGCAGAGCACAAACACCCCCATCACCACGGCCAGGACGAAGGTGAAGCGCTTCTCCCGCATCTGGGCCACTTTGTTCTTGTTTACGGCGGCGGCGTGTTGGCGCCCGGTCGGAACTTGCTGTTCGGAGTAGAGCTGAGACGCGCGGGACGAAGCCCAGGAAATGCGACAATTGTGTGACGAGCAGGTCTCCGAACCTTCCACCTTTCCCCGTCTGCTGAAGTGGTTGTTGCGTGGTTTGACGTCGGAAGGACAGCAGCTCTCCTCCAGGTCGATGTCGTCAAGCTCGCCTTGCCTCTGCGGGTGGCTGCCCGAACTTTGGCTGCTGGGGCTCTCCATGTCAAAACGATCCTTCCGGACGAAGCAGGTTTCTGACTGAGAGGGCTGCCTTTCCAGTCCGTTTTTGGCCACGAAAACCGTGGAGGAGCGCTGCTTGGCCACCTTGTAGATCTTACAGTAGACCAGGATCATGATGAGACCCGGCGCAAAGAAGGACACCACGCAGGAGGAGAGAATGTACCACGTCTCGTCGTTGATGAGACACTCACGCTCGTCGTGCTTGGTCATGAGGAGAGGAGGGAAGGAAATGATCGCCGAGATCACCCACACTAGCGCGATCATGGACTTGATGCGCTTTGGAGTCCTCTTCAGGTTGTAGCTCACAGCCTTGGTGACGGACCAGTAGCGGTCCAAACTGATGGCGCACAGGTGCACGATAGAGGAGGTGCAGAACAACACATCAAGCGCCAGGTAAAATGCGCACCAAGTGCTTCCAAAGTACCAGTAGCCCATCACCTCGTTCACCAGCGAGAATGGGATGACCAGGGTGGCCACCAGGATGTCCGCCGACGCCAGGGAGACCAAGAAGAGGTTCTGAGGGGCGCGCAGAGCCCGACTGGTCAACACTGCCACGATCACCAACACATTCCCCACGATAGTCACGGAGATGATCGCGGTGACCACCAAGATTATGAGCGCCGCCGCTGGCGCAGTGTGGGGCCATTCGAGCTCCGCGTCCGTGCCGTTTACATCATCGGAGACATTTTCCACCGAAGCGTTCACCTCGCTTGGATCCATCGTGGCTCAAATCTGCCCCGGTGCGTCATGTTTGGGCGCGCGCTTTCCGCTTGTCTTCCCAAGTAGCCGAGTCGTGGAGTTTAAGCGTGCGTAAAGCTCTCCTAACTGGTTGTAAGAATCACTACTACTGCAGTCTAGCTTTAACTCACCCATACAAAACCTCCCAAAAGTCCCGATACGACGAAAAGCTTGCGAATGCATCGTGAATGTCAGACAAAGCATGTCAGCGGATCCGTGCGTAATGCTGCCACTGCGTTCAGGTTCCAAGCGCCTCTTGCGGGGACGCATGCTGCTTGTGGTTGGATGCCCGTGCAAGAGGGAGGTGACATCACTCCGAGGACCAGCCCGTTTTTTTTTTTTTTTTTAAACTTAAAAAGAGGAGAGGGAGAGAGTCGGTAAAGAGACAAAGATAGCGAGCTGCTGTTTAGACAGCTGTTTTGGATTTTACTTCTAAACAGGAAGTATTTTCTCTTCAAGGATGCCCTTGGGCTCCGTGTTCTTTATATGATACACTTAACCCCCCTGCATTCCCTGACTTTCGTCTACTGATATGCACAGTGGACTAGAGAAAGAACACCCTTGGACTGCCAAACAAGATGAAGGCTATGTTATGAAATCATCTCTATTTTTAATGAGTAAGATATACTAAAAGGCAGTGAACTGTCCCTTAAGAGACAAACATGCTTGTGTGAACACACTGTTCTCAATAATTACACCTGGTTTCCATTACTGCACTAACATTTCCCAAGCCAAGGCACGTATATATAAATTTCATTGCACTGTATCAAAAACTACTGATACAAATGTATTCTCGCTGTGAAATCTGGGCATGTATACACTCAAAAAATGCACATGCACTATTTCAACTTTTAAATGTTTTTCATTGTATATGGCGGAAAACACAGACAAGACTGAAAAAGCAGTTTCTGCTCTTGCACTCCTCTTTAAAATAAATTGCTGTAATTTAAGCCAAAACCACTGTTATGTTTGATAGAACAATATGTCTATATGCTGCCATAGCAGATTCATGGCGCATTAAGCCCCCAAACAATTTTTAATTTGTCCGTTCTACCCCATAAACCCCCGTTTACAGACGTCGCACAACTGCTTTTGTTTCAACCCAGCCATAAAACGAAGGTAAATAATTACATTTATTATTCAAAATGTCTGGCATTTTTATCTTTGAATCATTAATTGATGTCTAGTATTTCGTTAAAAAAAAAAAAAAAAAAAATTCACTCGCATATTTTAAACTTTTAAACAAATTACGTCACAATGAAAAAAATGGTGTCTGTAAAAAAAAGTCACGGATATCTGCCTCATAACTATCGCTTGATTGTATTTTTATTTTTTATTTTTTTTTTTTGTCACGGTTGCATTTTCTCCGAAATGTTAGATGATAAATAATCGATCTTAACAAAGAAAAATTGGGGAAAAAATGTTTAAAAGGGTAAATATATGAAAAAGAAAATCTTGAACACTCCTTAATGTCTGCGATTTCTGCATTGCGAACCTTGTTATATTACCATGTTTCACCCATAAAATCCCCCAAAAATCCCGCCGTGGCCATTCACAGCTGTGTCTTGACACTCGGTGATACATGCTATGTGGAGTTTTTGGATCGAAACAAGGTAAGTACACGATAATATCTCGTTAAAGTCATGGCGTCTTTAATTCTGCTCTCATGTGCTCTCACCTCCAGATAGGGTTTTGCTGTTTAAAAAACTTTTTCTTTTTTTTTTTTTTTTTTTTTAAATGCCCTCATGTTCAAAATTTTTCTTTCCCCAGAAAATTGAGATTTTAAGCTTTCCAATGATGTATCACACATGCATATCGGAAAATTTTGAAATTTGGCCAAATTGGGAGTCTCAGAGCGGAACTTCAAGTCACTTCAGTGTTTTCTGCCATATACACATTAGGTTTGTGTTTTTACACATTGGTGAATCCACTGTTGAATTCATCATGTAAGAGAGTCAGTTAAAACACTTATGAAAAAGCATTGCTTAATATATATATATATATATATATATATATATATATATATATATATATATATATATATATATATATATATATATATATATATATATATATATATATAAAACGTGATTAAATTAAATAAAATTACATTTTAAATAGGTGTTTTTTTATTGTACATACATATTAGCTTTGTGTTTTAACAAATTACTGAACCTGTTGTTGGATTTATCATGTAAGAGAGTCAATTAAAACACTTATGAAAAAGCCTTGCTTAATATATATGTAACGAGATTACACAAATTGTATGACTTTTGTCCCTCTGAGGTTGCCGTACACAGCAAAATCTGTGGAGTTGATGTTTTTTGGTGTAAATTACTTTTTAGTTAATTGGTGCTGATTTGGGAGTTGTTTTAACACTAGCAGTGTTAAGATGTCCGTCCTGGGAGTGGATCTCTCCTGACTGTGGTTCTCCCCAAGGTTTCTCTTTTCCCACTGGGTTTTTGGAGTTTTTCCTTGCCGCCATGGAGGGTCTAAGGATGGGGATGCCCAGGACATGAACTCATCTAATTCATCTACTGTATCTGACTGTGTATCATATTGACTCTGCAAAGCCCTCTGAGACAACCTTGTTGTGATATAGTGCTATACAAATAAAATTGAATTGAATTGAATTGAATTGAATTGAATTAAGATTGCTTTTGGCACGGTGTCAATTAACCCTTTAAGGTCTGGGCCTATTTTGTCTGATTTTGCATGCCTTTGAAGTTGCCTTTATATTTCAAAGAAAGAATTGTTTACGATGGCCTGGTTTGGTCCCTTTTTTGTGACACCTTAAACTTCCTGTCCAAACTGTTGTTTCCTTCACTGACCAATTATAAATCATCATTTTGGGCCCAATAAGACCAAAAATTCCAAAATCGTTTAGTCAAAATTTTTAATATTGATGTCCAATTGACAACCAAACATGCGTAACGAACCGTTTTGAAACTTTGTAATATTTATTCAACATGTTAGGATGAACATTCAACCAAAAAATTTTAGAATAAATAGTCTTATATTTGACAATTCAACATAAACAACAGGTATAGCCATAGGCGTTTTTTGCCTTTATACATGCTCTAGTCAAAACAGGTTATATACAGCAGACCAAACAGTGAAGAACAGTGAAAAAATATATGCCACCTAACACAAAAAGTGTTTAGAGGCCATCTCTTTATGAGTTTAGGTATTGCGGCCCATCACCTGATGAAAACTACACAAATTGTGAAGATTGATTGTGGGAAAAAAAATATATATATATATATAACATTGGGGAAAAAAAGTATTTTTGAAAATATTTACAATAAACAAGTTAAATTTTTTTCAGGCATGCCACTCCGAAAAGCAGTTTCGTCCTGCAATTAGACACAGGGCTATATCAAACAGCCCACACTTCCATGGGGTGTCGGTCCTCTTTCCACCCTTCCATTTTCATTTCACTTTACTTTCATTGTCACTATAAATGTACATGAGAAAAAGTTAGTATTTATGAAAATAATAAAGTATAAAATAAAAATATATACAGCAATAAATAATAATGGAAATCTATATGTATGACAATAGAAAGAATACCATAGCTGAATATGTGCTACATCCCTAATCTTCATATAGAAAGAAGAACACCACAAATTATAAATTCCTGCCTGGGATATACACAGTGAACGTACGACTTTGATCTGATATGCACATTTTATTATTATATACACAAACACACACTTATATTGCATCAAAATTAACTTTGTCTTGCAATATCAAAAGAAACTCTCAAAAGAAACTTTTTCAGCATAAAAAAAAAAAAAAAGTGAGTTGGTTTACCTCTGCTCGTCGATGGCGTCACCCACGTGTTCAAATCCGTCACTATCTTCACTCGAGGACTCTTCCAGAGAAGACGATGATGACGAATTTGGACCATCCTCTTCCTTAAGTTGATCAAAAAGCACAATTGCTTGCGTTAAATTTAGTTTTCCGTTCATTCTCAAAGTCACACAAAGTCGCTGCTCGATCCAAACGGCCGTCGCTCGCCACCTCGCTGCTTCAGAACACTCCTCCCTCTCGTTCGGTGGAACCTCGCACGGCAGTTATATTTAAAAAAAAAAAAAAAAAAAAACGCATTTTGTGCTTCCACTGTGACTTCGAAAGGGTTCATTTGATTTGGGTTTTTTTCATGGAGCTTCCGTTTTCAAAAAGGACAAGAAATGATGGAAATATAGACATAAACAAATGATCCATGCAGCGTTGTAATGTTTTTTTGAGAGGACAATAAAACTATAAAACTTAAATGACAATATCTCACGTTCTAGTTGGTCGATTGACTTCAAATAATAACGAGAGTAAACCGCAACTTCCGCACTTTAAAACGAGACCAACCAACGGCATGTGGGTGACGTAATTAAAACGTGAGGGCGCTTCAAAGACGACGTGCGCTGAGGACGCGCCGGCGCGTCCTTTGACTCTCAAGGGTTAAGTGAGGTGAACACAGACACCCCTGGCAGAGTTAAATGTACTAGCAGATTTAATTAGCCACACCCAGTTTAAGTGCATGTGTCAGGAAAAAAAGCAGGCGCAAAGACTTGTGGGTGATGTCACACCACAACTGTAAGTAGTGTTGTCTGTAAATAGGTGGAGTGTGTTCAGTTGAAAAACACTTAGCCTGACTTTTGTGCTTACCTAATGGATGGAAAGTCCCTCTGTTACCTCTCACGAGTGCAATGGTATGGTACAATTGCCAGTTAAGTCCATGTTTTGCACTCACCCAAAATATTAACAACATCACAAGGCAATATTAGATTTAAAATTACAGTCCTATTGTAAGAAAACAAAAGGTGGCTACACATTTTGCATTTAAAAGGTTTGATTAGGAATTGCTTAACCTGTTCAAGTAGTTTATTAAGTCTTACTTAAATCATTTAGGCATTTTTATTGAACATCAGTACTTAATAATTACTTAAAGTAGTTGTGTGAAACCACTTGAAATAAGGTCCTTGAATTTGTTTGAGTGTAGAATCTATTATCCGTCACAAAAATAGCAAAAGACAGTAAAACCTGACAGTACATTAGTGAGATTATGTGCAAAAAAAACCCCAGAAAACAAAAAAACACCCTTTCAGGCAGCTTCTTATTAGGGCCTAAAGTACCAAGTGTGCGAGAGCCCTTTTGTAATGAAAATGGCCAATTTGAAGGCCTGAACATTCTCATCAACTCACCAAAATTTGCACATATACATGGACTTTGCGTAAATTTGGATAATTTTGCAACGTTGCGAAAAAACATAACAAAATGGCTCAGTGGCGCCCCCGTGAAATTTTCAAAAAGGCCTATCGTATTAGGTAGAGCAATGAAATTTGGGGAGTCGATATGTTGTGCAAAACTGCTCCAAAAAGTCACTTGCACCCATAATCCAAACCCAACAGGAAATCGGGTGTTTTGGACTGAATGAGAAAAAATATGCAATTTTAGTCGATTTACAGGGTGCACGTTTGAGACCTTGGTGCCTCGGGCCCGTTCAGTCCTGCATGCAGGCCAAGTTATTATTATTATTACAAACCACTACACTCAAGGAATTAATCAAAAGGCCTGACTGGTGTCATTGATTTGTTGTTCACCCATGCAGCCTCACACTGACCTTTTTCCTCAGGCTTAAGGAGCTATGCTGAGCCTATGGCGGAATGTCCACCTCACGGGGAAAAAAGAGTTCACCCTTTGTTTGAAATCAATAAGACCAAATGGAGGCAAAGAGAAGGGACCTCAGAAAACTGAAAGGCTATAGCAACATTTCTACATGACAGGTACAGTTATCAGCTCTTTTTGATCTGTAATTGATTGTAAATTTACCCCCAAAAACAGCAACTTTAGAGCAACATTTAATGTTATTGAAAATAAATGTCATTTCTCATAGTTCATGCAACAAAGCAGTTCATTGAGAAGCTATTTTAGGAAGCATGCTTCTGGGATTGTAGGGAGCACAGCTTTGAATGCACTGTTATTCTTATACTTACAGTTTGAACAATCTTTATTTTGGGTGATGCATGGCTTGTCATTGCCAACGAGGACAGCTTTTGTACCATTCAAAGCCAGCATTAGTCAAAAGTTGCCTTGACTGGGGAGAAGTTCCACGCGGCGGTCCCAATGCCCTCTCAGCCGGGCTCTCCGAATTAATGCATACACTGCACTACCCCACACAATCCCATCACAGTTCTGGGTAGTGGGTGTCAGTCTGGGACCTCGCAGCCACAGTAATAGGGCGGTAGGTGGGTCCCACACTTTCCTATATGGCTGGGCTCCTGGGGCAGAGTCTCCTCTTCGTCTGGGCTGTAGGTTGTGAGGGTGGGGGTCGGGGCTCAGCTGCTCCGCAGCCTCTCGGCGTTCTCCTACTTCCGCCTTCCTCTCTCTTTTCTACCCGGGCATCCTGGTTGGTCCCGGCTGGGTGCCGGCAGGGTGTCGCTCCCTCCAGGTGGTGGTCCTGTCCTGCCCTGGGCCTAGTAGGCCATGGGGAGCTGTGGCACGGTCCCTCCCTGGGTTCTGTGGAGGATGGCGGCTGCTCCTTTGCTGGAGCTCCGGGAGGAGGGATGGGCTGTGCTCGCTCCTCCCCCAAATTGGCAGGCATGGTTCGGCGGCCCTGGGGCGGCTCCGGCGCAGCACTTCCACTTCTCTGCAGGACTATCTCACATCTGTTGGGGTTCACGCATGACTGGGTGCAATTAGACACTCTCAGGTAGAGATTGTCGGTGCCAGGATTAGCGATCAGGTAGCATAGAATAGGATATCAACATATCCACACTTACATGTGATTCACATAATACAGTGGTACCTCTACAAATGAATTTAATTCATTCCAGGATCTGGTTTGTAAGGTGAAATGGTCGTATGTGCAGTGGGATTTTCCCATAAGAATACATCATAATCCCATTACTTTGTTGCACACTTTAAAAACCTAAGCTAAATCCTTCATATATACCGCTGGTACAATTCCATGTAGCAATTACACATAGCATAACAATAAATTATAAATACAAATTGGAGTAATATTATGATAATAATAATTATGTAACGAATCAGTTTCTAATGTGGGGATTGTGTTTTGCATACTGTTCCTGAATGCATCATGTGACTGACGACAAAGTGGTCAAAGGTGCGTTAAGAGTTTTTACTTTCACTTATCATGTTCTGTTGTTGTTGGCGTCGGCAACAACAGTAGACGTGTTATGTTGCACAAGTTCTGAAATAAATGATTAAAAAACTGACGAAACTGGTGACTTCCTTGCCGATGTTATAATAATAATAATTGTCACCTTAACTAATTTAGAATGGCAGATGGAGGACGGTGGAGGACCGTCGAGATTGTAGACATATTCCATCATTTCCATTTCAATTTCAATGGTAAGGGTCATCTTTTTCTTTTTATCACCACCTGCAATAATGTTCCTTGGACCCACGTTGATTTCTCTCACAAGAAAATCCGCCTTGCGCCCGTCTTGCGAGAATACAATGAAATTGCGACGCTGTCATAAATCATCGTATTTCAAGCATGTCGTCATATATCGAGACACAAGACGAGTCAAATTTTAGGTCGGATGTCAAAAGGATCATATGTCGAGGTACCACTGTGCTGGGTTCCACACCCCACTTTGATGATTTGTGTATGCTCCACCCCACCTAATCACTTCCCCTTTGACTTGCTTCCCCTCCTCTTTCTCCTTGGTTATCAAGCCTCCCACATGTTGTCCACAGGTATATATAATTAGTAGGGTTGGGAATCTCTGGCATGAAACCGATTCGATATGTATCTAGATACACAGGTTATGATTCGATTAAAAAACGATACATTTTTAAGGCCGAGCGATTCGATACGATTCGATACAGTTTAAGAACGATACGGTTCAATACAGAGTGAAAACGATAAGATAGTAAACATTTGTTGTGTGTGTTCGTACAGTATTTTAAACATATAAAAAAAAGGACCACATTTCTAATAGCAAAATTAAACAACAATCATACCAAGGCTATGTTTGATTTTTTATGAGAAAAAAAAAATAAGGCTTACTATATGACCGTCATTTTGTTGGATGGGATTGATAATAAAATAAAATTCCAGTGACAGACAACAATAAAGTGCAGTAATTCAATTACAGTATTTCCTGTTGTTTTGAACAAAAGAGGTAAGTAATTTAAGTGCAAACTTTCAACGTAAACATCTTACAAACAAAAAATATTAATTATATGCAGCAGCTCTAGAAAAAAAAGAATTAAACCTGCTAGTGTTATCATAAATAAATAATAAATTATGCTTTACGACTGGTATAATTGGGGGAATAAATATATGGCATTTTAGACAGACAGGTCAATAATCATTACTTTAACCTTATACACAGCAAAGTCATTCACTTATGCCTGTGCTTCCACATTTTTTATTCCTCATCACTGTCCATATCTTTTTTGAAGGGCAGATTTTTCTTGAGTAAGATCAACTAATCCACATGTTCATGTTTAAGTAGACAGCGTTTCGTGGAAACAAAATCTTCAGAGGGTTGCGCTGCCCTTTCCACCATTGTAGTGAGTTATTTTTCAGGGTTAAAAACTCAAGATCTCTATACCGCTCCCCAATTCACACTAGCTCTGTCCCATGCGAACAGATCTGGCTGCCTTCATCACTTCAAAGTCCAACTTTTGTTTTCCTGGGTGCGTTGAAAATCAATCGTTGCACGTTGCTGGCGTCAATGCTCAAACTGTCCATTGTTTTAGCATGTTGCTTCGTTGCCACTACTAGTTTCGTTTTGGGCTGTGAAGAAAACGCTATGGAGCGTGCGTTACAGTGGTTTTGTTAGCTCTCGCGTTGTTATGACACGCCCGTGACGATCAGGTAATGACGGCGACAAGTCGTGGTTCTGCCGAAATGCATGGGAAGTTGAGGCAACCAGGACTGTGAGTGGTGCTTGTCCATCTTACATGCGTGCGGTCTCAATCTAAGTGCACTGTGTGGTGAATGACACAAGCGCAGCATGTGAAGTAAAAGCTAAATTGTTATCATATTAAGCAATGCATTGAACTTAGAAGCCGATTCTTGTGCTCGCGAAAGCCGAATTCTATCTCTACTATCGGTTCAATGAATATTTAATGGCTAATTACTGTCAAATGGTAAGTTTACTATCGATACAACTGTATCTCTCACCTGTAAAACCGGATATCCAGTCGTATCGGTTTTTCGTTCTCAAGCTTAATAATTAGCTAACGATGGCACCACTATGTTCAAAGGCAAAGGCTTGTAACAATGTATTTGTTGTTGTTGTTTGTTCTTCTCCTCTTCTGTCTGCTTCTTTTCTTTCTGTCCCCACATTACCCCTTCTTACTCGCTGCTCTTTCCTTATAAATAAAAAATAATGAACATCCACAGTGGCTGTACATCAAACTCCCATGTGATACATTAAAACAGTTCAGACCATAAAGACTCTCAGATTCCTTTTCTCAGTGTCTAAGCAACTGGACAAGACAGGTAAAAATAAGAAGGTTGCCTTGGGATCTAGTAATTAGTCATATGTACTAGAACACTACCTGTTTGCTGAGGGAGGTCTAGTTAAGTAACATGCATGCAGCAGTGTAACGCTGACTGGGGAGATATTTAAATAGCAGACACATGTGCACACCCAAAGCCTTGGAATTGACAAGCACAGCAAATGTTCGTGATGAATAGTGCCAACTAATTCCAGATTCCAATTGAATCAATATCAGATATATAGTGGTGAACTAAACATTTTCAAAGTATTTGTCGTATGTGTTTAAAATTTTATTCATCATTCGTTACTAATTTTCCTGAGTGTCGATTGGGAGGTAGGAATACATTAAACAAGATTGCAAGACCCTAATAAAATGTATTATTTCACACTCAAATAGCTCAGATGAACATGAGATATTGATTTTTTTTTTTCATCATGACTGTCACAATGTATTAGAGCTGTCTGCTGGAGGCCATACCTGCTGCATTGGAACACAGTGACCTCAGCAAACTCCAGCACGCACACTCAGTGCACAATGCATGACTCTACAACCCTCAGGGTGTCTGGTAAATAAGATACAATTATAATTGTTACAAATGAGTAAGCCTTGTTATGCAGTTCAGGATGGATGATGTAATTACTGTTATACCCTCTGTTTTACTTCTTTTTCTCTTGAAGGTTATTTTATCATTACAAGCATATTTAAAACATTTGTGGATTTGGTCCAAGTTGTAGAGAAGATGGGGCGACATTTTTTCTGAGGTTCAATCAAAGGAATAGAGAATAGAGACATAACCCTCTGCAACTGAACAGTATTTTGAAAGGCCCCATATGTTCATATTTCAATAGACATCAAAGAAACATGTTTTTGGGAATAGTTCAAACACAGTTTTCAATGGTTAAGCCGATATTTTCCCATCTTAAAGATCGATAAGCAGCAGAAGTTGGTTGTTTTTATTTGATTATACATGTGCCAAAATCATCACATATGTATTCATTTTAAAATCGTTGGACACTGAATTATTAAATAATAATTGTTTAATTAAAAGTAATGAACAATTTAATGTGATGCTAATGTTTAACAGCGTTTTGTGTGCTATTATTTTAACTAATCATTGAGTGCAAGCGCGACACATGTGCGATGGCCTTGGCACAGTGGTTAGCATGTCAGCCTCACAGTTCTGAGATCAAGGGTTCAATCCTGGGCTATAGCCTTCCTGTGTGGAATTTGCATGTTCTCTCCGTGCCTGCGTGGGTTTTCTCCGTGGACTCCGGTTTCCTCCCACATCCCAAAAACATGCGTAGTAGGCTGATTGACCACTCTAAATTGTCCGTAGGTGTGAGTGTGTGCGCGAATGGTTGTATGTCTCATTGTGCCCTGCGATTGGTTGGCAACCAATTCAGGGTGTACCCCGCCTACTGGCCGGAGTTAGCTGTGATAGGCTCCAGCACCCATGCAACACTTGTGAGGAAAAGCGGCATGGAAAATGAACGAATGAATGACTCTTAATTTAATAAGAATTAAAAGTCTTTTTAACAAGTAAGCAATTTTAACAAATTAAAGTTATGTTGTTGGTGCCGCTGGCGGAGGTCACATTGAGCACTTGTAAAGCATGAAATAAAAACTTGAAGTTATATACATTACTTCATCCAGCTAGGTATTATTTGTTTTTGTTTTTATTTTTCAAATATACCGCATTGGTTTTTGCACATTCTTTTTGAATCACCCTGTATGTTTACAACGGATGTCCCTCCCTCCACTAATCAGCCAATTACGAAATCAGTTCTTTGTCTGGGTCCAGGTTGCAGCATCTCCTTCAGGCTACATAAACCAAGGTTGCTATCATTTTCACAGTCAAAATTAACGATTTCATGTTCCAATAGAGAAAAAAAACACTCTTTCCGTATGTCAACTGAGTCACAACAAATTCTAACTATTAAAACTATTATTACTATTATTACAAACAAACAAAAAAAGTGTATAGTACCGTTCAAAGTTTGGGGTCACTTAGACATTTCCTCATTTTTGAAAGAAAAGCTGTTTTTTTTTCAATAGAAAATACCATTAAACTAATCAGAAAAACACTATACATTATTAATGTGGTAAATGACTATTCTAGCTGGAAACGTCCAGTTTTAATGCAATATCTACGTAGTTTTGTTAAGAGGCCCATTTACAGCGAACATCACTCCAGTGTTCTAATGGTACATTGTGCTTGCTAGTTATCTTACAAGGATAATAGATGATTAGAAAACCTTGTGCAATTATCTTGGCACAGCTCAAAACAGTTTAGGTGGTTAGAGAAGCTATAAAACTGATCTTCCTTTGAGCTAGTTGGGTATCTGGAGCATCACCTTTGTGGGTTTGATTAAACTCTCTAAATGGCCAGAAAAAGACAACTTTCACGTTAAACTTGACAATCTGTTCTTAAAAATGAAGGCTAGTATTCCATAAGAGAAATTGCAAAGAAATTGAAGATTTCCTATAACGCTGTGTACCACTCCCTTCAGAGAGCAGCACAAACAAGATCTAACCAGAGTAGAAAGAGAAGCGGGAGGCCCCGCTGCACAACCAAACAAGAAGACAAGTACATAAGAGTCTCTAGTTTGAAAAATAGATGCCTTGCAGGTCCTCATCTAGCAGCATCATTAAATAGTACCCGTAAAACGCCAACGTCAATGTCGACAGTGAGGAGACGACTCCGGGATGCTGTCTTTCAGGGCAGCGTGGCAAAAAAATAGCCATATTTGAGACAGGCTAATAAAAGGAAATGATTAATGTGGGCAAAAGAACACAGCCGTTGGACAGAGGAAGATTGGAAAAAAGTGTTATGGACAGACGAATCTTAGTTTGAGGTGTTTGGACTTTGGATCAAAGAGAAAAACATTTATGAGGTGCAGATCAACTGAAAAGATGCTGGAAGAGTGCCTGATGTCATCTGTCAACCATGGTGAAAGTAGTGTGATGGTCTGGGGTTGCTTTGGTGCTGGTAAAGTGGGAGATTTGTACAAGGCCAGTAGGATTTTAAATAAGGAAGGCTATCACTCCATTTTGCAACGCCATCCCGTACCCTGTGGACAACGCTCGATTGGAGTCACTTTCATCCTACAACATGACAATGACCCAAAGCACAGCTCCAAATTATGCAAGAACTATTTAGGAAAGAAGCAAGCAGCTGGTATTCTATCTGTAATGGAGTGGCCGACAGTCTCAGATCTCAAACCCATTGAGCTGTTATGGGAGCAGCTTGACCGTATGGTACATAAGAAGTGCCCATCAAGCCAATCCAACTTGTGGGAGGTGCTTCTGGAAGCATGGAGTGAAGTTTCTCCAGATTACCTCAACAAATTAACCACTAGTATGTCATTGGTCTGCAAAGCTGCAATTGTTGCAAAGGGAACATTATTAGGTAAAAGCAAAGTTTGACGGAGAAAATTATTATTTGAAATCAAAATACTTACAGTATTTCTAACCTTGTCAATGTGTTGACTAGTTTCTTTTCATTTTGCAACTCATTTGAAAAATAAAAGTGTGACTTTTGAAGGAAAACACAAAATTGTCTGGGTGACCCCAAACTTTTGAACGGTAGTGTACATTTATTGTTTAATCTTTCACGTACATATCTATATCTGCCGTCATTGCTAGAGAGAAAATGGAGTTTGGTTGCGCATGCGCGGTAGCAATCAGTCGCGATCCGGTAGCCTGTCATGGGCGTGTAGTGACAGTGGCAAGTTCTCCCTCTTCAGTGTTTCACCAGACACAACTAGTTGATCGCCGATCATTTCTCTCACAGAGGCTAAACTAGCAGAGCACATCTTCCATCGTTTCAGTTATTTTAGAATTATCTCAAAGAATATTAATGCTGTTAATCAATTTAAAATCCGTTTTTCACCACTTTTTATAACACTAATTTTCTCATTTAACATGTTTTAAATCTGTATTTTTAATTATCATATTTATTAATTTTACTTGTCCTAGGATATTTAAAATTTCACTTTCACTATTAAGCCTTTACAGTCGCTTTTTTTCCAATAGATTTGTGTCTGTGTCTGCTGTCATTTTAAAGGCACTTGTCATATTTAATTGCGCCTTTAAACTACAGTGGTAAAAGAATTTGATGTAAAAACAAGCAGAAATGTGGTTGAGTGATATTTCATTGGGCTACATGCATATTGAGTCAGACATGTGAGATACACTGTACTTGATACACATTGTCTATGTGTACAGTATTCGCTTTGTTTTCAGTTCATTTATACCAGAAAAATACACAATAATTGACATTCAGACGTGTTTTATTTTCAATGTTTCTAAAATCATAGCATGCAGCGGGAAAGCTCTAGACCAATAAGACTTGTTGCGTGGCTTAGAAAGTAATACATTTTGACATATTTAGAGAGGTTACACCAGGGGTTAATTTGTGCCGGATCCTGGCGGAACAAGATCCGGCACCTCTTGATTTTGACCTCATTACCACCTTACTTGGGCAGATCCGGCACCTCTCATGTATAGAAAATAATAATATAAAAAGGTTTTTAAAAAATGTATTGTAATAGCCCTGAATGGGGGGACAGAAGGAGGAATCATTGATGGCTTTCTCCACTTTATTGTGGCAACAATAACAAAACAATAAACAATATAACAGCGGACTGCTGACACATACGACCGCTAACTTTTGTTTTTCGCCCTTCTCCCCCTCGCTTCCTACTACCTCACAGCTCTCCAGTCCCATCGTCTCTTAAGGAGACCGTGCATAGTTACGGACATTACAGTATGAAACAAAATAATGCATAAATTCATTTACAGAAAAAATCCCAAGAAGTGCATTTGTTTATAAAAATTTAACGTAATTTGAAAAAGTCGTTTATTTGTTGATGCACTGAAAAGCTGGACCAACAAATAACACACCCTGACAAAAAAAAAAAACTTTGGAAATGTAACGCATCTAGGGAGCAAGCAGCCAGGATCAAACGGTATTTCAACATGCCAAAAATACTGTCTTTTTTCAAAAAGAAGGAAGATCATTCAAAACGAGTCAGAATAGCAACAACCGGTGATGAGGGCAGCTGCAGCGATCATGCTAACGGAGGAGGCATGCTAACAGCAGTAGCCAGGTTCATGGACAGGCACCCAAGCCGGGGCAGTAGGGTGCTACCCGGGCAGCAGCTGGTCAGGTTTAAGCGCCACTTGGAGTGGGGGCCAGCTACAGCGCCAGCAGTCAGCCAGGTGGACAGCCATTACCCAACCCTTATGGGAAATTCGGGTTTGGGCTGCTCAATTTGTAAGGCGGTGGGAACTTTGGGGCCAGAGAAGACGGGGGGGATGAAACTCGCAAAAGAATGACTTTGTGTTATTTATTGTATCTGATTTTTTTTTTTTTTTAATGTTTTACAAGTGAGATTGTACATTACTGTAAGTCCCACTTGTGGTTATTTGGGCTATTGCCCATGCTGTGCAGAGTATAGTTAATAATTTTAAATTGTTGTTATAACATTTATACCATGGATATTATCTGAAATTGAGGCTTGTAAGTCCCACAGCATGGCAAGTGGGCATTTGTGTTTTGTTTTCAGCACCATTTTCTGCGTATGTTCTGGGACCTGTGCCCGTCTCTTCATTCCTGCGTTGTCATATGTACATTGCGTTCCGGCGTTTTATGAAATTTAGGCACAAATTAAGCACTGGGTTACACCTTAATGATTGCATTGCAGGCAAAGTTGTACCACCATGCAACTGTCATGAAATTATGGTATCACCGTACAGACCAAATTCAAAGGTTGAAAACAGGTTTATTTTGATGGTGTGATTCAATGTTTTTAATGCATCTCAATGGAGGATTGCTCTATTTTGAAGCCTGCCTCCATTGCCAGTGTCCGGTACTGCTTGGTAATGAAAGACAAACGGGGATTCTTTTTCCAACAATGGAGGTTCCCACTTGGGTACAGCAATCAAAATTGGCCACTGCAACTTTCATAACATCTGCCAGAAGTTTAAAGCTAGTTGAAAAGAAAGGGATTTTTTAATGAACAGTCATGTAAAAACAACAGGGAGCATCATTCCCCTCCTTGGCTCAATCCCCTTACCTTTGTGTTTTTTTTTTCCCCTCTTTCTCTAAGGAGACTGTTTCAGCTGAATGTGCACAGAACCCCGTGTAGTTATATAATGTTCCAAGAATAAATGGCCTTGGATGCTGTGTGAAGACCTCATCTGAGGCTCGGGTGCTTTGTAAAAGTAATCATTTCTTTTGGGATTTTAGTTTGCAAACAGCCCTTTTGATACCTTTAGTATTGGATAGCTGCTCTTATATACGTTTGTGTGCGTATGAGTCCCAGGCTATAATCGATGTTTGTTGAGACTGCGAGTGGGAGAAGGCTCATAGTGCAAGCGTGTCAGCCGCACAGTGATTCAGTGCTTTTTTTTCCCAAACATCTTGCCACATCTTGCCAGCATTCGTTTCATGTTGCCACCACTGTCTTTCAGCCTGTCAGATTGGGGATAAATACATGACTGCTGACCTTTTGTTGTGATCCAAACAAACAAGATTTCCCCCTTGCGTTCTCCCACAGTTTACGGCAAAAACACTGTGGAAGTCCAGCGTGTGACCAAATTAATGAAGATTTGAAGGTCACCCTTGTCAGCTCTGCGGCCGTGGCGCAGTTGGTAGCTAGAGTTGTGCTTGGACTGAAGGGTCAGTGGTTCGATTCCCGGCTATGGCCGCCCACTGTCAAAGTGCCCTTGGGCAAGCCACTGAACCCTGATTTGCCTCCAATGAGTTGACAGAGCCTTGCATGGCAACAGCTTCATTGGTGTGTGTGAATGTGTGCGTTAACGGGTAAATGTGTGTTAATGTAAAGCGCTTTAGGCATGGTAACCATGCAGATAAATGCGCTATATAAGTACAGTTCATTTACCATTAAAAAAATTTTAAAAAAAAGTGTTCCTCCTAGATTATAAATAGCCTGGTAGAATATGGTTTATGGATTTGTCTAAAAAAACACACCTTTATAACATAATTCTTACTTTGCAGGTGGCATTTATTTATTCAAAAGCAGGTGCAATACCGGGTGATTACTAGTTGAAGTGTCTATTTCAGAGGAGACCTTTATCTTAACAAATTACTAAAGGAGTACCAACCACACAAGTTAATTATGTCTGATGATTGGTCAAAAGATCATTTTACTGCAGTGTTTCAAGTGACGTGAACATGAATTTTGAAAGTTAATCCATTCATCCATTTTCAACCATTTATCCCAAGTCAGGTCGCGGGGGCAGCATTTTAGCAGGGAACCCCTAACTTCCCTTTCCCTGGCCACATTAAAGTGCATACGACAGAATAAAAAAAAGTCTTAAATAGCATTATTATGTGAATTAGAATCATATTTTGAGACGATTCCACTATATACAAAAATTTGGCAAAGCGCAGATGACGAGAAATTAGTCTTTTAATCCGCCGTTCAGCTACGCTTACCCTTAAAGGGCTGTAGTGTCCCCAACAGGAGGATGACTTCGGCATGGTTTCATCTCATTTAGAATTCAACTCATTGAGGCGGAATAATTCAGAACAAGGAAAATGCGACGAAGAGAGCCGCAAAATGTCATTGTTTGTCTCTTTACTCCAATATTTTTACAGGATATTCTTTTTATCGAAGTATTTTTCCCCAATTGCTAAATAAATGGTGGGGTCATGGCAAATAACTATCTTGTACTAAATGGAATATGAAATAATAAAAATGCATTTATTCAGTACGACATGGCAAAATTACTTCATAAGGGTCAAAACTGTCGCACCTCCCGAATGATATTTTATGCCACCGTAGTTAGTCAGGCTTTCGTCATTTCCCTTCCCCAGCTTCGGAGAATGTAAACAACTGAGAGGCGTGACAGCTAGCCGACATGCTAACCCGATCCGAGTGATGTTTCAAAGTCTATTCTCGGCTTTCGAAGCGAAAAATCCCTCAAAACCACCCGGGATCATATCACACAGCGGTGGGGTTATCGATTGTCTTCGCCAATCAGCAACCTGCCCGGCAGCGAGCAAATTACAGCTCGTTCCACTGCTACAGACAGGAGAGCTTGCTGGGGAAGCAGCTGGAGAGTACCACCGGACAAACTGGCGACATCGTAGGAGGGCGTAGCTTCCACATGGTCAACACAATGGCGTAAAATAATGCTTTACTACACGACGAAGATGTAAACAGAGAGTGGCGTGCAGTTGTTGTGCAGCTAACATGGCATAATGAGGAGAACTTTTCTACATGTCTGTCCATGATCAAACGCAAGTAAATAGTCCTTGATTTCAAGATAGTTTGTAGTGTTTACTTTGTAATCGCTGTATTCGCGACGTTTGTTAACAAAAAGTTGCAATTCTGATGGGGTTGAAAATTTGACAGAACACCAGGCACACGAAGAGGGCAATAAGCTGAGTATGGGGGGGTGTGCAAACAAAGCCACCAGTTGTTGGCCGAGTGGCATTTTTGGTGGACAATCAGCCACAAAATGCAAGCCACCTCCATATTAAAATGTGTGCTATGATCCCGGTATTTGACATAATACGAAATACGATGTTTACTCACTTCCTCTTAAGTCCAATGATCCCACAGTAGTAGGGCTTGTTTTGGCCATTTTCTGCGGTGAACGGGAACCTTTTGAAACCCAAAAAGGCTCACACGCCTCTCCCTGGTGCAGCAACAGTTTTCTGCAGCCGTTTGGCTGGCATGATGCGAAAAATAAACAAATTAATCGGCAAAATCAGCTGAATCCGCAGTCCATCTGCATGCTATAAAGCAATGCTATATTGTGAGATGCTGACTCTGGTGACGTCACATTCGCATTCGTCCTAAACCCGAGACTGAAGCCGGAAGTAACTCATTTTCATGGGCGGGATTAAAAAATTGAATACATAAAACGATCGCTTCCACACACATCCAAGCGGTCCATTTCATTCAGGAGCATAAAACACTGCGTGAAATATGAAATAAACATGCTTTTTGGTGTCATATGCACTTTAACTAGCACTGACTGGGGGATCCCGACTCGCTCCAAAGCCAGTGTCGAGATATAATCCCTTCACCTGGTTCTGGGCCTACCCCGAGTTCTCCTCCCTGCCGAACATGTCAGTAACACCTGCCTAGGGAGCTGTCCTGATGGCATCCGCAACAGATCCCCGAACCACCTCAACTGACTCCTTTCTATACGTGAAGGAGCAGTGACTGGACTCTAAGCCTCTTGTGAATGGCTGCATTTCTCAACCTGTCTCTAAGGGAGACGCCAGCCTGAGACAATCCATTTCGGCCACTTATAACCGCAAGCTTGTGCTTTCCGTCATGACCCATCGCTCATGACCATAGTTGAGGGTAGGAATGAAGACTGAACGATAGATGGAGAGCTTTGCCTCTCGGCTCAGTTCCCTCTTCGTTGCAACAGTGCGATAGAGCGACTCCAATATTACTCCTGCTGCCCTAATTCTCCATCCAATCTCATGCTCCATTGTTTCCTCACTCGTGAACAAGACCCCGAGATACTTGAACTCCCTCACTGAGGCAGGGCTCATTCCCTACCAAGAGAAGGCAATCCACCGATTTCCTGCAGAGAGCCATAGCTTCAGATTTGGAGGTGCTGATCCTCATCCCTGCCGCTTCACACTCGGCTGCAAACCGATCCAGTGAGTGCTACAGGTCACAGGCTGATGATGCAAACAGGACCACATCATCTGCAAAAAGCAGCGATGCAATCCTCAGCCCACCAAACTGTAAACCCTCTCCACCACAACTATACCTCGATATCCTGTCCATGAAAATCACAAACTTTATTGATAACAAAGCGGAACCCTGGCGAAGGCCAACACCCACTTGAAACAAGTCTGACTTACTGCCAAGGACACGGACTCCCACTTTCGGTTTACAGGTGTACTATTGGATGGCCCTGAGGAGTGACCCCCTCACCTCATACCCCCACAGTACCTCTCACAGTTTATCCCATGGGACCCAGTCATATGCTTTTTCCAGGTCCACAAAGCACATGTACACTAGATCAGGGGTCCCCAACCTTTTTTGCACCACGGACCGGAGTTATATGGGTCTTTTTTTTCACGGACCGGTGTTCTGACAAATTTTGCAACCCATCAAAAATTGCAACGATGCGGTTCTGCACATGCGCGTAACGTTAAACATAGCCGCAAAATGCGCAAATGCAGCTATTCCAAAGTAAACACTATAAACTTTCTTCAAAGAAAGGAATATTAACTTACGTTTGTTAATGGAAGGACTTGTAGAAAAGTTCTCCTCAGATTCATCCTGCCATGTAAGCTTCACACAACAGCTGCACACCGCGCTCACCATTAACGACTTCACCTTGTCGTTAAATATTAATTAAGAAGCCCGCTTCACAAAGATACGATGTTGGAAACTGTAGCAAGGTTTTCAACGCTCTTGTCGCGATGTCAGGATATTCCAGAATGACTTTAATCCAGAACCTCGGTAGAGTTGTTGTCTCAAATGTACGTTTAAAAAGGTCGCCGTCATTTGCGATCTCTCTGTTTATTCACAAACGGGTCACGAATCCACTCCTTCGCAGTTCGTGGGTCTTCGAGGTTGTAGGCTCGTCAGGTACCCTTTTCGCCGTAAAAATATTTCCAAAGACGTCTGTTTTCTTGTTATCTTCGTTCGTGTGGGGGCTAATTATTTCCGGGAACAAATGTGCTGGGCCGCGGCCTAGTAATACGCTATTATTGAGGACAAGCGCACATAGATATAATATATACACAAACAAGATGTACTGCTAGCAGTCCAATCAATGGACTTCTATGACAACATTGTAATCTATCCCGTAGTATTATATCTAGAGTAGACAGAGATATTGGTGTGTTAAGCAGGGGCACAGAGTTAATTCGGCCAGAATGCGGTCGTTATTAAATTATTTTTTCTTTGCGGCCCGGTCGCAAATGCGCCACGGACCGGTATCGGTCCGCGGCCCGGCAGATGGGGACCCCTGTACTAGATGAGCATACTCCCAGGCACCCTCCAGGATTCCAGCAAGAGTAAGGAGTTGAACCGTTATTCCACGACCAGGGCGGAACCCACATTGTTCCTCCTCAATCTGAGGTTCGACAATCGGCCGGCCCCTTCTTTTCAGTACCTTGTAGTAGACTTTCCCGGGGAGGCTGAGGAGTGTGATGCACCTGTAGTTGGAACACACCCTCTGGTCCCCCTTTTCAAAAAGAGGAACCACCAGCCCAGTACGCCACTCTTTCGGCACTGTCCCAAAAATGTTAAACGCAGAGCCTTCAGCATTTCTAGGCAAATCTCACCAACACCAAGGGCTTTGGCAAGTTGTTTAACCACCTCAGTGACAGACTTACGCTGAACTCTGGTTAATTCCCGGAATTTAAATGGGTAGCCCTTATGTCTGAAAGCAATTTCCTGGTTCGGGTGACACACACACATGAAGCGGACATTAACCGGGTCTAGTCCTAGTATCAGGTTTGGGATTTACCCAGGACGCAGCATGTGTGAAAGCAGCCGTTTAATTCCTGGGTCACAACGGGAAGGCTGATGACATAAAAAGATGTTGGTGGTGGGAATATTTTTGATACTTAAGTGAAATAATGACAATCAAAAATGCTGTTCTAACAGTTGTATTGAGTTCATTTTGCCTACACTTATAAATTTGTCAAAACTTTTCTTTTATCTCAGGCAATAGTAGGTGGTTTATTTACCTGACATGTTTCGGCGAACACTTCCGCATTCGTCAGAGAGTCACTGATGTTGGTGTGACGCGTCTTCATCGGCTGATGGATGAAGGTGTGACAGCGAGTCACGCCCTCTGCTGCCCATTCACTCTTCCAGGATGCTGTTCCAGGTCGTACACATAAACACACCGGTCAAACCACACACAACACTCCGCCAGATATTGGTCCACCCAAAGGACAAAATCCACCCAGAAACAAATGCAACTTAAAATATGAAATTCCACACAAATCATGCAATAAGTCATACATCGGGGAGACAGGGAGGAGTTTTATTACAAGAAAAACACAACACAAGAAGGAATGTGAAAAGGAGACAACAATGAGACAAGCAAGGGCAATAAAAGAACAATCACAACAAGAACATCACAAATCAGCCATCACCGATCACTGGAAAAGGGAAAACCACATCATGGACTGGGAAAAGGCCAGAGTCATCCGCACCAAAGAAAATAAACTTCAGCGTTGGATCAGGGAGGCCATTGAGATCCGCAAGCGGGGCCCAAGGACCATCAACAGGGAAGAGGGGCGTACATGCTTTCTACGACCTGGAACAGCATCCTGGAAGAGTGAATGAACAGCAGAGGGCGTGACTCGCCTGTCACGCCTTCATCCATCAGCTGATAAAGACGCGTCACACCAACATCAGACTCTCTCTGACGAAGGCGGAAGTGTTCGCCGAAACATATCTGGTAAATAAACCACCTCACCAACTATTGCCTGCGATATAAGAAAAGTTTTGACGGATGCTGTCCTAACAGGTTGTGAAGGCCCATAATTTAGACAAAATAGAGATGAACATTTTTGTCGAAAACATGCTTAATGCATTGATTGATTTTTTTTTTTTTTTTTTTTTTTTTTTTATGAGGGGGTGGGCAATATCCAATCAAAACCTAATCCATTATAACCATTCAATCTGCTGGAAATTATTTTTATTCTTTCTGTTGTTGCAATGGACCCGATAAGACAATGTGCTGTACTTATAAAATCTATTTCAGTTTTCCCTTTGGACATTTCCATGAGTTTTTGAAGAAAAGGGAGTGAATCCCATGGGTAACATCTTTTTTTCCCCTGCCCTTTCTCTGTATTCACTTACGACTGTGATGACTTTATAACTGAAGTGTTTTCCCAATAAGTACAATTTCAACAGCCTGTTTCAGATTCAGTACATGACAAACCCACAAAAAATCCACAATATATTTTTACAGTTTATGTCTAAAGTGTTTGCTCATCAGTGCCTGATTAAATACAATAATACTCATTCTCACGAAAATACAATAAGACAGCCGAAGTGACCTTTGGCTGGCTATAGCGGAGTGGGTTAATAATTACCTGCCGGTGTCTGGCTTGATTCAGACACACTACTGAAACTCCTTTGTATTCAGCTTAGTGATGTTCGTATTGACTATATTTTATGATAGCCACAACAATTGAATTTGTCCAAAGAGACACTATACATTATTTAATACCTTAACATCATCACAGTCTTTTTATCTCCAAAAACACATTTGGGTCGGCAACCCTGCTGTCAGGTGAAGGGGATGTTGCACTAACGTCATATTTGACGAGAGTCTCAAGGGAAATCCCTCATTTGTGAGTGATTCAAAAAGTTGAAGGAACATTTCGATTCCACACACAGCCAAGCGGTGTTTTTATTCAGGAGCATAAAATACCACTTGGAATACGAAATAGACATGATTGTTTGTGTCATATACACTTTAACCGCATGCTGGATGTGATGAATGACCTCTTACGTGATAGCAATGCCAACTAGAAGTAAGCAGGCGGCCTGCCATTGGACGGTCAAACAGCCGCATCTGGACCGGTCAGACTCAGGCAGCTTGAAATTCTAAGCACACTGCAAACACAAACAAATTTTATCAACTGCATTGTGGACAGCCACTGTCTCCTGGAGAGAATGCAGAGGGCTATATGGTAGTTAGGGATGTGCCCCTAACTTGAAGCGTATGCCCCAATAGCCGGCGACTGCGTGCCAGATCTGGCCTCAGCTCGCCAGATCCACATAGCAATCACGCCCGCTTAACGTCAGTGCGCCGATGCAGTCCGGATTGGCACTATATGATATGATATGATATGATATGATATGAAATGATATGATACGATACGATACGATACGATACGATACGATACGATACGATACGATACGATACGATACGATACGATACGATATGCAGTGTTAAGGGGCAGACCGTGCAGACTGGACGCACTCAAAATCTGAAAAATAACGGTCAACGTGTGACGTCACTGTCAGCGCGCACCTGAAAGGCAACTAATTTATTTATTTTATTTTCCCTTCAGGCATGACAAATCCAAACAAACATACAGCATTTATATGTGTTTACAATTAATTCAACCCAAAAAGAAAAGGGCTGACGGGAGAAGCCGAAGCTTATTGAAACCCGTCCCCAGTATACCATATATGACGCAGAAAATATCGAATATCAATTTTTGGCATTCAGATTTTGTCGTGATTACAAGTTTTTTTATTTTTTTTTATTTTTTTTATAATAACCATCCCCTCTGATTGTTCATTTTCCCAATAGTCCATTGTCGATCGTGGCAATGTGCTCCTTATGTTGATTAGATCCAGTAGATTAGTTCATAATTCAGTAGTTAGTTTCTTCAGTTGATTTGATCCAGAAGATAGGGAATAGCTGAGGACTGATGGTAGACCGTGTCCACCACCCTCCTTTTGTCGACTCAATCCTCGTCGCAGTTTTCATTCCTTGCTGACTCCTGACGAACATTCATCTCAAGGTTGCGCAGCTTCGTAGTAGGTTGCACTGCCATTCCGGTTGTGGACTCATGGCCTGGGGGACTAACGTCGCTAGGTCCTTCAGAAGGATCATCCCAGCGATCACTGTCCCACCTGGCACACTCAGAAGAGTAGCTGCCAGCTGCGCACCAAAAGGAAACATCCTCGAACACGTTCCACTTTGAGTATGGTCAGACACAGCGGCCGCCATCTACCCCAGCTATCCTCCACAATATCCAGACTTTAAGGTGTTTTCCGGGCAGGCACGTTGTCCGGGTTCTGATCAAAGAACTTGGTCAGGATAGTGGCCAATCGACCAGTTTCATGTCGTTGTAGAATTTGAAGAACTTGAGGTACAATTTCTCTGTGCATTTACAGCCAACAGATGATATGTCCTTGTGAGTTCTGTTTGCATTGGCTTTTAGTGCATTGTTTTGGTGTTAAGGGTGCGAGAGCAGTAGGGGATCCCAGAGTGGACACACAGTGCTAAAATGAGCAATCTTTTATTGGAGATCACAAAGCTGTGTAGATTGCTGGGCACGGAGTTGGAGAGCTGGCGTAGGATGAGGAGGCTCGGAAGAGAGGCAGGCGTGTAATCCGATGAGGGGCGCGCAGAAGGCAGGACCTGGGACGAAAGCAATGTAGTCGTAAGCCGGAGATCAAAAGATATCATATACAAGGCGAGATACAATGCTTGCCTCATGTCTATGCCTTGTACGTCTAAACAGAAGAGCATGCAGGGCTCACGACATATCACGGCAAATTTGTATGGTAAGTGCTTTATTCAAAGTTATAATCACGTTTTGAAGTCACTGCTTGACTGTTAAAAAAGTTATTCAACTGAGCGTTAATTAAATGGCCGGTGTATTCGAGTGATTTGCCATGTCTGCAAGTTAAGTAGTAATTCAATTTTTTTTTGCATAGGGAGAGGGCATTTACTCTTTGTTGATGTAAATGTTTCCATGTTGGAATACAATTATTCAAACTGAGCCCCTCCTCCTTGTGTTTGTGTATTTGTGTCACTGCCTTGATTGCACATATGGGTGAGTCAGGGACCAGGTGCCCCTGATCATCGTCAGCAGCTTACTTAAACCGGTCCTTGGCCTCACATCACCGCCTGATCCACAACTGACCGACATGACTTAACTAAGCTAACAGTTAACAAAGAATGTTGTAATCCTGATACTGAGCTCACCCCCCCCCCCAGATCCTGTACTGCTTGCCTGCCAGAACACCTGCCTGCCCGTTCACCTTCTCTATTACCAAACTGCCCACCAGATTCTTCGAAAACTATCTGCCACTCCTTCTGATTGTCAATGAACTCTTTTTACCACTGTCAGTTTGCCTCTGACTCATAAAAATAGGTCATCTTTAGTATGGAGTTGCTTGTTCCAATTAAAATATTGTGTGAAAAAAATGTATTTGATAAGATGATTATGAAATGGTGAATAAATTTTAGCTTTTACCAACAAAGGCTCTCAATAAAGTATTGATTGCTATAATAGTATGCTCTGTGATTGTGTTACGTTCGTGAGCAGAGAACCCTAAAGCAGGCACATGAGATGGCGTGGTAAGGAGTCAAAAAGTTTATTTGTTCCAGAGTCGTGGTGTTCTTCGTTGAAGAGAGCCTGGGCGAAGGTAGCGAAAGACGTGAGGCATTGGCGGGATCCTAGGACAAGGCAAAAGGTCGATGATCAGATAAGGTCAATCAAAAACTTTCAAAACGCGAGAAGGCACTAACAGTATACTGAAAGAGACGATCCAGCGACATGGTGGAGCTCTGGCTGGCTTATATAGGCTGGTGATGGTGATTGCTGACAGCTGCCGTCGCTCCACTCGTCAGGTGCTGGGCCTGTAATTGGATGACACACACAGCCACACACCTGCTCAGCCCTGGGCCTGACAGATTGATTGCAGAAAGAGACATTTTAGTGAACTAACTACAGACATGTTTAGCTCTTGATAAAACTGCCTTGTCATTCTGACCAGTTTAAACCGGCCTAGGTTCCACAGGTCAACTTTAATACATTTAAGGAATCATATTGTTGCATTTTATTACTTACCAAATGCTATTGCTTCATGAAATGTATCTGATGAGATAGTTATTAAGTTGTTATTATATATTTACTTTTATCAATTGCGGCCCACAATGAAGAAATGCTTTTGCTTATTGCTGCCCGCAATGAAGAAATGCTTTTGCTTATTATTATTGTTTACAAAGAAAGAATGTTTTGTCTTGCCTGGTCAAGGGCAGAAGAGGCTTCTTTGCTCTGCTGAAATGTGCTGACACATATGTATATAATTCCATCTACATGCACACACATAGCCAAACAAAGACAAGAGGTGTCACCAGCTTGCTTTCCTTTTTTCCCTATTAGGGCAAGACACCCGTCTGTTGCTAGGGCCATCCCAAATAAAAAGCGAGGTAACGGAGGGGCTAGTTAGAACAATTGCAGAAGCTGGGTATTTCCCCCTCTTTCTTCTTGCAAGCTTTTCAACTAAATTGAGTGCCTTCTCTCCTTATTTTGGGTAATATTATAAATGTCTACCTAAGGATTCGTATTTGAACTTGACAGTATTGTTACATTGCATTAATATGTTAGCATTAATAAATGGTATGAAAAACAATGTGTGTAGTTGATATTGCTTTTGATAGAAAAATGTAATTTGCAATATAAACACAGTACAGTATGATACATTGAACAAAATGGACCCCAAATTTAATACTGAAAATGGTTTTGATACAAATCTGGCCCAGATTGGATAACATGTGTGCCACATCCAGGCCATACATTAATTTAGAGTCTGCTAATTTGGACCAGTTCTGGCCCAAAACTAGTTGTTGAACCAGCAAGTGACTCCATACTAAGTTTGGGCCATTGTTCAAAAAGATACTGGGGCAGATCCGTTTTACGAAATTAGGCCGAAATTTGCAGTACATGTGGCCCATGTCTGCTCCAATTATATTTTGCTAGCCTATCAGGGTAGTAGTTGTGTTTCTACACATATTGCCGGGCTAGTGCTGTGCTAACTACACCTGGTTTGATGAACAGAGGAAGCCTGTTTGGATGAGAGTGGACAGGAACCAGAAAAGTCCCGTTAAGATTTGATTCGTTGCTTCTGAGAATGGAATGACTTGAATGAAAATTTTAAATTACAGTAACATTAGCAATGAAAATTGAATGAATACAGTCTCGTTAGCTTGACGCTAAATCAGTGACTGTTACAGTTTTTTTTCCTTTCTGTGATGGAAGAGTACCAATGATTTACCTACAGTAAGTGTGTAGGCAGTTAAGCTTTGGCACACTGGGATGCTCGTCCCACAAACCTTACAAATTGTATGTAATTTAAAAGGAAAATAAACAGGCTTTAATCTGTGTAAGATTTCTTGGGAATAAAAATGTTGCAATAGAGAATTTATCCATCAAGCATAAATGGCCAACATTTATTTTCATTCCTACATGAATGCATTTGTGGCCGTGTCCTATACACAGGAGAAAAAACAGATTACCGTATTCAAATATTTTCCTGCTGGCATATGCCTCTAAAGAGTGTGGACATTCTATACTATACTATTGCGCCTGTATAAAATTGTAACACTCATGATCTTCTGCTCATGAGATATCATCCTCCTTAATCGGTATCCATGCTTGGTTTACAGGCCGAGGTGAGTAGTAACACATTACATTTACTTGAGTAACTGAGAAAAATGTACTACTAAGAGTAGTTTTACCACGTCATACTTTTTACTTGAGTAGATTTGTAAAGAACAAATGCTACTCTTACTCAGCTACTATGGGTTACTGTAGAGTAATAATATTTTTCCTCTTTATTCTATATTTTGGATTTTACTTTACTTTTGCCAGAGATGCCCTGATTGGCTCTACCAGTTTCACCAGAGCCATGTAGAAAAAGAGTTGCGACACTCTCCGATCTCGCCGCGGGTGATCACGTGGTTCATGTAGGTGTGAATAGTTCCAAGCGTAAGCAGCCCTGTAATGGTTTTCTATGGAACTGACAGCGGTGATTTCGACATTTATGTTAAAAAATGACAAAAACATGCATCTAAGTAGCCTGCTTGTTTGATTATGCCATTGCACTATAATATACAGTGGTACCTCGACATACGATCGCTTCGACACACGATCTTTCTGACAGCCGACGTAAAATTTGACTCGCCATTTGTTTCTACATCCGAAGACATGCTCGACGATTTATGACAGCACCGCAGTTTCTTTGTTTTCCCGCAAGACGAATACATGGCTGATTTTCTTTTGAGAGAAATCAACATGGGTAGCAACAATGTTAGTGCAGGTGGTGAAAAAAGGAAAAAGGTGAGGCTTACCATTGAAATGAAGATGAAAATGATACAAAATATGAGCGTGGTGTGCACGTCCGCGAACTGGTTCAACAATACGACTTAGAATGTCTACGATCTCAGCGGTCCTCCTCGGTTCGCCAGTCTTTATAAGTTAAAGTGACAATTATTAATATCGTAACAACCCCAAAGAAATAGCTAGCTTCGTTAAGTTTTTAATCATTCATTTCAGAACTTGTGCAACACAGCATGACTACTCTCTGTCGCAGCTGACGCCCAACAACAGAACACAAAAAGTGAAATTGAAAACTTTAATGCGCTCTCTCTCACTCTGCCGACAGCCATGCGGTGCGTTCAGGTACACCACACAAAATACATCCGCCACATTAGAACCCGATTCGTTACATTATTACAGGTATTATTATTATTAGGGCTGTCAAACGAGTAAAATTTTTAATCGAGTTAATTACAGCTTAAAAATTAATTAATCGTAATTAATCGCAATTAATCGCAATTCAAACCATCTATAAAATATGCCATATTTTTCTGTAAATTATATATATATTCTGTAAAATAAATTGTTGGAATGGAAAGATAAGACACAAGATGGATATATACATTCAACATATGGTACACAAGGACTGTAGTGGGCATTTCACTCTACTGTCATTTAAATCTTTCTATGCTGTCCTCACTCCGAAGCGTCTACTTTTTCCAAAGCTAGACAGCTAGTGAACGACGCTTTAATAATCAGACTTCTTCCTTTTTCATCTGATTTATTAATAAAATGGCCTCAAACCATTGTCCTCTTTAGACCGTCGTAAAACTGCAAAAAAAAGTACACAAGCATTGCATTAGCAACAACGTTAGCTGAGCATGCTATCCAGGTTCACTAAACATAAACAAAAAGCGTCTCATACAAAAAATATAACATTTCGCTTACTAACATAATATGTACATTCTTTACAACAACCATACTTACGGACAAATCTTGTCCAAGGATCATATAAGCACAACATTACAACGTAGGCGTCAGCCCGAGACGTCGTGCAGCCATATTGAACTGGCAAGAAAACAATAAACCATGTCGCAAAGCGACCACAAGAGTTCGCTGTTAGACAGCACAAAAAGCCTTGCTGTAAAACTTACCAAAAGGAAGAATACTGTCTGAGCGGGACATGTGCGTTAATTGCATCAAATATTTTAACGTGATTAATCAAAAAAATTAATTACCGCCCGTTAACGTGATAATTTTGACAGCCCTAATTATTATTACTATTATTATATTATTATTATGATTTTTATTCATAATTTATAAATTTTGCCCTTTGTAATTGCTATTTGCAATAGTAACAGCAGTATTTATTAAGGAAATTAGTGTAGGTTTTCGGGCTGTGGAACGAATTAATGGAATTATAATGTGTACTTATGGGAAAATTCCGCCCGATATACAATCATTTCGACTTACAAACAAGGTCCTTCGGATGTAGCGGTACCACTGTATTGTAAATGCTAGTTTTACATTTGGAGTGGGAAGGTGACAAATGAAAACTGCGTAAATTGTTACACACAAGGGACCTTTCCCATGTTATGGGGAAAAGTTTCATGTTTGTGTTAGCATTAGCATGGGAAATCGACTTTTACACTCAAATGCAAGATAACTTCTTTTTTCACAACTGTTTGTTTTCCAGAGAATGTCTAGATTTCCTTGATTCACTTACCAGTGGTAATATATTAAAGAATAACATCTCATTACCTTTTAATAAAGAAAATTTACATTTTTATGTAATTGAACAATTGATACCTTCAAAACTTACATAATCGAGCTAACTAGCAAATGAAAGCGGGTCGTCTACCAATACTCACAAATACAAATAAGTGTATGCGTCACAAAGGGCCTCTTAAAGAGTTGACGATTTAAATGAGATAGTGACTTAATCACTTTATCCCTGGCGATACCTTACCAATTAGCAGTCATCTTAAAAAGTAAGAAAAACTCTGTCGTCAACCAAAATAATCTATGATTACGCCATGCACATACAAACAAAGCTCAACATATACTAGTACATCATAAAGCGCCTCTGATTATATACTGTACAGACAGTTGAAAATTCAAAAGAGGTAGTTTTTTCTTATCAACTAACCTCCAAAGATACTTGACAGCCAGCCATTCAAATTAATGGGATCCACCCTCGTCAAGGCCATGTTTGGAACTATTCGAGGCTCCATTACCCGGAAGTAAAATCGTATAATGGATCCCTGTGGAAGTGTCTTTCTACACGACTACACCAATGAGATATCGCAACAATGACTCCACAAGCCAATCAGACGTAGAATAACTTCACAAGACCACCAGAGGTGGGTAGTAACGCATTACATGTACTCCTTTACATTTACTTGAGTAACTTTTTGAGAATAATGTAAGACTAAGAGTAGTCTTACTAAGCCATACTTTTTACTTTTACTTGAGTAGATTTGTGAAGAAAAAAACAGTACTCTTACTCCGCTACTTTGGGCTACATAAGAGTTGTTACATTTTTTCTCTTTATTCTACATATTGACTTTATTTTTGCCAGAGATGCCGATAGTAGCTGTCTCAGTTTCACCAATGAAACATCGCAACAATAATCACATCTCCATTATACCAATCAAACGCAAGCTTGCCGTTCTATGATCATGCCAGCCTGTTCAATCATGTGTCGTCTTTAAAGCACCGTTAAAAAATGAAGAATTTGACAGCGCTGCCCTCAAAATGACTCAAAGCATGGTTTTAACCTCTCTCACAGTTTTATTTGGCACCGACTGACCACGGCCAACCGGAGATATGATCCTTTTAATTTCATAATAGTAACTATAAAGGAACTAATCATTATTCAAATTAAGAACTATTTTCTCCGCCAGAGGGCACTCATGCTCTTTGGACGATTAATGCTTCATTTCCAGAATTTAATTTAATTAATTTTTTTTTTTTTTTTTTTATGTATTTCTTTGGCTTATTGTGGTTGTGTAATGGGTTATTGTACAGTATCATAACAACAGTTCATATAGATAATAACTTTGTGCTGAGAAAAAAAAATACCATCGTTAAAAAGAAAATCAGACAAACAAAAGTGTAAATAGTTACTCACAATGTTACTCATTACTTTACTTGAGTGATATTATTTTGAAGTAAAGCTACTCTTACTTGAGTAAAATTGTTGGCTGCTCTACCAACCTCTGATGACCACACACAAGCTTGCAGTCGTAAGCCCTATGATCAATAATTTGCTGTCCTTAAAGCCCAGTAAAAAGTAAACTAGTTCACAGAGGGCACCGTCAAAATTATTCAAAATCATGAATTTCAAACTCTCTCCCAGCTTTTGTTTGGCAAGATAGACCACAAAAAACTGGAGATATGATGGTTTTAATTTCATGGTAGGGAATATGTTTTTTTTTTGTTGTTTTTTTTTAACTAGAGGTGTGATGTTTCATTTCTGTAGATTTTTTTTGTCTGACTTCTACTTTTGTGTGTTTTGTCTTGGCCTAATATTGTTAAAAACAGTACATCTGGGCCATTAAATTGTCTTATAGTCTTCAAGTTTAATTTAATTTGGGTTACTTTGGTGTGTGGAATGGTGCCCCAGCCCACCATCTCAGAACTAAACAGCTAGAACTAGTGCAGTTGCCATAAAACTAAATTATCCGGAGGATTATTTTCAAAGGATACCTTTCATTGGGATGTACAGCAATTACCACCCTATATATATACACCATATACACACACACATTAGGTCCTTCCTTGCAAAATCAGCCTACATACAGATACAGTATAGTAGGATATATGTTATGTTGCAGCTCAAGCTCTTATCTGACCATGATTAATCCAGAGTCAGTTGGAGGCAGGCATCTGAGGTCGGTGGGTCTAGTCATCCAAGTACGGGGTTGCATTCTGTTGCTAAAGTGGCGTTTGCTGTTTTGAGAGAAAAACAAGTAATGCTAGACTTTAGCACCATTTTTTCTCTTAAAACAGAAAACACCCCTTTAAGAGGAAAACATTATTGTTTCAGAAAACAGTTCTTGACATTGACAAATCATTTTGAACAAGGATCTAATACAGATAATGATGCAGATATTTTTGTCATCAGACATTTGTTTGTCTTGGCAGTAACACTTAGGGGGGGGTAAAGATTTTTTTTAGCGTTCCATCTGTTTCCTGTTTATTGGCAACTTGAATTATGTGTATATATATATATATATATATATATATATATATATACAGTGCCTTGCAAAAGTATTCGGCCCCCTTGAACCTTGCAACCTTTCGCCACATTTCAGGCTTCAAACATAAAGATATAAAATTTTAATTTTTTGTCAAGAATCAACAACAAGTGGGACACAATCGTGAAGTGGAACAAAATTTATTGGATAATTTAAACTTTTTTAACAAATAAAAAACTGAAAAGTGGGGCGTGCAATATTATTCGGCCCCCTTGCATTAATACTTTGTGGCACCACCTTTTGCTCCAATTACAGCTGCAAGTCGCTTGGGGTATGTTTCTATCAGTTTTGCACATCGAGAGACTGACATTCTTGCCCATTCTTCCTTGCAAAAAAGCTCGAGGTCAGTGAGGTTGGATGAAGAGTGTTTGTGAACAGCAGTCTTCAGCTCTTTCCACAGATTCTCGATTGGATTCAGGTCTGGACTTTGACTTGGCCATTCTAACACCTGGATACGTTTATTTTTGAACCATTCCATTCTAGATTTGGCTTTATGTTTTGGATCATTGTCCTGTTGGAAGATACATCTCCGTCCCAGTCTCAGGTCTTGTGCAGATACCAACAGGTTTTCTTCCAGAATGTTCCTGTATTTGGCTGCATCCATCTTCCCGTCAATTTTAACCATCTTCCCTGTCTCTGCTGAAGAAAAGCAGGCCCAAACCATGATGCTGCCACCACCATGTTTGACAGTGGGGATGGTGTGTTCAGGGTGATGAGCTGTGTTGCTTTTACGCCAAACATATCGTTTTGCATTGTGGCCAAAAAGTTCAATTTTGGTTTCATCTGACCAGAGCACCTTCTTCCACATGTTTGGTGTGTCTCCCAGGTGGCTTGTGGCAAACTTTAAACGAGACTTTTTATGGATATCTTTGAGAAATGGCTTTCTTCTTGCCACTCTTCCATAAAGGCCAGATTTGTGCAGTGTACGACTGATTGTTGTCCTATGGACAGACTCTCCCACCTCAGCTGTAGATCTCTGCAGTTCATCCAGAGTGATCATGGGCCTCTTGGCTGCATCTCTGATCAGTTTTCTCCTTGTTTGAGAAGAAAGTTTGGAAGGACGGCCAGGTCTTGGTAGATTTGCAGTGGTCTGATGCTCCTTCCATTTCAATATGATGGCTTGCACAGTGCTCCTTGAGATGTTTAAAGCTTGGGAAATCTTTTTGTATCCAAATCCGGCTTTAAACTTCTCCACAACAGTATCTCGGACCTGCCTGGTGTGTTCCTTGGTTTTCATAATGCTCTCTGCACTTTAAACAGAACCCTGAGACTATCACAGAGCAGGTGCATTTATACGGAAACTTGATTACACACCGGTGGATTCTATTTATCATCATCGATCATTTAGGACAACATTGGATCATTCAGAGATCCTCACTGAACTTCTGGAGTGAGTTTGCTGCACTGAAAGTAAAGGGGCCGAATAATATTGCACGCCCCACTTTACAGTTTTTATTTGTTAAAAAAGTTTAAATTATCCAATAAATGTTGTTCCACTTCACGATTGTGTCCCACTTGTTGTTGATTCTTGACAAAAAAATTAAATTTCATATCTTTATGTTTGAAGCCTGAAATGTGGCGAAAGGTTGCAAGATTCAAGGGGGCCGAATACTTTTGCAAGGCACTGTATATATGGTGGAAAACACTCATGTGACTTGAAGTTCCGCTCCGAGACCTTCAATTTGGCCAACTTTCAAAATTGTCCAATATGCATGGGTGATACATCATTGGAAAGCTTAAAATCTCAATTTACTGAGGGAAGAAAAATTTTGAACATGAGGGCATTTTTAAAAATAAATAAATACATAAATAAACAGCGAAACCGTAACTGGAGCTGAGAATATGAGAGAGCATAATTAAAGACGCCATGACTTTAACGAGATATTATCGCGTACTTACCTTGTTTTGATCCCAAAACTCCATGTAGCATGTATCACTGAGTGTCAAGACACAGCTGTGAATGGCCACAGTCGGATTTTTGGGGGATTTTATGGGTTAAACACGGTAATATAACAAGGGTCACGATGCAAAAATTGCAGACATCAAGGAGTGGTCGAGATTTTCTTTTTCATATATTTCCCCTTTCAAACGTCTTTTTCCATTTTTCTTTCTTTGGATCGATTATTTATCATCTAAAATATTGGGGAAAATGCGACAGTAACCCCCAAAAAAATACAATTAAGCAATATTTATGGGGTCGATATCCATGACATTTTTACAGACACCATTTTTTTCATTGTGAATTCGTTTAACAGTTTAAAATATGTGACTAGTTTTTTAAAGTCTTTTTTTTTTTTTTAAACGAAATATTAGACATCAATTAATGATTCTAAGCTAAAAAAGAAACTGCTTTTTCAGTCTTGTCTGTGTTTTCCGCCATATATATGTATATGGCGGAAAACACACACAAGGCTGAAAAAGCAGTATCTGTATATATTCTGCTCTTGCACTTTAAAAGAAACTGCTGTAGTTTAACCCAAAATAACTGTTGTGTTTGATAGAACAATATGTCTGTATGCTGCCATAGCAGATTCGTGGCGCATTAAGCCCCCAAACTATTTTTAATTTGTCCGTTTTACCCTGGAAACCCCCGTTTACAGACGTCGCGCAACCGCTTTTGTTTCGACCCAGTCATAAAACGAAGATAAGTAATTATATTTATTATTCAAAATGTCTACAATTTTTTAGCTTAGAATCATTCATTTATGTCTAATATTTAGTTAAAAAAAACGACTTTATAAAATTATTTACTCACATATTTTAAACATATTTTAAACTTTTAATCTAATTAGTGTCACATTTTCTCCGATATTTTAGATGATAAATAATCGATTCAAACATAGAAAAATTGGGGGGGAAAAAAGTTTAAAAGGGTAAATATCTGAAAAAGAAAATCTTGACCACTCCTTGATGTCTGCGATTTCTGCATCGCGACTCTTGTTATATCACCGTGTTTCACCCATAAAATCCCCAATAAGTCCGGCTATGGCGATTTACAGCTGTGTCTTGACACTGAGTGAGACATGCTACAGAGAGTTTTTGGATCGAAACAAGGTAAGTATACGCTATAATATCTCGTTAAAATCACTGTGTCTGTAATTGTGCTCTCTAATGCTCTCACCTTGAGTTAGGGTTTAGGGGTTTAAAAAAAATTTTTTTTAAATGCCCTCCAATTCAAAAAATTTCTTCCCCCAGAAAATTGAGATTTAAAGCTTTCCATTTATCTATCACACATCCATATAGGACAATTTTGAAATTTGGCCAAATTGGGGCTCTCAGAGCGGAACTTCACCTGAGTGTTTTCCGCCATTTACTGTATATACAGTACAGGCCAAAAGTTTGGACAAACCTTCTCATTTGTGCGTCATCTTATCATCACTATTTACATCGTAAATTCTCACTGAAGGTAATAAAACTCTGAACGAACACATGTGGAATTATGTACTTAGCAAAAAAAAAATGTATCATATTCTAGGATCTTTAAAGTAGCTACCCTTTTTTGCTCTGATTACTTGTCTGCACACTCTTGCCATTCTCTTGATGAGCTTCAGGAGGGAGTCACCTAAAATGGTTTTTGACTTCATAAGTATGCCTTTTCAGGTTTGATTAGTGCAATTTATTGCTTTATTAATGGGGTTGGGATCTTCATTTGTGTTGCATTGAATGAGGTGTGTCCAAACTCTACTGTATATACTAGTATATTAATACATGTATACATTGTTGTAAAATGTATATTGTTGGAAAGAGTTGAAATGGAGTGTGACCACTACCAAGGTTTACTAGCACCAGCATCACAGTCATAGAGCATAGCAATTTGACGGAAAGACATACAAGATGATGTATTCGTCTACTGAGACCTTTGAGAGGCCGGCCAATTCCAAACGTTATCATTTTTTGCTCCTTGCTCCAAGGTAAGGTGAATGGGTAAATTTGCTTAGGACACATCAGATTTTTTTGCAAAGCATGAGCGCCCTCAGGTGGCGTTCAAAAAACTTTTATATTTGATATTTCGATTTTATAGTGTTGAAGAATTAATAAATGAATATGAATGCAATAAAAAGCATGTAGCTGCTAGTATATATAAAATTGTAGTTGGATTAAAAATTCAAGGACTTGAGTCGGTGAGATATCATTATCATCAGTGTGTGTTTCCTTATTTATCTTCATACACCTAGTGGATTTATAATAATATTAAGTTACCACGTTTTTATAGACTGTAAAAAATATATACAGTGGGGCAAATAAGTATTTAGTCAACCACCAATTGTGCAAGTTCTTCTACTTGAAAAGATTAGAGAGGCCTGTAATTGTCAACATGGATAAACCTCAACCATGAGAGACAGAATGTGGGGAAAAAAACAGAAACACATTGTTTGATTTTTAAAGAATTTATTTCCAAATTAGAGTGGAAAATAAGTATTTGGTCACCTACAAACAAGCAACATTTCTGGCTGTCAGAGAGGTCTAACTGCTTCTAACGAGGTCTAATGAAGTCTAACGAGGCTCCACTTGTTACCAGTATTAATGGCACCTGTTTTAACTCATTATTGGTATAAAAGACACCTGTCCACAACCTCAGTCAGTCACACTCCAAACTCCACTATGGCCAAGACCAAAGAGCTATTGAAGGACACCAGAGACAAAATTGTAGACCTGCACCAGGCTGGGAAGACTGAATCTGCAATTGGTAAAATGCTTGGTGTAAAGAAATCAACTGTGGGAGCAATTATTAGAAAATGGAAGACATACAAGACCACTGATAATCTCCCTCGATCTGGGGCTCCATGCAAGATTTCACCCCGTGGCGTCAAAATGATAACAAGAACGGTGAGCAAAAATCCCAGAACCACACGGGGGGACCTAGTGAATGACCTACAGAGAGCTGGGACCACAGTAACAAAGGCTACTATCAGTAACACAATGCGCCGCCAGGGATTCAAATCATGCACTGCCAGACGTGCCACCCTGCTGAAGAAAGTACACGTCCAGGCCTGTCTGCGGTTCGCTAGAGAGCATATGGATGATCCAGAAGAGGACTGGGAGAATGTGTTATGGTCAGATGAAACCAAAATAGAACTTTTTGGTAGAAACACAGGTTCTCTTGTTTGGAGGAAAAAGAATACTGAATTGCACCATACCCACTGTGAAGCATGGTGGTGGAAATATCATGCTTTGGGGCTGTTTTTCTGCAAAGGGACCAGGATGACTGATCTGTGTAAAGGAAAGAATGAATGGGGCCATGTATCGAGAGATTTTGAGTGAAAATCTCCTTCCATCAGCAAGGGCATTGAAGATGGCTGGGTCTTTCAGCATGACAATGATCCCAAGCACACAGCCAGGGCAACAAAGGAGTGGCTTCGTAAGAAGCATTTCAAGGTCCTGGAGTGGCCTAGCCAGTCTCCAGGTCTCAACCTCATAGAAAATCTGTGGAGGGAGTTGAAAGTCTGTGTTGCCCAACAACAGCCCCAAAACATCACTGCTCTAGAGGAGATCTGCATGGAGAAATGGGCCAAAATACCAGCAACAGTGTGTGAAAAGCTTGTGAAGAGTTACAGAAAATGTTTGGCCTCCGTTATTGCCAACAAAGGGTACATAACAAAGTATTGAGATGAACTTTTGGTATTGACCAAATACTTATTTTCCACCATGATTTGCAAATAAATTATCTAAAAGTCAAACAATGTGGTTTTCTGTTTTTTTTCCACATTCTGTCTCTCATGGTTAAGGTTTAACCATGTTGACAATTACAGGCCTCTCTAATATTTTCAAGTGGGAGAACACAATTAGTGGTTGACTAAATACTTTTTTGCCCCACTGTAAATAAATAAACAAATAAATAAACCTATAAGTCTTTCTTAAATTGTTTTTTTTTTTAAGTCATGAATTACCATTTGAAATAATTACATTTTTGTGTCAAGTCTATGAATTGCTTTAATTCTACGCAATAAAACAACTGAGTTAAAGTGCCTATGACAGCAAAAAGCTTTATTTCATATTTTACGCAGTATTTTATGCTCCTGAATAAAATGGACTGCTTGGATGTGTGTGGTGTCAGGCCGAGACGATGAGGCGGACTCAGTTGCGGAGGTTCAGGCAAAAACTTTATTTTGAAAACAGAGGTTCTTCCGCTGACATGCAGGGATGAGAAAAAATACATCCAAAAGGCTCTCCAATGGAGGAATAAGTCAGGGCAACCACAATCACAGTTCAAACAAAACACATTCCAAAAGGGAGGAAAGGCAAAAACAAAAAACACTCCAAATGGAGAAAAAAGTAAAGATGGCTAAGATCAAAAAGGCTCAAACACAAAGCGCTCCAAGTGGAGGATAATATTCAGTATCACTATGACAGGCTATGGCGAGAGGCTGACGTGACTGACCTTGGAAGAAAGACACTTCTGCACAAGACTAGGGGAACTAGGGCATTATATACACACAAGGTAATGGGGAACAGGTAGAAACAATAGGTAATTAGATGACAAGAGGAAGGGCAAGTACGCAACTATGAAGAGGGTGAAGCCTTCAAAATAAAACAGGAAATGACGTGACACAACTCCCCCATGACGTGACAGAACCCCCTCCTCTAGGACCGGCTACCAGACGGTCCAGGCTGGTCAGGATGTTCCCTATGGAAGTCTCTGATTAAGGTGGGGTCCAGGATAAACCGAGAGGGAATCCATTGTCTTTCCTCTGGACTGTAGCCCACCCAGTCCACAAGATATTGGCGGCCTCAGGACCGCACTGCCAGTAGCCTCTTGACCTTGTAGACCGGGCCGCCATCGATGTCCAGAGGAGGTGGAGGGGAAGGCGTAGCCACCATGGGGCTCTCCACCACAGGCTTGACCTGGCTGACGTGGAATGTGGGGTGCACTCTCAGAGAACGGGGAAGACGCAGGCGCACCGCCGCCGGACCTACAAGCTTAGAAATAGGGAACGGACCCACGAAGCGGGGTGCCAATTTCAGGCAGGTAGCCCGGAGGGGCAGGTTGCGGGCACTTAGCCATAGTCGCTGTCCTGACTGATAGGCCGGTGCACGGCGTCGGTGTCGGTCAGCGGCCCTCTTCACCCGATCCCCTTGGCGGACGAGCACCTGACGAGCTGCCTCCCAGATGCGTCGGCAACGGCAAACCACGGCATGGGCGGACGGGACATAAACCTCCTGCTCTTGCGCTGCAAACAGAGGTGGTTCATATCCATGGGCGCACTTGAAGGGAGACATACCTGTAGCAGAGGTGGGAAGTGTGTTGTGGGCGTATTCGACCCAGACCCGGTCGTTGCTCCATGTAGATGGGTTCTGGGATACCAAACACCGGAGGCCGGTCTCCAACCGTTGATTGAGGCGCTCGGTCTGGCCATTGGACTCTGGATGGTATCTTGACGTGAGGCTGGCCTTGGCCCCGATGAGACGGCAAAACTCCTTCCAAAAGAGTGAGACAAACTGTGGCCCCCGGTCTGAGACAATGTCCCGGGGAAAGCCGTGAATGCGGATTATCTGTCGCATCGTGATGCCTGCTGTGTCCTTGGCTGAGGGCAAGGCTGGCAGGGCTATGAAGTGGGCCATCTTAGAGAAGCGGTCGACCACTGTCAGGATCGTGGTGTTTCCCTGGGAGACAAAGTCCCAAGATATCTCTGCCCATGGTCTGGAGGGAATCGGAAGAGGTTGAAGGAGGCCCGTGCGTGGTCTGGTGGAAGTCTTGTTTCGGGCACAGACCGAGCAAGCCTCGACGTACTCTCGTACCTCTGGCTTCACACCTGGCCACCAGAACCTCAGGGAGATGGCGTGCATGGTGCGCCTGACTCCCGGGTGACCGGAAAGCGGCGTGGAGTAGGCCCATTGGATCACCCGGGGTCGTAGGTTAGCTGGGACAAATATTCGGTTCTCAGGGCACCCCCGAGGTGTCCGGACCCTCCCAATGCCTGCTTAACCTCCGTTTCTATTTGCCAAGTTACCGCCCTACCACACAATTCAGTGGCAGGATGGGTTCAGGTTCCTTGGCTACAGACTCGGGGTCGTAGAGGCGAGAGAGGGCGTCTGCTTTGATGTTCTGAGACCCCGGTCTGTAAGAGATAGAAAAGGAGAATCTGTCAAAAAAGAGCGCCCACCTGGCCTGGCGAGAATTGAGTCTCTTAGCTATCTTGAGATACTCAAGATTGCGATGATCAGTCCAGACTATGAAGGGTTGCTCCGCCCCCTCGACCCAATGCCGCCACTCCTCCAGAGCAGTTTTGATGGCGAGTAGTTCACGGTCGCCCACGCTGTAGTTCCGCTCCGCTGGCGACAGGCAGCGGGAAAGGAAGGCGCATGGATGCATCTTCCCATCACGCTCAGATCGTTGGGACAGTATAGCCCCAATGCCCTCACAGGAGGCGTTGACCTCCATCACGAACTGACGGTGGGGATCAGGCATGGTCAGGATCGGGGCTGTGGTGAAACGGGTCTTCAAGGCCTGGAACGCTGCCTCCGCCGCAGGGGTCCACTCAAAACGCACCTTGGTGGAGGTAAGAGTGTGGAGAGGTGCTGCGATAGTACTAAAACCGCGGATAAACCGCCTGTAAAAGTTGGCGAACCCGAGGAACTGCTGAAGCTTCTTACAACTGCTCGGTGTGGGTCAGTTAACTACTGTGTTTACTTTAGCAGGGTCCATCTGAACACCCCCAAGAGTTACAATAAAACCCAAAAAGGAAATGGTGTCGACATGGAATTCACTTTCCTCGGCTTTAACAAAAAGGTCATTGGCGAGAAGACGCTTTAAAACCGATTCAACATGTTGCTTGTGGGTGGCTATATCTGGGGAGTAAGGATGTCGTCTAGATAAACGAAAACGAAACGGTCAAGAAATTTTCTGAGTACGTCATTGATTGCCTGGATGCCTGGAAGAACGCGGGTGCGTTAGTGAGGCCAAAGGGCATGACCAGATATTCGTAGTGGCCATCTGGGGTGTTAAAGGCAGTCTTCCACTCATCCCCCTCCCTAATGCGGACTAGATGGTAGGCGTTGCGCAGGTCTAACTTTGTGAATACCTTGGCCCGCTGTAATTGGTCGAACATCGAAGACACGAGGGGGAGGGGATAGCGGTTTTTGACTGTGATGTCGTTGAGCTGGCGGTAGTCTATACAGGGACGGAGCGACCCGTCCTTTTTTCTAACAAAAAAGAAACCTGCCCCAGCCGCAGAAGGACGGATGAGCCCCGCTTTCAGGGAGGCCTGGATATATTCGCGCATGGTGGCCTCCTCAGGTTTCTCTTAAAGGCAGGAATCACACGAAAGCGTTCGACAAACGGCGTGCCAGCCAGAATTCCATTAAAATTCTCCCTAATCTGCCTGATGGAATTTCCTAATTTGGAGGAAAAGAGAGAAACCAGCGGAACTGCAATCTTGGTATCAGGTAATTTCGGAGGTTTTGGCTTCCTGAACGTTTCAGACCAGATTCTTCTTAAAAAGGACCTACCATATCCTCTTTTTTGCAAAGATTGAAACAAGACGCGAGTGGCCTCCTTACGACTTTGTACAGTCGAAGAGATCCTGTCAAATCTGATCAATTGAGACTTTACTAGTCCTTTGAAGGTGTGCGGAGGATGGAAGGTCGACCTATGTAGTAAAGTGTGGGTGTCGGTGGGTTTGAACTAAACCCTTGTTTTTAGTTGACCCGTCTGGTGAAAATCTGCGTCCTTATATACCACGGTATACAAAAACTCTATCTCCGAGACGTGGGTCGTTGGTTTCAATTCAATTAAATTGTGGTGGTCATTCAGAATTTGGACAAAATCTGTGAAATCCAACATTGAATAGGGCCAGATTCCCCAGATATCATCCAAATACCTGAAGTAATAAAGCGTTTTTTTAGGGCATTTCAGAAAAACAGTTTCCTCCCACTCGGCCATATAGATGTTGACATAGGCAGGAGCAAACCTTTCGCCGTACCTTTTAGTTGTAGATAGAATCTACCGTCAAATTCAAAATCATTTCTAGTTAGGCTAATGCCCAATAGATGTAGGATTTCCTCATCCGGCCGAGAGTCGTCCGGGTACTTGTCAAAGAATTTTTTCACCGCCTTCAGACCGAGGTTTGTGTCAGTGTTAGTATAAAGACTAGTAACATCCACGGTGAATAAGACACATGGTTCATGTAGAACCATATTACGGAGCTTATCCACAAAGTCCTGAGTATTTTTCAAATAGCTGGGGTGTTTGATAGAAATTGGTTGTAAGAATGAATCAAGGTATTCAGCTAACTCGTAGCTTTCACTACCACAGTCCGATACGATCGGCCGGCCAGGAGGGATCCTGTAAGGGACCAGTCACGAGTCCGGCGCCTTATGGATTTTAGGTAACAGGTAAAAATACCTTTGTCTGGGATCTTCAGAGCCCTTTAGGTAAGTCAACTGTTGTTTGGACAACATACCCCATTGATGGAGACTGACCAAAATGGAATTGATCAAAACCGAGGTGTGGCGAAAAATTGGTGCCTGCAACTGCGTGTAATAGTTTGTATCATTTAACTGACGTAATGCCTCCTTAATATAGTCTTCATGGTCCATTATTACCGGAGCACTGCCCTTGTCGGCAGGCTTGATAACAATGGATGAGTTTCTTTTTAAGGACGAAAGGGCACGCAGTTCGTCGTTGGACGAATTGGAGGTAAGTGTGGACTCTGATCCGCTGTAATTAGATCTCTAATTGGGCCAGGTATTTTTGAAATGTCCGGTTCCCAGGCTGACCTTGGGATAAATCGTTTTCCAGTTCCAAAGGTTGTAGATCCAAAGTAAGCATGTAACCTAAGCCTTCGGTGATATTCGGTCAAGCTGTATTTCCAAGAGGATCGGAGATCCCCAGAATTTGATGGAGTCGGAACAAAGGATAAACCTTTCTTCAACAGACTCGTTTGTGCCGGTATCAAAACATGATGTCGAGACAAGTTGAATATATCATTATCCCGTGATTGATTGGTCGGGGCGTCAACTGGGAGGTTCAATACAAAAAAGAGAGCCAATGTGCAAGCATCTTTCCCGCGGTATCCACCGACCAATGTATGCCATCCATCTTTATAGAGAAGAACGCATCGTCCAGTTTCGGGAAGTGATTCGCCTGAGAAGCATTGATAAGGCCGTTCAGCATGTCCAGATTCCTTTTGCAAAAGGCCGGCAAGGTATTAGAGTAATTAATCATTGGGATGTGTATGGAGGCTTTGGGAAAAGCCATCTTTGCAGCATTCACCATGTTCTTAAGATTGAACTACAGTCGTCCTATGTTGTTCCTTCCTCTATCATTAAGTCCGAAGGCCAGGACCACAATAGAAATGTCGTCAGTTGGGATGACTTCAGACAGGATATGTATGGCATGTAACAGTCTGCCACCAGGCAAGCAGTCAAACTGTATGTCCCTATAGTTCCAATATGAAAAGCCATTCATATTGGAATCTCCCATGATGATGATGGGTTTTTTGACCTTCAAGAACCAATTGGTGAACATATTGCCACTGTGGTTGTGGTACGTGAAGTGGACACTACGACTCAGGAGTAACACTGCAGAGGTCGACGTCATTTGGGACTTTTGAGAAGATCCAAGGATTTTCGCCGGGGTCGAAGTCGGTGCCGATTGTTTCGGAGGCCGAGCGAACCACTTAGTGTTCTTATGTTTTTCAAGGAATGCCTCCAGTTCTTTGGTATTTGGTGAGACCACCGTTGGTTTTCGTCTGGGGATCAAACTAGACGCGATTCCTAATTCAGGCGACATCACATTTGCATTCACATCCTGACTGGAGACAGGCTCCACAGTGCCCTCCAGTCGGGGTTTCTTCCGAATAGGGACCAGCCTTGGCATAAAATTCGCATAACGGACAATCTCAGCGAAGTCCATAGTTTTCTCTTGGGTGTCGACCGAGGGGTGACCCTAGAAGCCATATTAACAGTGGAGGACCCAGGGGTAGACCTTTTCGGGGTCGAAAGCCCTGTTGCACCGGAAGAGCAGAAGCTCGAAACTTTTAGTTGACTGTTCGATTGTTCTTCATGGAAAAGAATGAGGTTGCAGACATAATTGTCGTCCGCCGCATCCATCCATGAAGTCCCTGCCTTGTGGAAGCCTGGCTTAAACAGGTTAGCCTCCCGAAGCGAGATCGGTAGTGCAGGTTGGTCACCACTAGTGGCCTGGTTCAACGTAGTCCGGGGCGTCCCCAAGTGGGAGTTGGTCTCCCCTATGGAGACTGGCTCAGTCGGTTTTTTGGCCGATTTCCGGCTCGAAGGTCGACGTCGAGAACGAGAAGTGCTCCGACACGGCCCTCGGAGCTATGGGGTCAGTCTCGGATACGTCCGGTAGAGATTTAGACCTCGTCAAGGGGTCCTGACCAACCGGAAGGAGCCCCGATTTGGGGGGTTGAGATTGGCATCCCATTCGAGGGGATGGGGGCAATAGTGGTATGACGGGATCCTGTTGACCCTGAAACAGGCTCGGGTCCTTATTCGTAGAGTCCTTCGACAAATGCTTCCTTTTCTGGGTGGCCTTCCTAGGGGCCTCTTGGCAAAGCAGTGGTACGACGGGAACCTGCTGACCCTGATATGGGCCCAGGTCCTTCTCAGTAGAGTCCTGTGTCAAATGCTTTCTTTTCTGGGTAGCCTTCCTAGGGGCCTCTTTGTCTGCCAAGAGCTCTCTTATCTCACCCTCAACCGAAGCTAGGGTGGCTTTGGCCAAAGTGGACAGTTTTCTGGTAGCCCATTTCGAAGCAACTTCATAGGCTCGCTCCCAGTCAGATGTGTTGACTGAGCGAAGTCGAGAAAAAGTGTCCGAGCGGATTTTGGTGTAATGCTCCAACAGGATTTGCACCGTAGTATGTGACCAGTTTTTCGCATTGCCGATCTTAACAAGTTCGGTTTCAGCCGAAAAAACTGCAGGCCGCACACCCTTAGTCAGGGTCTCATCCAATTTCTTGATGCCCTTCGGCATTGTCTCACGTGACACATGGCCAAGGTGGTGTGAAGCTTTGATCAGCTTGGTGAGTATACCAGCCAGAACAGAAAAATCGCTTTGTTGACTAGCCATGATGACCTATGAGAATGAGAAAAGGCGACTTAGTAGAGTTTGATAGGATATATGTATCTGAGGGCATGGGCAAGGTTAGGTTTGTTAAATCTTGATGGCACCCCCATGTCGAAAGATCACCTTAAGACATAGTTTGGAGTAGGTAGCCAACAGCAAGGCACTGTCCAACATATGGAGTTAATATATCCCGACTCTAACACGTCTCTTGGGTAAGATATCCAAACGGATTATTCATTCACATCTCAGGTCAACGTTAGCGGCCATTAGATTCCCAAAACTATTACAATGGATGGAAACGGGAGAGTAAATGGGCCATAAAAAAAGGGGGATATCCATAGGTTATGACATTACGATTAATATGTCCACCGCAAAGCGGAGATTGGCGTACTACGTGGCTAACAGTCCAGTGATATTGAAGCTAAGGCCTGATTTCAAGCTATGAACTACTATATTTTAGTGAGACCATGTATCATGCGTCCCTATATTGGGTCTCTTTTATTTTGCATCCTAAGCTAATCTGAACTCAATCCTAAACGAAATTTTAGGACACATCGTCAGTAGAAGAGCTTGAGTTCACAGTGTTTCGGCCATCACATCTAGACACTCTCGCCCAAGGACGGCCCTGTCAGGGGAGATCAATCCCTGCAGTGTGTCCCATTCCCAATGTGTCAAAGCCTATTTTAAAGCCTCAAGAAACCGGTGCGTACAAGACGGTCATCAGTCGTCGTGAAGTCCAACTAAGTCAGGTAAGTCCAGTTTTGCGAGAAAAGACTATTTGATCCATAAGTTTTAGAATATTATATTAAGGAACCTAGTCCCGCAATAAAGTACATTACTAGCTACCATAGTCGATATAGTACCCACAGGCGGGATTTCTAAAAGGTCACCAAGAAGACTTACCTGTGTGAGGGTGGGGAAACTAAAGGTGGTCCAGAGGAACGCCTAGGTCCCGGTGCATCCACGGTCTGGCCTCTACACAGGCCAAGGGATGTAAATTTGAGGGAAGGTGGCAATTTGAAGGAGTCCAATGAGAGGATTTCAGGCTTGATCAAAATAATCGCATGAGGTGCAAATGGACTGTTGCGTGAGTGAGGCTAACCCTAGTAGAAGACTGGGCAGCGATCAAGGTCCTGACGCCCAAGACCACCACACCCTGCGTGCTTTGTCCCTAGAGTCGGGACGCAGGGTGGCCGCATACTTACTGCCTATCCCATACAGGTCGGTTGTTAGCACCGCAAAGTTACCCCGACCAGATCGAATAGGCCTGCAGAGTAGGATGTCACACCCAAGCGTATGGGCCGGACCGGACAAAACGAAACGTTCTACCCTAAGTCTTCACCTCCCCCGCATCTCCGGTACTGCCGAGCGTGTATACAGCACCACGACCTTTCCCGGAGCCTGCGAGGCCAGGCGGTGTGGGTCCCAACGCGGTTAAGCCGTTGATGGGTCAGTGACCGCAGGCGACGCTATCGCCAGGAGCGAGACTCGGAGAGTCACCCAGTAGGGGAAGAACGGGGAATCGTTGCTTCTCAGGCGAACCACTTCCCGAAACTGGACGATGCGTTCTTCTCTACAAAGATGGATGGCATACATTGGTCGGCGGATACCACGGGAAAGATGCTTGCACATTGGCTCTCTACCCCAGCCGCGGATGAGGAAGGACGGATGAGCCCCGCTTTCAGGGAGACCTGGATGTATTCGCGCATGGTGGCCTTCTCAGGTCCGGAGATGGGATAGAGGCGCCCCCTGGGGATGGTGGAGCCGGGAACGGGATCAATAGCGCAGTCATAGGGGCGATGGGGTGGCAGAGCCTTGGCTCGAGCCTTGTCAAAAACCTGGCGTAAATGGTGATAGCACTTGGGGACGGTGCTCAAGTCAATTTCTGGTTCTGGAGTGACAGAGAGAGAAAAGTTGTTAATTGCGGTCTCACCAACAACAGGAACCTTGACCCCAGGGTTCTTCTCCACAAGACAACGTCCCTTACAGTTCGCACCCCACCCCAGTACGGACCCAGAGTTCCAATCTATATAAGGTTGGTGCTTGCGGAGCCATGACAGTCCTAAACCAGTGTCTGGGCTGAGGCAGAAAACAAATGGAAAGACATTGTCTCAGTGTGTCCTTGGACAGTGACTTCTACAGGCTCGCATGAGTGGGTGATAGAAAACAGTCTCTCACCGTTGAGAGATCTAGCCACCAGGGGCCAATCGAGAGGGATGGCACGTAGGCCCATGAGATGGCAAACCCCCCAAGGCATCAAACAGTCATCAACGCCAGAGTATCAAGGCAGCGAGTGCATATGTCAAAGCTTTGTGCTTTACCTGAACGGTGGTCGTAGAGTGGGGGGGGGACCCGCTGATTGACTGACGTGGCTGGGCCTTGGTCTGCGGGCGGCGCCACCAGGTGTCCCGAGCTCCCACAGTAGAAGCATAGCCCCTCCTGTTGTCGGCGCTTGCGTTCCTCAGGGGAGGTATGTGTGGGACCAAGTTGCCTGGGTATAGCATCGTTGGAATCCCTAGAAGGTGAGGCTAGCGGTTTGTGGGTGCGGCGAGCTCCGGACTGATCCAGCGACTGGGGAGGTGGTCTCACAGCTCGGATCGGCCAGCTCCTACTCAACTCCTCAAGGCGATGATCGGTGCATATGGCGAGTGCGATGAGGTCGTCCAACCTCTCCGGGAGGTCGAGTGGTACGAGACGATCCTGGATAGTGGGGGAGACCCCCTTAAAAAAAGTGTCATAGAGTGCGGTGTGGCACCAGCTGCAACCTGCGGCCAGGGTGCGGAACTGAATGGCATAGTCACTGACCGAGGCTTTACCCTGACACAGGCTGCTGAGCTCTCGTGCTTGGTCTCTTTTGGAGCAAACTGGGTCGAAAGTGGTCTTTAGGGCGTCTATGAACGAGGACAAGTCGTGGCACGAATACGAATTGCGCTCCTACTCAGCCATGGCCCAGGCTCGGGCCCGTCCCGACATGTAGGACACCATGAAGGCGATGCGAGAACGGTCACTGGTGAACTCGTGGGGAGAACAGTCAAAGTGCATACTGCATTCCGTGACAAAAGCTCGGCTAGTACCTGGGTCCCCGCAGAATCGCTCTGGCGGCGCCAATCTTGGTCCTCTTCCAGGAACCAGGGAGGAAGAAGCAGGAGGGGTGCAGGCAGGAGTATTGGAAACGGAAGCTGGTTGTGCTGGGAGCAGGTGGGCTGTGAGCTCCATCAGCTGATTGATAATTTGGACCAGCTGTGCAGCCATCGTGGCTTGGAAGTCCTCCTGGGGGGTGAGACCAGCCGATTGCTCTCGGAGCGTGGCAAAAAATTCGTGAGACTCCGCTGGGTCCATTTCTGGCAGAAGTGTTCTGTCAGGCCGAGACGATGAGGCGGACTCAGTTGCGGAGGTTCAGGCAAAAACTTTATTTTGAAAACAGAGGTTCTTCCGCTGACATGCGGGGATGAGAAAAAATACAAACAAAAGGCTCTCCAACGGAGGAATAAGTCAGGGCAACCACAATCACAGTTCAAACAAAAATGCACTCCAAAAGGGAGGAAAGGCAAAAACAAAAACCACTCCAAATGGAGGAAAAAGTCAAGATGGCTAAGATCAAAAAGGCTCAAACACAAAGCGCTCCAAGTGGAGGATAATATTCAATATCACTATGACAGGCTATGGTGAGAGGCTGACATGACTGACCTTGGAAGAAAGACACTTCTGCACAAGACCAGGGGAACTAGGGCATTATATACACACAAGGTAATGGGGAACAGGTGGAAACAATAGGTAATTAGATGACAAGAGGAAGGGCAAGTAAGCAACTATGAAGAGGGGGAAGCCTTCAAAATAAAACAGGAAATGACGTGACACAACTCCCCCATGACGTGACATGTGGAAGTGATCGATATATTTATTCAATTTTTTTAATCCCACGCCATGAAAATGAGTGACTTCCGGCTTCAGTCTCAGGTTTAGGACAAATGCGAATTTGACGTCACCCGGGTCAGCATCTCACAATACAGCATTGCTTTATAGTATGCAGATGGACTGCGGATTCAGCTGATTTTGCGGATTAATTTGTTTATTTTACGCATCACGTCAGTCCAATGTGCTGCAGGCTTTTGTTACTGCACCAGGGAGAGGCATGTGAGCCCTTTGATGTTTCAAAAAGATCCTGTTTCCGCAAAAAATGGGCAAAACAAGTCCAACACTTGTGGGACCATTGGACGGACAAGGAAGTGTGTAAGCTATGTGTTTTATATCATGTCAAATACTGGGATCATGGGGCACGTTTTAATAAGGAGGTTGCTTGCATTTTGTGGGTGACAATGCTCCCTGTCCACCGAAAAGGCGGGAGTGGCCGCCTCCCTTGGCTGACGACCGGCAGCTTGTCGCACACCAAGGTCGCTACCCGATGAGCATCCGTGCTCGGGCAGCCACACGCTCTCGTCAGCGGTTCTCGATTGTGTAGACTTCCACACCTCTCGGCCCTCTTCGTGTGCCTGCTGAGAGAGCTCTATCCTTGGCTTGGGCTCGGGCAGCCACGCCCTCCGACGTCGGCCGGTTTGTTCACGAGAATGCGCCATTTTCGGTGTTCAACGAAGAGCCGAAACTTGCTCGCTGCCGGGGGCGGGCGAATCAGTGAAGGCTATCACCCATGCCGACGTGTGTGACATGAGTCGAGGGTAGTTTTGTGTGATCTTTTGTTTTCGAAAGGCGAGGAAGAGACTTGGAAGAGTCACTCGGTTCGGGTTAGCATGTAGCATAGCTCTCACACTCTTTTGTTTGCACTCTTTCCTTGTCTCGAGTCCCCGCAGGGAAATGACAAGAGCCGACTAACTCCGGTGGCATAAAATACCGTTTGGGAGGTTTAAGAAGTCGGCCGTTTTGACCATTATGCAGTAATTTAGCCCCGTCGTACTGAATGAATACATTTTTAATATTTTATATTGCATTTAGCACAAGACTGTTATTTGTCATGACCATACATTTGATTAGCAATTGGGGAAAATACTGAGCTAAAAAGAATATCCTGTAAAAATATTGGAGGAGAGAGACAAAAACAATGACGACATTTTGCTGATCTCTGTCGTATTTTTCTCGTTCTGAATCTTCCTCCTCCATTGGGCTGAATTCTAAATCAGCTGAAATCGTTACTCTGCCGACGGCATCACCCAGATGGCGGCGCCAGAGTGCTACAATAACAGGAGTAGCTAAACGGCGGATTAAAAGACTCATTTCTCATCATCTGCGCTTTGCCAAATTGTTGTATGTAGTCGTATTGTTTTAAAATATGATTTTAATCCACATAATAATGCTGTTTGAGTTTTTTTTTTTTTTTTTTATGGTGTTACAGGCACTTTAACATCCACTTGTGATGTATTTTGTCTCATTGTGCTTGCCGTAATTTTGCTCATCCTTTCATGTAGACGCGTTCATAGATATCACATGTATAAAGAACTAGCTGCGAAAGCACGCTGCAAACCAATCGGGATGGCCATTACAATTATCGGCCATTTTATATCAGTATAATTCAATACACATAACATTGTCGTCAATGGAGCATGTGCCTTTAAATATTTATTATAAATTGCTCAGTTTAGAACCAATTTTTAAACTTCTTAGTTTTTCTTTAACGTCGCACATGTAATAAATTAACTGTATACTTAAAAATAATTACTGTATCTACGTTTTTTCTACATCCAGCCTGAATCATTGCAACAGTAATACAGTTCGTTATAATACAAACTGTTAGGGCCTCCGCCCCTTCTTCCTGAGGCCTTCCTCAGGTGAGGGGAGTTTGGCTGATTACAGGTCAGACGGGTGGAGCGGCTACAGCTGAGAGAGGTTAACATCAGCCAGCTTTAAAAGCCCAGCAGACGCACCACCACGTCGCCCGATCAACTCGTCTGGTTTTACCGACCTGTTCTCTGCGCGCCCCTTGTCGGAGTCCACGCCTGCCTCCGTCCGAGCTCCCTCGCCTCACGCCGGCTCAGCCACCCTTCGGGGCAGAGCAAGCTACAACAACACTTCTTCCTTGGTGTCGCTAAGAAATCATTGCTCATCACAAGCCCTGTTTGTCTGCACCGGGATCCTCTCCTTCTCGCGCTCCTAAACAACAAACTGTTTGGAACGCTGTCAAGACTTCGCCGAGTTGCGAGTATTTCAGTGGAAAATCTCATTCTCCCAACTGTAACAGGGCCAGTCACACAGGCAAATATTGTATGTATTGTAATAACACAAAACTTGGTTAATTATTTTCTGACTTATCATTGCAGTCGTACTGTATTAATTCATGGAACTTTATTTATGTGTGTTATGTAGAACAGAATAGAATAGAGTAGAATAGAGTAGAATAGGGTAGAATAGAAAACCTTTACTGTAATTATACAGAGTACAATGAGATTTAAAGCTTCACCATAAAATGCACAACATTTAAAAGAGCACAAATTTGGGGATTGGGGAATAGAGTGAATAAGTGACTGACAGCAAGTGGTGAGGTAGTGCTAATATAAAAGTGTGTATAACAGACCTGTCAATCTGAGGCTGTTGGCAATCTTACAAATAGTGACATATGCCCTTACAAATTGGTAGCTAAACTTATAACGTTGTAAATAGCGTGCAATGGGAAACAAAAATAAAACTCGATTTTTAAAATAATATGAATTTATTGGTAACATTGTCACATATAACCTAGTGCAATCAAAGAACAATCAATATCTTCAGCTACATCATGATTACTAAAATTTAACAGTGACTTTTGTTATCATTGTGTGTAGCATTTTTGGCAATTTCTATCATGTCTTGATGGCTGCACTTCAGCTCGCAATTCAGTTTGACTTGAATGTAGTTCGTTAATGTGTCGAATTATAAATTTAAAAGGTCAATTGATAAAATTAACTTACCCATGCAATCTTTGAGTCAGGGAACATTTCTTTTGCTAATTCTGATAAGTGATCAGGAATAGTTGCGGGCAAATTGTGTTCCGCAACAAATTGGCAGAATAAAATCTCCGCTTTCGTCACTTTTCATTCTGCAGACTTCATCTTTTTGACCACTGTTGTTAATCGTACTTTTAAAAAGTAATTAATTACAGTTACGAATTACTTCTCCCAAAAAGTAATTGAGTAAGTAACTCAATTAATGTAATGTAATGTGATGTAATGTAATGCTGAATGTAAGAGTAATTAGTTACTTGGAAAAGTAACTGGTGTTACCTTTCTTGTTTTTTTGTTTTAATTTAATTTAAAAAAAAATTGTAACCTTTGCTATGTTCGGAAGTCATTTAATGTTGTGAATCAACTGTTAAAGTTGTTAAAATTGCTCCCGTTTTTGCATTAGCTCCCTTCTGTCTACTTTCGACATGTGAGTTTTAAAACTGTTTCATGATTTAAAGAAAGGTTCAAGTCAAGATTTTGCTGATTTAGGAGTATTTTAGATTAAAAAAAAAGTTACTTAGGCTCGCTAGGAAGGTTCACCACAACAGAGCCTTTCTGAGAAGTCTACTGCTTTAAGATGACAGACTCGGCGGCGTTTGTAAACAGCCGCCGAGTCTGTCATTTCGCATGTAGTTCTATATGCATGTGATATCTAGGCGTAGATTGTAGGCTGTCGGCTACAGTCAGGAAATATTGGAGCCACCTAGCCTAGCATCACGTTTGCTACAGTGTCACAACAAACACTCTTCTCTCTCTGTGTCTCTGACTTTTCTCGCGTCATTCAACCAACGTAGTAACGCATAGTATCGCACATTGTCTCGTTGCCGACACGGTGACAAAATCCGAACGGAGAAAAAAAACGTAATGCACGAAAAACGTAGAGATTTTGAACGTACGGCATACACATTTAAAAATCAGTGCTCACTTGTACAAATCACGCCGAAACCGTACAACTTCACAGGTATGGTATATACTTGATATGCACAAATGACAGTTTTCCTTTAATATTGATGTAACAGTGCAAAAATGTTATAATATAACAGTGCAAATATTGTATATGCAGCACCCAGATTGAGACAATTGTTTGAGAACATATAACTCGGTGAGATGGTAAATGGTAAATTGCATGTGACAAGGTTGTGGCATTAGCAGTACAATAGCAGTGACTTTGTCAGTGGTGTGCAGCATTTCAGTTTTTCAGTGTAAACTTGTGTTGAGTATGGTGACAGCCCTGGGAATGAAAGTGTCTCTCAGTCTGTTTGTTTTGGCTGCCATGGCCTGGCAATGCCTGCCAGAGAGCAACAGGTTGAAGAGGTGGAAGGTGGGGTGTGTATAGACTTTTATGATGCTCCTTGTCCTTCCTAGGCACCGAGAGTTGTAGATGATGTTAAGGGAGGAAGGGGGCAGCCAATGACCTTTTTGTGCTTTTTTGATCACCCTCTGCAGTCTTATCCTGTCTCCTTCTGTACAGCTTCAGTGCCACACTGGCACAGCATAGGTCAGCAGGCTCTCAATGGCTGACAAGTAGAAGGTCAACAGCAGGTTGGTGTTGAGTTGCTACTTACTGAGCACTCTCAGGAAATGTAGTCTTTGCTACGCCTTCTCAACCAGTGCGGCTGTGTCGGTTGCAGAGATGTGGACCCCAAGGACTCTTGCTCCATGCTTTCACCGTTGATTTACAGGGGGGAAGGGGTGGTTGTGTACCTTCAGAAGTCCAGGAGGTACCTTGGTCTTGGAGATATTCAGTGCGCCACTCACTAATCTAGTCCCCTATGTCATTTATTAATGTGATACATTCTCCTTTCTAGCATTGCCAGATTGGGCAGGGTCCCGCATAATTGGGCTATTTTCAAAGGGTGGGTGTGGATGTCGATTGGAGAGGAGCACATTTTTATCACCAAACTGGACAGGAGGATGTTCGTTTTGTGAATTTTGTCAGTGTAATACAAGCTCAAGGTCACAACACCACCGGTTACATTACATTTACTGCAGTAGAGCTGACCAGTACTGCTGTAAGATGGCCACCTGTTTGCCACTTTCCGAGTTTAGTTTTATGGATGAGATATCAATGTACGCAGTGGGCAATTGCGCAGACTGAGTCAAACACAGTGTAGGATAGGCAAGCTAGAAAAATGTACTGTAGCGACTTAATTATCTGTTCTGCCAAAATGGATGATGGGTTTTTAGGGACAGTGGTATGGCAAGTGGGGTACTGATGATGCTGCAGCACCTCCTGGTGTTGGAGAGAAAAAAGGTTTTGGTAAATGGTAGATTATTTTTGTGAAAAAATAAAATAAAATAAAACACATTAAAGCAATAGTGTATTTAACTTTGGGGATTAAATATATATGTTGAAAAGGTTAAGCTAAAAAGCTATTGCTACGGAAAAGTAAACTGTTGACAGAGGAGGCGTTAACATGGCACAAAAACGATTGTTTTCTTTACAAAATCCGTGAAATTTTCTAACATTCAATTCGACGTCAGATATCAAGATCATTATGATGATAGTTTTATAATAGTGCCCAAGTTAGCTGCAGATTTAGACCGTAGAGTCTAGAAAGGAAATCAATCTTTGATGTCTCCAAATTGGTAAGACAAATAAAATACAAATAAAATACAATACACAAATGCAAGCGCATTGTAGCCATATTATTGATTGTTGTTGCTGTTACGCTTCTGCCGTGCAGCTCACTGTTGGTTATTCGTGTGAAATTGACCTGTGACCTTTTAATTTTTAAATGTGTTCATGGGTCATTGCATTTCATTGCACCGTCTAGCTGCGAGGGATTTGCATTATAATACATGGATGCTTTTATTTCCAATACAAAAACTGCAACACACACTGTAGGTGAAAGAGACCGCTGTCTTTGTAGTAGCCTAGTAGTACGTAAACTATCCAGCATGCATGTGCACTGCCATGTGCCCATGTGACTTCCAGCACCCCTGATGGGGTAACCACGACTGTGAGTGGTGGTTGCCCTTGTTATTTCCATGTGTGCTCTGGTCAATAAAGTGCACTGTTTTTTTGGGGTCATGCAGTGTATGGGGCACAAGAGCAGTAAGTGTTAACACAGTACAGCCTGTATCTCTGACTTCTCGAACGATCCATATGGGATGGAAACAGTTATCCTGATTTAAAAAGTGTTGAATTCAACTCGGATGTAGTATTAATCGGCTTATACAACATCTTTGCAGCTGAGCCAAAATCCAACTCGTTACTTTGAGTTGACATCAATGACGCCACTATCGATCTGCCTGAAAGTGAGTCGGCCACATTTGCGTAAATGGTGAATATTTGGATAACCGTCTAGAAACGGAAAGCTAGGTCACTGAACAATAATGGTCCACACAACCTACTTTCTTGGTTCACATTTAACTCCAAATGTTGTTTTTTTACCTTCGCTTTCATAAACTGCAGTTATAATATTTTTTGTCTGCTGGTGCCTGTAAATTATGTCTTAAATAAAGTTGATTATGTACTGAAGACTTGATTTAGAAAAATAAATAAATAAAAATTGACGGAGATCTGGCTAAAACATTTTTAAAAAATCCACTAAAATTGATCCTAATTTAGATCACAAAAAATAATGGGTTTTGCTGTTTTGTCAGTGGGCCAAATAATCTTTCACATTTTCCCTTATAACTTCAGTTGTTTTTGGAATCAACATTCATTAACCCCTGCCTCTTGTGAAACCAACAAGAACCAAGACACGGTCGCCATAAATGATCACGCAAAAGATGAGAGCACATTTTCATGGTGAGGGACACAAAACGTTACTAAAGCTGAGACAAACAGATATATTTACCTGTCCAATAGCATTTCTGTTGTCTCTCAAAGGTCCGTATGGATAAATGAAGACTTGAAAAGCTTTTGCGTCACAGAAGTTGAAACTGAGAGACAGTCTGACATATTTAACATGGGATACCAACATTGATGGAAAACAGAGTGCTTATGTTGCACTCACGCAGGACAGTCGGGACGACGTGTGCCCACATGGATGGATGACGACATACTCTGGTTAAGAAGTGTTTTTCAAATGTTTAATTCATCACATCCGCTGCCGTGACACATAGGCTTATTTTATGATTTCTTCACAGATGCATAAAAGAACTAGGGGTGTGACAACTCGAGGTTGCGATATCAGCAAAAACTCTGCCAAGTTTATGTCACGATGAAGGAGAAAATCCACGAAGGTACATCACAGCTTTTGTTGCACCTCATAAATAATGGTTACAGGCCCCCAAGGATGTCACATCGCACCTCCTAAGTGGCATCCTGTTGGATCCTACATGTCAACATCACCCACAGTCATGTTAAAAAATCAGGACACCCCATAAAATATTCAGTTCTTTATTAAGAAATGTTCACATATCAATGTCTGATCTTGTTTTTTTTATTTAACACTAGAAAACCCAACATTTTTTTAGCCTACTGGAAAGCCCAGAAGGGGATCAGATGATCCCCACAACTCTGGGTATACGCAATTAGCATCTGTATATGTGCAAATGAGTGTGTCATTGTCTCTCAAATAGGCCACTCAAGCACACAAGCAAACAACCTTACTCTAACCCACAAGGGTTGGTCAGTTTACACTGACTCTTGCCATGATAGTTTCAGTTATTATTTGATGGTTATATTTTATTCATTCACTGCTCTGCCCATTTTTTCTTCTTCTCCTATAGCACACACAGGCAACTTTATGTATAAATTACTGCAATGAAATAAACAAACGCACAGACCATTGCAACGTGTATAAAGTTATAATGAATGAAATAATCAATACATTTGTGACGACAAACAAATCTCAAATGTTTTGGTCTCACAACCCAACCCAAGTGTGATCAGCTCTGCCATGTGGCTTTCTGAATGCAAAGTGCTAACTACGTCAAGGGGCGGGGGATGTGCTTATCTTGATGACTGAGCTCGTGTGAGCGAACGACAGTTGACTGGCGGGGTGGATTTGAACAGGAGCAGGAGGTGTCAGGCGAAATGCAAAGTCTCAACACTTTGCAAATAAAAAAAAGCATGAACCCCAATTGCAAACGCTTTGCAAAAGAAAAAAAGCATGAATGCAAACCGCCACAACACGATCCCCAGTTCCTAAAGCGCGATTGCAAATTGGCAAAAGCACGAACTAATTGCCACAACACAACAGCAAATGGTTCGCAGCACGAATGGCTCAGAAGGCAAATGCAACGACACAGCAGCAAAAATCCCGCAACAGAACAGCAAAATCCCACAACACGATGGCAAGAGGATGACCTGAAAAAAGGACGACATATTGTATAGACCCTACTCACCTATGTCACAAAATGGGCGTGTCGCTGTTTCCGGCCGCCATACTGTACCTCTTTTTCAGACCTATTCTCATTGTTTTCAATTAGTCGAGCAAGTTATAGAGCAATTCATGGAAGCCCCGGTGTTATCTGACGCTGTAAACTCATTGGATCCGTTGCATAAAAGGCGTTACGTGGAAAAGCTTCAGTTTATCCATTCGCCAGATCCGTATTTGATGCCTAAATCGATGTTTTTCGACCCGCTGGCTTCGCCTGACATCTGATACCCACACAAAATCAGCCTATTCTCACGAAAGTTTGAAAAACTTTAAGAGCTTGGAGGCTTATAAATGCTACGTTGCTGGTTGGGTGAAACACGTCCTCGTACACGAAAATTCGGCAGGAATCTTGTGCTCGGAAGGTGAGTTACGAAATTTTCAATTCAAAATCTTTTGTTCTTGCTAACATCCACTGTCAAGTCTAATGTATTTCATGTCATTTGTCAATGGAGCTAGGGCTTTTAATGTTTATATGGTTTAGCGATAGCACTAACTACATACATACGTGTATGTTGTCGGCGATTAGCCTAGCAATGATCTTAATTGTGGTTGTCAGCCCAAAACCCTCTAAATATATATTAAATGCATCTTACCAGATATAAAATAACTACTACATAATCTGTGGTAGTCGTTTGGAGCCCAGTTTTCTCGTCGAATTGCAGCAGTCAATCGCGGCCTCTTCTTCGGGTCTCTCGGAATACGGTAAAAATTCGAGTCTCTCCGTCTATCTTCTCTGTTTTTGCAACCGACCGCCACACACGACTTCACCATTTTGAGTATTAATGTTGACGAGCAGTAAAACGTGCAATAATAGGAAGAATTTACGAAGCGCTAATGCATTTCTATGACGAGTATGCGGACATCATGGCGCGGGGGCGTGGCTGTGACGTCACGTGAGTAGGGTCTATATTGCTGTATGTGCTATCTGACCATCTCTACGGACCTCTGTGAAGTTGGCCCCCTCCCCCCCATCAGACATATTTATATAAAAATGATGTCAATCGTTTGTACTGTAAAAGCTTTGTTAGTGCTGCTTTCTTTCTAGAGATATTTACAATTCTTTTTGGGTAAATCAAATTTCAATTCAGAATTGTGTCTGTCATTTGTGCTAGTTTGTGCTGCAACGGTTTTGTAGATCAGTATTATGCTTTTATTGAGATATTAATTTTAAGTGGTGACGTCACTCGTAGCTTTTCCTTAGCTTAGCTCCCGTGCTAATAGAGCATACCAACTCTCTCAATAACAGAGGTGTGTCCTAACAACTAACACGAACGTAGCACAAACGAATGGCAGCACTTCAGGACCATTTTGCAGTAAATGAGGGGCTTAGAGTGACGTCATCACTCAAAATTAATATCTAAAGCCCCCCAATTTACTGCGAAACGGACCCGAATTTGTTTTTGTTATGATCGTGCTTGTTAGGTAGGTAGCTAGGACACCCCTCTGTTATTGGGAGTTGGTATGCTGCATTAGCCGCGGGAGCTAAGCTAAGGAAAAGCTACGAGTGACGTAACCACTCGAAATTAATATCTGAATAAAAGCATAATACTGATCTACAAAACCATTGCAGCACAAACGATTGACACAATTGTTAATTGAAATGGGGGGCTAGCTGACCTCAGATTTACCTATATAAGAATTGTAAGTATCTCTACAACGAAAGCAGCTCAAACAAAACTTTTATAGCACAAACGATTGACATCATTTCTATATAAATTTGCGTCTGATGGGGGGGTGGGACTTCACAGAGGTCCGTACAGATAGTCACAAAGCACATATAGCAATATAAAAAGTGTCGTCCTTTTTTTTTTTTTTTTAACTTCCGGTCATCCTTTTGCCGAGTCCTTGCTGAGTGAGGCTGCTTTCTCTTTCGCTACTACTACTAGTCAGGCTACTTTCAGACACTTATTTCTTACTTGCCTACTGTAGGTTGATAAATTTGTAGGTAGATTTGTTTATTTCTTGGTCAAGCCAAAAAAAGTTCTTTCAATCAAAATATATATTTTCAATCGAGAAAAAAAAGTCACTTGAATGAAAGCAAAATGTGTTTGAACAAGTCAGGCTGTTGTTTCTTTACTTGCAACCAGCCATTAGCTGTGGAAGGGGGTTGGGCGTCAGGCTACTCTCAGACACTTTTTACTTGACAATAAACTGCTAAACCTCTGAGGATATTTTGACAGTATTTTAATACTTCTAATTTATTCGGATTTATTTGTTTGAATACCCTCTACATGTTAAAAAACAATTTTGAGAAGATCAGTTAACAATTTACTGTGGATATACATTGATATACATAGATATTCAGAAATACTACAACAAAGCACACCAAGCAACAGTGGTAACAAGAAAAACACCTCACATGAAATGGCTGGAAAAAAATATGCAAAACTAGTAAATACCACTCTTGGTTCAGAAACAAGCTATCATTCAGGCAACTTTTGCATTCAAACACAGTTTGCTTTCATTCAAGTGACTTTTATTTTCTATTGAAAATATATACTTTGATTGAAGGAACCTTTTTTTGGGATTGACTAAGACATACAAAAATCCACCTACAAATTTATCAACCTACAGTAGGCAAGTAAGAAATAAGTGTCTGAAAGTAGCCTGACTAGTCGTAGTAGCGAAAGAGAAAGCAGCCTCACTCAGCAAGGTTTCGCCCAACCCCCCCCCCCCCCTCAGGTAAAGTAGCCTGACTGAGCCTGTTTCGCCCCAACCCCCTCTTCAGCTAAAGTAGCCTGACTATCAGACACTTATTTCTTACTTGACACTAAACTGCTAAACTTCTGAGAATATTTTGATAACAGTATTTTAATAATTCTAATTCATTCGGATGTATTTGTTTGAATACCCTCTACATGTTAAAAAAACATTTTTGAAAAGATCAGTTATCAATTTACTGTGGATATACATTTATATTCATAGATATTTAGAAATACTACAACTAAGCACACCAAGCAACAGTGGTAACAAGAAAAACACCTCACATGAAATGGCTGGAAAAAAATATGCAAAACTAGTAAATACCACTCTTGATTCAGAAACAAGCTATCATTCAGGCAACTTTTGCATTCAAACACATTTTGCTTTCATTCAAGTGACTTTTATTTTCTATTGAAAATATATACTTTGATTGAAGGAACCTTTTTTTGGGATTGACTAAGACATACACAAATCTACCTACAAATTTATCAACCTACAGTAGGCAAGTAAGAAGTGTCTGAAAGTAGCCTGACGAGTAGTAGTAGCGAAAGAGAAAGCAGCCTCACTCAGCAAGGTTTTGCCCAACCACCCCCAGGTAAAGTAGCCTGACTGAGCCTGTTTCGCCCATGCCCCTCCTCAGCTAAAGTAGCCTGACTGAGCCTGTTTCGCCCCAACCCCCTCTTCAGCTAAAGTAGCCTATCAGACACTTATTTCTTACTTGACACTAAACTGCTAAACTTCTGAGAATATTTTGATAAAAGTATTTTAATAATTCTAATTCATTCTGATGTATTTGTTTGAATACCCTCTACATCTTAAAAAAACATTTTTGAAAAGATCAGTTAACAATTTGCTGTGGATATACATTGATATACATAGATATTCAGAAATACTACAACTAAGCACACCAAGCAACAGTGGTAACAAGAAAAGCACCTCACATGAAATGGCTGGGAAGAAAATATGCAAGACTAGTAAATACCACTCTTGGTTCAGAAACAAACTATCATTCAGGTTTCATACAATGGTGTAAATATTACATTGAATTTGAAACCATATTTGAATTTGAAACAAAACTAAATTAAACTGAACTAGTGCTCCACATCTGTGTGCATGTATTGTGGACCCTTCCGTTTGTTACAAGTGTTTGTTTTGTTTGCTTTGCTTAAATTCAATGAAACAAGCTTGATACATCCAAATAATACTCTAACAGCTGATGACCAGTATTATCTACTCTCAATGTGTTTTCTTCAGTCAGAAAAGTGATAGTTAAAAAAAATTAATCACGATAAAAAGTGCACTATTTAGGGGTGTACTAAATAAAAAATCGACACCACTTATTGTAATGCTTGTTCATTGTGTTTCTTCATTTGTAATGTAATGTTTTGTTTTTCAGTTTTGCTAAACGCACAAGTGCACTTAGTGCACTTTTTATCGTCGCTTTTGGTTACGTAACAACTGTTCGAACGGACTTATGACGTACGCGAGTGTAAAGAGGTGTCCCAATTCTTAGGGCTGATGTTTCAAGCCCTACACCTTACCCCTACTCCTTACCCCTACCCCTTATTGCTTCGTTTGAAGGGCCAAGGTGTGGGCCGAGGGGTGGGCCGAGGGGTAGAAATGAGATGGGCTCGGCTTGGGGGCGGATCCCAGGGTGTCCCAAAATGGGACACCCTTGGTAGTTTTAGGAAGCACCAAAACCCCTGGTGGTTCTAGTGTAAAGCAACATAGGATAACAATGACAAAACAACCCAAATATAATTTCTGAAAGATTTATTTGTTCCCATGACACACAGTCCACCAGCAAAAATGAGGCGCTGCCAAATAAAGAAGTGTACGGGAGGGAAAAAATGTCTCATGTCTGTCAGAAATGTGGCCGATTGACTTGTGGCTCATGCTGTACGCCTTACCCAGTGATGTGTCAGGATTGTATACAGTACACTGTACAGTTTTTTGTTTTGCTCTAAATAAATCTTTCAGAGATTGAAATTCGGTTATTTTGTCTTTGTTATCCTACATTGGTTTAGGCTTAGAGTCTACATTATAAGCCTGCTGGAAATGGATTCAAGATGAAAAAAAAGGATTGCTAAAATATAGTTCAATATACTATGAAAGTCAACCTGTTCAGCTACACATCCACATTAGGTCTGTGGCATATTTACTGTAGCTAAATGCTTCATTCCCACATACATACACATTTGCTTTTTTTTTTCTTTCTTTATGTAGAGATAGAAAAACACTCCGGTTTCCTCCCACATTCCTAAGACGTGCATGCTAGGCTGATTGATCATTCCCAATTGTCCGTAGGCGTGAGTACCAACGACCACCATCAACGACCACAATAGATGTGCAAATTAGGATCAGATGATCCCTCTCTGGGCACAAAAGGTATATTCATCAACTGATCCCTCCTTGGGTTTTCTAGTGTTAATTGCAGGTAAACAACAAAAATTAACATTGTTTAAATCATTAAACCAAATATATCAACAAAATTGCAAAATTTTAACCAAGGAAAAAGTTAGGACACCCTACCATGCAAACGCTAGTGTTACCCCGTTTGGCTGAAATAATGTCAGTGAGACTGCTTTTGTAGCCATCTACCAGTCTTTGACATCGGTCTGAAGAAAGTTTGCCCCGCTCCTCAACACAGAATACTTTCAACAGTGAGATGTTTGCATGTACAGCCCATTTCAAATCACCCCAGAGCATCTCAATGGGACTAAGATCTGGGCTTTGACTCAGCAATGCCAGGAATCTCCATTTATTTTCAGCCAGTCCTTGGTTGATATAATGGTATGTTCTGGGTCATTGTCATGTTGCAGGGTCCAGCTTCGCTTCGGCTTTAATTTTTTCACAAATTATCTCACATGTTCCTCAAGCACTCTCTGATACACGATAAAATCCATGGTGGATTCTATGATGGTGAGCTGGCCAGGTCCTGCTGCAGCAAAGCATCCCCAAATCATGATACTTCCATCTCCATGCTTCACATTTGGTGTGACATTCTTTTCCTGGAAAAATGTGTTGGGTTTACACCAAACATGTCCTCTGTAATGGTTTCCAAAAAAATCAATTTTATATTCATCTGTCCAAAGAACATTATTCCAGAAGTCCTGGTCTTTGTCTACATTCACTCTGGCAAACTTCAGTCTGGCCTTCATGTTCTTCTTGGAGAGCAAAGGTTTCCTCCTTGCATACCTCCCATGAATGTTAAATTTGTGTAGTCTCTTTCTGATTGTAGAGGCATGCACCCGCCATCACTCCCGTGATGACATTTTAGGATTTTTGGAGACTTTTGACCTTGCGGTCTGCTCTCCGGGGGAACTTGCTTGGATGACCAGACCTGGACATGATGGCAGTTGTTTTCAATGTCCTCCACTTTCAGACTATTTTCTGGACAGTAGAATGGCAGATTTTATATTATTTTGAGATCTTTTGAAATCCCTTACTAGACTCGTGAACATCTACAATCGTCTTTCTGGAGGCCTCAGACAGCTCTTTTGATCTTACCATGCTGTTTTCTCTCACTTCGACAGTCAGTCACTGTTGAAAGTATTCTGCATTGAGGAGTGGGGCAAATTTTCTTCACACCGATGTCAAAGACTGGTAGATGGCTACAAAAAGCATCTCACTGAAGTTATTTCAGCAAAACGGGATAACACTAGCTATTAAGTGGTAGGGTGTCCTAACTTTTTCCTCAGTTAGAATATGCATTTTTGTTAATAAATTTGGTTTAATGAGAAAAACAATTTTTGTTGTTCACGTGCAATAAATCATTTTCTTTTCCAGATATATATATAAAAAATAAATAAATAAATAAAAATAAACACGATTAGACATTGATATGTGAACATTTCTTAATAAAGAACTGAATATTTAATGGGGTGTCCTAATTTTTTCACCCTTGGCTGTATGCGTGCAGACCTGGAAACTGCTGATGAGAATACAAAGGTGAGCAAAGCAAACTAACAACCCCTAGAGTGAATAGTTGGTATTCAGTGATTGAAATGCTATTTTAATTGCAGACACCACATGGCTGACAATAATAATAATAATTAAAAAAAAAAAAAAAAAAAAAAAACTGTTCCATGGAACTGGGAAATGGGGACCTCAGTCATGTCCACTCAGGTACTGAATGGGGACCTCAGTCATGTCCACTCAGGTACTGAACATGCAGGGCAATTTATCACCAATTAGTAGCTAAAATTATTACTTCAGTAACACTGAAGTTAACACCAATCCAAACGTTGACCATCAATTAATATATTTCCCATTAATTTTTGCCATTTGTGATATGGCCTTCAAATAACACCTCACATTTCACTTTCTCAAATGGAAGCAGGTCTTCTAAGAACAATGGAAATAGGCTTCTCCTTCTCTGCCACCATATCAGCCTCTGTCTGGCTGACACATGGTTCCCTCGGAAGTATATCCACCACTACAAGTGGTCCAGCCCAGACGGCAGAACCAGGAAAGTGCTGGATCACATCCTAATCTCTCGACGCTGGAGGTCATTTGTCACCCACTACCGGGTGAATAGAGGAGCTTGGCAATACAGATCATCGTCTGCTTGTGGCTCGGCTTAGTGTAAAGCTAAGAGCCAACCATCATACCGAGATCTGGCCTTACCTCGATTCCTCCCTCCTCAGCGACCCTAACATCGCCAATGACTATAGCTGCTCTATTTGCCATGCCTTCGATGCCCAGACTACAGACAGTGTCCGACTGGGAAACCTTAAAATAAAGTGTAACCCAGTCTGCACATAGTGTCTTTGGACATTTTTCATCGCTCCCAAAAAAGCCTTGTATATCCGAGAGGACATTTGCCAGTATCGAGCAGCGACGTGAGGCCCATGTGTTTGTGCAGTGTTGCTGCTCAGGCACGGAAAATAGGAATCTTGAATGTCCTTATTGTCTGAACAGTTTTAATGTGGGAGTTTGATGTACTGTACTCCCATTGTGGTTCTTCATTATGTTTTATTTATTAACTCATCCATGCCACAGCTGGACCTTACACAGGCCAAAAGCAGGACTCTTCCCATGGTTAAAGCAGGACTCTCACATGTAATATTGTACACATCTTATGAACAACAAGATATAAACTGTTCTTCAGTAATGGGATCAAGCATCGGACGGAAACATCCTTTGCAAGAAAATCCTCTTATAGCTGGTTAAAATTGCTAATGAGCGCAAGAGTCGCGTCCTCTTGTCGTAGCAAACAGTGGATGTCCATCCTTTTACAATAGGTTTTTTGTAGCGGCATATCACATTAGATGGAGTATTCATCTGTAAAATGTAGATTTTGATGTAGTCTGACGAAACTTCTGGCATGCTTTCTTGGCTTTAGTGTAGCACCTGAGAAACCATGTGATGGCAAAAATTTGGATACCCATTCTTTTAAAGACCAAATGCAATTTGCAAATTTTAATTTCATAAACTGCCAAATAGGGTCACAATTTAAGTAATTAAACATTGTCCAACAAATAAAGCATGAAAAAATAATTTGTATGTTGTTTATTTGACAAAATAATCGCATTTACGAAGTTCGACCCTGGAAGGGGACGAACCCGGAAGTGATACGTCACACCGAGAACAGCGATGGCAGCGCTCCATACGGCCGCCATACAAAGCCTTTCAAACAATAATTCAAACAGCGATATAAGCGATGGATCTCCTCACTTGCGCTCGATCTAAGTTTTTGAAGCGTTGGAGGAAGAGGAGGAGGTTGGAATTTTATGTTGGACCGTACATGTATTGGCCAGACGGTAATCAGGATGCAAACAATGTGCCCAGACTACCTGACATGGAATAGAGACAAGACCCATCGAGATTACAAGATTGGTAAGATATAGGCTGTGATCATTTTTTATAATTTTAAGCATGTCGGTAAATAAACCACCTACTATTGCCTGGGATAAAAGAAAAGTTTTGACGAATCCCCGATCATGTTGTGGAATGAACAGTAGAAACTAGTGACGAAGGCGGAAGTGTTCGCTGAAACATGTCAGGTAAATAAACCACCTACTATTTCCTGGGATAAAAGAAAAGTTTTGACGAATTTAGTGTAGACAAAATGAACTCAGTACAACTATGATCGGGGATTGCCACGAGTTAGCTTTCGGCTAACATCGCTAGCTTCTACTGTTCATTCCACAACAGTTGGCAGCTCTGCTTTGACAAAGTCAACAGTCATCTATCCAAAAATCACACTTACTTTTTGGCAAATCCTTGATCATAAGCAGACCGGTTGAGGAAGCAGGCATCTTCGAAGTGTTTGTAGCAGAGAACACTACTCGATGATGGCGTGAAATAAATTCGCTTCGTGCGAACGAAAGATGTCCATTTACGTGCCCTGCTATCCTTTGGCCATTCATACAACTTTTCTTTAGATTGAGAACAATACATCGCCACACACCGCCGTGGCATCTTACCGAGAAGCAATGCAAAAATACTGTTCTATGGTGGACTTCCCTTGCAGATTTCCAAAGATTGTCGAAGAAAAGCATTTTCGTTGTCAAGGACGTTGCTATGGGTTAAACAAAGAATCTGGAAGGGTTGCGTAAAAAAAAAATAACGAAAATAGGCTTATAATTGTTTAGCCATTGATATTATTCAAAAACATGGTTGGCCAACCTTACTTCACATTTGGTCTTTAAAATATGTCTATCCATGGTTAGACTTAAATGGCTCTTTTGTAGTGGCAGCAAGGGTCTTCTTGACACAGATGCAAAAAAGTCAGGCTAGTTCCTTGGTCTACAAGCAAGAGGATGTCTTAACAAAGGAAGACATTTGTAAATCAGTGGAGACCTTCCTGTTTAGATCCCAGGCAGACGTCGGCCAAGCGTTGCTTCTGCATATGGTGGAGTCCCTCAATTACTTACAGGACTTTTTTGTTGGATATCTGTAAATGTTAAATAAGAGTTTGTTTAACTTTGGCTTTTCCTACTGTAATTTGTTAAATAATAACAAATTATTTTTTGTAATTACAGCAACCAGATATTGTTCTTGTAGTATGATAAAACGGCTTGTTTTCATATCACTGCTTAAGTTTTTGTTAATTAAAGGCTTACAAATGACAATGATGCTAGCCGGGATTTTCCTGGCTCAAATTGAGGTGCTACCATCCTGAACATGTGCTATGATGTCTGTAAACTCAACTGACTCACTTTAATTATTTTTTTTACAGACAACATACTGTAGCAATTGTTCTTGTTGATCTGCTCCGCTCACAGGGGTTGATGGTCATTTGTTGGAACCATTGCTAAAAGTGGTGTTGTCAGTAATATCTTTTGTTACATTGAATAAAGTGAGCTTTTTCTTGGGATCATGCAGTGTATGGGGCATAAGATCAGCAAGTGAAAATCAAGTCCTCTCTCTCTCTAAATTGGTTCCCACGTCAGTAAGCATTCATTTCTTAAAATTATATACAGTGCCCTAAGGCTGTTCGATTAATCGATTTTGAACCGAAATGACTATTCTGGTTAAACGAGGTTAAAAACATTCAAATCGGTCAGTTCGATTTTGAAAACCACACCATTTTGGTTCATCTAAACCGCCATAGTTTCCTCTGCATTTCCGCTTCCTCCCACGAGAGTGCGTTGTCTTAAAGAGCATACGACACAAGAAAAAAAGTCTTAAATGGCATTATTATGTGAATTAGAATCATATTTTGAGACGATTCGACTATATACAACAATTTAGCAAAGCACAGATGACGAGAAATTAGTCTTTTAATCTGCCGGTTAGCCACGCCTACCATTATAGGGCTTTAGCGTCCCCAACAGGTGGATGACGTCAGCGGTAGACTGGGCTCATCGGTTTTACTATTCAGCCCATTGAGGGGGAATTATTCAGAACGAGGAAAAGGCGACGAAGAGAGCCGCAAAATGTCATTGTTTCAGTCTCGCTACTCCAATATTTTTACAGGATATTCTTTTTATCCAAGTATTTTTCCCCAATAGCTATATAAATGGCTTGAGAAGGACCAGTCAGCCCGTCAAGGGGGAACTATTCACAACGAGGAAAACGCGACGAAGAGAGCGGCAAAATGTCATTGTTTCTGTCTCTTTACTTCAATATTTTTACAGGATATTCTTTTTATCCAAGTATTTTCCCCAATTGCTAAATAAATGGCATGGTCATGACAAATAACAGTCTTGTGCTGAATGGAATATGAAGTAATAAAAATGCATTTATTCAGGACGACATGGCAAAATTACTCCATAATGGTCAAAACTGTCGACTTCACCTTTACTGTCGCACCTCCCGAACGATATTTTATGACACCTAAATCGGACATATGTCATTTCCCTTCCCCGGCTTCGGAGAATGTAAACAAACCAGAAGGCGTGACAGCTAGCCGACATGCTAACCCGAACCGAGTGATGTTTCAAAGTCTTCGAAGCGGAAAATCACACATAACTAGCCTGGATTATTTGACATGACGACCCGGTTGTCGATTGTCTTCGCGGATCGGCAAACCGCCCGGCGGAGAGCAATTTACAGTTCGTTCCCCGGAGGAGGGTGGCTGTAGTTGTTGTGCAGCTAACGTGCTGCTGCTAATGAGCATTAGGAGAGCTTTTTACATGCCTATCAATGATCAAACGTAAGTAGTCCTTTATTTAAAGGAAGTTTGTAGTGTTTACTTTGTAATCACTGTATTCGTATTTGACATAATACAAAACAAGATGTTTAGTCACTTCCTCGTAAGTCCAATGGTCCCTCAGTAGTAGTGCTTGGCCAATATCCACGGTGAATGGGAACCTTTTGAAACTCCAAAAAGGCGCATACGCCTCTCCCTCATACAGAATGATTTTTCTGCAGCCGTTTGGCTGGCGTGATGCGAAAAATAAAGGTATTAATCCGCAAAATCAGCTGAATCCTTCGTCTTCATACACAACAGAACACTGTAGCGTGAAGAGGACGTCTTCTACCGTACACGTCACAGCGCCCTCCTCCTCAATGCAAGACCGAAGCCGGAAGTTACTCATTTTCATGGCGCGGGATTAAAAAAACTAAATAAAAATAGCGATCGCTTCCACACACATCCAAGCGGTCCATATCATTCAGCGGCATAAAATACCGCGTGTATTATGATATAAACATGCTTTTTCGTGTCACAGGCACTTTAAACAACATGAACAACAACAAGGCTACTGGCGAATCTGCTACTTTTGCCTATCCAGCTTTGCACGCAAATTGCATAACACCATGAGTACGGTAACTGTGTTATCTCATGATACAGTGGGGCAAATAAGTATTTAGTCGACCACAAATTGTGCAAGTTCTCCAGTTTGAAAAGATTAGAGATGCCCGTAATTGTCAACATGGGTAAACCTCAACCATGAGAGACAGAATGTGGGAAAAAAAAAAAAACAGAAAATCACATTGTTTGGTTTTTAAAGAATTTCTTTCCAAATTAGAGTGGAAAATAAGTATTTGGTCACCTACAAACAAGCAAGATTTCTGGCTGTCAAAGAGGTCTAACTTCTTCTAACGAGGTCTAACGAGGTATAACGAGGCTCCACTCGTTACCTGTATTAATGGCACCTGTTTTAACTCATTATCGGTATAAAAGACACCTGTCCACAAACTCAGTCAGTCACACTCCAAACTCCACTATGGCCAAGACCAAAGAGCTGTCAAAGGACATCAGAGAAAAAAAATTGTAGACCTGCACAAGGCTGGGAAGACTGAATCTGCAATAGGTAAAACGCTTGGTGTAAAGAAATCAACTGTGGGAGCAATTATTAGAAAATGGAAGACATACAAGACCACTGATAATCTCCCTCGATCTGGGGCTCCATGCAAGATCTCACCTCGTAGCGTCATAATGTTAACATGAACGGTGAGCAAAAATCCCAGAACCACATGGGGGGACCTAGTGAATGACCTACAGAGAGCTGGGACCACAGTAACAAAGGCTACTATCAGTAAAACAATGCGCCGCCAGGGACTCAAATCCTGCACTGCCAGACGTGTCCCCCTGCTGAAGAAAGTACACGTCCAGGCCCGTCTGCGGTTCGCTAAAGAGCATTTGGATGATCCAGAAGAGGACTGGGAGAATGTGTTATGGCCAGATGAAAAAAAAAAGAGAACTTTTTGGTAGAAACACAGGTTCTCGTGTTTGGAGGAGAAAGAATACTGAATTGCATCTGAAGAACACCATACCCACTGTGAAGCATGGAGGTGGAAACATAGTGCTTTGGGGCTGTTTTTCTGCAAAGGGACCAGGACGACTGATCTGTGTAAGGGAAAGAATGAATGAGGCCATGTATCGAGAGATATTGAGTGAAAATCTCCTTCCATCAGCAACGGCATTGAAGATGAGACGTGGCTGGGTCTTTCAGCATGACAATGATCCCAAACACACAACCAGGGCAACAAAGGAGTGGCTTCGTGAGAAACATTTCAAGGTCCTGGAGTGGCCTAGCCAGTCTCCAGATCTCAACCCCATATACTCAGGTGTGACATATATGTTTTTTTCCTCTTCGTTGGCCATTTTATGGGTGGTGCGACTTATAGTCCGAAAAATACGGTAATAAGACCAAACAGATTGGGTGAACAGGACTCAGAGCTACATTTCTCACAAATATGAGCCTAATTAATAGACAGGCTAAATGATAAATGCAAAATACATCTGTAATGACTTGTACTAACTTTCATGTCTATTGGTTCAGGTGATACAGACTTTCATTCAAACCTTTCTTTTTAAATACTACTAAAAAACATTTTTGAACAATTCCAGAATAAATGTCTGGATTTTATTAGCAAATTTAAATTGCAATATTTGAACATAAATTATTTTAACGTATAAAATGAATACACATTTGTTGATAAATTCTGAACCATCCAGGAGTGTGAAAAATAAACATTTGTCTTAAGACCACTCAACATTGTCTAAATAAATAAATAAATGATAATAAAACACAGCTAAACTCAACAAAAAAAATAAAACTTTTTAACTCAACTATGATTAATGTATGATTGTCTGAAAAAAAATATCTGCATAGGCTGCATTTAATTTTTCAAAAAATAAAAAATGTAGAAAATAAACATATTTTAAATAAATAAAAGTCATCAGCCAATCAAACGTGCGTTTGAGGCGGGGAAAATGGACCGGCACATTCAGCAAGTGATAAGTGGTAAATATAAGTCCGAACACAATGAAAACATTTCATCTAATAATGATGGAGTCACTTCTATCCTTACAACATATGGGAAGACAATCTAAATTGCCTATATAAATGAAGTCATTATACTTGTATAATGCAAATAAGGTTGCTTAAAAGTTGGTAGTGTTATGTCCCTACCGTCCCAGTGCAAACCTACGCCCTTGATTCACGCATAACCAATGATTAACAAGACCTGGATGTTGCCATACCTTGTTTTGGAAGCAAAAGGAACTACACATCATATCGAGAGGCATGTCACAGAGGAGAACAGTGATGGAATTAAATTTTATTGACATTATAAATATTATATAATTTGTTACTTTGAGTTTTTTTTATATTGTATGTTCCATGTACCATTTTTAATCTGGTTATTTTGTCAAACCTTATAGTTTTAACAGGGGTTCCATATCTTGATTGGCTGATTCATAATAGTCTACTGTATACTCTGTAGTTTAAATTTGCCTTTGAATATGAAAGAAGGGATTAGCAAAAGAAAAGACTTCCACTTATTTCTGTTCAGAATGTTCAGAGAATGCTCAGATGATTTGAAACAGGAGTTTCAACAGCATAATAAATAAATGTGAATATTTTCTAAAGCCCTACATCCCTTCTAAAGAAAAAAAATCACCATATGCTGGTGCCTGTTTTTAGCACATGCTGGATTTCGTTGCTGGGAATTGTGATCATTTGCACACGTTGAAGAGTCATCAGTTTATTAGTCCACGGTTAAACAGGTCCAGCCCACTTGAGATCAAAGTAATGTAAATGATATGCAGTTCTTTATAGCACCTCAGAGGCAGGGACTTCAAGCAAAGAAGAAAAGCATGTTAGTAGCATACTACACGGGTAATGGAAGTTTAACAACAGTCAACCACCTGTATCCATTGGAGATGCAAGAATCAGTTGATTTTTTTTTTTTTTTTTGCGGGGGGGGGGGGGGGGGGGGTACATGTGTGTTAGGTGTTAGGCACAATCGAAACAAACTCCATCAAAACACAAACTCGAAACTAGATTTTTTTTTTTTTTTTTTTTAAGATGCTGTTGGAGCCTATCCCAGCTAACAATGGGCATGAGAAAGGGTATACCCTGAACGGGTTGCCAGCCAGTCCATTCCATCTTCATTGAAGTGAAATGTCTCAGCAACAAAATAGTCAAAAATATCCAAATTACTTTTCTAATTTTAATTTCTTCTGGTAAAATGGAAGAGATTGTGTTAAACGTGAACATATTATTGTATTATATAAATCGAAGGCCCTTGAACTGAATCAAATCAAATCATGGCAGACTTTGCAATATTAGCAAATATTGCATCATTGTCAACCTTGTAACTATTAGGCAAAATGCAAACCGTTCTTTTTCCATGCGCCTTTTCTCTATTTGGGTCACGCCTATCCCAGCTGTCTCTGGGAGAGGCCTGGACACCCTTGACTAGTCACTATTACCAAACAAAAATTCTCACCAAGTAAAAATGTTGAGTCTTTAACTAACTTATGAGGAATGTAGGAGCAAGCATCCACACGAGATTGTCAAAACTTTATCAAATAAAGGCAAGAAATTCAAACCTGGAACCTTGTGATGTGAACTACACCCATGCTTCCCTTTATCGTTTAAACTTAAGAGTATCTGTTACTATATTGGTAATTCAAATAAAGTTTCAAGATGCATAATCTCACAAAGACATGGTGCATGTTTCACCCATGCCAGCATGTTTTTTTTTTTAAATTTTTATTAGTATTATCGTTTAATAATAACCTATTTTCACTGCCTAATTGCAAACCAAAATTAGCATGTGACCTTATCAACCCTTGAACCTGATAGAAAGATGATCAAGATAATGAAAAAATGTACAAGTATTTAAGGTGGCCAATTGTATATTGTGTTTCTTTTTGATTCTCCAGTGAACAGAGGCAACGTGGGGGCTTCGAGAGGGTTCTAAAGTAATCCAAATAAAAAGATTGTTGAACACCACTGTTTAAAGGCCACAAAAAGCTATCTTGAACATTTTAGTTGCCAGTTTCCACTCTAAGGAATATAATGAGAAATTGTTACAATTGTTAATAAGGCCAGAAGTGGCAAGTTGCAAAGAATATCAGAGATGCCAAGTTTAGGGATGGTAAGAATTTTCAAAGACAACTCACAGACCATCGCCAAAGAACTACAGCCTCATTTTGCTGCAGATGGTGACCCTGTACATCGTTCAACAATTCAGCACACTTTACACAAGTAGAAGCTGATCAGTATGAGTTATACTGTGCTTAAGAGTTTTTCTGCACACATACCACAAACAGACTCGTTTGAGATATGTAAATGCACATTTGGAAAAGACGTTAATTTTGTAACATGGTACTGTGGCATGATGAAACAAAGATTGAGGTATTTGGTAATAACAAGGGGTGTTATGTACGGTGATAAAGGAGCACTGCATTAAAGAAAAGCATTTGCTACCCACAGTAGAATTTGGTGGTGAATCATCACACTGTGGGGCTGTGTGTCCAGTCCAAGTACTGGGAATCTTGTTAACAAGCAGTAATGTGCTCTACAGGCTTTAGGCTGTGACAAAGATTGTGCATGCTCTCTACTGGTTAACTCCTATTAGCTAGCACCTAACCTACAAGCAAATGTAAGTACAGTACGCAATTAATTAACCATCTGATGCATGAAACAGGAAATCCTTGGGCAAGATTTATTTCTGAAGTGTCTTTATTCTTCTTAGGACATAAAAATAATTTTCAATTTCTTATTTTTCAAAAATATGATTTTTTTAATGAAGTTATAGAAATGTCCAATCCAGTGGACTCCATGCACCTGCACACTCGACATAAAATAATGTAAATTTACGGTAAAAAAAACTTGTGTTCTATTGGTATATAGAAACCCTTGATCCCTTTTATGCTTTGATAAACATGTCAACGATTTTTGGGAAATTTCAACACCTTCAACACTATAGGCACAATGTATTGGCCCGAAGAGAAAACCAATCAAACTTCTAGTTGTGAATCCTACAACTAAAAGGACCAAGGTCTCTGTTGTTGTCTGGCAGCCACTCATCATCACTGTTGTCACTACAGCCATCATCACTGAAGCTGGATGGAATTTCCTGGGCTATTCTGTAAACTGCCGTATTCTTTGCTGCTTTTGAAGTCTACAAAATAAGATAAAATGCATCTAGTAATGCAAACTACAGCTAAGATAAAATGCATATAGTAATGAAAACCAGGGGTAGGCAACTAAGGGGAAGTTGGCCACTGGCCCACAGAAGTTCACTGGCTCAAAACCACTTGCCCAGGTCAATGCGTCAGTAATTGATCCCAAAAATCATTGAAAGAACAATTTGCTTGAATAACATTGATTTTTGTTTGAGGTAGATTTATTGAAAAGTGCAGCAAAATGGTGCAAAAACATGAATCTAGTGCAAATAATCTGATTCCAATTCCATAATCACATGCATAATCACTCCAGTACACACTAATACAGGCTAGTTACGACGTACCCTACTTAAGTGATTTTGACTTTACAGCACTGGAGTCTCGTTTTATTTATTGTAAAAAACATTTTTTAATAATGTTGACTTTTGTTTTGTGATGCATCTTGGTGCATGAAGTGTAGAGCAGGTAGTACTAATGGCACGTATACACACGAAGAACATATTTGCACACACAAAGAAGAGCGCACGGACACACAGACACACGAGGAAGAGTGCATTTGTTGCCACGAATTTTGGAGCTTAGCTCGCTGTCTAGCTACGACTTAGCTCCAAAATCTTTGCGAGGACAGTACAATGAAGTATAATACATGTTTTTGGATAGTTATTTTGAGATTTAGGGGGTATTTAGGTATTTAAAGGGTTAATTCCGACTTAAGCGGAAATTGGGTTACGTCGGCAACATTTAGGAAAGGAAGTCATTCGTAACTCAGGGACTATCTGTAAACCGAAATAAACTCCATTGACCACTTACACAGATTTGAATGTTTTCGGAAAAAAAACCCACACAAAAATAAAACATATTTTTTTGGGCGCTCCAGTGGGAGGCGGGCCAGCGAGAGAGCCCCGTGCCTGGTAGATATTTTCCTGTCTTCCCCTTACCACCCGATGGAAGTCTCCACCGGCTCGGTTGTCATGGTAACAATTTAGAAGTCAAAGAGATGACTAAGGCATTTATGGCTAACAATTTTTAAGATAAGCCGTTGTTATGACGATATTATTTTCTCCATAGTCAAGCGGATGAATTATCACGTTATGTTCATAACAAAGGTTTCATACTCGTTAACTTGTCTCAAACTTACTTGTCTGCATATTTGGGCATTGATCTGCACTATTTTTTACATACCTGAATAGTTAAAATATTCTTAACAAGTTTGTATTTTTTGTGTATGTTAGTTTAAGCTATGTTCACATAATGCAATTTAAATTTGCTAATAAAATCCAGACATTTATTCTGCAAGTTTTCAAAATGTTTCTTTAGTAGTTGTCCTGGGCCTGAGGACAATAGGGGCCCCTGAATGACCCTTATTTATTTTGCTTTACATTCACATATTTCTTTGTTGTTTATCTCATTGTCTGATTAAATATTATGTTCTACTCGATATATAAATAAAAACTTCAACATATTAAATATTTCAAATACAAGGGGAATTCAAAAAATTATGCACTCAAGTGCATTGCTCGTACAGGATTTTACCAATCTTGTTTATATTTGGCACAAATATTATAGGACACACCTTTTTGCGATTGTCATATGTGTTTTTCTTATTTTCAGATTTTTAAAGCTTAAACTAGCTTCCAAAATGGCTGCCCCTCTTGAAGCTTGTCAGAGGTGGATGGGCGACCATTACGGGGCTTATCTGCTATGCTGGCTTTACCCACCTCTTCATGGTCTTCAGTACTGTTTTTAAATCGTTGTACCCATCTTTTTACAGTACTATAGTCTATGGTATCATCCTTGTAGACATTTTCCAGCCGATTGTGAATCCTCAGAGGGGAGTCTCCCTCTGCAACAAGGAATTCAATTACAGCTCTTTGTTTCTGACAAGCTTCAAGAGGGGCAGCCATTTTGGAAGCTAGCTGAAGCTATAAATATTAGAAAATAAGAAAAACACATATAACAATCGCAAAAAGGTGTGTCCTATCATGTTTGGTCCAAATATAAACAAGATTGGTAAAATCCTGTACGAGCAACGCACTTAAGTGCATTACTTTTTGAATGCCCCTCGTATATATTTTTTCCTTTTTTTTTGCACAACGCCCCCACCCCTCTGTCTTAGCAGAGAATGGTTTGACCCCACTCTGGCGCACTCAAGGCTACACTATGTACATGCCCTGGGCGGGAAATTAAAATCTGTCATTGTTATAAACTCTAAACATGGCAAGTCGTAATAAATCAGGTGCTCAGAAAAGAAAAGAAAAAGAGATGAAGACCAAAGAGGTGAACTAGAAAAAATGAAGTTTTAAAAAAGGGGACAAGAAGCCAGATAATTGGGGCTAGAGTTGGTTGTGGACGGTGATGTCGGTAAGTGAACAACAGCTGCTAACACTAAACGTTTACATTCGCGATCACCGTGACCAAAGCCCGATTTGAGTCTGTCGTCGGCCGTTTGTAGCCTATTAAGCTGCGGTATGGCAAGACATGCCGCTCATGTTGAGCCGAAGAGAGAGAAGGTGATAGGAGATCAGGGATACATGGTAGTCTGTGGGGAGCAGGTGCGCGAGGCTGAATGGACTCAGGTACGGCAGCTGGATTTATCTTGGGTTTACTACTCACTGTGTATTATAGCAAACGCTACTACGAATCCATCAGTTGTATTGCATTTTAGCCTACATGGGACAATGTATGGAAATTGTTTGTTTATATTGTGTTACATCACATTACGGTCTGTTAAATTTAACTATCTCAAATTGAATGATTTGAAAATTTACACTCTCATTGCTTGCAAAGCGTTAAAAGTACTGCGTATGTTGTCGTGTCAAGCCGGTGGCAGGGGTGGGGGGGCCCTATAATCGTCTCTGTCCCCGTGCCACTGCAAGTCTGTTGACAGCCCTGCCTGAACCAATACAAGTGAAAGTTAGTAGAAGCAAGCCAGTCGACGGGGGGTGGGGGGAGGGGCAACCAGGTATGTTTTCCCAGGCTCAGGACCATAGGGGCCTCTGAATGACACTTAATTTATTTGACTATACATTAACATACTGTATTTCTTTGTTATTTAAATCATTGTCTGATTAAATATTATGTTCTACTCGATATACAATTATAAACTTCAACATATTAAATATTTCAAATATCTAATTTTTTTCCCTTTTATGCACAACGCCATCCCACCCCCTCTGTCTTAGCAGAGAAGCAAAAGTACATTTCTGATTGGTTGGCTTCGTGACACGTTGGTAGCGTGTGCTCAACAGGTGTCCAGAAATTGAGCACGAGCAGGAAGGTGTTTTCTGTGCTCAAAATCCCTTATTGCTCGCTCAGAATAGACGCAGCAATATAACGCCTCATTGCCAGTGACTGTAGCTGGAGGACAGCGAGCCTTCAGTAAAATAAAAACAAGAAAAAAAAAAACTACCTTTGCTCCACCATATTACAGGGCAGGCTTAACAACCTAACCATGCTCTCCATTAAACGTCAGCTTGCTCAAAAACTGGATTTGACTGATGTTATAAATGACTTTGCTGTCAAAAAAATCTAGGGGGATCACTGTTTGAGGGCTTGATAACCCCAGGGATGTGGAAGGGGTAGGATGTTTAGTTATGCTGTTTGTTACTTAGCATGCAGGCAAAGCACTCTCAGTTGTATTGTACTGTAGCCAACATGGGACAATAGATGGAAATCATTTATATTGTGTCACATCACATTACGGTATGTTAAATTTAAATGTCCATCTCAAATTAAATAATTTGAAAATTTACACTGCCATTGCTTGCAAAGAGTTAAAAGTACTGCGTATGTTGTCGTGACAAGCCAATGGCAGGGGTGGGGTGGGAGGCCCGTATCATGGTCTCTTGTCCCCAGGCCTCTGCAAGTCTGTTGACAGCCCTGAGTAGAAGTCAATACAGATTTATTTGCATTGATTATTTAGCCTATCAATTAATCCGGTTCACATTCGTGAGAAATATAGCCCTGATCCCGTCCCCCAGCAAAAAGTGTACGTGCAGGGTATGCTATTGGTATGATATTGTCCCTACCAATGTTGAGACCAAACCTACACCGTTGATTGGATGTATAGCGCTGTCAATGGCAGCCAATGATTAAATGACTGCCCTCTAAAGGGGTAAAAAGTGCATACTTAACATTAGACGGACAAGTTGGGATTCTAACTCCTATCATCAATCTGTTCAACCAATTGATAACTCAGCCATCCTGATACACCAGCTTATTTGGAGAATCGAAATACAGGAGTTTCACCAAAATCATCTTGCAAACGTGTCTTTGCCTGTAACCCCTAGAAAAAAGTATGGAATCACCAGTCTCGGACAAGCACTCACTCAGACATTTTATTATGAAGAAAAAACCCCAGATAAAAAGCTTGAAAAAATCATGAATTAGTTCAAAAGTGGAACTCCTTGGCATTCAGAAACACTAAAAGAAATAAATAAAAAAAACATTGTGGTGGTCAGTAAATGTTACTTTCATAGAGCAAGTGCAGGGAAATGAATATAGAGTCACTCCATTCTGAAGAAAAAAATATGGAATCACTCCATTTTGAGTAGAAAATACAGACACACCCAGTCAATTTCCTTTCCTTAATGGCGTACCGCAAGCAACACGTCACTTCCGCTCATTAATATTCATGACATTAGCTACTGTTGCTCAGTAGGGACAAGCCACCGTAATAGGAAATTAATGGAAATCGTGTACGAAGGAGATGTTTACAGAGCTAAACCTACCAATTCTCTCCGAAAATGATGTGCCTGGTGCCAAATTGACTGGCAAAGATGTGGAAGAACATAAAAATGTTCAGTTAAAGAGATGGCTTTAGTGTCGAAGGCTGAAAAAGACGAAAAAAAACGAGCCAACCTAAGCATAGCTTTTGCTTTTTTATCGACGCGACTGACAATGACATTCTCCTGTTTCAACAAGCTATCCTTTACCATCAGTCATGTCTTTCTTATATATCCTCTGGTTGTTCTACGTCTCTTACCGTTCTTGGGGGTAATTAGTTAGCTTTGTGTAGCGATCGCAAATGCTACTCAGTGACAGCCAACGAACACTTTTAATTTTTTTCATTGATAACACATCTTAATCCTATAATTTATTTATACTTCCGCCTTACTAAAGTTTTTTTTTTTATATATATATACGTATATATAACAGAAACGGTAACAGTGGCAGTCAGATACCATTGTAATTCTTTTCACGTCATTCATTGTCAGACAGAGGCAGTACGGCACAACGTTACGCTAAAAAAATAAGTTAAAAATATAAAAATGGCTTACCTCTTTGTCCTCTGAAAGACCGTGCCAACCCAACATAATGTTTACTGCATATGAAACGTGAATGGATTTGCCGAGCTGGTGTTAAAGTCCGCGCAAGTTGATTCGGTCTTCACATCTTTTCCTCCCAAGTTTTTGGTTTCCGGAAACGTATGAAGAAAACATCCTTCATGTGTCGTAATGTCTAGAGTCGTTTCTACAAGTTCCAAAAAAGCAATGCGTGATCGGCATGTTCGTGTTTGAAAGATTACCGGAGAAAAGTAGCACTAATTACGTTGGGTCTATGCGAGGGCGGGTCTATAATGTCCCACTTCGGCTTTACTTCCGCTTTACGATGCGACGTCATGGTCTAAAAATAGCCTGCGTGCGGGACGCCATTGGGCCCCTGCCTCAGATTAGATCTGCTCGTTAGTCAGTAGTTAAAACAGTGCAGTTATCACACCTTGGAGGGCTGCTGAACCAAGTGGATTCTCAAGAATCATGGCTCCAGCAAGAGAGATGTGTCTTGAGACCGAGGAGAGGATTATCAAACTTCTTGAAGAAGGTAACACTACACCAGGGCCGGCCCAACCTATACGCAGACTATGCAGCTGCTTAGGGCCCCTGACCACTAGGGGGCCCCCAATTTGGCAATTGTTTAATTTATATTCTATTTTGTTTACTACGGTTTGCTTTATTTGATTTTTGTGAGTTTTGATACTTGATTACAAGCTTAAAAAAATAAAAGTTATTCCTTAACTTCTTTGAAGTTCTTCTTTGAAGTTTGAAGTATGCAGTGCAACAAAATGTGATTAATATACAAAATATGGACGTATGGGTTGGATTGCATGTATGGGTTTCACAGTACACTGTGACGAAATGGTGGGCCAAAAATATGGGTCCCTTTGCATTATTTTGCTTAGGGCCCCCAAATGGCCTGGGCCGGCCCTGCACTACACATATGGTTGCCAAAGATGTGGGCTGTTCACAGTCAGCTCAATCAAAAATCTGGACCAAGTACAAAAAGCATGGCAAGGTTGTTAAAGTTAAGCATACTGGTAGACCGAGGAAGACATCCAAACGTCATGACAAACAACTAAAGGCCACATGCATTGAAAAAAGAAGATATACATCAAGACAAATGAAGAAGAAATGGGAGGAAGCTGGAGTCAAGGTATGTGACAGAACTGTGCAAAATCACCCAAAGGAAATGGGATTCTCATACAGGAAAGCTAAAAGGAAACCATCATTGATACTTAAACAGAAAAGAACAAGACTGCAATGGGCTAAGGAGAGGCAATCATGGACTGTGAATGACTGGATGAAGGTTATTTTCGGTAATGAGCCAAGAATATGCATTGGACAAGGTGATGATGCTTGAACTTTTGTTTGGTGCCGTTTCAGTGAGATTTACAAAGATGACTGCCTGAAGAAAACATCAAAATTCCCTCAGTCCTTGAAGATATGGGGCTGCATGTCAGGCAACGGTATTGGGAAGATCGCTGTGGTTAAATCTTCAATAGATGCACAAGTTTACATTGAAATTTTTGACAGCTTTCTTTACCCTTCAACTTAAAATATGTTTGGGGATAATGCAATCATTTTCCAAGATGACAATGCATCATGCCACAGAGCTAAATCTTCTAAAGCATTCCTTAGAGAAAGACTCATCCAGTCAATGTCATGGTCTGCAAATTGCCCAGATCTCAACCCTACTGAAAACCTGTGGTGGAAATTGGGGGAAAAAAGGGTCCACAGCAAGGCTCCGACCTGCAAGGATGATCTGGCAACTGCAATCAAAGAGAGTTGGCACCACATTGATGAAAAATACTGTTTGTCACTCATTAAGTCCATGCATCAGAGACTGTAAGCCGTCATAAAAGCCAGAGGTGGTGCAACTAAATACTAGAGATGTGTTTTCATTGTTATTTCTTTGTTTATTTCTCATGATTCCATATATTTTTTCTCAGAATGAAGTGATTCTATATTTTTTCCCTGCACTTGCTCTATAAAAGTAACATTTACTGGCCACTACAATGTTTTTATTCACTGCTTTTAGTGTTTCTGAATGCTAAAGAGTTGCACTTTTGAACTAATTATTTTTCAAGCTTTTTATCTGAGTTTGTTCTACGTAAAAAAATGTCTGAGTGAGTGCTTGTTCGAGACTGGTGATTCCATACTTCTTGCTAGGGGGTTTGTATAAGCTACCCAGCATCAGAACAGATAAGAGTGAGTAGACGGTCACTACCTTTTCAATGTTCACGAATGGTGAGGGTTTTATTTTGATTCAACAGCTGTTCGGGCCCCGCTACTCGTGGGCCAATAGGAGCGCTCGCCGTTATCAGTCGAGGGAAAAAATCCCCACGGTCGCCATAATACAGCAGCAGCGGAAACGGCTGAGAAGTGGCTAGAAAACAAAAGAGAGCACGCAGTCGTCCTCGCCATTTGGTATGCTCTTGCAGGTACAAGCGCGACTCTTTACATCCATCTGACTCATTTGACACTTGTTTTAGGCCGAGTTGGATATTGAAAAACATATCGGTGATTTTTTTTCACCTTCCGGAGCGATACTTATTAGAATAGCAAGTCGGTCAGCTCCGAATAATTGGATCTGCTAGCTTGATGCTAGCTAGCCAACTAGCTAGCATGCGCGAAAGCTAATATAGCTCGGAATGAATTGTAGATCCAGTATTGTGTAGTTCTAGTAACCCGGTTGATCTAAATAAACGAAGCATGTTTTGTGGTGGGTTCTGTAATATAGTCTGGTTAGCAATAGCTTGCTGCTGCGATGTTTCTTGGCCTAGTGTTGTTCACTAGGCAGTGCAAGGCTGTTATGTAAACAATTGTGCTGTATCTTTTTCTAAATTGTACTGCGCGTGGTTGATAAACTCAGCGGGACCAGGCTTACGTTATATAGGATTTATTTAACCCACTTAGTGACTCGATTTCCTATTCAGTCTGGAGGAAGTGTGTCCGTTTTAACGCTAGCAGTGTGGCGTGTGTGTTATGTATAGTTTGGTGGCCAACAAATGCCTATTTAGGTTAAGCTTGGCTAATCAGCTATCGTCAATGAGGAAAAAGATCAACTAATCACTAGATTCGACTATTAACACATTTTCCAACTATCTTGTGGTATTATCTCTATCATTGTCGCGAGTATTTGTTACTGCGCTCTGTGTTACCTGGTGTCATCCTAGTATAATATTGTAATACAGTTTGTGACTTGGTATGTGACATTTTCATTACAGTGTTATTTTTTAGGCGCATGCGAATTTGAGTCTCTATTAAATGAAGGCACACATCATCAAATTGTGCTCCTCTTTGCTAAATCTTAAGAGAAGGCTTTCCCACACTGGGATGTAGGTAGGGTTGCTTGGAAAACTACATTATCTTATGTACGATATGTCTTTTCAGTCTTGAAAGTGTTGTTTGTGGTGTGATAATGCCGTGTTGTTAATCTTACTTTAAAAAAGTAATTACAGTTACAAATTAGTTCTCCCGAAAAGTAATTGCGTTAGTAACTCAGTTACCTGAATGTAAGAGTAATTAGTTACTTGGCAAAGTAACGGGTGATAATTTTCATGCCCCCCCCCCCCCCCCGCGCCCCAAAAAACAAAACAAAAAAAAGTCACACAATGTGAAGTTTAAAGGTTTTTTTTGGGACAATTGGCCCTAGCCCAATTCTTTACCCTAAACTTAACTAGACACAGGGGTATTGGGGATATCGCGATAACTAGATAGTAACCTTTGCTATGTGTGGAAGTCATTTAATGCTGTGAATCAACCGTCTAAGTTGTTAAAAATTGCTCCCTTTATTGAATTAGTTCCCTTCTGTCTACTTTTGACATGTGTAAGTTTTAAAACTATTTCATCATTTAAAGATAGATTTAAGTCAAGATTTGGCCGATTTAGGAGCATTTTAGATAATAAGTTACTTAGGCTCGCTAGGAAGGTTCTCTACAACAGAGCCTTCCTGAGAAGGCTACTGCTTTAAGATGGCAGCTGTTTACTAACGCATCTAGTTCTTCATTATACATGTTGCTAATGCATAGCCTGGTACTCCAGACTCACCGCTGTTCCAGCTATTGAGTCTGGCCACCATTAAGCGGATAAATTTCCAGGGCGGAGCAAGCCACAGCAAACAGACAGCGGAGTGGACCAATTAGTCGGTGGTGTTGATTTCAACCAATTCCGTGTAGTTAGTTTCTTGGTTATTAGTTTCAGGGCTAAGCTAGTAGGAGTCAATGAGCCTGTCCTAGCACACCAATAAAAAAACAACATATGCACGCATGAAAATAGCCGATGACCTTGCAATCAATAGTGTTGGCTATGTTTCCAGGATTAAGTTATTAAAACTTTCCATTGCATGTCAATTACTGCAGTATGAACAGCAACATTTGTAATCCAGTAGCTCTGAAGGTAACAGGCTGCAGAGCGGAGGGACATTTTTTTTCCGCCGGTGTGTTTGTCGTAGCCAGTAGCAAGTATCCAGTTTGTATTGTTCCTTGTTCTTCATAGGGAATTTGTGGAAACTCTCATTTGCCCATTTCTTCTGTCTGTTTCCACAGTTTCTAAATGCATGTTTCACTATATTGCAGGTTTTCAGTCAAGACTCTGTAGACTGATGCTGCATTCGAGGAAGGTGGCAAATAGGCGTTTTCCAACCTCCCGACCAGGATAAATATAATTGGAAAGCCCCTCGAACAGGGGTGCCCTGGTCGCGAAGTCAGGGGGAAAAAAAGTACCCCGACTTCACCAGTTGCTTAAAATCAGACGTCACTCGACAAAATGCGCTGCCCGTCGAAAAGCAGACAGTCAGTAGTAAAACTAAAGAAGGTAGTTTACAGTGTGGTCTATTTACCTTAGCTGTCGTATTTCCTCCATTATTTGATCGCTTACAACACAGGTGTCAAACCGATACCAGAAAGGGCCAAGTGGGTGCTGGATCTTGTTCCAACAGATACAACGCAGAGAGTTTAACCAATGAACTTCCTGCTGAAACAAGCAGCACCTGACAAAGTTCGACTGATTACACATGTAAAAGATCTAATTGGTGAAAAGGTGTCCTCTTCATTGGTTGGAAACGAAACCTGCACCCACTTGGCCATTTCTGGAATCGGTTTGACACCTGTGGCTTACAAGAAGCCATGTTTGCTGGAGATCAACATGTCTTTTGATGGCCAAAATAAAAAACACTTGGAACGCTTTGTGATCGCAACTGGTACCATCTGAGTGGGATAAGTCCGACTTCCAACCTACCTCGAATGCAGCATGAGCACGACGGCAGAAGCACGCCTCTCTATTGTGGTTGCATTACACCTCTAAAAAAAATAGTCCCGCAGAAATAAATGAATTATGGCAGTTTGGTGTGACAATGTTTTGGCTGCATTGTTATTTTGCACAAGGATCTGCATTTTGAATTTATTTGACTAGTAAATAACTAACAAACTGCACGGAAGTAGTTGAAATCAACTCCATCGACTAAGTTAACCCTCGCTAACTCGACAATTAAGCCTAATGTAAAAAATTCTGAACTTCCGCTGTGCTTCAAATGCACTTTCAAAAATCGCAAGATATTTTAAATAAGGGAACCTATTCAATCGTTTTTCTCCTTAATATCAGAAGAATTTTTTTAGATAATTGCTGAATAGGATGAGACCTGTTTGCTGTCCCTTCATGTAGCTTAGCATTGATACTTTATATTTGCCTCAAATAGCTTATCTCATTAACTCTCAGCCATTTTCCGCAAGACATCCCCTTCTGTACCGGCCATTTGTGATGATTTTGACTCCTCTTTCAAGTGTTCTATTGTTACATGAACACAGAATTTACAAAAAGATTAGATTCTAGACCTGCACATTATATCGTTTGAACAGTGCGCGTGTGTCATTGTGACTCAACCAGTCTTTCCAAATAGAGCTATTCAAGTCATCTGGTGAAATTCTTCTTGTTTTGATATATTACAAACCCCCAAAAATCGCATTGTCAGTTTTTTTCCCAATATCGTTCAGCCCTATTAGATTCCCATCTTTCATCGTTAAAAAAAAGTTTGTTATTGCTCTTTTCATTCTTTAGATATGAGCAGTTAAACATCATAAACAGCATTTTTTTATACAGTACTGGCCAAAAGTTTGGACACACCTCCTCATTCATGCGTTTTCTTTATTTTTATGACTATTTACATTGTAAATTCTCACTGAGGGTAATGAAACTATGAATGAACACGTGTGAAATTATGTACTTAGCAAAAACGGGTGAAATAACTAAAAACGTATAATATTCTAGTATCTTTAAAATAGCCTCCCTTTGCTCTGATTACTTTTTTGCACATTGTTTCCATTTTCTTGATGAGCTTCAAGAGGGAGTCACCTAAAATGGTTTTTGGCTTCACAGGTATGCCATTTCAGGGTTGATTAGTGGAATTTATTGCTTTATTAATGGGTTTGGGACCTTCATTTGTGTTGCATTGAATGAGGTGTGTCCAAACTTATGGCCTGTACTGTACATCTTTGGTAGCGAATGACAGCCCCCCCAAATAAGTATATAGTACGTATATAGTAAGCAAATAAGTATTTAGTCAACCACTAATTGTGCAAGTTCTCCCACTTGAAAATATTAGAGTGGCCTGTAATTTTCAACATAGATAAACCTCAACCATGAGAGACAGAATGTGGGGAAAAAAAACAAAATAACATTTTTTGATTTTTAAATAATTTATTTGCAAATCATGGTGGAAAATAAGTATTCGGTCGATACCAAAAGTTCATCTCTATGATGTTTCCACCCCCATGCTTCACAGTAGGTATGGTGCAATTGAAGTATTCTTTTTCCTCCAAACAAGAGAACCTGTGTTTCTACCAAAAAGTTCTATTTTGGTTTCATCTGACCATAACACATTCTCCCAGTCCTCTTCTGGATCATCCAAATGCTCTCTAACGAACCGCAGACGGGTCTGGACGTGTACTTTCTTCAGCAGGGGGACACGTCTGGCAGTGCAGGATCTGAGTACTTGGCGGCGCATTGTGCTACTGATAGTAGCCTTTGTTACTGTGGTCCCAGCTCTCTGTAGGTCATTCACTAGGCCCCCCCGTGTGGTTCTGGGATTTTTGCTCCCCGTTCTTGTTATCATTTTGACACCACGGGGTGAGGAGGGAGTTAAAAGTCTGTGTTGCCCTGCTCTAGAGGAGATCTGCATGGAGGAATGGGACAAAATACCAGCAACAGTGTGTGAAAAGCTTCTGAAGAGTTATAGAAAACGTTTGGCCTCCGTTATTGCCAACAAAGGGTACATAACTTTTGGTATAGACCAAATACTTATTTTCCACCATGATTTACAAATAATTAAAAAAAAAAAATCAAACAATGTGATTTTCTGTTTTTTTTTCCACATTCTGTCTCTCATGGTTGAGGTTTACTCATGTTGACAATTACAGGTCTCTGTAATATTTTAAAGTGGGAGAACTTGCACAATTAGTGGTTGACTAAATACTTATTTGCCCCACTGTAAATGAAGCCGACTCAAAATTAGTCGTATTAGTGTATCAAATACTTGTTCTCCCCACTGTAAATCTTATGGACAGTTTTTTTAAACCGCAGTGTTCTGAAAACCTTTGAGTAGTATGCTATCATAGGTCATGTCTACACCTAGGAGGGGTTTTTTGTTTTAAAACTGAGGATCCTGCCCTAATACGCCGGGAAAAAATAATTACGTCCACACCAGCAACGTTTGTTGAACAAAAAGCTTCCACAGCCAACCGCATTCATTCATTTCCAAGTACATTCTAACAATGTGAGAAAAATAATTGTTCGTAATACCCCATCCTTTACATTTGTTCTTCAATATGAAGCACTACAACAGTTTTTTTGTAAATAAATTTAAGCAAAAAAGCACCTTTCTTATTTACTCCAAATGTAAACATTGGTCTCATGTGTGACGTTGGGAGAAAGTTTGTTGCAGTTAGTGAAGTTTCCACAGTTTAATCTCGGTTATTCGTGTCCACATGATGGTGCAACAAATGCAGAATTCGCACATACAGTATTCACTTCTGACGGCGTTTTTATGAACCCCCGTTAAAATGTGCGTGCGGATGATTGGCCAAACGGTAGAAAAAGGTCTTTTTGCCAAATACCCTGCTAAGTGTAGACATGGTCGTGGTGTTGAAAAAGGATATTTCAAGGTATTTTTTTTAAGTGAAAATGTATGTACAAAAACAACATTTTCAATTCTCGAAGTACATTTGGCCTACCCTGTATATGTACAATACAAGACTTTATCTAGAGGGCATCATATCTCATTTTGACACTGAGCAAAAAGTGTATTCTTTTGGTGGGCCTGTTCACATTTTCACAAATCCGTACTATTGGTCAGCCCGCACGTGGATGTCTTTGTCGATGCCCTGCTAATGGCTCAACAAACGTTAAGTTTTTTTTTTGGTTTACCGCAAAGTAATGGTTTTAAATACGAGGGTATGCTCTGATGCCAGTGATGTATAACCATTTTATGGAACATCATGCCAAGTATTATTTTTTTTAACAATCGAAATATGTAGAATTTGAATTTCCCTGTTTGCCATCGATAATTCCACAGCTTGTACTAATATTTTCTGGTTTTGCTAGTCAATTGTTTTTCTATTGTGAGAAGTTGACTGCTCTAGTTGTGGGTCATTTGATTGGAAAATTTCTCTCGGTCATTTCATTAATCACTAGGCACACACCTATTTCTTTTTATGATTAAGTTTTTTAGCTGGAGAGACAGCTTGATTGTTCTTTCCAACCTCTCCTAATAGGCATTGATCTGTCTCTAGTGTTACAGGAATGCCCAAGGAAAAATATGACCCGCCAGATCCCAGGCGGATGTACACAATAATGTCCAGCGAGGAGGCAGCCAATGGGAAGAAGTCATACTGGGCTGAGCTGGAAATTAGTGGTACGTATTGTTTAAGACATCTTGAATGCAAATATTGTCCAACGTTCTGCTGGGTTAGACCACCCCACACTAGGCATATGCCGGTATGAGATTCTGATGGTATGATAACCTTAAGCCAAAATATCATGGTATCGCAATTACAGCTCTAAAATTTGTTACTTTGAGATACAGTGGTACCTCTCTACATACGAAGTTAATTCGTTCCAGGATCTTGTTTGTAAGTCAATGGTCGTATGTCGAGCTGGATTTTCCCATAAGAATACATTATAATTCCATTCATTCATTCCACAGCCCAAAAACCTACACTAAATCCTTAATAAATACTGCTGTTACTATTGCAAATAGCAATTACAAAGAGCAAAACAAATAAATTATGAATAAAAATCATATTAATGGTAATAATAATATCTGTAATAATGTAACGCATCGGGTTCTAATGTGGCGGACTTTTTTTTGCTGTACCTGAACGCACCGCGGGGCAGACGTGATGGTGAGCAAGAGAGCGCGTTTCTATTTTACTTTGTTTTGATGGTGGCGTCAGTGTTGATTGAATAAATGATTAGAATCCTGATGAAGGTGGCGATGTTACCACAGTAAAATTTGTCACCTTAACTTAAAAAGACTGGCGAACGGAGGAGTAATGATTTTTTTTTTTTTTTTCTCCAGGATTTTTATATTTCAAAACATATTAGCAAATTGGAACATGAGTATAAAGTGAAGTTAAAATAAATAATAATAAAAAAAAAAAAAAGATGAACAAAATATTCTAAATGAAGTTAAAATATATGCAGTCCTTTAGGTGAGCCTAAACCCTCAGCCACAGCTAATCATTATTACCATCAGAACAAAAATAATTTAATTTTTATCCATAAAAAGCACGCGTGTATGACTCGTATCATGTTTACATAATAAACACACTCTCTTTCTCAACACAGACAGTTGCCAGAGAGAAAAAACATCATCGTAAGACACACTAAACACGCTGGAGTTAACTCTCGTAGTTTGTGGGAAACGTTCATGACAGTGTTTACTAACCCTTAATTTTGTAAAATGCTAAATCATATTGGAGGTATTGCCTCCTCGGCAGCCACCCTCCAAAAACATGTTTTACATGTCGGTTGGCCCTCCTCCTCTAAGCCAACAGCCATCTGTAACTTTTCTGTAACCAAAGTATTCCCATACCAGTGATTTCGTTTTTTTCGCTGGAGAAAAAAATTCAGAGTTTCACCTCCTCTAGTCATCGTGTTGCACAGCTGACTCACTCGCGCTGAGCAACAACCTGTGGGGGAGGGTTGAGCCTTGCAGCGGCAAGCGAGGGATTTCTCCATGCGTTTTTGGGACGTAAAAATGGCTAATACCGTAGGAACGATATGAGGGAAAATTTTTGCGGTTTTGAAACCCTGACGTTTTCATACCACAATAAACCTTGAACCCGGTAATCGGCACATGTCTATCCCTCAATCCATCAGACCGTTTCGTTCAGAAGGGCAAGTCACGGTATTGGCGACATTGATAATGACCAAAAAAAGAAGCTATTCCGAATAAATTATTCTAATTCATGACTATCATTTTTAATATGGAAACGAGGACATTAGTTGGGAAATAAGAGAAAACAAACATTACCAACAGGACATTCAATCTAAATCATTTATTGTTGGAGTAGAATAAAATGTCAGTGTGTATTGACATGTGGTATATTGTGATTCATGATGTGATTTTTGGGATGTAAAAAATAGCGAATACCGTACTACGGTATGATGGAAAATTTTAGTGGTTTTGAAACCATGACATTTTCATACAACAGTAAACCTTGAAACTCGTAACTGGCACATGCCCACCTGAGTATCTATGATCCAATTTTGTGACTTAGTTTTCACAAGTAAATGAGTAAATCAGAGAAAATATAGTTTCAGACAGGACATAAATTTTTGCCCCTCTATATGATTTAATGATTTATGGAGTAGAATCAAAAAGAGAAAAACGTAGTAGCTACCAGTAGTAGTAGTAATTAGCTCTACGCTACTAGAGCTTTTCATTGCTGGTGTTGGATGCTATCCACTTGGTATTTTATCTCTAAAATCCATAATCTGTTTTAGAGCTCGACCGATATGAGATTTGAAATGCCAATGCTTATACAGATATATATTCCAAAGCAGATTTTTGTAAGTCGATATTTGAGGCAGATATACAGTACTTTGTATACAATGAAAGGCAGTTTTTCAGAAAATTGCTTCAACAGCTTCAAATTTACAATGATGACCTAAACTTAAAGGATTAATTCTTTTTGTTTTATTTTTATTTTAGTTTAATAATAATCATAATAATAATAATAATCTTTTGCTTGTGCTGTGTTGTTGTGGTTTTGACATCGAGTCTGTTAATAAACAGTGTTGGGAATAACGCCGTTATAAGTAACGCTGTTACATCACGGCGTTATTTTTTCAGTAACTGGGTAATCGAACTAATTTTTTTCCCCGCCGTTACAACGCCGTTACCGTTACTGACGGTGAAAAGTGGTGCGTTACTTACTTTGAATAAATTGAAGAAACTACCAGCCGTAGCGAGTCTACTCTGCTGTTTATTTGGCATCCAATACTTTGGGTGCGTTTAGGTTCATGGCAATGAAAATGGTAAACACACATGGCTTACCTTTGCAAGAACGATGGAGTTGCCGTTTGATACGGTCATAATGTGCAGGTCCTGCACCCATCCGCAGCAAAACTGTTCGTAGCTTTGTAGCGATTTGTAATTTTGGAATCGCTGATGAGTTAAGTAACATAGACCAAACTAGGCATGTGCCGGTATGAGATTTTGACGGTACGATAACCGTGAGCAAAAATACTGCGGTTTCACGATATCACGGTATTGCAATTATAGCTACAAAATGTGTTTGAGATGTATGGGTTAAAGAAAATACCTTTTCTCCATTGAACAGGATTTAAAAAAAAAAAAAATTCAGAACATAGTTGCAAATTGGAACATGAATATATTGTTAAAATATCAATTAAAAAAAACATATTTTAAATAAAATTAAAATATATCTTATAGACTATACCCACAGCCACAGCTCAAGTTGCTCAAGATTAGCGCAAGAACAAAATAATTTCTATAAAAAAGTAAAATCACTTCTGAATAAAATTTTTAAAAATTTATACTGCATCACTTTTTTTTGAGGGTGGAAAAGCTCAAGTGAAGTTTTGCCAATTTCAGCCACTGTGTCAGATCTAGTCTACATGATGCCATGCCTTTGTGTTAAAAAGAACATAAAGAATTCATAAGTTAATAAGTTAGTTAAAAATGTACAAGCTAGTATAACTTAGTTAAAAATGTAAAAGTTAGTTAAAATGTAAATATTGTTGTGGAAAGGTTTCATCTAAACAAAAAAAAACATTGGGAGTGAGACCTCTCCTTGAGCTAACGAACGTGGATTTGTGCTTAGGGCAAGGTCATCTTTCGCAATTAACGATCTTTGATGCTATCCTTTTTCCCCTTCATTAAAGCGAATCAAGCTTGTTTTCTCACTCTGCGGCTCTAACACTCGACGAAGTTGCTCTCCCAGCTAAGCCTAGGCTAACATTCATCTGTGTAAGCTTTTAGTTAGTGTGTATATCGAATTTGAAAGGAAAATGTGTGTTTTGTTTTTGGCGAACTTTTCCATGGTGCTAATCTGTTGAAGCTACTCACATATGGAAAAATACAATTGTACAACGTTTTAAATGTATTCATTTTGTAGATTACACTTACCACGATTTGAGAGCTCAATAAATTGAAGAAAAGAACGCCTTATGTTTGGAGTATTTGTTTTTGGGTTCGCTGGCTGTCTAGCCGATAGCGTCACTTTCACACACAGAAACAAACGGGAGGGGGTGAGCGCTGCCGCGCCACACCACTTTTGGCTGCATTTTTGACACATGAAATATGGCGAATACCGTACTACGGTCTGACGGAAAATTTTAGTGGTTTTGAAACCGCGACGTTTTCACACCACGGTAACCGGCACATGCCTACACCAAACAATAAATACAGCAGAATGTCCATTTCGAGTTATTGTGGAAGCCCGTCGACATCTTTACACCATTTGTATCGCCTTAGTAATGAGTTTGTCTCTTTATCGAACTGGCAAGTTACAGTTTACTGTCCCGCGAGCCAGACCTGCTTCCACTATGGCTGCGTTGTTGTCAAATCTCACATGGTCCCCCATTCTGTGACGTAAACGCTCGAGCCTAATAGCGCATGTACTTCAGAGCCGGTGTTTTCACACACAAACCGGAACAGCGCATGCGGCAAACACACACACGCAAAACGGATGCAGAGGGATATGGGAAAATTTGTCCTTGACGAGGTGAAGATATAAACACTATTTCAAGTTGGTCGAAATTAAAGGAAAGAACGTGCATGTAAAGTGTAATTTATGTCCCGGGGCAAAGCTTTTGTCGAAATCTGTGGTAAGCAATTCAAATCTGTTTATTTTTGTTGCACTTCAAGTGTAGGATAAATCGGTTGCTGGTGAGGTGCAATAAATATTACAAGGTTCTATAACACAACTACCTGTCTGTTCTTCTCTATTCAACTGACTCGAATACTGCTCAGAAAATTTCAAATTCTTTGACATACAACTTCTTTTTAAAGTAACGGAAATAGTTACTTTCCCTGGTAACTAGTTGCATTTAATATAGAGTAATTCAGTTACTAACTCACTTTTTGGAAGACGTAGTGAGCAACTATAACTAATTACTTTTATAAAGTAACGCACCCAACACTGTTAATAAATCTGTATATATCGCTACCAAATCAACCAACGCAGCACTTCTTTTTCTGATTATACACAATCAGCAAAAACACTACATTATTTTCAAATAATTAAACCCACCAGGACATCACGATGAGATGTAAACAAGTGCGAGTGATTGCTTAAGAAGATGCTCGCCATGCTAACGCGAATGCTACGCCAACACTATGAGTTTAGTGTGTAAGGATCACTCGGTAAACACTTTACCGAGGCTAAAGCAACATTGCACATTCGCTCATGCAAGATAAAAAAAAAATCGGACAATATTCACAAAATAGGCAAGCCTGAAGCTTCCTGTAGCAGGGTCTTTCCGGGGCCTACCGTCAGTCAGCGGCAGCCACAGTTGCCCACACAGATGCCTGATCAAAATCATATTTTATCGGCTTATTTTTTGTTGGAAAAAAGTCCTTATGTCGGCCCGAAATATCTGTCAGTCTCTAATCTGTTTGAGTGGTGGCAATTCTGTGTCACTGTTAAGTTCCCAAAGTGATCTTGTAATATTGAAAAATGATTATCGCATTGGAAAAGTTAGAAACTTATTTTTTCCCCACGTATCTTGATTATTTGTTTTTTTATTTCTGATCATGTATCATCAATAAAACTGTTCCATGGACAAAATGTTGTTGGTCCCATTTTAAAATGTTTTGTGCACAAGCTCCCTCAAACACTAATAGCCCATAACATAAAGGATGACAATAGCGTCCCATCTGTGAGTTTATAGAGTCTATCAGCTATCAAACCTCATATTATTTTACACATACTGTATTTGTATTTTCAATCATTTTTGACCTGGGATAACTATTGGACCTTGTAATGATCGCTGGCATGTCCTTCCCTCAATCAAATTCGATTTTGAAGCTTTGTCATTTTTCAATTTTCATAATTGAATATGACTTACAAATGTCATTAGCAAGTACTTTTTATTATGATGTTGTGGTGCTTAACTCATTGGTTTCTGTGTGTGTGTGTGTGTGTGTGTGTGTGTGTGTGTGTGTGTGTGTGTGTGTGTGTGTGTGTGTGTGTGTGTGTGGCAGAGCTGTAATATGACAGATAAAAGTAATAGGGGTTCAGATGTGCTAATTGTTGTTCAGAAAGCAGTTGAGATGTTTGGCGAAATCCAAAAAAGTAGTAAGTAGAGGGAAAGACCTGTGGCCTTATATTCATTATTATAATTTATTTTGTCCTTGTCAAAGATGGCAATTATTTAAACTTGTCTGAATCTGTACGGCACTCAGTTTCTCATTGGTTGTCATAACGTGTGAGGTTACATGACTATAAAGCAAAATTAAATCCCAATGCTTGATCTTGATTAGCTGTGCAGTTATACTCAACAGTCTCAACACATGTTTGACTTTTGTACCGTGAAACCATAATGGTAAGTCACACATGCTCATGATTTTAGGTCGAGTAAGGAGTCTCAGCACCGCCCTTTGGTCACTCACCCACCTTACTGCCCTTCACCTCAGTGACAACTCATTGTCACGCATCCCGCCAGACATTGCCAAACTTCATAATTTGGTGTACCTGGATCTTTCATCCAACAAGATCAGGAGCCTGCCGGCAGAGCTTGGCAACATGGTGTCTCTCAGGTAGGACGTCGCTGATAATTTTGGGTCTTCTATTTATTTAGACAGAATCAGTTGAATTACATTTTCTTGCATGAAAGCATTTCACTAAAGTTCCTATGGTTAAAGGGCTTTTTATTATTCTCCATGTGATTAAATCGGTTACAGTGTTACCTCGAGATATGAAAGCTTCGTTCGGTACATGGAAAATTCATTTTACGAAAGGAAGATGAAAACTTTTCACGCCCTCCAACCCCCTAAGTCTCTGCCGCCACTGTAAATGGTGTGCTGCATTGGAATTGGACAGCCCAAACATGTCCCGGCAAAATTATCAACATTTATTTATTCCAATAAAAATCATAACGAAGATCTATTTGCAAAGTTTGGCTTGGTTCATTGGTAGTCATTACCCAACGCAGAGGTTGTGATTTTGATTCTCCGCACTGATGACCTCTTCTAAGTATCCTTGAGAAAGATACTAAACCCCACGTTGTCCTGGTGCTGCGTCACCAGTAGGTAGATGAGGATATAGTGTGACACGTTTGAGGACCTTGTTAGGGTACATGGCATCATGAATGCTTTGAAATACCAGGACATTTTAAATCCAAATCTGTTGCCCTCTGCCCGAAAGCTGAAGATGGGTCGTCACTGGGTGTTTCAGCAAGACAATGACCCTAAACGTATGGCCAAATCTACACAGAAATGGTTCACCAGACACAAAATCAGGCTCCTCCCATGGCCATCTCAGTCCCCAGACCTTAACCCCATTGAAAACCTGTGGGGTGAGCTGAAGAGGAGAGTACAGAGGAGAGGACCCAGGTCTCTGGATGATTTAGAGAGATTCTGCAAAGAGAAATGGCTGAAGATCCCTCTTTCTGTTTTTTCCAATCTTGTGAAACATTATAGAAGATTAGGTGCTGTTTTGTTGGCAAAAGGGGGTTGTACAAAGTATTAACACCAGGGGTGCTAATAATTATGACACACATTATTTGATCTCAAGCAATTATTTCTTTATGTGGGATTTTTTCCCCACTGAATGAATGCACTTGTATTGAAGGTTGTATTTTCTCTTTTTTTCCGTTAAGGTCCCATAGTATTTAGAAAAAAATATATATTAGAAGCTAAAAAAACACATAATTATTATAAACCAATAATTATGGAGGGCACTGTATCTTTAAATGATGAAACAGTTTTAAATCTTTGACATGTTGTAAGTAGAAGGGAAGTTGTGGAATAACGGGAGCAATTTTTATCAACTTTAAAGGTTGATTGACATTAAATTAATTGAATGTAGTTTAAAGCTGCTGATACAGAACTGGGACTTGAGTATTTTATTTAATGTTTTTAACTGTTAACTTGATACTGAAATATTAGTTTAGTTTAATCTAATAGGATTTCTTAAACTATTTTGGAACTAATGTACAAAAAATAAAAAGTGTGGGGGGGGGGCATCAATAATCGATTTATGATCGAATCGGAGCCTCTGAATTGTAATCGAATCGTTTGGTACCCAAAGATTCCCACCTCTGCTAGTTAGCGCCGAGAGCTATGCTAATTAGCCAATTCGCTAAAATATATTTTCATGTCAAGTTGTTCGTTGTTTGGTGGTGTACTTAAGTTACTCCAGATGCAGAATGTATAAAACCAGGATTAAGTACAGCGGTGACAGTACAAACATGCGAAATAGTACAGAAATCTGTCTGTTTTTGCACTTTCTTGTAATAAAAAAAAGTTTAAGAGCAGCTTTTTGTTGTATGGGCATTTTTCCATCGTTCCTGTTCAATCATTAGGATATTTTAAATAAATAATGGACATAAATCTGTTTGGCTACTATATTAATTAGTAATATACGATGCATCGATAATCGTGATAACCGTGATCATTGTCAACACGGTTATCATCGTTCAATAATCGAATCTTAGCACCCTGAATCGTAATCGAATCGAATCGTGGGGTGCCTAAGATGGCACATCCTAAGGTAGCGCCGAGCCTATGCAAATTAGCGACTCTGCTAAAATGTATTTGCATGTCAAGTTGTGTCTTGTTTGGTGGTGTACAAAAGTTATTCCAGATGCAGAACGTTTAAACCAAGATTAAGTACAGCAGTAACACTACAAACATGTGAAATCTGTGAAAACAAAGTAAATTGGTTAAAAGAAGTCTATTTGTAAAGACACTTTGTTTCCAGAACATGGGGAATTCATTCCATCAGTGTAAATTTTACCTTTGAGAGAAATAAGTACTGCCTTTAAAACAGCTAATGTTTTTGCACCTTCTTGTGAAAAAGAGCATCTCAAGGTCAGTTTTGTGTTGTATAGGCATGTTGAGGAATAAGTACTGCCTTTAAAATGGTTAATGTTTTTGCACTTTCTTGTTTTAAAAAAAAAAAAAAAAAAAAAAACAGTTTAAGGGCAGCTTTTTTTTTTGTTTCCATCGTTCCTGTTGAATAATTAGGATATTTTAAATCAATAATGGACATAAATTTGTTTGGCTACTTTATTAATTAGTATTGTATGATGCGTCAATAATCGTGATAGTCCTGATCGTCGCCGATACCGTGAACATCGTTCAATAATCGAATCGTAGCACACTGAATCGTAATCGAATTGTGGGGTGCCTAAGATTGCACATCCCTAATGCTGACCAGGTCCATATTCTGAAACCCATTCAACGGAGTACCCATTAGGATTTAAATCAAATAAATCAAGTCTACGTCAGTGTACTCAAGTTAAGTTCAAACTGAAACGTCTTTGTGGGAGTTATTTTTCTGATTGTTTGAAAGCTTGTCCCTAGTGTAAACTGATATTTAAAAAAAAAAAAAAAAAAAAAAAAAAGGATTTGTTTCAATGAGATGAAAAATATTTATTTAAATGGAAATACAATTTTTGGCGAAGGAATATTCCAAGTTAGAAACAATGAACGTTTTGGCGTACTGGGGCTATCAAGCGCAGTAAGTGGCCTTTCTGAATACTCCACCCCACTCCATACATATTCCAACCATTTTTTAAGAATAATAGTTGTGTGGTACAGCCAGGGCTTGAACTTTGCTATTTCGTCCATGTTTTGTCGCAGCCAGATCCAGACGTGTCCTTCCCTCGACTGTACGAGTAAAACGTTATCTCAACGGTAAAATACAACACTTGCCATAACCATTTGATTATTTCTACTCCTCGGAATGTGGAAATATGTATTTAGCCTGAGGCTAATTAAATATTTCGGAACGTGACTATCTAAATTACCACAACAATAATAGTCTTTTTGTTACCTGACCCTCATCCTCTGGAACTTTTCTCTTAAAAAAATACTCATCCGAAATTAAACCCAGTGAAAGGAGCAAAGAACTAATGTTAAGCTAGGACACGACGATTCGGGCCACACGCCATAAAGAACTTAAACATTACGTCATTGTCAAAATTAAGGTCGTTTTACAGGTTAAAACCAGAATTACATTCATTAATTTGAAATACCTTTTTGTGGATTCTTGTCTCGATTTCCAACTCTGTGCCAACACTTCTGGTAGCTAGCTTGAAACAGGAGATTCGATGTGATTTTCAAAATAATGCGAACAATTTATATTTGACATGCTATTTCAAACGACTTATGAGCTATATAAATTTATACGTCATGTTAAATTATACAAATTGGAAATTATAAATTAGAATGCATTTTTACGTCTTAAAAAAATCTCATTTGTAAGGCATGGCAGCTTTAATTTTGGTTTGATGCAGCGCCACAATCTTTTATATGTAGGGGAACCCTGTATAGTCAAACAATAGTTCCATTATTGCATTGCGTGAGTGGGAATGATCTATTACGGTACGTATTATCTTTCGTATGATGAAAGGAATTTTTCGTTTACCTATGCTTTCATATCTCCAGGTATTACTGTACTTCCGAATGTTCCTGCCTGGTGGTGAAAGCTAACTTTTATTCTTCACAGGGAACTGCTTTTAAATAACAACCAGTTGCGGGTTCTGCCCTTTGAATTGGGGAAACTGTTTCAGTTACAAACACTGGGGTTAAAAGGTGAGTCACTCACTCATTCACTGCCGTTGATGGCTATAGCATTGAAACATACATATTCACTGGTGTCAGTAAGTGAGGCACAGGCACCCTATCTTGCAATATCATTTTACCTCTCTGCTTTTCTTAAACCCATATCAGGAAACCCACTTGCACAAGAAATTATGAGCCTCTACCAGGAACCTGATGGTACGCGAAGACTGCTCAACTACTTGTTAGACAATCTGGCGGGGGCTATCAAGCGCAGTGAGTGGCCTTCCTGAATACTCCACTCCACTCCATACATATTCCAACCATTTTAGCTTGCAAAATACTTGTTTGATAGTGGGTAACTGATAAAGGAATAGCATAAATGAAACACTTAACATTATTTTGCCCACCACCAGTACCAACAGAGCAGCCCCCAGCCCGGTCGTGGATCTCCCTCCAGGAACCAGACCGAGCCCGGCCATCAGGTATGTCAAAAGACAGTAAGGATAGTACATTGTAGTGTTACATTAGCTTGTTGCATTCGTACTTGCATTACTTTGATAAAGCCAGAGGGCTTATTTGTGTTTATAACATCATAAAGGTATACTAAAAACTGCTAATCACCAAACTAATAGTAGTGGATCGATACGATGGTGGGATGGAAACCTTTCTTTTGAAATTCATCAATTAAAAGTTAAAATTCAAGCCTTTTATTCCGCTTTGTCCACAAAGCAAATCTAAATGGATAGGTGAGTTCTTGGTGACCTTTCTAATTCATCAGTAGCGGCTAGCTTCAGAACAAGGTTTGCAGATGCGTTTCCTTTGTTGCGGACACAAGAAAAATAAGTCTAGGCAGTACTGCCTGACTCTTGTTTAAAGGAGTTTAACGAATGAAAGATTTTGTAGCAACATCTGTCAGATTCTGCTGGGCGGCCTTGACTTTACTTGGCCTTGACTTCAAAGTGGCCTTCCAACAAAATGGATAGTGCTCGATCAAAAGAGGGATCTTATGATTAGACCCATTGAAATGAATTAACCATGACAATTTACTTTTTAAGTGGGTAACAATATTTGTTAAAGATACACGATAATATCGGTCACCGATAATTATCAGCCGATAATGGCAATTATGACGTCACACAGATAATCCAGATAATAACAAAAATTCAACCGATAACGCAATCCGATAATTATATACTTGATTTAGCCTCCAAATATGCGCAACCGAAGAATTCAGCACGCCGGCTCCTCAACCCCTCCCTTCTCTGAAGCCCCTGAGGGAGGAGGGGTTGAGGAGACGTAGTTACACGACAAGAAGTAGTTGAATATTATGGCGGCTGTTACTAAAAAGTGACGCTCTCGCCATCTGCGAAACATGTACCGTAGAAGTTCCACGAGGCAGAAAGAAAGCGTCCTCATTCAAAACCACTAATCCAGCAGCCATTTAAAACTGCATCACAAAGATTTTTGGAACGAATACGAGGCCGCTGCTAGCGGGAATGCTAAAGCTATTGTGAACACTAACTAAGTTAAACTACAGGGCTTGTGACGATACAGAGTCGGGCTGTTTGGGAATGCAGCCCAAGGCGGGTGGTAAATTCGCATCTAAGGCTAAACACCGGCACGACTGGAGACCGATAGATGGCAAGTAGCCGTCTTCCGACGGAGCCCGCTGCTCTGGCCGGTCCGGCAGGCCGAGCAGCGACCCGCACCGCCTATGGCGGGCCGAGCCCGGTTCCCCGGCCTCGGGACCTCCGGCGAACACCCTGGTTTCTCGAGCGTTCCCCCACGGCGTGCGAGCAGAGCCAGGACCCGAATACGCTGCGGCGAACCGGCCGGGGCGGGCGGATTAACCGGTACGAACGTAGCTGCCGCTGCCGCCGCCAAAACAAGACACGGTTTTGTTTTTACCTAAATGACCCGAGAACCAAAGCCCTGGATAAAAAAATAATGCATTTTATACGACCACCATTCTTCATGAAAAAGTGATGTCCAGTAAGCAAGCTTATCATGACGGCACAGTGGTTAGATGATAATTTAAACATGGAGGAAACGAAGTCAGTCAGTCAATAATGCATTCAGTATGTAAAATGACGAGCGGTCAGATGACTTTGTAACGCTGCCTTTATTTTTGGCTTAACAAAACTCAGGCACAAAACAACACGCACGCGGATGCCAGCTCCAACTCCGTCCAAATAGTACTGCCGTTTAGCAGTTTAGCTGCTGTTAAGCAAATGTCGTGAAAGCCGCAAATGTAAACAAAGCGCTGCAGAATGGGTACATGACATCTCGCTCTTTTAAGTTAATCATTTTCACAGTGTGCAACAAATGTGCCAATATTAGCAATCACTTTTCAAATTATTTAACTTATTTCTCTGCTCAATTACAGTCACAGTAGATAATAAAATTCTTAAATATTCTGTAGCCACAAATATTATTCAAAATCTTTCCTTCTTCCAGGGTTTTTTTTTTTTTTTTTTTTTAGGATTAAGTATAATAATGTATGGCTTAAGTGTATTAATGTTAAATATATGTTAGGAATGGCTTACTTTTAAAGGCATTTTTGTGCAACTTATGTATTTACTCTGTAAGTAATTGTTGCCAAAGGTTTACCATTACACAATTTCAGACAATCTGTCAATATTTAGATGTTTGAATTGACGACTTGTTCATATTTTATGTTGAAAAAAAAAAGCAATAAATTATATTTTTGCACAGTAATATTTTCTTTTGTGTATACTTTAAAATTTTACATAAATCATTTAATAGAATTATCGGCTTGACATTATCGGTTATCGATTGGAATGAGGAGGAAATTATCGGTTATCGGTATCGGTTGAAAAATGTATTATCGTGCATCACTAATATTTGTCCCAAAACGTTGCACTTTTTCAACTGAAAGCATTTTTATGGAATAAGGTCTGAATTAAAAAAAGACACAAGTGTGAATACGGCTAACTCTGGGGGGGATGCATTTCGTATCCTTGCATTTACTTTCAAAACAGTGGAGAAACTGGAAAATATCCCAGGTCAAAATGGTCCTATTTAAGGACTGTTATTTTTCTTCTTCAGAACAGTTTTAATGGTAAAATCTCAATATCAATTAGGCATGTGATCCACATCATTCTTTTTCTGTTTAAACAACCAGAAACAAAAATGTTAATTTGAAGTGCTTAAAATTATGACTAGTTTAATCCAAATACCAGGAAATGTGTACTGATATGTCCCGTGTTGTTCTGACTTTCCTGTTATTAGTTAATCATAATGATTGCATTACGGTCCATGCCCTAATTCTGAACTTTTAAGGTCTTTTTTAGATTAACGGTGGCAGCGTAGTTTGCCGTTCATGTTGTATGTGGGAAGGGACTTTGCTGAAGTCAGTTAGCATTTCTGGCCATTTCCGATCGAGCGGCAAAGTGTGAGTGAATTTGCTGTGGGGGTCCTGAAATAGAAACTTGTTTTTTTTTCAAGAGCGGGTATGTTTTGAGCGCTTCAAAAGCGGATGTGCTGTCGTAGTGCTTTGGCAGATGGATACACACTAGTCACAGCAGAAGAAATCTTGATAAATGCGCTTTGAGTTTCCCGAGCTTTGGGACACTCATAATGTGGGTTTCACCTCTTTGTTACAGTGAATAATATTTCAATGCACGTTTGAGTTAGAGCAGGGCGGTAAACCGAAAATTTACCGGTACCGAAATTCTTTACGATGACCGACGTCATTTTGACCATGACGGTAAATTCGGTAAGTTAATAAAACAAGAAAATACGGTCTTTTCATCCCGCTTTGACTCTGTGTTGTTCGGCTATGTTCATTCCCCTTTAAGAAAGCAGTGTGCTTACGTATGGAGTCACGTGGTTATCAGGAAGCCAAACAAACGAGCCCGGTAGGCTAACGCTACAAGCAAACGTGATGGAGTGTTGCTTAAGGGAGGTTCGCCAAACTTTCACCCGACATTAAATAGACTCTTGGCGGCACCCAGACGGGCTTTCACCCGCTGTCCTCCCTTGTTCTCACGATTTCCAAAGAGGATGCTTTCAATGCTTTCTACTGGTAGCCAAGCTACAGGTTAACGCTAGTGGCTAACGCTAGCGTTTAACGCTACAAATGAACGTAATGGAGTCTGATAGCGGCTCTAAACTTGTCGAACCAGCTGAACTTAATGAGTGGATTGGTCTCGGACTGCATCTAGCAATTATGCTGCGTTCCAGAAAAGTGGGATGTCGGACTTTTCCGACCTCCGAGTAGGAAAATATCATTGGAACGCCACTCGAACTGGGAGGTCCAAGTCGCGAAGTCGGAGAAAAAATAACTACCCCGACTTCAAAGTTGTTTCAATCTGACGTCACTGGACAAAATGGCGTTCATGAAAACGTATTGAATGATAACACAATAATGAAGTAAATCAAGTTTATTTGAGACGCCATGTATTTTTTTCTCATACAGTGAATTATCTTTGTTGTGCTATGTTTTTATGTTGACGATCAGCAAAGGATGTAACTAAAAAAGGCAGTTTACAGTGTGGGCTATAACGCAGCCGTCGTTTTTCCTCTACTATTTGATCGCTTATAGGAAGGCAGGTTCGCTGGAGGTCAAAATGTCTTTGGATGGCCAAAATAAAAAACACCTCGTCGCGATCAGCCGTCTTTGTTGTTTACATTTGCTTGGAACGCTTTGAGGTCGGAACTGGTACCATCCGAGTGGGATAAATCCGACTTCCCACTTCTCTGGAATGCAGCATTAGTTTATCACGTTATTGTTTATCTCTTGTCTGTGTGTGATTTCTCTGATAGCTTTTGTGATGGTAAAGCATTCAGCATAAAGTACAATCTAACAGTGAAAATTATAATATAACTGTTTAATGGCCCCAGCTATTTTTCTGTATGTGCTTAATTCTGTGTCATTAGATCAATGCAGCTTTAATGTGTGTGTGTATGTATTAAAAAATGCACTGGGAAAAAAAGACCTGAAACCTTGCAGTAAACACCTGTGTTGAGTAATTATGTCACAGCAGCCATTAACAATAAGTTTTTTTTTTTTTTTTAAGTGTACTGTTCAAGCTGTAAATAATTTGTGTTACAATGACATGTTTGCACAGGCATATTGATTTTGACAATATACATTGTTCAAGCCATACAAGCTGTTTTAAATGTTCATACTTGAATTCTTATTGTTTACAATAAATTTTTGTATACTTAATGTTTAGACTGCATGTACAATTGTTAAATATATTAATTTGAAAGCTGGTAAATAAATCAACAAGAAACTGTTAATCTGTATTTCATGCATTGATTCAGATTTTCAAATTATATAACAGTCTACTTGGGTGAATCTATTGTCATTTATCGTTATCGAGGTAAATCTGCTCAATTTATCGTGATACGTGTTTAAGGCCATATTGCCCAGCCCTAGTTTGAGTTGAACTGTAGTTCACTAGTAACAAAAAAGCTATTCATGCCTGCAGGACCTAAGAAATCTCTTTACATGGCTGTTATAATCTCCCCTACTCCTTCTGGTAAGAAAAGTTGTGGTTTGTGTGTGCAACAATGCAAGATAAATGCATTCGTGCTTGGGACTAAAGTAAAGAGTTAAAAAATAAAAAAATCGATCAAATGTTCAGCTCATCAGCAAGCTCTGCAGGTGCTTATAACGATCGTGATTATTAAATTCAGGTGTGTTAAAGGAGGGAGACATGGAAAGTAGGATAGTGGCTCTCGAGGACCGGACTTGCAGACCCCTGGTGTATACTTTGCTTTATTTCTGACTTTTTTTCGTGATATTGACACGATGTTTTTTGTTTTTTTTACCAAGAAGTATCAGTGCTTTTGTTAAGAGAAAGATGACCACAGTAAAGCCAATTCTACTTTACTCCAGCATCTGACTTCTCTTTAGAGTCTGATTTGTTCACGTCTGACTTCTCTTTAGCAGTGTTGTTAATAACGGCGTTAGAGTATAACGGCGTTACTAATGGCGTTTTTTTTTTTCAGTAGTGAGTAATTAATTACTTTTCTCATCTTTGCAACGCGGTTACTGAGAATGTATAGGCGTGCGTTACCATACGTTACTACGTTGGTTGAATGACGCCAGAAAAGTCTGAGGGACACTGAGTCATGGAGAGAGCAGAGCGGGAGTGGGGTGGAGGGGAGTTGTGACGCCATTACAAACGCGATGCTAGGTGGGTCCAATAATACCTGACTTTAGCTGATAGCCAACAAACTACGCCCACATGATGCTACGGTAGATATCACGTATATAGAAGGCGATGCGAAATGATACTCATCGGCGTTAGTAAACAGCCGCCATCTTAAAGCAGTAGACTTCTCAGGAAGGCTTTGTTGTAGAGACCCTTCCTAGCAAACATAAGTATGTTTTTATCTAAAATACTCCTAAATTGGCAAAATTTTGACTTCTATCTTAAAATGATGAAATAGTTTTAAAACTTTCACATGTCGAAAGTAGACAGAAGGGAACTGATGCAATAATGGGAGCAATTTTAACAACTTTAATGGTTGATTCACAACATTTCAATGACTTCCAAACATAGCAAAAGTTACTCTCTAGTTGTCGCAATATCTGCAATACCCCTGTGTCTAGTTAAGTTTATGGTAAAAAATTGGGTTAGGGCCACTGTTCAAAAAACCCTTTGAACTTCACATAGTGTGGCCTTTTTTGAATGGGTGGGAAAAAAACATGAAAAGTAGCACCAGTTACTTTGCCAAGTAACTAATTACTCTTACATTCAGGTAACTGAGTTACTAACTCAATTACTTTTTGGGAGAAGTAAATTGTAACTAATTAATTACTTTTTATAGGTAAGATTAACAACACTGCTCTTTAGAGCCTGATTTGTTCACTGTTTGTCGATGTGTGTACCCACACATACTGAGGACGGAATAAGCGCCTTATTGGCACTTTCCACTTGATCCAGAAAACTGATGTTTACACTATTTTGATTTCAACAATAAATATAGAGGTGCAATATAAGCACTTTTTCCATAACTTCAGGTGACATTATTTTTCACAGAATTTTTATTTGGAAAACCTAGAAGTTGTTAAACTTGGCATTAGTAAAGCATCCAGTGGGGCATCACAGTACAATTTATTAGCCACAATGTGTTATGTGTCCACGACCACATATATCTGTATCGGTTTGATATCGGTACTACATTTTTGGAGTTGGACAAAACCGGGACATCGATTATCGGTTAAAAAGTCATTATCGGACACCTGTAGCATTTTGATTTTTTTTCTGAAGTGATATGCAAATATCGCAATAATCATCTTCTAGTGTAATATCAGGACCAAATCAGGACCTGTGAATCGTGATGCGAATCATGTCGCTAGATATACAGTAGGGCAAATAAGTATTTAGTCAACCACTAATTGTGCAAGTTTTCCCACTTGAAAATATTAGAGGCCTGTAATTGTCAACATGGGTAAACCTCAACCATGAGAGACAGAATGTGGGGGAAAAAAACAGAAAATCACATTGTTTGACTTTTAAAGAATTTATTTGCAAATCATGGTGGAAAATAAGTATTTGGTCAATTCCAAAAGTTCATCTCAATACTTTGTTATGTACCCTTTGTTGGCAATAACGGAGGCCAAACGTTTTCTGTAACTCTTCACAAGCTTTTCACACACTGTTGCTGGTATTTTGGCCCATTCCTCCATGCAAATCTCCTCAAGAGCAGTGATGTTTTGGGGCTGTCGTTGGACAACATGGACTTTCAACTCCCTCCACAGATTTTCTATGGGGTTGAGATCTGGAGTCTGGCTAGGCCACTCCAGGACCTTGAAATGCTTCTTACAAAGCTACTCCTTACGAAGCCACTCCTCGTTAGATCTCGTTAGAAGAAGTTAGACCTCTTTGACAGCCAGAAATCTTGCTTGTTTGTAGGTAACCAAATACTTATTTTCCACTGTAATTTGGAAATAAATTCTTTAAAAATCAATGTGATTAAATACTTATTTGCCCCACTGTAAGGCAATACACACACTGAGTGAAGAGGCTGGACGGAATCCCCACTTTCAATTCAAAGCCATGTCCCTGGCAGCCCCAAGTGGGCGCCTTTCTTATTCCGTCCAGTTGCGCTTTGCTGTGCTAATGTAAAAAACTGTACAAACCTTGGACTACTTGACCAACACAATGTTTATCAACAGGCTGTGAATTCATCTTAAAGATGGGATTCCCAAACAAAATTAGGCCTCTTACTCATTCTCTTTAGTTTTTTTCTTTTTTTTCTTCAAAAGTCGAGGAATGTATTGAATGACCATTGTTATTATTAAAATTGTACGAGAGGAACTAACCAGTTTTCTTTGCTTTTCCCTTTGTAGCACTGTTCTCTGTCATGTGCTACAACGTGCTGTGTGATAAGTACGCCACAAGGCAGCTGTACGGCTACTGCCCCTCTTGGGCTCTTAACTGGGAGTACAGGAAGAAGTCCATCATGCAAGAGATTATGGGATGCAATGCAGACATCATCAGCTTGCAGGTGAGACATGTATTATTCTACCTTTTTCCCTGTAATATTTGTATGACATATACAATTTATAAATTTATGTCATCACCTCTGCTCTTACCGTTGTCCACCTTGACCCGTGGCTCATTGTGAAACACAGGAAGTGGAGACGGAGCAGTACTACAATTTTTTCTTGCCTGAGTTGAAGGAGCAGGGTTATGATGGTTTCTTCAGTCCAAAGTCACGAGCGAGGACCATGTCCGAGTCAGACCGTAAACATGTGGATGGATGTGCAATTTTCTACAAGACAGAAAAGTATGTTTTCTAAAAGCAACAGTGATTGAAACTAGACCTGCTACTGTAGTTTTAAATGATTAGTTTGAATATCTGTCTGAATTAATATCTTGGTGGGTTCAAAATGTTTTCACCTTAATCGACTGTCAATTCCTGTTAGCATGTGTATGAAGTAATTAAAGTGATGTGTGACGCACACTTTTTGGTCAGTTCTCACCGTGTGATCCACATCTCTTCAGGTTCAGTGCCGTGCAGAAGCACACAGTGGAGTTTAACCAGCTGGCAATGGCTAACTCAGAGGGCTCAGAGGCCATGTTAAATCGTGTGATGACGAAGGACAACATCGGCGTTGCCGTACTGCTTGAAGTTCGTAAAGAGATGATGGAAGTCTCCTGTGAGTTGATGCCACTGTAGTTCTTACCTTTTAGAGCTTTTGCCTCACTTTTTGCTCACCATCTTTTCAGCTGGAAAGTCACTGCATGGCATGGAGAAGCAGCTGCTGTTGGTAGCCAATGCACATATGCACTGGGACCCAGAATATTCTGACGTCAAGCTGGTACAGACAATGATGTTCCTGTCAGAAGTTAAGAACATCGTGGACAAGGCGACACGCAGCCTAAAATTGTCCTCAGTCTCTGGTGAAACCAATGGCATTCCACTGGTGCTCTGCGCTGACCTCAACTCATTGCCTGATTCTGGTATGTGAGACAGATGTCCACTCTATGTGCGGGCAGTGGTTATTAGAGATGGGAATCTTTGGGCACCTAACGATTCGATTACGATTCAGAGGCTCCGATTCGATTATAAATCGATTATTGATGCACCACAATCCCCCCATCCACCCCTTTTTCTTTTAGTTTTTTATACACTAGTTCCAAAATTGTTCAAAAATTCTCTCGGGCTAAACAAACTACTATTTCAGTATCAACTTAACCATTAAAAACAGTAAATAAAATACTCAAGTCCCCATTCTGTATCGGCAGCTTTAAACTACATTCAATTAATTTAATTTTGTGAATCAACCGTTAAAGTTGTTAAAATTGCTCCCGTTATTTCACAATTTCCCTTCCATCTACTTTTGACGTGAAAGTTTTAAAACTGTTTCATCGTTTAAAGATAGATTCAAGATTTTGCCGATTTGTTTTTTTTTTTCTTTAGATAAAAAAGTAATTAGGTACGCTACAACAGAGCCTTCTAGAGAAGACTACTGCCTTAAGATGGCACCTGTTTACTAGCGTGGGAAAGTCTGTCATTTCGCATCTAGTTCTTGGTATATGATCTAACACGGCCGTCGTCTGTCATTTCGCATCTAGTTCTAGATATGTGATATCTACCATAGCCGTATGTTGCCGTATGTTTGTAGCAACTAACAACTGGGCGCTGTTTGTAGCGGCTGACGGCTGCAGTCAGGTATTTTTATATTTTATTTTTTTTTAATCTAGCGGCATGGGTTGAACATATTTACTCTCGGTCCGTTCCTCATTGCGTCCTGAAGACCGCGCTGACTGTTTTATTTCCGCTTTTCCTGGTATAATTTAATAATCGGAATTTGGATGTTTGTGAATCGTTCTCGAATCTTCCACAGCTGAATCGGAAATTTCGCACGCCTCTAGTGGTTATGTTAATTTGGTATGTAAATCCAATCACGATGCACTGACTATTCGGGCCGAAGATTTTGGGCCATAATGTGACTAAAAATGTTTTTTGAACTAAATAAGATTGCCAAAACTGGAAGTTGCATTGGCACAAGTAAATAGCTCTGTAGCATGCACTTCTCTTGCTGCTAGAGGCAACATGTTCGGTGAATGTGGCTGCGATGGCTCGACACAGCTATTATTTGTTCTTTGATATATTGCAATATTGCTTCAAGCCAAAATACCCAGCCCAATTATTCCACAAAGAAGCAAGGGTGTAGGTTTGCTTAGGGACGGGTGGTACATGACATTACCAACTTTTCAGGATGCTAAAATTGTCCCCAACTTTTAAGCAACCTTATTTGCATTATACCAGGGTGATTCAAAAAGAATGTGCCAAAATCCTTGCAGTACTTTTAAAACATAAAAAAAAAAAAAAATGATAACTAGCCGGATACAGGTATTGTATTTAACTATAAAGTTTTTATTTCATGCTTTACAAGTTCTCAATGTGACCACCACCAGTGGCACGGACAGCATCAAGCTGATATGACTTTTAATTTGTTAAAATTAATTACTTTTTAAAAAGACTTTAAATTCTTATTAAATTATTAATCTTAATTAATTAATAATTTAGTCTATTTCAATGATTTAAAATGAATAAATGCGTGATGATTTTGGCACATTCTTTTTGAATCACCCGTGTATAATGCTTTCAGTTATAAAGGTAATTTAGCTCGTCTTCTCTTATGTTGTAAGGATGGAATTGACCCTACTCTTATTAAATGAATTTGCGTATTATTATTATTTATGTGCCGTTATTTGTTTCTGACGGTATGATGACCATAAGATAAAAACCTTAAAATTTCACGGTATCACAGTATTGCAATTACAGCTCTAAAATGTGTTACTTTGAGATATGAGTTTAAAAAATAAAAATATTTTTTTCCATTGAACCGGATTTTTATTTTTCCAAAACATATTAGCAAATTGGAACATAAGCATGTTTAGTTAAAATAAATAACAAAAAATAACTCATATTCTGAATAACATTTAAATAAACGCAGTCCTTTAGTTGAGCCGAAACCCACAGCATTAATACCATCAGAACAAAAATAATAGAATTATTTTCCATAAAAGCGTATGACGTCTGTATGGCTTGCATCATGTTTACATTATACACAAACTCTTTCTCAATGCCGACAGTTGCCCGAGAGCCAAAAACACCACGTTTTACCATCGCTAGACACTAAACATGCTGGAGTTAACTCTCTTAGCTGGTGGGAAACGCTCATGATAGTGTTTAGTAACCTCAAATTTTATACAAATGCAACATCATATTGAAAGTATTGCCTCCTCAGCAGCCACCCTCTGCAAACATGTTTTACATGTCTGTTGGCCCTCCTCAAAGCCGTGGTTGTCTGTAACTTTTCTGTAGCCAAAGTATTCCCATACCAGCGATTTTGTTTTCTTCGATTGGGGAAAAAAGTTCAGGAGTTTCACCTCATCCAGCCATCGTGTAGCACTGCAGACTCACTGACACTGAGCAATAGCCGGTCGGGGAGGGTTGAGCCTTGCTGCTGCAAGCGGGGATTTCTCCCTGCTTTTTTTGGGACATAAAAAATGGCTAATGCCTTAGTGGTTTTGAAACCGTGACGTTTTCATACCACGATATACCTTGAAACCGGTAATCAGCACATGTCTAGTTCAGACTTACATTTACCCTTTTTTCACTTGCTGAATGTGCCAGTCAGCCCCCCCCCCCCCAAACGCACGTTTGATTGGCTGATGACTTGATAACCACTCCCTCACCCTTGCATACACACGCACTCACAGCCCCGACAGAAATACTACTATAATACATGTCGACAACATGCCACATTCTCCGCTTCCTCAGAAGAAGAGGGATATTAGAATTTTTTTTTTTTGGCCAGCAGCAGCAGCCACTGTAAGTAATGTAAAAAGACTAGAGCTGTCCCGACTAGTCGACATAGTCGACGTCATCGATGACGTAAATCCGTCGACGAGCAAAACATCCCGTCGACGGTTAATGAAGGGTTAAAAAAATATATGCGGTGAAAGTTCAGAATGTCGGACGCTCTGTATGCAAGCGGGGAAAGCGGCACAAAGCCAAAAAAGCGCACCAGAGTGTCCAAAACAGTGACTTATTTCAAAGAAACAAAGGCGGGTACACTCTTTTGTCCTGTCTCTTCAATGCCAAGCTTGGCTGCACGTCGGCCGTGAATAAACACCTAAAGCGCCGTCACCCAGTTTGTAAGTCCATCTAACTAACTAATGACATGTTTTATTGAAGTTGCTAAGCCTGTCACGATATGCAATGAGTCTATTTATTGCACGGCAAATAAAAATGAGGCTGGTAATTTTCACAGCTGCCTTCATGTGCGTGCGTGCATACATTGGTGCGTGCGTGCTGATGGCATATGAGACTCCAGTTCCTTTCTCTTATCAACACGCTGTAGAATTAAAGTTCAGACATACAAAATAAGAAAACACATCTGTATTAAACACTGTAACGTTAGCACTGCTACACTGAGGTGAATGGGGGAAAAAGGCAACTTACTTTAGCCCGCTATAAAACATTGGCAGTCGTCTCGTGAAAGCAAACTTGCGGTTAAAAGGTGACACTTCAAACATGAAAAATCGCAGGTTAACAGCATTTGCAAACGAAAAAAATGACCAAAAAAATCTATTACTGACACTACATGCAATTACAAAAAGTGCTTTTTTTGCGGAGTGTAAAGTTAAAGTTTGCGGTTTAGCGAACGTACTTCCGGTGAACATTTCAAAATAAAAGCATGTGATGTTCTTCATATAAATAGCGATTTGTGGAGTTAATCCCACATACTTCAAAATTCAGATTCTACACTAAGAATACCTTTAAAATGACACCCTTTATGAAAAATCTGATTGGCAATGAATAATTATTATAATTATTATAATACTATTATATATAGTACTATACTATAATATTAATGCTAGGTGTTTTTTTAAGAATTGTTTTGAATCTTAAAGAGATGCTGTATTTTCTCAAATTGGAGAAAATTAGACTGACACTCGGTGGATCATCTGGGTCCTTTGAAAATACTTGGAACCCTTTTTTGTTATATGTTAGGAGCACAGATTGTCATCTTGATTTAAATTTTTGAAATATGCCTGAAAACTCGCAGAATATAGACGTACACTTTTGTCATGTAGCCTTTGTTCATAACAATACATGGGTCGGAGATATGTGCCGGGGGTTTTAGGGGTCAGGGGGTGGGTTTCGGCTTGTTTTCTTTCTTTCCTTTTTTTTCCCCTCCGTTTATTTTTTTGGGGTTTTTTTGTTCTGTTTGGTTGTTGTATTAAAATAAAAGTTAAGGGGGATTTGATGAACTGATGATGGGCACATCTACTGCTGATTGCCTCTTTAATGTGGATTGTCCCACTTGCTTCTGATCCCCGAAAAAAAAAAATAATAATTGTTTTGAATCATGTTGGAAAGGCGAAGTCAGTGTTCTGAATCTGTTTACATTCCATTCTTTTGCACTAGTTAATTCTATCAGTATTTGAACTCGTTTATTTTTTGATTTATTATTGTTATTTACGTGTTTATTTGTACTTAAATAAATAATTTACGTGTTCCAATATGTTTTTTTAAATTGATAAGCGTCAACAAAAATGTTATCGCTAAATTAGTAAATTAAAATAAATTAAAAATTAAAATAAAATTTTAATTATTAGATTAGTTGACTAATCGTAAAAATAGTCGGCTGACTAATTGGGAGAAAATCAGTCGTTTGGGACAGCCCTAAAAAAAGACATCAATATTGTGGAGGTGGGAAACACACCACTAATTTTGCTACTGAAAGTCCGACCTGCAGGAGTTAGCATAACGTTAAACTGCGAATTTGCTAATCTGCAAAACTTGAGTAGGAAGCTGCTTAGAGAAGTTTCCTTCTGTATGTGTTTTCTACTGTTAACGTTAAACTGTGAGAAATGTAGTGAACAGAGTTTTACCCTCTTCTCCCTAATATTTCTTTTTTAATGTGGTCTTAAAGCAGCCTAAAGGAGCTTTCATTATTTGTTTAGTTTGGCTGTGCTTGTGGAACAAAGCAGTAGTGTATAAGTCAATACTGATTTATTTTGCTGCATTGATCATTTAGCCTATCAATTAATTAGCTTCATATTTGTGAGAAATGTAACCCTCACCCCCATTCACCCAATCTGCTTGGTCTTATTAACCCATCCCCAGCAAAAAGTGTACATGCAGGTCATGCTGTTATATGTCCCTACCAATGTTGAGATCAAACCTACGCCGTTGCAGAGAAGGTTTCATCTAGGGCTGCAGCTGTCAAATATTTTAGTAATCGAGTATTCTACTGAAAATTACATCGATTAATCGGATAAAACTTTTTTTTTTTTTTTTTTAAAGAGCAATTATAAATATACATGAGAAAAAAACACATTTCACCTAAAGATTCAACCATGTTTAGACAGTCTTTTTTAGATGTACATTGTTCAAAAGAGCCAACAATTGCATCTAAGATGTGACTAGAAAAAAAAACCAAATTCACTGCTTTCACTCAAAAAAATTTATTTTTTATTATAAGATCTTATTTCTTACCCAAAAATGTCATTAGCTTGGTAACACACCACTTAAATGTTAGGTGTTCTTTCCACGTGTTTCAAATGAATTTCCATTTGTGTCAAGCTATTTTTAAGTCACATTTCTAAGTCGTGATAGGATTTTGAGTTTTTGCAGTGTTCAAAATATATGCATACCTGCTGTATAGGAGCACATTAGGCACCACCGCTATTTGGTGTTTTATCCATCAATGACTACCGAGCTAAAATTGACATTTAGCTTTTTTATGTTTTTTATTTTACGTCATCACCCTACAGCACTCTGTTTTTACAGTTTAAATAAAGCCTGTATGAAAGACACGTCAGCCACGCATCGACAGTAGTCATAATTAATAGCCCTGCGGAGGGCTAGGTTTGTAACGTTACGTTAGCAAGGTACAGTAACGTTAATCTTATTTTTTAGCGCTACTTTAATTTTACCTTGTCCTGAGCTCCTCTGCTCTCGGATTAAACGGGGTGCCTTCGGTGGAGCGGGGGCTAGGCGGGTGGGTCGCGCGGTGACACCCAGCCTGAGTTTCGGGGGCAGTGATCAGTCGCGGGGTCCAGCCGGGGCTCCTACACTTTTGACATTTTCTGCTTTTTCTTGGTGCCTTTCTATTTGCTTTCGTCGGCGTCTTCGTCGTTGCCTCCATGCGTGGTTGAAATCAAATAGATTCACCGCCTCTTTTTTCTTACTGGACGCATGTGGCGTCAGCGTGTTATGACGCATTAAAAGTAGTCCGGGCAAAACGTCATGCTTAGAGCTAGCAAAATTAAACAATTCCTCGAGGCAGAGAAAATTCCTTGATCAATTTTTTAAATCGAGTTACTCAAATTATTCGACTAATCGTTTCAGCTCTTTTCAACAATTGAGTCATCCAATTTCTATCCATTACAGTTGACAACATAGACATGACCTGCTGCCCTCTTTCTTCTCTTTGCTATTTTACATATTCAGCAGCCTATCTATTTGATCGATGTCTTGTGTTGTAATTCTTGAATGTTTGTAGAGGGCCATACCAAATGCAGACAGTTGTGTTCCAGATTACTTAAATGTTTTCTGAAGCATAACATTGTATTGTTTTAATAAGCTCATAGAGCTGAATCTCTCATATCTCGAATCTTGTATTGTATGATATGCTATTGCATTTGTTTTCATTTGGAAATTAAATTGTTAGCAAAATTTTATGTGGTCACTTAAATCGGCATATCATGACTTATTCACCATTTTCAAAAACATAAGCACTTACCAGTGCATTAGCCTTTTTCTTGTTGGGACGCCAAAATGCCTCAGTCAGGATAAGTCCCCCAGGGTTGCTCTTCCTTCCACTGTGCAGGAATGTCTCCAGCATAAGGACCACTGCTAGTATTGTCACAGGCGTATTTTCCAGGCTGAAATTGCAACTCAGGTTGTTGTAATTCTTGTGAACACTTTGAAGTCATACAGATCCAGTTTCATAGTTTGTCATTGTCAGGATAACGACGAAATTTATATTAGAGTTCCAACAAAACTATGTAGTCAAAACCCATTAAAAGTGATTGGTGCAGAGTAGAGCAAGCGATATGGCCTTAAGTATGTATCACGATAAATTGAGCAAATATACCTCGATAACGATAAATGATGATAAATTCGCCCAAGCGGACAGTTATATAATTTGAAAATTTGAATCAATGCATGGAATACAAATCAACCGTTTCTCGTTAAATTTATTTACCAGCTTTCAGTTTAACAATTGCACATGCAGTCTAAACATTTAAGTATTTAAAAAATCTTGTAAACAATAAGAATTCTAGTGTGAACATTTATAACAGCTTGTATGACTTGAAAAATGTACTGCATTAAAAAAATCAATATGACGACTGTGCAAACATGTCATTCTAACACAAATGACTTGCAGGTTTAACAGTACACTTCAGACAACTTATTGGTGATGGCTGCTGTGAAATAATTATTCAACACAAGTGTTTACGTCAAGGTTTGTTTTTTTTTTCCCAGAACATTTTTTGACACATGCACCCCCCACACAGACACAACCAGATTAAAGCTGTATTGCTCTGATGCCAATGAAACATTTAAGATTTTATGATGGCAGAACAAAGCAAACACATACAGAAAAATAGCTGTGGCCATTAAACTGTCATATTATATATAGGCTTCACTGTTGGATTATACTTTATGCTGAGTGCTTTGCCATCATGAAAGCTTTCAGAGAAATCACACAGATACCAAATAACGTGACATAATGATTGCTACATGAAGTCAGTGCCCAGTCCACTCATTAATTTCAGCCGTTTTGACAACGTTCGAGCCGCTATCCAACTCCATCACGTTCATTTGTAGCCGCTGTTAGCCGCTAGCGTTAGCCTGTGGCTTGGCTACCAGAAGAAAGCACTGAAAGCATACTCTCCTGAAATCGTGAGAACCAGGGAGGACAGCGGGTGAAAGCCCGTCTGGAACCCGCCAAGAGTTTACTTAATGTCGGGTGAAAGTTTGGCGAAGCTAACTTAAACCCGACTCCATCCCGTTTACTTGTAGTGTTAGCCGCTAGCGTTAGCCTACCGGGCTTCTGTTTGTTTGGCTTCGTGAAAACCACGTGACTCCATACGTGAGCATACTGTCTGCTTTCTTAAAGGGGAATGAACTAGAGCTGTCCCGACTAGTTGACATAGTCGACGTCATCGATTACGTAAATCCGTCGACGAGCACAACATCCCGTCGACGGTTAATGAAGGGTTAAAAAATATATATGCGTGGAAAGTTCAGAATGTCGGATGCTCTGTATGCAAGCGGGGAATGCGGCACAAAGCCAAAAAAAGCGCACCAGAGTGTCCAAAACATTGACTTAATTCAAAGAAACAAAGGAGGGTACACTCTTCTGTCCTGTCTCTTCAATGCCAAGCTTGGCTGCACGTCAGCCGAGAATAAACACCTCAAGCGCCATCACCCAGTTTGTAAAAATTTTTTTTTTCATTTTTTGTACACCAGAGGGTGCTGTCGCCTTACTAAATTATAATGTTTCATTGACAATGGGCCTATAAGTTCTATTAGTATTGTTCTTAATGTTAACTGAAAGGTTTATTTCATGTTATGGTTTATTTTATGGTATGGAAAATTATATAAGGTTAAAAGGTCATAAATATATACAGTATATACAGTGATTGCACTCAAGGGAGAGATTGTCAATGATAAGGTAATAAATTAAGGTAAAGGCAATTCATATAAGCAATTCATTGATATATAACTAAGGTTTAAAAGGAAAAGGATGAAAAGTTTTTGTTAATTTCTAATTGTGTTGTTTTATTTGTGTGCACCGTAGCTCTTACGGTGTGATTACATAAAGGATGGAATAAAAGTTGTAAACCATCAGTTTAACAGACCATCTTTTCAATCGGGATGCTCCACTAGTTAATTCTATCAGCATTTGAAGTCATTGTTTATTTGTAATTTATTATCGTTATTTACGTGTTTATTTGTACTTTAATAAATAATTTAAGTGTTCCAATATGTTTTTTGTGAATTGATAAACGTCAACAAAAATTTCATTGCTAAATTAGTAAACAAAAAATATATATATATTTTTAAATTATTAAATTAGTCGACTAATCGTAAAAATAGTCGGCTGACTAATCGGGAGAAAATTAGTCGTTTGGGACAGCCCTAGAATGAACATAGCCGAACAACACAGAGTCAAAGCGGGATGAAAAGACTATATTTTCTTGTTTTATTAAATTACCGCATTTACCGACATGGTCAAAATTACGCCGGTCATCGTGAAGAGTTTCGGTTTTCCGCCCTGCTTTAGTGCACAGCAGGATAAAGGTAAAGTTCCTTCAGTGCCTCCTACAATCCCCACCATAAATAAATAATAAATATGTATAAGCTTGCATAGACATATATTGGAAAGCTCCACCATCATTGGTGAACCGATCATCTTGAACTTGGTATCTATGTAGTGTGGGCCAGTATCTTTCGATCCTCGGAGCCTGATTTAAAAATGACATATTAGCCAGTAGCGGGCATGCATGCATGCCACACAGCCTTCAGCCGGTAGTGCACCTGTTTCAAAATGGTCCCTAGCAACAATGCTATAACGTGACAACACTAAGGACTACGTCTGTCCCAATTGCATTTTTTGTTGCACCGGAGTCACCTGATTTTCGACGTTCTTCCTCGGCATCACATTAGACATGTTGCGCCTGGTGCAAACAGTGTTGTGACGATCATTCGGCTTGGAGATGAGTTTGAGCGGCGACTGTTGCCCTTTTTCCGCTTGTTACTTTTGCCCTTTTTCCGCTTGTTGCTTGTTTTGCTGTTGTCATTTACGCTTAATACAGAGACAGGGTTCAGGAACGACACTTTTTGTCAGGCAGTTCTCATACTCGCACAACATAAATTTATGGACTCCCCCGAACACACACACACATACACATGTCCCGCGTTCACTTACTGCTCATGTAATGACTGGTGTACAGGCGTTTAACGGTGATGTGACTCCAACTTGACTCTTTGCTGACGGAAAACCAAAACGGTTCTTAGGAAGCATGTGATTCAAACCGACAAAGAACGGTATGAGCGCAAGCATTGAACGGTTCTTTTCCCATATTCTTTTGGTGGAAAAGATGTGGCAGTTACTCAGTTCTTAATAAAGCTTCTTTCCAATACAGGTGTGGTGGAGTACCTGAGTACAGGCGGAGTGGACTGCACCCACAAGGACTTCAAGGAGCTTCGCTACAGCGACAGCTTGACCAAATTCAACTGCAATGGCAAGAACAGCACGTCCAATGGCAGGATCACCCACGGCTTCAAGCTGAAAAGCGCTTACGAGAATGGCCTGATGCCTTACACCAACTACACGTTTGACTTCAAGGTAACTGGATTGGCTCCAAATAGTCTAGCTCTGTTTGCAGCAAGGATCAAGTTCACGTAAAGCAGTTATTTGGCAAATAGGCATAAAAAGAAATACAAATTAATAATTTAAATGCAACTTACCTTAGGTCTTAGCTTTTGGGGGCCAAAGATATGCCTAATCAGAACAAATAACAAAAGGTAACTCCACGCCACCAGGGGTGTCCAAAACCACACAATATGGAAACAACCTGGATTTTTTAACAGCCTCTTTGCAAAGATGACCAAGATGCATGATGCTGCATTTAATTGACTAGTAAAATATGAAACGTCTAATTATGAGTTGGTGGTTAAAAGACTAGTCGCGCACAACCCTAGTTACTACTGCTTAATGTCATCAGTGGACAAGATTGTATATTTAAGAGGTGGTTGGCCCCTGGTGAAAGTAATAACCGTTCCCGCTGCGAAGTAGGGATGTGACAATATATCGAAAAGGTGGTATATCGCTGTTCCTTGTAGCCCAAAAGGTTGGAAAAGCGCTATATAAGTATAACACCATAACCATAACACCATAACAATATGCTCCCATCATATGCTTCCATAATCTTCCATTAGAAAAGTGTCCACATTAGCTCTTTGGCTACCATTGACGGTCCTAGACGTCCAATCCAGTTACTGAAACTAGAGCATTCACCACCTTTGTGAGAATTTACAGGTCACTTCCTGTTCATTTTCAGGAATCTACAGGCTACTTCCTGTTGATTTTGAGTCACTTCATATTCATTTGGGGACCTTCTTGAGTCATTTCCTTTTTCTGTAACCCAATATCAACAGGAGGTGACCTGTAAATGCCCCCAAGTCAGCAGGAAGTGACCTCTAAATGCCTCAACAGGAAAAGGAATTGACCGAAAATCAAGAAATTATGTCAAATGGCCTAAAATGTACTCGTTGCCTGGCATTGGCTGCTACTGACGGCGATAGAGGTCCAATCTGTTAGACGTGGGAGGGGTGAAAGCGAATGACATTCGCTGCCATCCCTCCCACTTCAAGTTAATTGGACGTTTACTAGTAATGAACTCACAGCAGAAGGATGAAAAGAGCTTGTTTTTCCGTTGTTTTGTTGAATATCCTAGAATGATTTCCTGACCCATGTATCGTTGATTGTTGTATCGCAAATCATATTGTGAGGTACCGAGGTTCCCACCCCTAGTGCAAAGTCTGCAAAAAAAAGTGTTTCGTAAGTGACAATGGGGGTTAAAGCCGTCGAGTCTCACATGAAAGAAGATAAACACCAGCGGTCTGTGTGAGCAATTTTGTGTTTACACTGCAGGCATGAAAATCTCTCACCTTTCGGCGTAATTCGCCGTTTTGAAGTCAAAAAGGATGACCTACGTGAATCGTGTAGATCCGAGGAGAATTTTTTTTTAAGGAGGGTGGGGGGGTGTAGGCATGTGCCGGTTACCTTCACGGTTTACCATGCTATGAAAACGTCGCGGTTACAAAACCACTAAAATTTTCCGTCATACAGTAGTACGTATTCGTTATTTTTCATGTGTCGAAAATGCAGCCAGAAGTGGCTTGGCGCAGTGGCTGGCGCGGCAACGCTTACCCCTTTCCGTTTGATGCTGCGTGTGTCAGTGATGCTATTCCAGCAAACCCAAAAACAAACACTCCAAACACAAGGCGTAAATTCTTCAATTTATTGATCTCTCAAATCGTGGTAACTGAAAAATACCAAATAAATACATTTAAAACGTACAATCGTATTTTTCCCCGTGTGAGTAGCTTCAACAGTTAAGCTTCATGAAAAAGTTCGCCAAAAACAAAACACACATTTCCTTTCAAATTCAATACACAAAGTTACTAAAAACTTACAAAGACGAATGATAGACAAGGCTTAGCTAGGAGAGCAACTTCATTGAGGTTAATCACAGCCGCTGAGAGAGAAACAAGTTTGTATGCGGGGAGGGGAAAAAAAGAGCTTCAAAGATCGCTAATAGCGACAGATGATCTTGTCCTAAGCACAAATTCACGTTTGCTGGACGAGGTGAGGTCTCACTCCCAATTTTTTTTTTTAGATGAATGCATTTGCCTGCATATTGAATTTGGTGAGTAATGGATCGTTTTCATATTTTGCGGTATGTCAAAGTTACTGCCGTTCGTTGCAGCTTGCGTTGAACACTTCCAGATCGTCCGGTGAAAAAATAGATCCCGTTAAGGTAGCGTCAAGCTTGTGTATTTAACGGTAATATAAAAGCAGTGTTGTCAGTAAAGCGTTATGTGAGTAATGCGTAACTGTAATCTGATTATTGTCTTTCAGTAAAGAACAATCTAACGCGTTCATTTTTCTAAATCAGTAATCTGATTAAAATTACTTTCCTTGATGCCTGTGCGTTTCTATTTTGTTATTGCCCCATAATGTATGTAGAATGAAGAATACTGTAGTCATGGGAGTGACATCACATGTCACATTTTCTAATTGGGGATGGAAAAAAAAAAACGGGTCACGTGTATTACCATGATTCGTGAGCCGTGAGCGCTGGGAGTTTGCGGCCAAACAACATAGCCTTGCTACCTCGCCAGGATGCAGTGAAATAGGCAGGAGATATACTACAAACAGCTGCATTTGCACACTGGAAACACAGCCATTACTTCACATTTTTGTCCAGTAAAGATGACCAAAATATCTCCGTGCGCTGCGAACTTTGCGCTGGCTCAAAAAGACTGTCGACCGCGAAAGCATCCAATTCAAGTACCACTTGGAATTACAGCACAACAGGTAACAGAACAGCCAGGACTTTTTGATACTGCTCGTGCTCAATCCTCGGTTCAAGCTCAGTTGTTGTTGATGGTTTTGAAAGCTTAGGTTTAAAGAAATTCTAAATATCCATCTTGCCTCCTCAGCTGTAGTTTTGGCTAAGCAATGCAAACGGCTGTCTCTAAGGTGCTATAGTCACATGATCTGTTCGAAAAATAATTTGGACCCATTATGAAATACTTTGAAGGATTCTTGTTCATTTCATTCATTTTTGTTGTTTGTTTTATTGCTCTAAAACTTTTATAGACAACATTTTAATGGCCATATTCAATGGTTTTTATTTTAAAGGGGAAGTTCAGAATTTTTTACATTAGGATTAATCTTTGAGTTAGCCGGGGTTTAATTAGTCGTTGGAGTTGATTTGAACAAATTCTGTGCAGTTTGCCAGTTATTTGTTAGTTTCAGGACTCCGGAGATGCTAAGCTAGCGCGAGTCAATGGTGGTTGAAATCAACTCCAACTAATTAAACCCCAGCTAACTCGAATATTAAGCCTTATGTGAAAAATTGTCAAATTCGCCACATGTAGCACGTTTCGCCGACGGAGGACATTTTGGCAGAACGCCGGAACATATTTCCTCCACACCTTTCTCACCTTTTTAACCCCTGACCCATTTTCATGCCTGACACTGAAATAAAATTAGTTTTTTTTTCTTCATAAGAAAAAATATTTTTAAGGTCTTAAAAATGTCTTCAAAAGCATTAAATTTGACTTTTAAAATGGTACAAGAAACCTGTTCTGGTGTGCATGAACAATGGCAATGTACACTGCTGGCCAAAAGTATTGGCACCCCTGCAATTCTTTCTGTCAGATAATGGTAAATTTCTCCCAGAAAATGATGGCAATGACACATGCTTTGGTAATGAGATCGTCATTTATTTTGCTTGCAATGAAAAAACACAAAATAGAATTTTTTAAAAATGAATCGTTATCATTTTACATAAAACTTGAAAAACGGGCCGGACAAAAGTATTGGCACCCTCAGCCTAATACTTGATAGCACAACCTTTAGACAAAATAAGTGTGAACAACCGCTTCCGGTATACATCAATGAGTTTCTTAGAATGCTCTGCTGGAAATTTAGACCATTCTTCTTTGGCCAACTGATCCAGGTCTCTGAGATTTGAAGGGTGCCTTCTCCAAACTGCCATTTTCAGATCTCTCCACAGGTGTTCTATGGGATTCTGGTCTGGACTCATTGCTGGCCACTTAAGAAGTCTCCAGTGCTTTCTCTCAAACCATTTTCTAGTGCTTTTTGAAGTGTGTTTTGGGTCATTATCCTGCTGGAAGGCCTATGGCCTCTGAGGGAGACCCAGCTTTCTCACACTGGGCCCTAAATTATGCTGCAAAAATTGTTGGTAGTCTTCAATCTTCATAATGCCATGCACACAGTCAAGCAGTCCAGTGCCAGAGTAAGCAAAGCAACCCCAAAACCTCAGGGAACCTCCGCCATGTTTGACGTTGTGGGGACCGTGTTCTTTTCTATGAAGGCCTCAAGTTTTTCCCTGTGAACTCTATATTGATGCCTTTTCCCAAAAAGCTCTACTTATGTCTCATCTGACCAGAGAACATTCTTCCAAAACGTTTTTGGCTTTTTCAGATAAGTTTTGGCTAACTCCAGCCTGGCTTTTTTATGTCTCTGGGTCAGAAGTTGGGTCGTCCTGGGTATCCTACCATAGAGTCCCTTTTCATTCAGACGCCGGCGGATAGTACGGGTTGACAGTGTTGTAGCCTCAGACTGCGGCTCAGCTTGAACTTTGGATGTTAGTCGAGGTTCTTTATCCTCCATCCGCACAATCTTTTGTTGAAATCTCTTGACAATTTTTCTCTTATCTGTCAACATCTAGGGAGGTTAGCCACAGTGCCATGGGCTTCACACTTACTGATGACACTGCGCATGGTAGACACAGGATCATTCAGGTCTTTGGAGATGGACTTGTAGCCTTGAGATATCCCATGCTTCCTCACAATTTTGCTTCTCAAGTCCTCAGACAGTTCTTTGGTCTTCTTTATTTTCTCCATGCTCAATGTGGTACACACAAGGACACAGGACAGAGGTTGAGTCAACTTTAATCCATTTTAACTGGCTGCAAGTGTGATTTAGTTATTGGCACCGTCTGTTATGTGCCACAGGTAAGTAACAGGTGCTGTGAATTACACAAATTACAGAAGCATCACATGATTTTTCAAAACGTGCCAATACTTTGGCCGGCCCAGTTTTGGAGTTTTGTGTAAAATGATTGATTTGTTTTTTTTTCCCCCATTTTCTTTTGTTTTTTTCATTGCAAGCAAAATAAAAGAAGGTATTACCACCAAAGCATTTGTAATTGCAATCTTTTTTGGGGGAGAAATTGAGCATTATCTTAGAGAATTTCAGGGGGCCAATACTTTTGGCCAGCAGTGTAACAGCTCAGTCCCTTCAAACCGTAAATTGTCAAACGAGAGTTTGCTTTGAAATTGAATTTGGATTGTTGCCTATTTATGAAGAACTGTTCATTACAGTCTGCATACTTATGGCCAGCAGTGTAAAATGCAAAAAAAAAAAAAAAAAAAAAAGGCAAATTGTCAAGGTCATTTTACCATACTGAGTGAAAGTGGTAAATTTGATGTTCTTTACTTGATTTGGCAACTACTCTCAAATTTTAGCCCTTGCTGAATTTGAAGATGCCGGTGTTTATCTAGTTGATTGAGTCGCATGTGTCATGCTAAAATGAGCTCTGACTTGAGTCATGAGATCCGCCTTGACTTCCTGTGCTTCTTTTTCCAGGGTGTCATCGACTACATTTTCTACTCCAAGCCTCATCTGAACGTCCTGGGCATCCTTGGCCCCCTGGACTCTCACTGGCTGGTAGATAACAATGTCAGCGGTTGCCCGCACCCTCACATCCCCTCCGACCACTTCAGTCTTTTCACCCAGTTGGAGCTGCTCCTGCCCAACGTCCCTCCCCAGGTCAACGGTCTCCATCTGCCTACACGCAGGTAGTGAGTCCTTGCCACTCCACCAGGGGGGGGCTTGCTCCCTCTCCACCAACCCTATGACCAGCGTGTCCCTCTGTCACCCCCGGAGGAGGAAGGCAAAAAAGAAAAAAAAACAACCTGTAAAATATTCGTACAGTGAGATCTGGCCAACAGGGATTTCGTATGTTATAGATATTCTATATTTTTTTTCTTCTCTCTCCTTTTTTTTTTTTTTTAACTGCTCGATTCAGTCCAATTTGTGTATCATATTTCGTCTTTTGGATCCCATTTCCGCACACATTACCTTCTTATCATGCTACACAGGATGCTAGTTCATCCCGCGTTTTTCGACGCGAGAGGGTGGGCCACGTTTAGCGGAGGAGCTTCCGAGTTGATGGCGTGTGGCGTGGGTCTGCCAGTCTGTCCTGTATAAACCTGAAACCAGCAAAGACGACAGACACGTCACTCGAAACTCATGCGGGCAGGGGGTAGTCAGCAGTCGAGACGGAAGCTTTTCCGCGCTGTGGTGCTCGGGGCCACGATCAGTTCTCGCGACCTCCTGTGGTGCTACACCTCTGACCCCACCCACCCCTGGTGCAGTAGCTCCCACAAGTCACACAGCCTGGAGCGATGCTTTGAAAAACAGCCGCCAACCTAAATTCAGACTGTTTTTGGGTGTTGTTAATGTGGTCTCGCGCTATACGACACTCCCAGCCAGCACTTAATTTTGGGTCAGGGACGGTTTTGGGTCTCGATTGCTTCCAGTCAGCAAGCAAGAGAGCAAGTCATGGGTGGTTACTAGCATTCCTCTCTCTATCCAGCTCAACACACACAATCTTACATGTACACACACTCTGTAGCACTGTCTTGATGGCCAGTAGTGACGTCCCCATCTCCTCCAGTCCAACACACTCAAGTGAAATCAGTGTTTTCTTCAGTTTTTTTTTTTCCACAAGTGTTTGTACAGAATCAAAAATGTAGACTCAGTCTTTACATGATTGTATATGAACCACAGAAGACTTGTTTTCTGGCATTTTTTGTACCAAGAGTAAATTATGATCCCATTTGAGAAGATTGTATGTAAACTATGGCTAAATTTTTAATCCGTTCATGTCGCGATGAAATTGATGACCAGCTTGTACAAACAACGTTAAGAAGAAGAGGTTGTTCACGGCGTTTTGTCACGACTTTGCACTCCCTTCTAGATCGACCATTACGCAGTATCTTTTGTTTTTAAGCCGCGTCGTCCCAGTCTGCTCTGTCGGTTTGGTTTGTTTGCGAGAGTCAACGCCGCCGTCTTGTCATCCCCACCGGGTTTTCCTCCTCATCAATATACTACACGCAACAGATTTAGTATGTGGCGTGGGACTGACACCCAATAAGAATCCCACGCATCCGAGCAAACATCGTGCCTCATCGTAGCAGTCGTTGTCTTGCACTACTAAACATTTCGACAGACGCCTGAACAACCTTTTCTGCTTTTATTTTTAAATACTGTTGAGACATTTGTGAAGATTTTGTCCTTTTGTGTTTTGTTAAAGTACTTTATTTTCCTTTTTTTTTTTTTTTTTTTTTTTTTTACAAGCCGTGACAATGTTAATGATCTTGTGTATATTGCTTTTCTTTGAGCCCCATAATCAGGTATGTGTGTGACCCCCATCCTCCATGTGGATCAGGAGTGTCTTTTATGAAGTCACTGTACATAAGCACAGCTCTATTTCTTTGCTTCCACAGCCAGATCATCTCTGCATTTTTATAAGTCCACCTGAATTAGCCCCTCATATCAAAGGACCACCCTCACCATCTCTCACAACTTGGTTTTGTCGAGCTGTGTCTTTTTAAATCCCATTTGAGCAACCACTTTGTATCACTGTTTCACGTCGCAGCAGCTACTGTGCCATCTGTTAATTCCCCCATCACCACTTATCTATTTTGTCTCACCCCGAAATGCCAGTGACGACACTCGGCCTGGCTTTTGATGACGAGCACTTAGTAGACGCCCGACCTCCCGCATCATCGCCATTTTTGTTTTAATCAAGGGAAGCAAAGGAATAGGAAGTATCAATGTAGTCCTCAGAGGTCTTTCCTGTTTGTTTGCCTCCTATTTGTTTTTAACTGAAAAGCAAGTGTCCATTTTTCTTTTCCTTCACTTTTCCTGAATGGCATTAGTATTGTAGTAGATTAAAAGTCTAGCTTTTTTTTTTTTTTTTTGTAAAGTGTGAATAAAAGATGTATCTCATGTTTCCTTTCTAAACTGATATTGAATTGTGTTGATGTATAAATAATGAATTCTACGATGGTATCGTTTGCGACTTTTTAAGTACTTTCCCATCGTGCGTGCTTCTCCCGCCACAAACCAAATCCTCTGTAGATGATGTGTATAGGAGTTGGATGCTCCGCAATGAAGGATGTTATTTGTTTTTGGCATCAGAAAAGGTGACATCCATTTATATTGCAGACTCAAGCCTGCCCCCACACTTTTTTTTTTTTTTTTTTAATTTGTGGTTTTGCTACCTTTCAGCTTTATTGCAGATATTTTGCCTGGCACTAGCTGGACAGTGCTAGTGCCTGAAGGTGAGGGCAGCAGAGCTGACCTCGTGGCTGCTGAGCTTGTGCCGCTGGTCGCCAGACTGCTCCTGTGATCGTTTTTTTTAGTTTTTTTTATTGCTACTTAATTTGACACACTTCCCTCCTGAAAGTAGATTGTCACCTTAAAGGGCCAATTCGCAGAGCCACAATCATGTGCTTTTGTGATTTTGTGTTGTGCTCCTTTTGACGTAGTGATTTTTTTTCCAACAGTGCACCAAAGCTGCTTGTAGTCGCTGGTCATATTTTTCCCCCATCAAAAGTCAGTGAAAGTAGGGCTGCAAGTAACGCTTTCCTCGGGTTCACATCATTAGATTTTCACATTACCGATTGCATCCCTTTCAGACAAATGGCAATAATACTCCTAACATTCACACATTTTTTAGGCATTTTTTTGTGGACACTAATGTAGCTTCTTTCATTAACACTGACCTAACTTTTTAGCTGATGCATTGCTTTCACCTGTATATTTGCTCATCTCCTTCCCTTGCTGACCTCGTGCTAGTTGTTCAATGATCAGGATTGTCTATCTGTAGTCAGCTGAGTACATTTTATTGATCTGTCACTGTGTTTATGCACTGGACCAACTATTGTTTACCATTCATAAATACCAGCAAAAAAAAAAAAAAAGAATAAATTAATAACTGATGACAAAACACTTGCACAATGTTATAGAATGTTCATTAACCAAGACTAGAAATCAAGGCAGCTCTTTTCAAATCAACACTTATTGTTTGAAAACGGAACTGAATGGTAAACAATGTTTTCTGTTGTACACTTAGCCGTCCTCTCAATTCTCTTTGGACTAGTTTTGTACTTTTTTTTTTGGTTGTTTTTTTTGTTTTGTTTCATTGACTACAGGTTCTGCTTGTTTCCTTTTCACCTACCTATGTATTTTCCTACTTGTTCAGAATAAATTCTATATTATCTGTTTCAAGCGGTGTCACCTTTTATTCTATGCGAATAATTTTATATATTCGATATCTGTTCTCAAGTCGGCTAATTGTTCTGTTTGCTCATAGACTTCATAATGTGTGATATATATACACACACATACACAGTGCTGGCCAAAAGTATTAGCACCCCTGCAATTCTGTCAGATAATACTCAATTTCCCCCAGAAAATGATTGCAATTACAAATTATTTGGTTGTAATATCTTGGTTTATTTTTCTTGCAATGAAAAACAAGAAAATGGGGAAAAAATCAAATCATTTTACACAAAACTCCAAAAATTGGGGGGACAAAAATATTGACACCCTTTGAAAAATAGTGATGCTTCTCTAATTTGTGTAATTAACAGCACCTGTTACTTACCTGTGGAACATAATGTGGTGGCAAAAAATAACACGTGCATTCAGTTAAAATGGATTAAAGTTGACTCAACCTGTGTCTTTGTGTACCACATTGAGCATGGAGAAAAGACCAAAGAACTGTCTGAGGACTTGAGAAGCAAAATTGTGAGGGAGAATGGGCAATCCCAAGGTAACAAGTCCATCTCCGAAGACCTGAATGTTCCTGTGTCTAGCGTGCGCAGTGTCAAAAGTCTAAAGCCCATGGCACTGTGGGTAACCTCCCTAGATGTGGACGGACGAAAAATGGACAAGAGATTTCATCGAAAGATTGTGCGGATGGTGGATAAAGAACCTCGACTAGCATCTAAAGTTCAAGCTGTCCTGCAGCCCAAGGGTACAACAGTGTCAACCCGTACTATCCGTCGGCAACTAAATGATAAGGGACTCTATGATAGGATACCCATGAAGACCCCACTTCTGACCAAGAGACGTAAAAAAATCCAAGGTGGAGTTTGCCAAAACCTACCTGAAAAAGCTAAAAACGTTTTCGAACAAAGTTCTCTGGTCAGATGACACAAAAGTAGAGCTTTTTCGGAAAAGGCATCAACATAAAGTTTACAGAAAGAAAAAAAAACACAGTCCCCACAGTCAAACAAGCATAATGTAGGGCCCCTTTTGAGAAAGCTGGGTCTCCCTCAGAGGTCATGGGTCTTCTGACAGGACATTGACCCAAAAACACACTTTAAAAAAGCACTAGAAAAAGGTTTGAGAGAAAGCACTAGAGACTTCTAAAGTAGCCAGCAATGTGGAGGGATCTGAAAATGGCAGTTTGGAGAACGCACCCTTCAAATCTCAGAGACCTGGATCAGTTGGCCAAAGAAGAATGGTCTAAAATTCCAGCAGAGCATTGTAAGAAACTCATTGATGGATACTGGAAGCGGTTGTTCGCACTTATTCTGTCTAGAGGTTGTGCTACCAAGTATTAGGCTGAGGGTGCCAATACTTTTGTCCGGCCCATTTTTGGAGTTTTGTGTAAAATGATATTTTTTTTCCCACTCTCTTTTGTGTTTTTTCATTGCAAGCAAAATAAATGAAGATATCACTACCAAAGCATGTGTCATTGCAATCATTTTCTGGGAGAAATTTAGCAATATCTGACAGAATTGCAGGGGTGCCAATACTTTTGCCCAGCACTGCTATACTTGCATTTCATGACTAACTCATTTACTGCCATTGATGGCAATTAGGTCTCCAACGATTAATCGGTTAACTCGAGTAATTCAATTAGAAAAAAAGCTCCAAATCAAATATTGCTGCTTCGAGGATTCGTTTCATTAGAGTGGTGTTCTGTTTGTTTTGAAAGTGTTTGCAGTTGGTTTAGTGATTTGAGTGGATGCATTACCCTCTAGTGGCTGACACTGAATATGACAAATGTTTTAACATAGCTGAATCCAGGTAAGGAAGGTAAAGGTAAAGAATTCAGGTAAGTTGTTGTTTGAGCTAATGTTATTTTATTTATTTTTCCTCCATGCGTTCGTAATTTAGTTTATAGATATATTTAGCATTTTTTAAATGGGAATATGTGTTTGAACAATTTGTTCAGAGCATTGTAAAACTCTAGAATTATATTTTGTGTATGCATTTATGCTCTTTTAAAAGTGCAATCTGAGTAAGCCTTTGTTTTACATCTTCAAAAATTTATTCTGTAACGCATTTAAATGGTCCTAATCCGATTACTACTCGTACTAACTTGTCGAAAGTTAAATCGATTACTAAAACAATCGGTAGCTGCTGCTCTAATGCCAATTGACAATGTGAAAGCAGACATCACTGTCTGCTTTTTTTGCTATTTTATGAAGTGTTATTAACTACATTGTAATAACGAAGTAACAACCATTACTATATACAGTGTATGATGAGTCCAATCCATTTGGACTGGTTATTTATTGCTTTTAGTGGCAGTGAATGAGTTTTTATATCATTTCTATACGAAGCAACGTTAATAGAATAAATTGTATTAGTGTGTTAAGTACAGTAATCACATTAAAAAAGATTATATGCACACACGCAAACACACGATCATTCTGTTAAGCAGCTCCTTTGGTCTACACCCAGTTTTTTGTCTTGCCGAAATTCGCGGCAAGATTGCTTTTACAAAGCAATGTTAATCGAATCAATTGTGTTCATGTCTTAAGTGCTTACTGTAAAGGTGCGCACAAGCACACCTTTATACAGTTAGTTACAGTATATCTAACTTTAAAATTATTCAATACTATGTACAGTATACTGTATTTATCTATTTATTTTTAGCCAAAGTAATCTCATTTGAAAGAGTGGTCCCCAGGCATGTGCGCATGCCATATATCCCAGGTGATGCTCAAGCACCTGCACCTTTCCCCTGGATTTCCATAGGACAACTAGAGGTGACTGCACTTAGCTTGTTGAATTAAACAAGCGACTCCTCAAAGCACGTGAGCTTTTCCAATGACTTGCTTGTATTTCCCCTCATGGAGCTAGCACCAAACCACCACATTCCACTTGTCAAATAGTATGCAGACCTCACAGATGACACATTAACTGACACAACTACTCTTGCACTGAAAACTGGTTGACAACTTAATCACAGAATCAAGCATGTACTACTCAGCTGAAGCTGTTCTCTAATGCTGATCTGCACATCCCATAAAAGTCACTGCAGCTCTGCTTACCTTAAGGCTTGGATGTAGTGTTGCTGGAATGTTTTTTTTTTTTTTTTTTTTTTTTTTCTTCCCCAAATGTCAAGACAGCAAATATTTGTAGCCATCATTGGTTAATTTAACAATCCACCCACCCCACATTAACTCATTTGCTGCTTTTGATGGCAAATCAATTTTAACTGAGAGAGCTTGCAGTTAAAATGGATTTGCCAATTATATTGTCATCACTGGCAGCAAATGAGTTTGAAAAGTACAGCAATCCGTTTCTGTAGCACAGTATCTCATTTTGTCCTGGACTAAGTGAGATAACTTTTTTGACATTCACAACAATGGCGTAGGTTTGGTCTCAATATTGATAGGGACGGTATAACAGCATAACCTCCACGTACACTTTTTGCTGGGGACGGGGCATTCATAAGACCAAACAGATTGGGTGAACGGTGGTCAGGGCTACATTTCTCACCAATGTGAACCTAATTAATTGACAGGCTAAATGATTAATGCAAGATAAATCTATTGATTTTACTAACTTTCACACTGCAAATTTATAACTTCTTAATCTGATATTTTTTCTTGTTGTTTTGAGTGTTAAAGGGTAGCTAACAGATTAATGCGTCAGATTATTTCAGTTACTTTAAGTAAGTATTACTATTTGTTCTTCTGAAGCCCATACATAAAAAAGTTGGTCATTTTTCACCTAAATCGAGAAAAAATGCTTTCAAACAATGAACAATATTCTTGAATTAACATTTCTGACGGATTTTTTTTTTTTTTATATATATAATTTTAAGAATATATATACAAAGCTTTTGCTTAAAATAAGTCTGTTACGATTATTTTCATCTGACAATTTTCTTATTTCAAGAAATCTGAGTAAAATTTACAGGAAGCACTGGCAGATAATTTCACTTATTTCTAGTAGATTTACACTTAAAACAAGGGAATTTAAGTTTTATTTATTTATTCATTTATTTATTTTTTCAGTTTTTCAGTTTTAAGGAGGTGGGTTTTTGCAGTGCATATGTATCGGTTCAGGTGATACACCGTTCAAACCTTTGTTTTCAAAAACTACTAAAGAAACATTTTTGAAAACTTCCAGAATAAATGTCTGGATTTTATTAGCAAATTTAAATTGCAACATTTGAACACAAATTATATTAACATACACAAGAAATACAAACATGTTAATCATCTCTTAACTATCCAGGAATGCAAAAAAATAAAGATTTGTCTAAAGACCACTCAAAATTGTCTAAATAAAATAAATATCACAAAAACATCTTAGTCAGGGAATAACAAAAATAAATAGAAATTGAGCCTTCCTTCATGTTAAACACTACTGCTTTTGTCCACAAGCATAGCCGAACTAAACAACAACAAAAATTAAAGCTCCTTTGGGCTGCTTTAAAACCACCTAAATAAATTAGAAATTAAAATTGGGGAGAAGGGGGTAATCCTCAGTTCACTACATTTCTTACTGTTTAATTAACATTAACAGTAGAAAACATACAGGAGGATAGTTCTCTCAAAGAAGCTTCCTCCTTGAGTTAGAAAAATTCACACAAATTAATGTTATGCTAACTCTGATGCAGGTCGGCTTTTCAGTAGCAAAATTAGTGTTATGTTCCCCACCTCCACAACATTGACATCTTTTTACATTACTTACAGTGGCTGCTGCTGACGGAAAACAACTTCTAATATCTCTCGTCTTGGAAGGGGGCGGAGCAGGAGGCATGTTGTATTTCTGTCGGGCTGTGAATGCGCGCGTAAGTATGTGTGTGTGTGTGTTTGTGTGTGTGTGGGGCGGTTCAAGTCATCAGCCAAACAAAAGTGCGTTTGAGGGAAAAAATGGACTGGCACATCAGCAAGTGAAAAAGGGTCAATGTAAATCTGAACATAATGAAAATTCACTTCATAATGGTAAGGGTATATTCTATCCTTACAACATATATGAGGAGAATCTAAAAGACTTATATAACTGAACTCATTATATAATGCATATAAGGTTGCTTAAAAGTGGTGGGGACAATTTGAGCATCCTGAAAACTTGATAGTGTTATGTCCTTACCGTCCCTATGCAAACCTACACCCTTGATTCACACCTATAATTACATCAATGTAGTTTTTACTGAGCCTCAAAATCTGTACCATGCATGTTTTTTCTTTTAAATGGTGAACTCAATCATGTTAGGGCAAAATTTCTATCCCCACTTAATTACTGTGCTGTTGTTAATCACATCCTTTATATGTGCTATTAGTTTTGAAACACATTCCCTGTCAATTTGTCATAAATATCATTTTACACATCTGGGGCAGGGGAAGTACGAACAACAGTCCGTTAAGTTAATACTTAAGAGTTGACAAACGAACAAACAAACAAATAAAATAAATATTCATAATAAAATATGTCACAGGAAACCCTTTATAGGGGAAGCGACTATTTTGGGTAATTTAAACAAATAATAATTTTAATATTAAATATTAACATCATATTTGTTAAAACATTTATGATTATGACTTATTCATTATCACCGTTTTAAATATATGTATAACTTTATCAATTCATAAAATGTTTGTATGAACTAAGCAATAAAAATAAAATGAATAAAAACCGAAATTTACTCAGTTCATAGCTCTAATAACACTTTAAAAAGGTTAAAGTACACGCACCCGTCAGCCTGTATTCATGTGTAAAGTAAAAAAAAAAAAAAAAAACTTGTTTGATTGCAGGCCTTCGATTGTTGTGGTATTCATGTGCCATTATTTTCCATACAAATTACAACATGACCATTGTGCCGTGTTCCGTTCTCCCTGTACGTATGAGAACGTCATGTAGGATCACCTTTAGCCACTAGATGGTGTTAAAGATTCACATGTCAGCGTCAACCTTGGAGAAGGACTTCACAAAATTGACTAGTCAGATCAAGTATGTGGGGAAAAAGCTAGAGAAAAACATGAATATATTCTGCATGTGTACGCAAAGCAGCAGAATTGAATAGCTCTTCTTAAAAATGACACATGTATACATAGTTGATTCATATTAGAACAAAAATTTTTGAATTATAACAACCATGTGAAGAGATAAAAAGGATGTTGACACTAGTATATGATTGTTTGATTTTTGAGCAGAGAGCTGTAGAAGTACAAATAATTGTTTAAAACGGTCCTCTGTTAATTGCTTAAGGAAAATAAACTAATTGTCGATTATGTAAAAAGGCCATTTTGATAACTTAGGAGCTACAGAAAACGTCTCTTATCACCTCATTCATTGCACTTGATGGCAATAGATTTTAAATGGATTATCATTAAAAGTGAATAACTGCCAGCCCTCTCAGTAAAAACCCCTGTGCCCAAGGAAAAACAACCAATCCGAGACATAGGGATTCAAGAATGAGGTGTCAATCAATTTCACACCTAGTGCTGGTATACCTTTGCAGTTTTGCACTGTTACCTGGTACCGTATGTTGGGCTACAATAATTTTGCACCTGCTAGCATGGTCCCCTTTACTGATAAACGGTTATCCTTACTCTGTAATCTTATCAGTGGTGGATGAAATACTAGTACAGATACAGGTGCAAAAAATACTTAAGTACGAAGGTACTTGCTTTAAAATTTACTTTACAAGTAAAAAGTAAAAGTATTTTCTCCCGATGCAAAAATGTAATTAATATATATGGCGGACAATACTCAGGTGACTTGAAGTTCCGCTCTGAGACCCCCAATTTGGCCAAATTTCCACATTGTCCTATATGCATGTGTGATACATCATTGGAAAGCTTAAAATATCAATTTTCTGGGGGAACAAAAATTTAGAACAGGAGGGCATTTAAAAAAACAAAAAACAAAAATTAAACAACAAAACCCTAACTGGAGGTGAGAGCTTGCGAAAGCATAATTACAGACGCCATGATTTTAATGAGATAGTATCGCGTACTTACCTTGTTTCGATCCAAAAACTCCTTGTAGCATGTATCATCGAGTGTCAAGACACAGATGTGAATGGCCACAGCCGGATTTTTGGGGGATTTTATGGGTGAAACATGGTAATATAACAAGGGTCGCGATGCAGAAATCGCAGAAATCAAGGAGTGGTGGAGGTTTTCTTTTTCATATATTTACCCTTTTAAACATTTTTTTTTTTTTTCCCAATTTTTCTTTGTTTGGATCGATTATTTATCATCTAACATATTGAGGAAAATGTGACAGTAACAAAAAAATAAATAAAAAATTCAAGCCATAGTTATGAGGTAGATATTCGCGACTTATTTACAGACATTTTTTTCACTGTGACGTAATTTGTTTAAAAGTTTAAAATATGCGAGCGAATAATTTTTAAAGTCGTTTTTTTTTTTTCAAACGAAATATTAGACATCAATTAATGATTCTAAGCTAAAAATGACAGAGATTTTGAATAATAATTACTTACCTTCTTTTTATGCCTTGGTTGAAACAAAAGTGGTTGCGCGACATCTGTAAACGGGGGTTTCAAGGGTCAAATGGACAAATAAAAAATGCGCCATGAATCTTCTATATATATGGCGGAAAAGTTTCTGCTCTTGCACCCCTCTTTAAATAAACTGTTTTTTTTTTAAACCAAAAGAACTGTTGTCATAGAGATAGATAGATAGATAGATAGATAGATAGATAGATAGATAGATAGATAGATAGATAGATAGATAGATAGATAGATAGATAGATAGATAGATAGATAGATAGATAGATAGATAGATAGATAGATAGATAGATAGATAGATAGATAGATAGATAGATAGGTGGGTGGGTAGCAGGGGTCGCGTTAACCGAATATTTTCCGTCGTTGACCGGTTTTTTAAAACGGTGACGGAAAAAACCGAAGTCCATCTGTCATTTTGACAGGTTGCAATTCACACCCCTGACCACAGGGTGGCGAGTGAGCATATTAATTAGCTATTGTCTCTCTTGATGCATGACGTCGTTGGCCTTACTCGGAAAAATGTCAAGGCAACTGAGTGTCCGAAGTTTCTTCAAAAAGCCCCAAAACAACGATGGTGTTGATAAAAGAGGTGAAAAAAGAGGGACTGATGCAGTGTAGGATGAAGGACAAACTGTTGAGATCCGCGAATGCGGCGAACAAGATTGAACCCAAAAGCAGACAACAGAGGGGAAGCGTTCGGGGATTTATTAATCACAAATAAAACAAAACACGCAAACGCGGTAAAAAGGGAATAACAAAAAGGGTCCGTGACAAATAGGTCGACGGGGATCAAAAACGCGAAAACCAAGCGGAGGGCAGAGCCAAAAGACAAACAAAAATACATTCAATACCTGCACAAGGTAGAGGATCACAAAACTAAGACGTCTGACGACTAGAAGGCATATACCAAGAGACTCGAAAGCAGTACGTGTTAATGGCGACCAGCAAGGGAAATATCTTGGCGTTCTTCTCCCGGATAGTTTGCGTTTATATACTGCAGCTGACGAGCAGGGATTAGCTGCAGGTGCGACGTCGGCACACCCCCACAGCCGGCTCTGCAACAAAAACAAATTCTGACAAGCAGCAGAACGCGACACAAACAAGCAATCAGCCCTCGGCAACTACTAAGCGAGCAAGCGGCATTTTATTTCATTTTTTCATTTCATTTTAAAAATTTAAGTGACGGGTAAAAATAGATTATGACCGGATTTTTATGACCCTGTCAGTCAAAATGACAGACAACGAAAAAGTCTAGCGCCACCTCTGGTTGGTAGGTAGGTAGGTAGGTAGGTAGGTAGGTAGGTAGGTAGGTAGGTAGGTAGGTAGGTAGGTAGGTAGGTAGGTAGGTAGGTAGGTAGGTAGGTAGGTAGGTAGGTAGATATGCTGCCATAGCAGGTTCATGGTGCATTAAGCCCCCCAACTATTTTTAATTTGTCCTTTTTACCCTGAAAACCCCTGTTTACAGATGTTGCGCAACCGCTTTTGTTTTACCCAGCCATAAAACTAAGGTAATTAATTATGTTTTATTCAAAATGTCTGTCGTTTTAGCTTAGAATCATTAATTAATGTCTCATATTTGGTTTAAAAAAATGACATTAAAAATTATTCACTCACTTATTTTAAACTTTTAAACAAATTATGTCACAATGAAAAAAATGGCGTCTGTAAAAAAAGTCACGAATATCTACCTCATAACTATCACTTAATTGTATTTTTTTTTGTTACTGTCGCATTTTCTATGATATACTGTATGTTACATGAAAAATAATCGATCCAAACAGAGAAAAATTGAAAAAAAAAAACCATTTAAAAGGGTAAATATATGAAAAAGAAAATCTCGACCATCAGTCATGGCGTCTGTAATTCTGCTCTCTCGTGCGTTCACCTCCAGATAGGGTTTTGCTGTTTAAAAAACCTTTAAAAAAAAAAAAATAAAAAAAAAAAAAAGCCCTCCTGTTCAAAATTTTTCTTCCCCCAGAAAATTGAGACAGTTTTGAGAGTTGGCCAAATTGGGGGTCTTATAGCGGAACTTCAAGTCACCTAAATGTGTTTTCCGCCATATATACAGTGAGGAGCAGAATTTTTTTGCACCCCTTGTGAAGTTCATCCACTTAGAAAATAAAGATGTCTGAAATTTCAATCATAGATGCATTTCCACTCATAGAGAAATCATCTTTACAAAAAAAAAAAAAAAAAAAATCCGGAACACACACTGTAAACCTTTTTAATAATTTATTTGTAATTTACTGGAGTTCATAAATATATGCACCCCTGAGAATCAGCAATAATAATGACACTCAAAGTGTTGTCAGTCTACCTTTAAGAAAGTCCATCTTTACCCCATGAGTAACCACCCATCCACCACCCGTTTAAGATCATTATAGTCACCTTTGCACCTCACAGTCAGTCATAATTCAACTGGTACCATGGGTAAGACCAAAGAGCTTTTGAAAGACACCAGAGAAAAAAAAAGTTGATCTCCACAAAGCTGGATAAGGCCATGGGACAATTGGAAAGCAGCTTGGTGAGAATATATCAACAGTTGCAGCAATTGTTAGAAAATGGAAAACGCTAAACATGATTGATAATCTACCTCTGACTGGGGCTTCATGTAAAATCTCTCTTCGTGGGGCATCACTCATAATGAGAAAAGTGAGGACTCAGCCAAGAATTGAACGGCAGGAGCTGATCAATGACCTGAAGAGAGATGGATGCACAGTTTCAAAAGCTACTGTCAGTAGAACATTATGGTGCAACGGTTTAAAATCATGCATTGCTCAGAAGGTTTCCCTGTTGAATCCATTAAATGTGAAGGCTGGTCTGAAGTTTGCCAGGGACCATCTGAAGGCAAGGCAAGGCAAGGCAAGGCAAATTTATTTATATAGCACAATTCAACACAAGGCAATTCAAAGTGCTTTACATCACATGAAGATCATAAAAATCCCATTTAAATCAACACAACGTAGAAACCAAGACAAAAGATCGCATTTAATCACAGAATAAAAATAAATAAATAAAATAAAAATAAAACAAAAACTACTACTAATAATAATAATTGAAATCAGCAATGGAGATAAAAACAAGAGGAATAGAAAGCAGGTAGATTGAAATATATAGACAGTTATAGATATGCAGTGCTAAACAAAAGCGTTTTTAGCCCTGATTTAAAAGAGCGAACAGTTTGAGCATACTTCAGACGTTCGGGTAACTTGTTCCAGAGGTGAGGAGCATAATAACTAAATGCTGCCTCACCCTGCTTGGTTCTTGTTCTTGGAACATGCAGAAGACCGGGTCCAGACGACCTTAGGGGTCTAGATGTGTCATAGGACTCTAACAAGTCAAGCATGTATTTTGGTCCAAGGCCATTAAGTGTTTTGTAGACGAGCAGTAGTATTTTATAGTCTATCCCTTGACTTACTGGAAGCCAGTGTAGCGATTTCAAAACTGGTGTAATGTGGTCCAGCTTCCTTGTATTTGTGAGGACTCTGGCTGCAGCATTCTGTACCAGCTGCAACTTCCTGACTGATTTTTTATCAAGACCTGTAAATATACCGTTGCAATAGTCCAATCTGCTGAAAATGAATGCATGCATAAGTTTTTCCATGTCTTGTTGAGTCAGAAGCCCCTTAATTCTGGTTATATTTTTTAGGTGGTAATAAGCGGATTTAGTGACGGACTTTAAATGGCTATCAAATTTTAGGTCTGAGTCAATAATTACGCCAAGGTTTCTGACTTGATTTGTAGCTGTAAGTGACATTGTCCTAAGTTGGCTGCTTATCTTTGAATGATGCAGAGAGCTCATGGGAGAAAGTCATGTGGTCAGATGAGACCAAAGTAGAACTTTTTCTTGCAAACTTTACTCGTTAAGTGTGGAGGAAATAGAAGGATGAGTACAATTGCAATAACACCATCCCCACTGTGAAGCACTGGGGTGGAAACCTCATGCTTTGGGGCTGCTTTTCGGCAAAGGGTACAGGACGACTGTACTAGAGGATGAATGGTGAAATGTATCGTCAGATTTTGAGCCACAATCTCCTTCCCTCAATCAGGGACTTGAAAATGAGTCATGGCTGGATCTTCCAACATGACAATGATCCGAAGCACACAGCCAAGCTGACCAAGGAGTGGCTGCGTAAAAAGCATATCAATATTCTGGAGTGGCTGAGCCATTCTCCGGACCTCAATCTAATAGAAAATCTATGGATCCAGCCCAAACTTCGTGTTTCTCAATGACAACCCCAAAACCTGACAGATCTAGAGTAGATTTGTGTGGAGGAATGGGGCAAAATCCCTGTTTCCATATGTGAAAACCTGGTGAAGAACTACAGAAGGTGTCTGACCTCTGTAATTGCAAACAAAGGCTTCTGCACTAAATATTAGCACTGATTTTCTTCATGGGTACAAATACTTATGAACCCCAGTAAATTACAAATAAATTATTGAAAATTCACACAATGTGAGTTCTGGATTTATTTTTTAGATTTTGTCTCTATGAGTGGAAATGCATCTATGATTGAAATTTCAGAGCTCTACCTATTTTCTAAGTGGGTGAACTTGCAAAATAATGAGTGCAAATACTTCTGCTCCTCACTGTACATACATACAGGGATCTGAGTCAATATTCAAAGAAAGAACCAGAAAATTCATTGACTGCTCAGTTTTATTTAATACTGTGCAGAATGGAACAAACAATCAATAAAATTGACTGCACTGTAAACAGAAGTTGAACAAGCTCAAAAACTCAAAAACTTAGATTAATAGCGGATTGCAAGCAACTATCAGGTGCTTACCGCCACGTGCGTTACAAGAGTGTGGTGGTTTTTATTGGTCAATATCTTCTTTACCTGCCTAATCTTGCTCGTACTCGTGTTGCTGCCCCTAGTGCTCAGTGACGGTATCGTTGCATGGTGCTTATCGAATATGCCGGAGGCATGAAAATGAAAGTATCAATTCAGCATGAGAAAAAAAACGAAAACAAAAGTAAGATGTAACGTTGGCGACAATTTGAAAAGTAGTGAAGTAAAAAGTACAGATATCTGCTGTAAAATGCAGTGAAGTAAAAATAAAAGTTCCATTTCATATTTGGACTCAAGAAAAGTACAGATACACAAATGTACTTAACCCTTTAATGCCAGCAATATGAAGCAATTATCAGAGAATCCCAAAATTTGAAAAATAAGGTCCTAATGAAACCTTTTTTTCACATTTGTAAAAAGAAAAGTCAAAATGAATATGTGTAATAAGCACTCAGATAACCCTTGCTAAATCCTGTTTGTTTTTCTCATGGAACCTGCAGATGCATGTGTTGACTTGCATGCATTATTTTTTTTTTTTCAAAAAGAAATGTCAAAATTCTGAATTAATCTCAAAATCATGAAATTTTAGGTGTATCAAATGTGATACATTTGGCAATATAGGGTTAAGTACAGTTTACTTTGTTACATTCTACCAGTGAATCGTATTCTCCCAAATACGGAAAATAGATTCTAACAACCTGAGAAATGAGAATTATGTAATTTGATAGAGGAAAAAACTTCCTAATGTGTGGCTGGAAGAAGAAGGTTGCATTTGGGGCTGACGTCATTCTTCATCGCTCGGCCGCTGTTGTTTTCGTCCGTTGTCTTTTATTTGTGTTGGCCGGACCGTGGGTTTTTCTGCTGCTGGGAGCTGAGACGTGGACAGCAATGAACATCAAAGCTTTTTAAAGCCATAATTTTAAATCGTGAGCTCAATTATTATGAGTGCGTGTGTGACCCTTACAGACAATGTTGTCGTGAGACAGACGCATTCTTCCTTTTTTCTTCGTCTCCTCAAAGTTGGCAGACAATATCTGTTGTGTAGACGTGGCAGCACCATCGGAAAGCCTGTGAAGTCCTCTCGCACTTGAACACTTCCAATTTTTGCTCTCTACTCCCCACTAAACCACCTTATAAAAAGTCCTCTCCCTGTGAAATTCCCACTTGTGTCTGTATGTGCATGCATGGGGCTATTTGACTGAGTGATGCTGTGCCAACTCCTGCGAACACGCTTCTTTGGCATCCTTGCTTGTGAATTCAAGTTGCGAGGATCTAGAAAGGAGACATTTGAAATATGGCTTTGTGTGTTTCTAATTCAGGCTGCCAGACTAGACATAATGGCAGAACAAAAAGAGAGGCCCATATTCCTGTTGATGTCTGCTAAATGGACTTCAACAAGTTAGACTGTCACTGAACCAGATCACACAAGCACCAAAACATAAATGTGTTGGCCATGACGCTTACAAAGTAACCTTGGGTGCTATTTACAGTATGAACAATACTGTATATAAGATTTGCATTTCAATCATTCATTAAATGGTCCTAATATTTCAATAGACATTCAAGAAACATGTTTTTTTGGGGGAAATACTTCAGACAAGGATCTCAATTGTTAAACTGAGATTTTTCCCATTTTAAAAGCCGATAGCCCAATTTATTGTTTTGATTCTGTGTTTACAACTGATGTCCCGCCCGACACCAATCAGCCAATTACAAGATAAGTTTTTGTTTTCATCCAAGGCACCACAGCTCGGCAGGCTTCATAACTACAGGGTATCACAAAAGTGAGTACACCCTTCGCATTTCGACTATTTGATTAGAAAAAGATATTCAAATTAAATTTTGTCGCTTCAAGTATTCGTTTATTAAATGTAGCGTTGTAATGGTTTATTTTGAAAGTGTTTGCATTTAGTTTTAATGACTAAGGTGGATACACTGCCCTCTGGCCTGCCTCATTTCACAAGGCTGAATCCAACTACTCCCTGTTAAGACCAACGGAAGCTTTTGTTTGAGCTAGTGGTTTTTAATGCATTTGTAATTTAGTTTAGAGCTTTATTTAGCCGTTTTATTGTGGAAATATGTGTCTAAACCATTTGTTAAGAGCATTGTAAAAAAAAGACAACAAAAAAAACCGTTAGAATTGTATAGCATTTAGGGCTAGCGGACTTTTGCTAAGTAAGTTAGCCAATTGTTCTTGTACTTAGATCCTCATTCATTTATTTATTTATTTTTTACCGTTTAAGGCTCAGCTCAGATATTTTATTTTTTCATGTTCCTTATGCGATTACTTGACTATTCTAACTAACTAGTTCATCGATTAATCGACTACTAAAATAATCGATAGCTGCAGCCCTAAACTCAATCATTTGTTTTATTTCATGGGTAAAAAAAGACATCTTATTATTGTACATATAACCTGTCTTGAATTAAAAGGGCATTTTGTATGTTATCATATGTGAACTGACTGACTTGAAAAAACTGACCTTTATCAGATTCGGTAAGATTATCGTTTTGACAACATTACCACCATTAAGTCGAAATTTTTCAAACTTAGTGGTTGTGGTATGGTTTGAAGGACATTTAAGGCAGTCACGAGTCTGACGTAAAGATTCGCGCAGTGTTTCTTTGAATTTGAGAGGAGGGTGGTCAGCTGTGATCATGACCAGATGTATAAACTAATAAAAGGAGTCACCTCATTCATGTGAATGTGGAGCAAATTAACATCAGGACAGGGCCACTTGGGATGGCTGTATTCAATCTCTTGTGTTTTTCCCCCTCAAAGATCGTTTTTGGCGAGCCATTCAAAGCCTGTTTCCTATTATTCGCTTTTATTGTGATAACTTGGGATGAGCCTCCTCAAACATATTTTAAGAATCCACGTGCTGAAAACACTGTCTGCCAAATGGAGACCAACCCTCAATGTAAGGATGTTTCCTTCTTGGACGCGCACTATTTGTGTTGTGTATTGAATACACCAAACGGCTGCTGTGTATTGAAAAACCACAGAGGCAATGAGATCACGGCTGAGTCAAACCAGGACGATAACAAGGAGTCATGCTTGAAGGTTTTATGGTAAAAATATAATGTGGTTCAACATGGAAAATAGTTAAGCTTTAGAGAACAAGCACACTACAGGTTGAAAGTTGTGCGCGTATACCATTTATTAACTAACTTGTAACATACAGGGAAAACAGGCACCAATAAGTCTCAATTAATTATCAGCCCTGATACATGTTTTTTTCTTTTCTTTTTTGTTTTTTTTGGTTTTTGTTTTAAACATCGGGCTGTGAGGATTCATAGATCATCTGCCTATGTAACAATCGGTTCAGAAATGATGGAGTTCATAGTTTGTTGTCAAAAGAAGGAGAACAATAACAAAACTACTTGATTGATGCCTTTACAGGCATTCAGGCTGGACAAAAGGGTAAATTACAGGTTGTGAAACACAGATTGGGAGATATAGTGAACTTTGACCATTTTTTCTTCTTCTTGAACTCATTAAGCTCACAAGGTGAACTGCCTCTACCCCAACTGGTGGGCAGAGGTGGGTAGAGTAGCCAAAGATTTTACTCAAGTAAGAGTAGCGTTACTTCATAATAATATTACTCAACTAAAAATAGTCATCCAAAAATAGTACTCAAGTGCAAGTTAAAAAACTGTTTGGTAAAAGTACTTAAGTAATGAGTAACATTGTGAGTAACTGCTTACGATTGATTTTTTTTTTAAAACAATGTTTTTTTTTCCTCAGCACAAAGTTATCTATATGAATTGTTTTGATTATACAGATCTGTAATCTATTACATAATCGCATTAAGCCAAATAAATAAAAGAAATAATAAAAAATAAAAATCATTGAATTCCGGCGAGAGAAAAAAAAATTACAGAAAGGAAGCACCATTCATCCAAAGAGCATTAGAGCCCTCTAGTAGAGAAAAGAGTTCCTAGTTTGAATAGCTGAATAGTAAATAGTTCCATCACAGTTCCTATTATGAAATTAAAAAGATTTTATCCCCGGTTTCCATGGTCATTGAGTGCCAAATAAAAACTGGGAGAGACGTTAAAACCTGCACTTTCAAGTCATGTTGATGGCAGTACTCTATGTCAAATACTTAATTTTTTACGGTGCTTTAAAGAAGACACGTGACTGAACAGGCCGGTGCGATCATAAAACGGTGAGCTTGACTCTCATTGGTATAATGAAGGCACGTGATTATTGTTGCGAGGTCTCACTGGTGAATCTGGTAGAGCTACTGTTGGCATTGCTGGCAAAAAAAGAAGTAAAATCTAATATGTCAAATAAAGAGAAATGAGAAAGGAGAAAAAACGACTAGATGACTAGTCTAACCCAAAGCAGCAGCGTAAGAGTAGCGTTTCTTCTTCACAAATCTACTCAAGTAAAAGTAAAAGGTACAGTGATATGAAAAAGTTTCTGAAACTTTTGGAATTTCTCACATTTCTGCATCACCATCACCAAAATAGCCTTCAAATGTGATCTGATCTTTGTCAAAATCACACAGATGTAAAAACAGTGTCAGGTTTAACTATAAAACACATTGATAGGTTTTCATATTTTAAAGAGGATAGCATGCAAACAATGGCAGAAGAGGGGAAAATAACTAAGTGAACCCTCTGCCTAAGGAAACTTAAAGAGCAATTGAAACCATTTTTTTACCAAACAATTTAAGTCATGTGTGAGCCCAGTCACTGATGAGTGGTTTAAAGCACCCCTGCTCACTTTAAAACACACACCAGGTAAGAATTGTTTTGATGAGAAGCATTGTCTGATTAGCATCATGGCTCGGTCAAAAGAGCTGTCTGAAGACCTGCGATCAAGGATTGTTGATTTGTATTAAGCTGGGAAAGGATGCAAAACCATCTCTAAAAGTCTAGATGTTCATCAGTCAACAGTCAGAGATGTTGTCTACAATTGGAGAGAGTTTGGCATTGTTGCTTCTTGCCCAAGGAGTGGCCGTCCACCAAAGATGATGACAAGAGTTCAGCGCAGAATACTCAGAGAGGTGAAGAACAACCCCAGAGTGTCTGCTAAAGACTTGCAGAAATCACTGCCACAGTCCAATATCTCTGTGCACATATCAACATTATGTATAACTATGGCCAAGAATGGTGTTAATGGGAGGACTCCATGGAGGGAGCCACTGCTGTCTAAAAAAAAAAAAAATTGTTGCCCGTTTAATATTCGCAAAAATGCACTTGGACACTCCGCAGAAGTCTTGGCAAAATATTTTGTGGACTGAGAAAACCAAAGTTGAATTGTTTGGGGTAACACACAAAGTCATGTGTGGAGGAAAAATGGAACGGCTCACCAACATCAACACCTCATCCCCACCATGAAGCATGGTGGCGGGACAACTTGCAATCAATAATGGAAGAATGAATTCAAACGTTTTGCAGGAAAACCTGAGGCCGTATGTCAAACAGATGAAGCTAAGAAGAGGATGGATGCTGCAACAAGACAATGTTCCAAAACACAGAAGTAAATCAACTACAGAATGGTTTCAGAAGAACAAAATACACGTTCTGGATTGGCCAAGTCAAGTGCAGACTTGAACCCCATTGAAATGCTGTGGCATGACCTAAAGACAGCGATTAATGCCAGACATCCCAGGAATCTGACTGAACTACAGCAGTTTTGAAGAGAAGAATGGGCATGGATTAGTCCTGATGTATGTGCCAGACTGATCTGTAGCTACAGGAAAGGCTGGTTGAAGTTACTGCTGCCAAAACAGAAAGGGGGGGGGGGGGGGGGTATGGGGTTCAGAAAATATTAAATGTGATGTTTCACTGACTTATTTTTCCGCATTCGGTCATTTTTTGCAAACTATCCTCATCAAAATATGAAAACCTATAAATGTTTGGGTGGTTTTAGTTTAGTTTAGACACTGTTTTTTTCATCTGTGTGATTTTGACAAAGATCGGATCACATTTGATGGTGTTTTTACGCATAAATGTGAGAAATTCCAAAATGTTCAGATACTTTTTCATACCACTGTATGGTGTGATATAACTACTCTTTTAAGTACATTTTTCTTAAATTACCGAAGTCAGTATATTTAACGCGTTACTACCCACCTCTGCGGTAGGGTAGGGTATACACGATTGCACCCCTGGCTTTCTTCCAGTTCTTCTTTTTAATTTAGTTACATGTTGAATTACTTCCGATCCTAACTGCGGAAGTCAACAAATAAAAACAAATCTCAATATATTGCGCATGTGTACCTAATGTAGTGGAGTGTGGCGTGTGTTTATTATTCACTAAGAGCCAGAAAGGAAACAGGGCTACTTGCCTGTGAAGTGAAGCCAAGAATTTACGACACGTATTTCGTGAAAAGGAGTGAGACAAAAAAAAAAAAGTGTTCACTGAACTCTCTCAAAACAAAGCAATGCTCCGTGTTTCCTGCGTTTATTTGGAGTCGAGGTGTGAGCAGCCAGACTATCTGGCCCATGTGCTTTGTTGGACTTTTCCAAAGCTGCACTTGGTCATGGAAAATTGGGACATGCACTACTTGGAGAGTGGTTTTGAACAGATACAATGTGAAGATAAAAGTTTGGGTGTAAAAACAAACAAATTTGGTTGAGTTTCAATGGAACAAGATGCCAGATTGTTCATTGAAATTACAGGTGAGAAATATCTGTCTGACTCTCCCCTTCCCGTTTGGCTGCACGTCTCCTTTGTGGCCAGGATGTGTGGTTGCGTGGAGAATGTCAGGCCCGAGCAGGGTCACAAGCTGTCATCTCTTGGTGTGACTGCTTGTCTCTGCTGTCTGTCTCTGTCTTTAGCAAGGCTAATTGTTGTCAGAGCAGAAAAGCCTTTGGCTGTGCGAATCTGGCGTCCATCAAAGACACGCGAAGATAAAGGGCTTCAGAAAACAAGTGTTTTGCGTTATGAAAAAAAACATCCAATTTACATCAGTAGGGGTATTCACAGGTGTTATTTTTCTAAATTTGAGTGAAAGTATTTCAATAGAGCAGGGGTGTCCAAACTTTTTGCACAGGGGGCCAGATTTGGTGCGGTAAAAATGTGGGGGGCCGATCCTGGCTGACGTCCTTTACGTAGAACAATATATTTAAGCAAATTTTAGCAAGCCATTCTGTGTGTCACATTTGCTTTATTATTGTTTTTAATTAATAATTTCAACAATCTCGCCACTAGCCTTTGTGGCGTTCTCTTTTGACTCTCGGGCTCTTGCGAAATACTGCTGCTGTGAAATTTAACTAGCTTCAAGTTGCTTCAATTTGTTCAATTTCTCGCTGCGTATCTTCCCTGTAATCTTGTCTAGGGCTGTAGCTATCGAATATTTTAGTAGTCGATTAATCGATGGTCTACTTAGTTCGAATAATCGAGTAATCGGATAAGGAACATGAAAAATTAAAATACCTGAGCTGAGCCTCAAACGGTATATATTTCTTTTAAATGAGGATCAATGTACAACAAAAGAACAACTGGCTAACTTACATAGAAAAAGTCCACTAGCTTAAATGCTAATGTTTTTTGTTTTTTTTAAACAATGCTCTTAACAAATGGCTCAGACACAAATTCCCACAAAAAACAGCTAAATATACCTATGAACTAAATTAAGAATGAATAAAAAAAAAATTAGCTCAAACAGAAACTTAGCTGACGTTGGTCTTAACAGGGAGCAGTTGGATTCAGCCATGTGTAAAAAGGCAGACCGGAGGGCAGTGTATCCGCCCTCATCAATAAAACTAATTGCAAACACTTTTAAAATAAACCATTAAAACGGCACTTTAATTAATCGAATACTCGAAGCAACAAAATTTAATTTGAATATTTTTTTTTTGTAATCGAATACTCGAGTTAATCGATTAATCGTTGCAGCACTAATCTTGTCGTACATGTCTTTTCTTGTTTGGTAATATCGCCTCACATTGAACTCTTTAAAAACGGCGACTGTCTCTGCAAATGAGGCAGACACAGTTGTTGCGTATTTCAGTGAAGAAATAGTCAAATTTCCACCTATCCTTGAAGCGTCGGCCGTCGCAGTCAACTATTTTTTTTGTTGTCGCCATTTTAGAAAATTGGAAGGGTCTCACGGGGTAATGTTGCTTAGAGTGCTGTTGCCTTTTAGTGGGTAAATGAGCAGCAGCATTTGGTGTGTAAGCTACTTCATATGCTGGTAGCAGTATTGCTGACCAATTTATTAAGTCTGTGTGCGGGCCAGACGTTACTGATTTTATGACAGAGGCTGGGGGCCGGATGAAATTTGACCACGGGCCGCATTTGGCCCCCGGGCCGGACTTTGGACATGTCTGCAATAGAGGATGAAGTCGCTCTTTTGACTTCCCAAAGTGACCAAAATTTCACCAATTCAAAACTCCCTGTCCGTAAAGAAACTTAGATTTATCTACTGAAGTAAAAAATCAGTTAGCTGTTGAAATTAACACAATGTTGTTATTTTTTACAAAAACATTAAAAGGTATTTGACGTATAAGTTGAATTATCCATCCATCCATTATCTTCCGCTTAGTCCGGGGTCGGGTCGCGGGGGCAGCAGCTTTAGCAGGGAAGCCCAGACTTCCCTCTCCCCAGCCACTTTAGCCAGCTCCTCCGGCGGGATTCCAAGGCGTTCCCAGGCCAGCCGTGCGACATAGTCTCTCCAGGGTGTCCTGGGTCGGCCCCGGGCCCTCCCGCCGGTGGGACATGCCCGGAACACCTCTCCAGGGAGGCGTCCAGGAGGCATTCGAACCAGATGCCCGAGCCACCTCAACTGGCTCCTCTCAACGCGGAGGAGTAGCGGCTCGACACCAAGCCCCTCCCGGATGACCGAGCTTCTCACCCTATCTCTAAGGGAGAGCCCGGACACCCTGCGGAGGAAACTCATTTCGGCCGCTTGTATCCGGGATCTTGTTCTTTCAGTCACGACCCACAGCTCGTGACCATAGGTGAGGGTAGGAACGTAGATCAACCGGTAAATCGAGAGCTTCGCCTTTTGGCTCAGCTCCTTCTTCACCACAACGGACCGGTGCAGAGTCCGCATCACTGCAGACGCTGCACCGATCCGCCTGTCAATCTCCCGCTCCCTCCTACCCTCACTCGTGAACAAGACCCCAAGATACTTGAACTCCTCCACTTGGGGCAGGATCTCCTCCCCGACCCGGAGAGGGCATGCCACCCTTTTCCGGCGGAGGACCATGGTCTCGGATTTGGAGGTGCTGATCATCATCCCAACCGCTTCACACTCGGCTGCGAACCGCCCCAATGAGAGTTGGAGGTCACGGCTTGATGAAGCCAACAGCACCACATCATCTGCAAAAAGCAGAGATGAAATGCTGAGGCCACCAAACCGGACACCCTCAACGCTTCGGCTGCGCCTAGAAATTCTGTCCATAAAAATTATGAACAGAATCGGTGACAGAGGGCAGCCTTGGCGGAGTCCAATCTTCACTGGGAACGAATTCGACTTACTGCCGGCAATGCGGACCAGACTCTGACACCGGTCATACAGGGACCGAACAGCCCTTACCAAGGGGCTCGGTACCCCGTACTCCCAGAGCACCCTCCACAGGACTCCCCTAGGCACACGGTCGAACGCCTTCTCCAAACCCACAAAACACATGTAGACTGGTTGGGCGAACTCCCATGCACCCTCAAGGATCCTGCTGAGGGTGTAGAGCTGGTCCACTGTTCCACGGCCGGGAAGAAAACCACACTGCTCCTCCTGAATCCGAGATTCGATTTCCCGACAGACCCTCCTCTCCAGCACCCCTGAATAGACTACACCGGGGAGGGTAAGGAGTGTGATCCCTCTATAATTGGAACACACCCTCCGGTCCCCCTTTTTGAAAAGAGGGACCACCACCCCGGTCTGCCAATCCAGAGGCACTGTCCCCGATGTCCACGCGATATTGTAGAGGCATGTCAGCCATGACAGCCCTACAACATCCAGAGCCTTTAGGAACTCCGGGCGGATCTCATCTACCCCCGGGGCCTTGCCACCGAGGAGCTTACCAACCGCCTCAGTGACTTCAACCCCAGAGATCGAAGAGCCCACCTCAGAGTCCCCAGACCCTGCTTCCTCAAAGGAAGGCGTGTCGGTGGAATTGAGGAGGGCTTCGAAGTATTCTCCCCACTGACTCACGACGTCCCGAGTCGAGGTCAGCAGTACACCATCTTCACTATACACAGTGTTAATGGTGCACTGCTTTCCTCTCCTCAGACGCCGGATGGTGGACCAGAATTTCCTCGAAGCCGTCCGGAAGTCGTTTTCCATGGCCTCGCCGAACTCCTCCCATGTCCGAGTTTTTGCCTCAGCGACCGCCGAAGCCGCAGTCCGTTTGGCCAGCCGGTACCTGTCAGCTGCCTCCGGAGTCCCACAGGCCAAAAAGGCCTGATAGGCCTCCTTCTTCAGCTTGACGGCATCCCTTACCACTGGTGTCCACCAGCGGGTTCGGGGATTGCCGCCACGACAGGCACCAACCACCTTACAGCCACAGCTCTGATCGGCCGCCTCAACAATGGAGGTGCGGAACATTGCCCACTCGGACTCAATGTCCCCCACCTCCCCCGGGACAAGGGAGAAGTCCTGCCGGAGGTGGGTGTTGAAACTCTTTCTGACAGGGGATTCCACCAGACATTCCCAGCAGACCCTCACAATACGTTTGGGCCTGCCGGGTCTGGCCAGCAACTTCCCCCGCCATCGGAGCCAACACACTACCAGGTGGTGATCAGTTGACAGCTCTGCCCCTCTCTTCACCCAAGTGTCCAAAACATGTGGCCGCAAGTCTGATGACACGATTACAAAGTCGATCATTGAACTGCGGCCTAGGGTGTCCTGGTGCCAAGTGCACATATGGACCCCCCCTATGTTTGAACATGGTGTTCGTTATGGACAAACCGTGATGAGCACAGAAGTCCAATAACAGAACACCACTCGGGTTCTGATCGGGGGGGGCGTTCCTCCCAATCACACCCCTCCAGGTCTCACTGTCATTGCCCACGTGAGCGTTAAAGTCCCCCAGTAGAACGAGGGAGTCCCCAGAGGGGGCGCTCTCCAGCACACCCTCCAAGGACTCCAAAAAGGGTGGGTATTCTGAGCTGCTGTTCGGTGCATAAGCGCAAACAACAGTCAAAACCCGTTCCCCCACCCGAAGGCGGAGGGAGGCTACCCTCTCGTCTACCGGGGTAAACCCCAATGTACAGGCACCAAGCCGGGGGGCAATAAGTATGCCCACACCTGCTCGGCGCCTCTCACCGTGGGCAACTCCAGAGTGGAAGAGAGTCCAACCCCTCTCGAGAGGATTGGTACCAGAACCCAAGCTGTGTGTGGAGGAGAGTCCGACTATATCTAGTCGGAATTTCTCTGCCTCACCCACCAGCTCAGGCTCCTTCCCTGCCAGAGAGGTGACATTCCATGTCCCAAGAGTTAGCTTCTGCAGCTGGGGGTTGGACCGCCAAGGCCCCCGCCTTTGGCTGCCGCCCAACTGTCTGCGCCTTTGGCCCCTCCCACAGGTGGTGAGCCCATGGGAAGTTGAATTATTTTGGAATAATTTTAAAATCTGTTTCAATTCAAAATTATTTTCAAAATCACAGGGGTACGTCTTCTTACGAACGTGTCTACAAATGGAATTTTAAAGTTGGGACACGCCTCAACAGGAAAATATTGCCTCTTGTTACGTAAAAAATTTCAGGATACGAGAGGCAAAAATACAGCGCAGTACTGTAAAAGATAGGTACGTACTTCCTGCTTTCTGCTGTTAATTGGCCCGCCATAAGTTTCTGCTACCCTATTGGTCAAAATCAATCCCATCATGCTTCAGTGATGTGATTCTGATCTCCTATTGGCCTATTGCTGATGACGTTTCAATTCGGATGTCGCAGTAGGATGACGTGCACAGGTACAACGGTGTTGTTGTTGGGATAGCGGGCTTGACGTCTTCGCCAAAAGAGCACAAGTCTCCTCGCGTTTTTGTCTCACTAAGAGTTTTATGATGAGATAGAGAGACTTCTCCTCTGGATTAAGAAAAAGAAAATCACTGAGACGGCAGTCTGCCACAAAGCCAACGCCATTTTCAATTTCGTGAAAGAAAAGGACATCTCCTCACTCGAAAGCTGAAATATATATATGGCGGAAAACACAGACAAGGCTGAAAAAGCAGCTTCTGCTCTTGCAACCCTCTTTAAAATAAACTGCTGTATTTTAAGCCAAAAGAACTGTTGTGTTCGATAGAACAACATGTCTATATGCAGCCATAGCAGTTTAATTTAATGGTGCATTAAGCCGCTGAACTAAGTTTAATTTGCCCGTTTTACCCTCGAAACCCCCTTTTACAAACGTTGCGCAACCGGTTTTGTTTCAACACAGCCATTAAAACAAGGTAAGTAATTATATTAATTATTCAAAATGTCTGTCATTTTTAGCTTAGAATCATTGATTGATATCTAATATTTCGTTTAAAAATAAATAACGATTTAAATAAATTATTCACTCATATATTTTAAACTTTTAAACAAATTACATAACAATGGAAAAAATTGTGTCTGAAAATAAGTCACGGATAGCTACCTGATAACAATTTTTTTTTTTTTTTTCTGTCACATTTTCCCCGATATGTTAGATGATAAATAATCGATCCAAACAAAGAAAAAATGAAAAAAAAAAAAGTTTAAAAAGGTAAATATATGAAAAAGAAAATCTCGACCACTCCTTGATGTCTGCGATTTCTGCATCGCGACCCTTGTTATTTTACCATGTTTCACCCATAAAATCCCCCCCCAAATCTGGCTGGAGCCATTTACATCTGTGTCTTGACACTCGGCGATACACGCTACATGGAATTTTTGGATCGAAACAAGGTAAGTAGGCGATAATATCTCGTTAAAATTGTGACGTCTTTAATTTTGCTCTTTCATGCTCTCACCTGTAGTTAGGGTTTCGCTGTGTAATTAATTTTTTCTAAATGCCATCCTGTTAAAAATGTTTTCTTCCCCGAGAAAATTGAGGTCTTAAGCTTTCCAATGATGCATATCGGACAGTTTTGAAATTTGGCCAAATTGGGGTTCTCAGAGCGGAACTTTAAGTCACCTGAGTGTTTTCCGCCATATTTATATACCAGTATATGTGTGTATATATATATATATATATATATATATATATATATATATATATATATATATATATATATAGTCCGACACGCGCCGGTGCGCAGAAGCATCAAAACATATGACAAGTCATCCGTCATTCCAGGGCTACCATATTTTGCTTTTCAAAAGGAGGACACAAATAACGGACATAAATAATCCCCGTTTAGGCTTATATTCACAGTTTATATGGATCGATAGCATGCACGCACTGTCCGTGCATGTCACACACACATACCGGCAGTTTGCTCTGACTCTCCAAGACAGGCTGCAGCCAGACCCCTCTCCCGACTCTCGGCCGTGTAGGAAATGTTGAAATATAGCTCACATAGAGCAGAGAGAAAACCGATCATTCTCATGCTTATCCTCAACCCATTTTTATTTCTTTATGACTGTTGTCAAGCCCTGCCCTTCCCCAAAAGCCGTGTTCACTGCAAGCTAGGCGCTAATAACACACAACTGAAATCGGATTTGGGAAACTGGACGGTACAGACCGCCGCGACAGTCTGGAAAAATGTGGCCCAGATCGGGTTTGAACCACATAAAAAAATGACCCAGATCGGATTTGAAATGGTCCACTTCTATGCAACTTGTCCCGTTCAGACTGTCAAGTTAATGCCTGACTCGAGTCGGAAAAACACGAAAAAAATTGGATTCGTGCATTAAGACCTGTAGAATGAACGTAGCCTTAGACAATGCTCTCCAAAGCTTCCTAACGTTTCCGTGTTTGCTACGCCTGAATGCTTCTTCGGACATTTTTCCGAGTAAGGCCAGCGATGTCATGCATCAAGAGAGACAATAGCTTATTAATATGCTCACTCGCCATCCTGTGGTCTGGGGTGTGAATTGCAACCTGTCAAAATGACGGATGGACTTCAGTTTTTTCCGTCACTGTTTTAAAAAACCGGTCAACGACGGAAAATATTCGGTTAACGCGACCCCTGATATATATATATATATATATATATATATAGATCCTGTGGGACTTCCAGATCCAGACAGACAAACTGGTGATGGCCAGCCAGCCTGACATAGTGGTGGTGGATAAACATCAGAAGACAGCAGTAGTGATAGATGTAGCAATCCCGAGCGATAGCAACATCAGGAAAAAAGAACATGAAAAGCTAGACAAATATCAAGGGTTGAAGGAAGAGTTGGAGAAAATGTGGGGAGTGAAGGCAAGAGTGGTGCCAGTAGTGATTGGGACACTAGGGGCAGTAACCCCCAAGCTGGGTGCATGGCTCCAACAGATACCAGGAACAACGTCCGACGTCTCCATTCAGAAGAGCGCAATCCTAGGGACAGCTAAGATCCTGCGCAGGACCCTCAAGTTCCCAGGCCTCTGGTAGAAGCCCCGAGCTTGAAAGGATAGACCATACCGCCCAGGTCGGTGGTATGGTCTATATATATATATATTTACACACACACACACACTCACCGGCCACTTTATTAGGTACACCATGCTAGTTACGGGTTGGACCCCCCCCTTTTGCCATCAGAACTGCCTCAATTCTTTGTGGCATTAATTCAACAAGGTGCTGGAAGCATTCCTCAGAGAGTTTGGTCCATAGTGACATGACGGCATCACACAGATGGTGCAGATTTGTTGGCTGCACATCCATGGTGCAAATCTCCCGTTCCACCACATCCCAAAGATGCTATATTGGATTTAGATCTGGTGACTGTGGAGGCCATTTTAATACAGTGAACTCATTGTCATGTTCAAGAAACCAGTCTGAGATGATTCCAGCTTATGACACGGCGCATTATCCTACTGAAAGTAGCCATCAGAAGTTGGGTATATTGTGGTCATAAAGGGATTGACATGGTCAGCAACAATACTCAGGTAGGCTGTGGCGTTCCAACGATGCTCAATTGGTACCAAGGGGCCCAAAGAGTGCCAAGAAAATATTCCCCACACCTTTACACCACCACCACCAGCCTCAACCGTTGATACAAGGCAGGATGGATCCATGCTCTCATGTTGTGGACGCCAAATTCTGACCCTACCATCCGAATGTCGCAGCAGAAATCAAGACTCATCAGACCAGGGAACGTTTTTCCAATCTTCTATTGTCCAATTTCAATGAGCTTGTGCAAATTGTAGCCTCAGTTTCCTGTTCTTAGCTGAAAGGAGTGGCACCCGGCGTGGTCTTTGCTGCTGTAGCCCATCTGCCTCAAAGTTCGACGTACTGTGCGTTCAGAGATGCTCTTCTGCTTACCTTGGTTGTAACGGGTGGTTATTTGAGTCAC